>NC_140942.1:24432587-25632587 GCF_014529385.1 Adiantum capillus-veneris | reverse complement strand
AGCGTGACACAAACAAGGCGATCCGGATGTTCAACCACCTTAAGCGCGCTCGCAACACCGGAGACCAGGAACTCAATGATAGCTTTGAGACAATGCGAGAAGCTCTGGGAAAGTGGGAGACATGGGGGTACATAGACAGCTCTCGAAGGGTCGCTTTACAGGGGGAGATTGACCATTTGCTTGTCTGCAAACACACAATCAACCTGGTCGACATCTCTGGCTCTAATGTGGTAGAAGATTGAGGCAAGATTTAAATAATTATGCACTAAATATATATAGTTAAATAAATATGCACTAGCACATGATAAATTGTACTAGTGTGATGCAAGTTGTACTATGTGTGTGTGTGTGTGTGCAGGTTTGATTCCCTACCTAATCATGTAAACAACTTATTTTAACTATATGATGGTGTTACACTCTTCAGTGCCTTGGCGAGAATAATTCATATGTCTCTGTCTGACTTATTATTATTGAAGTAGCTGTGATACTTTTAATCGGCTTGGTCTACTAGCACATCTTTAAGATCTGTCATAATTTAGGGTATTGTTGATATCTTGTAGCTAAACTGAACCACCAAATGTAGCTACAAGCTGTTTGAAAGCCAAACATAAAGAAAATCTATGTGAGTTTTTTATATAATGCAAGAAAAAGATGAGCATGTCTTTAGTATTTACCCTACTTTTAGTAGAATGTTGTTTCCTGTCCATGTAGGTGTTGTTGCAAACAAGGATGAATGCCTAATAAGCCAATTTGAAACTAGGAATCTAAAAAATATTGATGGTTGTACTTGTTTGGGCAGAGACCTCAAAGTAATGATACACGCATAGACTCTTGCATATAAAATAGTAATTAAGAACACTTTACTGAGTTGAAGAACTGCATACGTACATAAACACACACATATAAATAACTATATATATTGTATAAACAAGTACTTAAAAACACTTTACCAAGTTGAAGAACTGCTTATGTACATAAACACACACATATAAATAAATAAATAAAAAGATATTATATATATATATAATATAACTATTATATATATATATAATATAAATATTATATATATATATAATATAAATATTATATATAAAACTATATATATTCTTAGACCGACAGTGTAAAGAAATACTGACAAGCAATCAAAATTTTGACAGCATAACAACGTGAAAAATTAAAAAAAACCCATTCCATACTTGCTTCCGTGAAAGCTTGCCTAACTTTCGTTAAGCTTTCCCATTCTATACTTGCTTCCGTGAAGCTTGCCTAGCTTTTGTGTATACATGAAACCATGATTATGTTTCTAAACATGAACAAAAAACATGATTATATTCAGAAGCAATCAAAATTTCGGCAACATAACGGCGCGAAAATTCAAACAAAAAAATTTCCCATTCCATACTTGCTTCCATGAAGCTTGACTAACTTTTCTGTATACATGAAACCATGATTATGTTTTCAAACATGAACAAAAAGCATGATTATATTGACAAGCAATCAAAATTTTGGCAGCATAACAGCATGAAAATTCAAACTAAAAAAATCCCCATTCCACACTTGCTTCCGTGCAGCAGCGAATGCTCACGGGAAGAAGAAATTACATATGCAAAAAAGCATGTGTTGGTATATTAATTTGGTAAATCCAAAGCTCTCAACTAACTTCTATCTAGCATAATAAATATTAAATCATGGCTGAATTGATAAGGATGATCAACACCAACAACATGTCTTCAGTAATACCAAAACAGCGGCACCCAAACACCATGGTCACACATCCTTCCATAAAAATCACAAACTAGAAAAAACGATAGATAATACCAATGTTGATATCAATCAAGGGCAATGTGATCCGGGGTCATATTGTTGCCAATCAGTCTCCTCATCGCTATCTGCATCAACTGCTGAAATAGCATGTACACATGGAGCCTTGAAGCGTGAAAGATGTTGATGGAAGACCTCTGGATCACTATCTATGCAGAGACAGTGTCTAGACAACTCAACGCAAACATTGCCCAAGCCACCATATCCGGAAAACATATCAACAATGAAGGTGTTCTCCGTAGTAAATGTCTGCACAAGCCACCTAAAAAAAGAAAAAAATATGCGCATTTTTACTTTATGTAACATAGTCCAATAATGCATAGAAGGAAGCATATATTCTTACCGAAAGAAGTCAAGGCTACGCTTGGCGGCACCTCTAAGAGCGTGTCCTCCAATGTACTCTCCGTCGGCGCGCTCCACCAGTATTCCGGACTTGGCATCGAAAGAGTTGTTGTCCACGCTCTCTCCATCTCGTCGATCGTAGATAGGACGTTGAACCTTATGATAAAACAATCCTAGCAATAGTGTTTCCACCTACAAATTACAATTAGAATGTGATCTAATTGAAGAAAACTACGAGCATGCTTTTCAATCAACAAATAAATTTACTTACTCTCTCAATCTCAATGGTCTTTCGCACATAACCATCGGGGATCAAAATAAGGATGGTGTGCATCATTTTGAATCCCATCTCGACAGCATAGCTAGACACAATGGTAATGTGATAATAATCAATATCTAATTCTCCTAAATGATTTTCTCATATTAAACTGATCATTTAATGTGGGGAAGTGCCAGGGGAGAAAAAGCTAGAATATTGGTTAAGCTAGCAGACCGGCCATAGTAGGGATCCAAAGGAGGGAAAATAGGGATCCAAAGGGGGGGCCATCTGCAAAAGATCCATGTGCAACAATGGGCTAAAAAGACCCTAAGGTTCAGCCCATTAAGACTTCCAAAATGCTAAGGTTCCAAAATTCAAAGGTTGTGTCCAAAGGTCAACCCTAGGGGAAATTGGATGCTTTGTGTGTGACTAAAAAGTCTTTGCATATCCCTACATGGGAGGGGGCGAGCCCTTCTTCTAGGGGATGAGAGATAAAGTCACACACACACACAGGCTCCCTTTACACAAAGGGAATTAGGGACACATGTCAGCTCCCTAGCCCAAATGCCCACAAGGTGTGCCCAATTCTTATTGGATGGCCTTGGAGGTGGACCAATGACAATTAGGCTAGAGTAAATTTAACCTAATTAATTTTAAAACACTTAATAAAATGAACCAATGAAAATTAAGTCTCCTGGATGATTATTGGACAGCCCGTGAAGGGGTCCAATAGGAATTGAGCAGCCCAATGGGCTACTTAATTCCTATTGGTCAGAATGGGGAAAGATCCAATGGGGATTTAATTCATTTAAATCAATTAAGTTTAATTGATTAAGCTCTCACAAAAGGGGAAAGGGGGACACATGTCAAAAGGCTATCACTTATGCTGCTTAATAGCCATTGGCTTGTCTTGGGGAGGTCCAATGGGGAGCCTGCAAGAGCAAATAGAAAGAGGGCTCGCCCAAGAGAGAGGGGGGGCTGATTTTTGCAAGGCATTATCACACACACACTCACACAATCTCATGTGTGAAGAAAGAGAAGACTATCTCTTCCCAAGCTTTAATGGAGAGCTCATCACCTACTCCAAGCTTGTGAGATAGAAGCCTACATCGACATACTTTTGGCATGTGGATGCAAATCCAACCAAGAGCCAAGCTTCAATGCATGCTCATCTTCTCTACCAACCTAATTACTAAGCTAAGCTATGCTAATATGAGTGATTATGTGAGGAGATGTACATCTTTCTCGTAAGATACTCCTTCTTCCTCTCAATCTACTCTCATACCCTGCTAGCTCTCACCATCTTGGAAGGTGTGTGAGGTCTTGGGTCTGAGAATGGGGATAATTAAATTTGTGTTTACTAAGTGTTTTGCTTAGTGCATGAAGCTTTCATCTTCATTGCACTATCTAGTCTTGAAGGAGCACAAAGAATTGTATTGTACAATGTCTCTCTTGATGGGAGAAACCATAATACAAAGTCTTTTGGAGGGGGGACCGGCTCCATGCAAATCCCGTCCTCAACTGTTGTCAATAGCTTAATTTCCCTCTCTTTTGAAAGTATTGTTGATGCTATCTAACTAGGTGTTATGCTTTTTGTTGCTCTCTCCACCCAAGCACTCTTGTAATTCTCATTAGGAATCTATTCTAATGAAATGCCACTATGTTCATGCTAATTTCCGCTACACATAAGTTTTTAGACCATTAAATGTTACATTGGTATCAGAGCACAAGGTTTCTCTTTTCTTGCTCAAGAAGGGAGGTCCTCAAGCTAGCTATAAATGGTTGGTATTATTAATTGCCTGTGAGTAAGTAGAATAGGGATTTTTGAGCCTTGCAGTGCGCCTGCCTTCGTGCAGTTAACGGGGCATCACCGTCGAGAGCTATGGTCTTAATAGTGGAGTCCTACGGGGCTTGCCTACGGCTTAACCACTATTGAGCTATTAGAAGCTTGACAGGAGCCGGTGTTGTTTTGGTGTCGAAAGACCATCTCTTCTATTCCTTGCAATTAATGGTATTTGAGTCACGGGTACAATACCTTGAGTGCTTTTTCTAAAGGGGTAAAGAGGAGTAGCAACTAGGGCTTGAAGTGCCAAAGTACACCTAAAAGTTGTTAGAATGGTTGAAAATAGTAAAGAGAGTGAAATTAATGTTGATAACTTTGATTTTGCTCATGAGCAAGCTGCTAATGGTGCTTCAATACTTGTTAACTATCTTGTTTCTAGGCTTCAACAAGCCATGGGCAATCCATCTCTCCAAAGTGAAGTGCAACGAAATCTCCTTGCTCACGGGATTCTCCAAGCTCATCACCATGACGAGAGAACACCTAGGAAGCCTCCTTGTGAGACTCCCAAAAGAGGTCTCTCTCCGATTCGGGAAGAAGAAGAGAATCCATACGAAGGGCTCAAGAATTTACTTCTTGATGATGCATCCGTTCACAAAGGAGAACTCAAGAGCCTCCACCGAAGGAACGAGAAAGAAGTGAGCCTCCCGCCACCTCGGCGGAGATGGCTCCACGAAGACGGCGGGCTAAAGTCTCTCCATCACCACCAAACTGGAGAAGACCATCACACTCTTCTCCACGCCATAATTCAAAGAGGGATGATAAAAAGCAAGAGAAGAAAAAGGCGAGAAAGAGGACACCCTCTTCTCCATCTTCTTCATCCTCTTCCTCTTATGAAAGTGATGGTAAAGATGACGAAGATCAACACAAGAAAAATGCGAGAAAGAGGTCACCCTCTTCTCCACCTTCTTCAAATTCTTCACCTTCTGAAGAAAGTGATGGTGCAACTTTTGAACCATAAAAAAGAAGAGGCCATAGGAAATCCTATGCCGCATGGAAGAGGTCATCCAAGATGAAGAAGTTCAAAGAGGGAGGGAAGAGCATCTCTTTCCTTACCTATGATGGTACCTTTGGTGCTACGGACAAAGTCTTGGCCTTTATCCAGCAATTCGATGCGGCGTTTGGAGATGAGGGATTCACGGAGTCCTCTAAGCTACGCCATGTAGCTATGCACTTTCAAAAGTCCGCCAGACAATGGTGGTCTAGCCTACAAGCCAACGGTGAAGCTCCACGAACATGGAAAGCTTTAAGAGCTTCCATTATGAAGCAATTTTTGGCCACCGATGCCAAAGACAAACTACTCACCGAATGGCGAAGCTTAAAGCTCTCTCCCAATGAATCCATCCACAAATATGTAGACAAGTTTTGGGACCTACAACTCAAAGCCATTGTCTTCAAAAAGTTGGATTTTGGAGAGCAAAAGAAACAATTTTGTGCGGGCTTAGCCGAAGAAATGGCGGAGTATGGCAACTCCCAAAGGCCACGTACCATATCGGCGGTAATACACCATACTATGGTGGCCTCTCGAATCAATTTCCAAACAGGGGCTAAAAGAAATAATAAGTCCCAGGAAAACAAGGGTTCCAATGAGCCTAAGGGGAAGGACAATGTCCAAAAGTCTCCTAAGGGCAACTCCAACAAAGCTCAAGAGAAGGGAGTTTACAAAGGTAAGAACAAACTCTCTCCTAAAGAGCTTGAGCGTTATCGCAAGGATAACCGGTGTTTCAAGTGTGGTGAACAATGGCATGCGTACCGCACTTGTCCCCAAAAGAACAACCGCCGCAAAGATCCTCCTAGAGCTTCCTTGGTTGAAATCCAAGATGAGGAGACTCACCAAACTCATCACAAAGGATCTCCTCTATGCCATGCTTGGGGAAAGGTAAGAGAACATGATGCTTTTATTCTCTTTGACCCTGGTTATACTCACATTTTTATATCTATAGAGTTGGCCACCAAGCTAGGCATACAATCCTACGAGATGGGTGATGTCCTACCCATAGACAGTGCCTTCAAGGGGCAAGAAGCCTCAGTCACTCCCTTAATCGGGAAATTGAGGCTTCATGTCCAAGGCTATGTGGACAAAGAGGACTTCTTTATCTCTCATCTCAAGCATGAGGATGTAATCCTAGGGGCACCATGGTTCCGACCGCTTGGCTGCCGATGTTAAATTTCCTGAAAGGAGAATCTCCTTTAAGTTCATGGAAAAAGACATGTATATAGATGCTAAGGAAATGGGTAACACTATCCCCATTGTACATACACCAGTTTTCAACAAGTCAATAAAGAGCTCTATTTCCGTGTACATGATTTTTGTTAAAGATTCTCAAAATGAACCTAATGCTTTAACAAAAGAAAATAAAAGCAACCAAAAGGAATTAGAGTTATCCAATTTTCTCAAGGGGTTTCAAGATGTCTTTATTGACGACATCCCTTGTGAGCTACCTTCTAAACGAGGTAATGATGACCATGCAATTGAACTTCTTCAAGGAAGTTCACCGCCTAACAAACCTCCTTATAGAGTTTCTCAAGCTCAACAAGAGGAGATTATGCGGCAAGTGTATGAGTTAGTTGAGAAGGGCATGGGTAGGCCTAGCTCATCTCCATTTTGCTCACCTGTGCTATTAGTGCAAAAGAAAGACGGCACATATCGTATGTGTGTCGACTATAGAGCACTTAATAGGATCACTATCAAGAATAGGTTTCCCGTTCCATGGGTAAAAGACCTATTTGATAAGCTACAAGGATCGACCTACTTCAGTAGGATTGACCTAAAAAGTGGCTATCATCAAATAAGGATAGTTGATCAAGACATTGTAAAGACCGCATTTCGCACCACATTTGGTCTTTACGAATACATTGTCATGCCTTTTGGCTTGACCAATGCATCAGCCACATTCAATCACTTGATGGAGAAGCTGTTCAGGCCTCATCGAACCTTCACTGGAGTGCTCTTTGGTGATATTATCATCTACTCGAATTCATTAGACGAACACAAGCAACACCTCCAGGTAATATTTCAAGTTTTGAGAGAGAATAAACTTTATGTTAATCGAAAGAAAAGTAAATTTTTCTTGCAAGAGATTCAGTATTTAGGTCATATTATCTCTCAAGATGGCATCCAAATGGATCCATCAAAGTTAGAGGTAATAAAAGGATGGCCTAAACCAAGGAATCTTCATGAACTAAGAAGCTTTATAGGTATGTGTGCATACTATAGACGCTTCATAGAAAAGTTCTCACAAATGCGGAACCATTACATGAACTAACAAAGAAAAGCGTTAGGTATACATGGTCTTCTAAGGATAACAATGCTTTCGAAAAGCTTAAAGAAAATCTTATCTCTCAACCTGTGCTTACACTACCGGATCTCTCAAAACCATTTGAGGTCCAATGTGATGCTTGTGGTGATTGCCTTGGAGCTGTTTTTCTCCAAGAAGGGCACACCATAGGCTATGAGAGTCGAAGGCTCGACCCTGTTGAGCAAGCTCTAGGCATATATGAAAAGGAACTCCTTGCGGTTCTACATGCCTTAGACTCATGGAAGCACTATTTATTGGGGACTCCTTTCATTCTGCGAATAGATCACCAAAGTCTTAAGTACTTCATGACGCAGACCAAGCTCTTCGACAAACAAATGAGGTGGGCAGATTTCCTATCACAATTTCATTTTCATATTGCTCACATTGCTGGCAAGCATAATCAAGTAGCTGATGCACTCTCAAGACGACCGAGAGTGAATGCGGTTTCCATAGCAACTCACAATGATCTATCTTTAATGATAGATGAGTAAGCTATTGATCCCGACTTTAGAGATGCGATTTCAGCCCTTGCATTAGGGAAGAAAGAAGAACCATTTACTTTACAAGATGGTTATCTTCTCTATGGCAATAGACTATGTGTTACTAACTCACTACGTGTGAAAGTAATGTATGAATCTCATGCTCCACCTTATGCAGGACATAGAGGGATTCAGTCTACCTTAAAGGGAATTGAAACATATTTCTATTAGCCTACCATGAAAGTGAACATACAAGAGTATGTTTCTAAATGTGTGGTTTGCCAAAAGACAAAATTTGTTAGAGGGAAGCAACTTGGATTTCTTGAACCCTTGCCAATTCCTAATTCACCATGGGAGAGCATATCCATGGATTTTATCTTTGGATTGCTTAAGTCTATCCATGGGAATACGGGAATATGGACGATAGTAGACATGTTCAGTAAACAAGCTCATTTTATACCTGTCAAAAAGACTATCAAAGCCCATCAAATGGCAACCCTCTTCATTTCACAAATTTTCAAATACCATGTCTTGCCAATGTCCATAGTGTCGGATAGAGATCCTAGAATGACCAGTAATTTCTGGAAGGGTCTCTTTTAGAATTAGGGACAAGGCTAAATTTCTCTTCGGCCTATCATCCACAAACGGATGGCCAAAGTGAAATAGCTAACCTAACAATTCTCGATCTACTAAAAGCCTATGTAATGGAAGTAGATCAAAGATCCCAATGGGAGAAGTACTTACCCTTAGTGGAGTATGCTTACAATAACACTGTACATACTTCCATGGGAAAAGCACCTTTTGAGGTAATTGAGGGAAGATCAAAAAGTCCCTTGCTACTGAAGGTACATGGGAAGATCTTCGTTGCAGATGAGTATAGCCGAGACCTACAAGAATCTTTTCAAAAGATTAAGGATGCTATCTCTATCTCACAGCAAAGGCAAAAGGCTGCTATTGACAAGCACAGAAGAGCCCAAGCCTTTAATGAAAACGATTGGGTCTTGTTAAAGTTTCCCAAGGCTCGATTAAGGCACACGACGGGCAAGAATCCTACGGGCCACCAAAAGTACTATGCTAAACTATCAAAACGGTACTATGGTCCCTTCCAGATTCTTAGGCCAATCAATGAGATGGCCTATCAACTCAAGTTGCCCAATCATTGGCTCATACACAATGATTTCCATGTGAGCCTATTAAAGCTTTACAAAGGAGAGCCACCTCAAGATCCAACTATTGAAGACCCACCGGAGATCGAGGACCAAGAGGAGGTGCTGCAGGCCGAGTCCATTCTCTGACATGAAGACAAGGTATTAAGAGACGGTAAGACTATCCGATGATATCTTATTAAGTTTAATAATTATCCTTTTGAAGATGCTAGATGGATGCAAGGCATACAATTAAAGGATAACCTAAACCTTGTCAATGCTTACGGTGCTTCCCAAGAGTAAGAAAATGTACAAAATGTTAAAAATGAACAAAGTTTTTTTTGTCTTATAAGACTCTCTTTTTCTTTATTGTGCACAAAAATGAAGTAGTATGCATGCTTAGAAGTAGACCTTGTCACTCTACTATGGAAGACTGATAGGACTAATGTGCAGACATGCTTGCGGCAGCCTCAGGCTCTCAAGCGCCAAATGGACTGGTCATCCATCGTGGAATGATGTCGTAGGGTAACATAGGGATCCTCTACCCGCTAAGAAAAGGACTCATAAATATGCTTTATCTTTTCTACACCATAGTCTAGGACGACTATGATTTCAAGAGAGAGGTAATGTCATAATAAACAATATATAATTCTCCTAAATGATTTTTTCATATTAAACTGATCATTTAATGTGGGGAAGTGCTAGAGGAGAAAAAGCTAGAATATCGGTTAAGCTAGCAGACTCGCCACAGTAGGGATCCAAAGGAGGGAAAATAGGGATCCAAAGGGGGGGTCATCTGCAAAAGAGCCATGTGCAACAATGGGCTAAAAAGACCCTAAGGTTCAGCCCATTAAGACTTCCAAAATGCTAAGGTTCCAAAATTCAAAGGTTGTGTCCAAAGGTCAACCCTAGGGGAAATTGGATGCTTTGTGTGTGACTAAAAAGTCTTTGCATATCCCTACATGGGAGGGGGCGAGCCCTTCTTCTAGGGGATGAGAGAGAAAGTCACACACACACGCTCCCTTTACACAAAGGGAATTAGGGACACATGTCAGCTCCCTAGCCCAAATGCCCACAAGGTGTGCCCAATTCCTATTGGATGGCCTTGGAGGTGGACCAATGAGAATTAGGCTAGAGTAAATTTAGCCTAATTAATTTTAAAACACTTAATAAAAAGAACCAATGAAAATTAAGTCTCTTGGATGATTATTGGACAGCCCGTGAAGGGGTCCAATAGGAATTGAGCAGCCCAATGGGCTACTTAATTCCTATTGGTCAGAATGGGGAAAGGTCCAATGGGGATTTAATTCATTTAAATCAATTAAGTTTAATTGATTAAGCTCTCACAAAAGGGGAAAGGGGGGACAAATGTCAGAAGGCTATCACTTATGCTGCTTAATAGCCATTGTCTTGGGGAGGTCCAATGGGGAGCCTGCAAGAGCAAATAGAAAGAGGGCTCGCCCAAGAGAGAGGGGGGGCTGATTTTTGCAAGGCATTATCACACACACACTCACACAATCTCATGTGTGAAGAAAGAGAAGACTATCTCTTCCCAAGCTTTAATGGAGAGCTCAACACCTACTCCAAGCTTGTGAGATAGAAGCCTACATCGACATACTCTTGGCATGTGGATGCAAATCCAACCAAGATCCAAGCTTCAATGCATGCTCATCTCCTCTATCAAGCTAATTACTAAGCTAAAGCTATGCTAATATGAGTGATTATGTGAGGAGATGTACATCTTTCTCGTAAGATACTCCTTCTTCCTCTCAATCTACTCTCATACCCTGCTAGCTCTCACCATCTTCGAAGGTGTGTGAGGTCTTGGGTCTGAGAACGGGGATAATTAAAGTTGTGTTTACTAGGTGTTTTGCTTAGTGCATGAATCTTTCATCTTCATTGCACTAGCTAGTCTTGAAGGAACACAAAGAATTGTATTGTACAATGTCTCTCTTGATGGGAGAAACCATAATACAAAGCCTTTTGTAGGGGGGATCGGCTCCATGCAAATCCGGTCCTCAATTGTTGTCAATAGCTTAATTTCTCTCTCTTTTGAAAGTATTGGTGATGCTATCTAACTAGGTGTTATGCTTTTTGTTGCTCTCTCCACCCAAGCACTCTTGTAATTCTCATTAGGAATCTATTCTAATGAAATGCCCACTATGTTCATGCTAATTTCCGCTACACATAAGTTTTCAGACCATTAAATGTTACAGCCAAAGTGATCAGTGGAGCTTAAGGTGATGTACCACCCATTGTCTGCCACATACTTTGAAGATATTACGGCCACTTTCTTACTTAAGTTTTGAGAGAATTGATTCCATGGAGGGACCTGCATAATACGCATTGTTAATTTAATTAAAGTTCCAAAACTATCATAAACTATCCATTGTGGTTTTGAAGGATGCATATCTCATTCTCTGAAAAATTTTCAACTTTAAAGTTTGTTGGAAAATCCGCAAACAAAAGAGAGGCCACTTCATTGCTCTTTTCCCCATCAACATGGGCTGAATGAAGAAAATCCAAGATCCTGCATACGATCAAATACATGTATTTCAAACATTCATAACACACACCACACATAGTTAGTCTTTCTTGTCACATGTGTTTACCATTTCTCAACATCGAGAGAAATTTTGTAAACATCTAGCATGTTGCCAATAACTGTCACATCACAATCTATGGAAGGCAATGCATAATTAGAAAATAAAATATGTCATCAAGAATTGTTGAGTAGAAAGAAAGTGACAGCTAGATATCTATACAAGCAAGTTTACCTGTGGAGCCTTGAGCACCTTTTTGGTTCTTTTTGGGAGACTTCTTGGGCTTCTTGGATCTAACAAAATCCAATCATTTCTTTATAGAGGAGATTGTACTATTGTTTACTCTTTTCGAAGAGGTGGCTTTCTTGGAGACTGAGCCAATCTCCTCAATACCATTTTCATTTCTTTCAAGAACGTTCTCTAAAGCAAACAAAAATATATTTCTCACAAACATAATCTAAATAGTATGAGCACTTTAACAATTTTGCAGTTTTTATAAATGCCAAAAATAACCTTTATATAAGTTCCCTTCATCACGTGGGTAGGTGCCTCAAGTGTAATCTAGCCACCAAGGGTAATACTAAATTTCCCAAGCAATCAAACCATAATCTCTCATCCATAGTGGATACATACACTCCTCACAAGAGAGGTCCCTCCAACTTTCAACAGCAATTGGCAACTTCTCCAACAAAGTTTGATCGTAAAGCTGAATTAGTCATCTACATAAAATGCAGTTAACTTTATTTGAGCTCCTTTCCTAAGTGACTTATTTATTATACAAACTCTAAGTAAAAAATAGAATAACAACCATAAAGAATTGTATTACCTGAATAATACTCTCCTCGAAGATTCCATAAGCTCTGGAATTTTTTCATCCGACTCTTTTGTGTTGAGCTTACTCCAAAGCTCCACAAAAGCTTTATCAATGTGGTCCCTCAATTGGTGATGAAACCATGCTTCAAAGCCCTCCGGCATTTCTTCAATCATTTTCCCTTTGATCCTCAAGCCAATATTGCTTCAAGATACTTCCCCAATACCACTGTTTACATAAGTACATTCTAAATTTCATTGCACTAATATAACGCTCAGAAGTAACATCATCTGCACGGCAATGCATCAAAGAGTGCAATATTTCCTTTTTCCTATAGAGCAAACAATAAACAAACCATAAATGCATGGATTCATTTGATGATTTCATGTGTATTTTTTATCCAAAAATTATTACCTCTCTGGTGATATTTTAGAAGTTGCCAAAGAGTGTACCTTGTCTCTTGTAAGGCCCACTTGATCCTTTTCTCTTATCCAATTGAAGTTAAATAATAAAGAGAAGAACCCCTGGCCATTGGCGGGGTTGGCAATGGCCAAAATCTATGTTGCATTAGCACGAGATCAAATCAAATCAATTTTTCAATCAAATAAATCAAATTCAAATGACATGTCAACTTACAATTTTGTAGAAATTCAAACATGAACGGTGAGAAGAGAAAGTGTTTACCTTATAATCTCTTTCTTTGAATATTTTTTCTACTCTTCCTCGAGCAACCAATTCCTTTTCTGGCAGTGAAATCGAGGGATCATTTATCTCTTGCATCTCTTTGATAAGAGACAAGTCAAAGTCTTCCTTTTGTAGAGCAAATGAAAAAAAAAGTAAGATTTTACAAAATAATGTCAAGCTTTAGAAATTACATAAAAAGTGTACTTTAAGGAAAAAAATATACCTTCCATATGAGCATTGCTAATAAAAGAGCAGGAGCATTGTACCAACTCCCTTTAGATGCGTTCTTCTCACAAGCAAGTTCTACCTCTATCCATCAAACCCAATCTTGGGGAAAGTCTTTCATTAAAGAATCTTTGCTTGCCACAACCAATTTTTGGAACAAGAAGATCTCCTGCCCAAAATTTGTGCTCATAGTGGTTCTACCAATCCTAGACCACAATATCTTATATTAAATGGCAGGATAATGACATCGATAAAGTAATAGCAATAACTTTAAAAACAACAAATGTGCCTACTCATTTTGAGAGCGCAAAGCTAGCATAAGTCCCCCTCTGCACTTCTATCAACATAGACAAATTGACACTTCACAGAACAATGTCTCCACTTTATCATTGAAAATTCTACAACAACAAAAAAGAAAATTAGAAAGTATAGAGTAATACAAGTCAACTTTACATTAAACAAAAAAGAAATCACTTACATGTTTTTATTAAGTGCATCCAAGTTTTCAAACGATGATTAACATCCCAAACGATAAAGTTTCTTCCCCTTAAGTCTTCCCACTCAAGGGGAAGGGAATTATCAAAATCATCGCTTATTTCTCGCCAAATAGGCCCCCATTCATCTTTGTCTAAGTCAAAAACATAATGTTGATCATGACTTGGCTTCTTAAATGACACAAGAAATGGAGCTCCAATCACACTGTATCTAAACATCTCAAACCTTTTCACCAAGCCCTCAGTGCCTGGACCCACCGCTCTAATGGCTTCATTTTCCATCAATCTGCATAGAGGAATGCGAGGAGGTTCCCCACCTCTCTTTACAATAAAACCCTCTACAATCTCCTACAATATTCGACCATGAACATCCTTTCCAAATATTGTTGGATGATCGGGAGGTTTAGCAACAATTGTTGTTGCTTCAGACACGCTGTGAGCCACCAATTCACCTTGTGTAGCATGAATATCTATGAACACCTCTTCTTCATGCACATCACTCAATATATCCTCTTATTCATGCACATCACCCAAAATATCCTCCTTTTGAAGGACATTGGAAGAATCAATGGAAGATCGTGCATTGGCCCTATGCCCTGTAGTGCCAGACTTTAATGTGTATCCTACTCCTACAAGCAAAAAACAATAAGAACACAACTAGTTTAGTGAGTATGTGGAGACAAATAAAAAGAACACAAATAGCTTAATGTATTTGAACTTACTTTGAGAGATACCTGTCCTGCCACGTTTAGATGGTGTACGAGCCATAATCTATCAACCACAAACAAAAAAAATCTTCTTAGCAATGACAATACAAATATAAACTTCTAAATTTTGGCAGCATAACGGCGTAAAATGAAAATTAAAAAAAAAAACCATTCTCAACTTGCTCATGGAAAGGAAAAATACAAATCCACTTTGACATTTGTATACCTCTTCTCTACAACGACCTGTTCTTACATCATTGTAATTGTTACTGTAAGTGTGTTTAGTATGTGTGTATGCATGGTGTCTTGTATGCAAGTGTGTTGATGTGTGTGAATGCAAGTGTTTATGTGTGTGTGTGTGTGTGTGGATGTATGCATGATTGTGTGTTTGTGAATGTAAGTGTAATATCTGTGTGTCTGTATGCATGATTGTGTGTGTGTTTGTGCTATGTATGCAAGTGTGTTGATGTTGTGAATGCAAGTGTTTATATATGTGTATGTGTGCGTATGCATGACAATACAAATCTAAATTTCGGCAGCATAACAGCGTAAAATGGAAATTAAAAAAAAAAACCATTCTCAACTTGCTCATGGCAAGGAAAAATACAAATCCACTTTGACATTTGTATACCTCTTCTCTACAACGAACTGTTCTTACATCATTGTAATTGTTACTTTAAGTGTGTTTAGTATTCGTGTATGCAAGTGTGTTGATGTGTGTGTGTGTGGATATATGCATGATTGTGTGTGTGTGAATGTAAGTGTAATATGTGTGTGTTTGTATGCTTGATTGTGTGTGTGTTTGTGCTATGTATGCAAGTGTGTTGATGTTGTGAATGCAAGTGTTTATATATGTGTATGTGTGTACGTATGTAAGTGTGTTGATGTTGTGAATGCAAGTGTTTATATGTGTGTGTGTGTATGCAAGTGTAATGTGTGTGCGTATGCATGATTGTGTGTGTTTGTGCTATGTGTGCAAGTGTTTTGATGTGTGTGAATGCAAGTGTGCAAGTGTTTTGATGTGTGCAAGTGTTTTGATGTGTGTGAATGCAAGTGTGTATCACTATGTGTGTGTGAGTGTGTGTGTGTGTGTGTGTGTGCTTACCTGCGGTGCTCGCCCGATCCACTGGAGGAGGTCCAATAGGAGCTCCATTGGAGCTCCCCCATGCCTTGAAAGGCATGGTGAGAAGGTAGCGCGCGCGCTGCCCTCTCACCATGCCTTTCAAGGCATGGGGAAGCTCCAATGGAGCGGCTCCGGTGGATAGGGTGAGCGTGCGCAGGTAAGCACACACACACACACACACACACGTGAGTAGAAAATCTACACACACACACTGTACCTTGTCTTCTTTTACTCCTTCTTCACAGAAAAACTCCACTTTCTCTTCACTCCACTTTCATCTCCTTCTTTACAGAAAAACTCCACTTTCACTTCACTCCACTTTCATCTCAACTACTACTTTTTTCACACACACCATATATTACAAAAAATGATATTGTGGTATAAACACTCACACACACACATTCATATATATATATATATGTATATACACACACAAAGATATACACAAAATGGATTCATATATATAATTTTACTAAAAAAATACTACGTTTTTTACACACACACACACACACACACAGCTATATATTTAAAAAAATGATTGTATGTGTTTGTGTGTATAAAAAACGTAACATTCTTAAAGTTAAGTTAATACACACACACGCACACACAAGATGGAAAAACTATGTGCACAGTCATACATACATACAATCTCTAGAGATAATTATATATATCTTAACTTAAAAAAATGCTACGTTGTTTACACACACCCACAAAATCATTTATACACACGCACAGTAATGTATATAACTTAACTAAAAAAATTATATATACACACTACCTAAAACACTCTCACACATATATATAAAATGGAAAGATGGAAGCATATATATAAATTAACTAAAAAAATTGCTACGTTTTTTATACAAAGTCAGTCATATAGAATGCTACGCTTTTTATACACACACTCACACAATATATATATATATATATATATATATACACACATACACACACACACACACACATACACACACACACACAAGATGGAGACACTATTAGACTGCATTAAATGCAGTCCTTGAACCACCATTTAGAAATTAAATGGCCCCTCAAATTTTATGACATATTCCATTGCACATACATTCACAACCGTCATATACTAAATGCACTTCTTCAATTATGATTTTCATTATTCTTTGAGCCGTCACAAGATCTTATGCAACTGTCTTTTCGTCTACCTACCAATCTTTCACTTTCATTAACCTTCACATCTTTCATTAACTTTCACCAGTTTCATTAACCTTCACTTTATCTTTAACTTTCGTTAACCTTCACTTAATCCACCACAGTTTTCTCGCATCTCCACCCTGTAATCTTTTGCTTGAGATAATATGTCCAACATGAAAGTAACAATAACTTGGAAGGTTGGTGGTCAGATAGTCAACCGCGACATTCAGCTGAAGGGAAACTCAGTGTTGCTTAGTCTTACTATTTGCAGAGTTTGCTGCCTCCATCTTTCCATTTTCATTCCCTATCTGCTCTTATTGAAAGTGATTGTGGCCTAACAAAAGTCTTACTGCAACCACAGTGGGATATGGAAGGTCATCAGCATTTCTTAATAGATGGATCTTTTTTTAGCTTGTTTGAGATGCTTCATTCAGACACATTTATACAGGTATTTAACAATGAGAAAGGAAATGACAAAGAGATATCTGAAGATGTTTTAAGAATTGTGCATCTTGAAAGTAGTGGTGACGATATAGGACATCTCAAAACTCAGTAATCGTCATTTGGATTCAACAAAATCCAGGGGCAAAAAAGTTAAATGATTTGTTAACATTATGTGGAGCTCCTTTGCAAGTTGCTGAACTTCCACAGCATTATGATAGAAATTTGTGTTTTGAGTTACCTGCGACTCAGGATAAAACAAAACAAATGACAGGGATGGAACAATGCTTTGATGGTCACTTGTGGACTCGCCCATCTGTGACAACCATGACAATAGCATGCACAATTCGTCTTAGCCAATGTTTGGGATGCATGCAGTGCAATTATTCAACGTATCCTCATTATATTAAGGAACAAGAATTTAATAGTAGAGATTTTCATGGATATTTGGACAGATAGGCCAAAAAGGACTACCTTGCAATGGAAGAGAATACAACAATAACTTGTCATTATTGTCAGAAGGTTGTTACTTGTGTTGCTGCTTGTCCCTGCAAAATCTATTATGTTTTGCCTAGAGATGGTACAATGTCGCGACTGGCAATACATGTTGGTAAACATTGTCATGATGTTAAGGCAGGAACCTCTAGGGCTTCTATTTCAAGAGTGTGGAAATTGGTAGGTGCAGTACTAAAAATAGAAAAGGGTGGCCCAAGAAAAATTCAAATGTTGGTGGCTTAACAACTTGTGCTTCACTCCTTGATTGGTGAGGAAGCTGACGTTACATTCGATGTACAATTCAATGATTTTTTGGAAGAAATGATGCCACTGGTTCAAACCAAAGGGTAAGAGAAACTCAATTTTGTTCTTTGAATTTGTTAATTTTTTAACTATTATAAATTTAGCTTTCTTGTGATGCATCATGTAGGTTTTCTTCAATTGTTTCAAAGGAGAGGAAGAGTCAAGGTGTTGTCATTGGGGATGGATATGATAATATTTTATTGCTTCAAAAAAAGTGCATGTTTCCTTTTTTCCATGGGAGTAGATTTCCTGGACAGGGTGAAGAGGATGAAAAGTGATTCCTATTAAAATTTATGTCCACTAAAAGACTAGGTTCTGGGATTGATCTAGTAAATCGGATGAAAAGAATTGAAACTGGTGACTTGTGAAATGTGTGGGTACATTTTGATTTTACCCATAGAATAGATGGATGGGCAACAATGTCATGCTCAGTTTATGATCGAAGGTAATCTTTAAGTATTTAAATATCTCGTATTTTTTCATCATTAAATAAAAGAAGATGTGTGAAAATGTTTATGTTGAATATCTTGCAGCATACGATCACTACAAATAATTTCTATATGTGAAACTAAAGAGGAGGATGCAAAGACTCAAGTTATTTTTTGGGAGAACCTTAATTCAACAATGGAAAAGTACGGACATGGTGCAACTGACTTTGTAGGTTTTATGTCTGATGAGGCTGGTGCAAATTGGAATGCTATTCGAACAGTCTTCAATGGCGGGCCAAATAATATCATGGAGGGACATGAACGGTCATGCCTATTTCATTGGGAGAAGAGTCTCCACAAATATGCTAAAAAGTGGATACCTCAACATCTAACAAATCAACACATTGATATGTGTGAGGAATGGAGAGCTTGTAAGACCATTGTGCTTGCATCTCAAAAGGAACTTTCAATTCAAAAATGGTGGAGACTTACCTCTCTGTAATTGCCATAGTGAGTTATCTCACCCTATCAAATCACTCAAACACTATGGTTACCCTCACCCTTTCACTGTATATAGGTGCGTGTGAGTTAGGGGACTTTTCCCATATCTCCTTACTGAAATAAAAAACCCTCAATTAGCTAGTCATTGGGCTAGTTGAGCCAAAAAAATAAAAAATATAAAAAATATAAGTATGTTATGGCCCATGCGTATGTAAATATTTCTTTGTATATAGGGCCTAAATAAAAGATTTTTTCATAATTATTTTGGTATTTATTTAAATATTTCTACCTAGGTGTGTGTTATTTATGCTCTGTACATTGCCTCACCATTACCACAATTTTTCTTACCATTTTTCATACTCTTTATTCCATATAGAAATATTTTCATGTAAGCTTCTCTTATATTTGGTGTAACTTCACCCCAACAAAAATCCAAAAAAACTAGTTTTATTTATGTGTATATTTTTTCACTATTGTGATTTTTCCCTTCCTACATCTATTTTGTTTGTTTTTTAATAAATTTGAACATCAAAAATATTTATCTTTTTATGGTAGCCTCATAATGAGAGAGATTTCTTTTGACCCCTTTATATTATTTCCACTTATATTATTTATATTTGACATGTACATATTTTTTAGACCCCTCAATATTTGATTTTCTTAGTTGTACTATTCACTTATATCATGATCTCAACAATATCTTCAATTATAGACCTACCAAATAAGGTCAAGGGTAGGTGGCATGCATACATGCACTATGGAGGGATCACTCTTGGAGGTATTCAAAAGAATCATCCAAAGAAGGACCCCACAAGGACCTTGTGCAGTGGAAAAAAACGGTCGGTTTTGCTGAATTTGTAAAGTTCACTTGCTCTCCGAATTTGAAAAGGTGATACAAACAAAAGTTGTAGCTCGTGGGCTGAACTTTTGCCTCAAAGTTTTTCATCTTTTTTTGAGCTACGAGCTGTGAGCTATGATTTTATTAGTGGACCCTAGTTTTCCCATGCTATGCAGCCACACTCTCTCTTCCACTTTATCATTTTCCTCTTTCACACACACTTCTCCACTCATCATCCCCACCTCTCTCACCACTCCTCTCTGCACCCTACTCACCTTCTCCTCAACCTTGAAGAATAAGAGAAACCATGGTGAACTCATACCTTCCACACACAATTCCATTCCAAAATTGACCACCTAGTCTCATTTTTCCTCCTCCAAATTACCCATATCTATCAAAAAAACCACAAAATTCAGTCTCTTCTCTTAAAAGACAGCATCATGGTGGTTGATTACTCAGCTTCAATTACCTTGTCTCTCAAGGAAGGTCAAGAGTGGAGAAAAAATGTACTGTCAAAGCTAGTGGACCGTCAACAAGCGTCAAAATTGGCCCTACTCAAGACACTTGGAGCATCAACCTTGTAAGAAATCCACCTTTTCTTACCTCTTAAGAGTTTTTCGTCCTTATTTGTATCCTACATGGATACTCCCATTGTAAATATCCAATTCCATTTGTAAATTAATACTAACTCTACTAACACTAACCCACTATGAAAAGTCCTATCACCTCCATTTCTCTCCTCTCTCTTTCCCCACCAACTTCTTGATAATTCCAAGCAAAAGAAATTAGATAAATTGCTGAAAATCTAACCCAACCATGGTTAGAGGAGTAACCCTAGCCTTCAAAATTTTTATAAAAGGAGGGTGTAGCTAGCACAAAAAAGGGGGGAGAAGAAAGAGCACTATGCTATAGCTTGAGAAGCCAAGCTCAACCTCTTGAGAAGGAGCTCTTGAGTGGAATCTCATTGGCATTAGGCATATGTATGTGTTGTATTAGGGGTGATTAGCAAGGGAACTCTATGCCATTGTAAGAGAGAGTGATCATTAAATTGAGAGTAGGAAATCTATCATTTCTCCTACTAGTGTAAGCCCAACATTTGTTGAATCAAGGAGGGTGAATTTGGACTAAGCATGGATACCTTGTCTCCCTTCCAACGTGAAGTCATGGACAATAATGATGTGTAAGTGTCTTGGTGTTTTATTTAAGTTCTTGATATCTTGTCTCCGGGTATTGTTATCAATTTAGCCATAAATCCCACATGCTATAAAAGGGCGACAGGGTGGAGAGGACTCCCCTGGCCTTAAGACAGTGATTGGGGTGGCTTTTTTCTTGTGATGTGTTGTGGTGTAATTTACTTAGGCTATGTTGAACAAATACTAATCTCACTTTGATTGGTCATGACAGATTTGTAAGAAGGCATTAGTGCAACAAGCGCCCCCTTCCCCCTTCTCTCTCTTTCTTACATATATATATTTATGTTTGCTTGATCATTAACGATACACTTCAAAGCAGCCCGAGCACCATCTCTCTCTCTCTCTCTCTCTCTCTCTCTCTCGTGTTTTAGTGTGTGAGAGTGTTCCATTGGTGTTAGGGTTAGTGTAAATTCCTTGCTTGTTTGTGGGTTGCTCTAACGATTCTCCTCTTTTGCATCCTAGTTCGCTCTTAAACTAGGTGGTGCCCCTTGTGTAGTTGGGATTTGGCTGGGGGTTTGTTGTTTTGGTTTGTGTTGTGTTGTGCCCCAGCCCCATTGAGCAGCACGGGAGCCTTGAAGGGTGTCTAGAGATTGCTCTTCTTGTTGCCCGCCCCGGACCGCTTCAAATTGGTGCCCCCACTAAGGACAGGCTTGTGTATGTTTTGTGAAGGCTCAACCTTTAGCATAATCAAGTAGCTTGGATGAATCATGAGAATTTGTATGATCCCTTAATTCCCATTGCAAGGCAAAAGGTACACATAATTGTTAGTACTAAGTTGAAATTTCAGCGAGTAATTCGTAGAATTTTAGGTCCTCTTAGGTTGGTAGAGATAAACGCATCAATAAATCCTTTTATTTTGCCTCTCATTAGGTACGACCTTAGTTTGGACGTCTATATTTTTGTTTTGTTTTAAGAATTAGGTCATGCATAGACCATGGATAATGGCCCAGGAATACCGGTTTTTCCCTTTCATTTCACTCCACACATTAGAGTAAACACTGCAATTAGAAGAAAAATCCATTTTCAACAACGTATGGTATTCATGTTTGGTGCCCAAAGAGTAGGAGAAATTCTCGCGTCACCAAACCCTGTCATTCTACCTCTTATTGATTATCATAGGTCATTTGATGTGAATATTTTTATTTTGTTGTAGAATAGATTGCAATTTAGAAAATATTATTGTGTAAATCTTTTAAAGAAAGAAAAGACAAAAACGCGTCACTTTGAAATCAATTCAATGGAGAGCCAACGCCAAATGTCTGGATATCCTCTTTTCTTTGGAGAGCCTGGAGAGGATGCAGAATTATTTCTAGCGAATTTCAAGATATCTTGCCGTATCAAGAGGATAGTAACTGATCAAGAACGTGTAGAAATGTTTGAGGTGGTCCTTAGGAAAGATGCTAGCACTTGGTTTGACTCTTTGCCTGAGGAAGTTAAAGGGAATTACACGGAAGTTTTGAATCGTTTCAAGAAATACTTTTTTGATCCCCAAAACACTCAGAAATTATGGCAAGACATTGTTTCTCATAAGAAAAAAGACTTAGATGACTACTACTTGTACAAGCAAGAGTTCCTACGTCTTTGGGCTCTATGGATACGAAATGTTGCTAACCCTGGTGAGGGTGCAGAATTTTTAAAGAAGGAGAGGTTCATAGCCGGACTCTTTCCTGACCTTAAGGTAAAAGTTGAGGCGGGTGCACCTGCTACTTTTGATGCAGCTGAAACTAGGGCTACTGAGAAGTATAGGAAACTCAAGTGCTTAAGGGGAGAGGTTCCAATAGAAGGTCTTAGACCCAAAGGTAAGTCACAAGCATCAACATCTAGGGAGCTTCCTGAGGTAACGGCTGAAGTGATTGAGAAGTTAAATGAATCTTTAAGCAGCCTGTCAATTCACCTTGCACAAGTTGTAGGTCCAAAGGGTCAAGCAAAGAAGTCAGAAGAGAGAGAGCCACGAACTAGGAGAGTCTTGCAATGTTGGAATTGCGGAGAGTCTGGACATGGGATGTATAATTGTCCTTGGCCCCGTGGAGAGCCAGGGAGACCTAACTTGAATTACCCAGTGATGAATGCAGGAGAAGGAGCTGGTCAACAACCAAGGCTTCTACAAAGGCCAAATGGACCAATACCACCTCCACAAGGGGTAGAAGGAGTTCCACCTTTGCCAGATCCAAATGTGCATGTGGTAGAGATGACAAATTCAAATGAGGTGGACATGGAAGCCAATGGCATTAAGCGTGGCCGAGGAAAAGGTAAAGAGAAAGAAGGAGTCACATCACAGAGTGACCATGGACAAGGTAAGAAGGCAAAGGAAACCAAGAGGACTCGACGTTGTATCAACCTCCAAGACTTCCCTCTTGGACATGGTATGGCTCCGTACAACTTGTTGGAAGACATGAGAGGTAAGGGTCCTGATATTTCATGGCCTCAATTTCTTGCATTATGTCCACATGTTAGGAGGGATTTAAGAAGGGCAGTTAGCACTAGGAGAAAGGTAAAAGAGAGTGTGCCTGTTGTAAAAATTGCACAAGCTGAAATGAATGAGGACATTACACCGGTGCTAGACTGTTACATCAAAGGAAGATTGGTTAGGAAAGGTCTAATGGATGGGGGTGCACAAATTTGCATCATGATAGAGGGACTCATGCAAAGACTAGGCATGCACATCCATGAGACACCTGAAATCAAAGTCAAGATGGCAAACAATAGCAAGGCTAGGTGTGTAGGCATTTGTAAAAATGTCTTTGTAGAGGCCTTTGGCATTAAGAAAGCGGTGGATTTTTATGTTATGTCGACCAAGGGAAGTGGTTATCCATTTATCTTAGGAAGACCATGGCTAATGAAAATGCGATCTTTGCAGGATTGGGCGAGTGGGAAATTAATTTGCAGGAATGACAATCATAAGAAGGTTGTCTTTGACATGAAGGAGCAACGCCAAGAGGAGCTCCATGAAGAATCATCTCAAAGTGAGACGGAAGAAGGTTGGACCGATAGCACTTCAGAAGAAGAAAGTAGCGACAGCATTACTGAAGAGGAGTCTTCCATCGAAGTCATGGGGGTAAGGTTTAAGCCAACCAACCAAGAGACCTCTTGTCAAGGCTTGGAGGAGGTAGGTACTCAAGAGAACGAAGGTGTTCAAGATAAAGGGATGTTGGAAGGTATGCTATCAACAACACTTACAAAGGATGAAAGAGAGGAGTTCAAATGTGTGCTAAGGAAGTTTCCTAGGCTTTTTGCTAAAGACTACACTGACGTGCGTGGGGTAGATGTTGTTCAACACAAGATTGAGTTAAAGCCTGAGGCCACACCTAAAGCTCAAAAGCTACGAAGGTTAGGAGTTATAAAGGAACAGGCTCTACTCAAGGAGGTAAGAAAGCTTCTAGCAGCAGGTTTCATTTATCCAGTGGAGAATTCAGAGTGGGTCTCTCCTGTTGTTGTCACTCCTAAGAAAAATGGCAAGTGGAGGGTGTGTGTGGATTACCGTCCCCTCAATGAGGCAACAAAAAGAGATCACTTTCCCCTCCCATTCCAGGATGAGATACTAAATGAGGTAGCTGGTCATGAGAAGTACACTGTGTGCGATGGTTACTTAGGTTACTTTCAAATAGGGATTGCATTGGAGGATCAATTGAAAACAACCTTTATCACTCCTTGGGGTTGTTATGCTTTTAGAGTCATGCCATTTGGTTTGACAAATGCTCCTGCAACATTCCAACGTTTCATGAATATGGTGTTTCAAGCATTCTTTGGAAAGTCAATTCGGGTGTTCATTGATGATTTCTGTATTTATAGCTCAAAATCATTGCATCTACAAAGGGTGGAAGAAGGTTTAAAGAAGCTCTATGACATGGGAGGTCAACTCAACCCCGACAAGTGCCATATAGGTGAGGATGAGGTAATCTTGCTTGGTCATAAAGTTTCTTACAAAGGCATTGAAGTGGATCCTTCAAAGGCAAAGGCTCTTATTGAGCTACCATCACCCAAGAGTCTTAAGGAGGTCATCTCATTCATTCAAAAGGTGAAGTATATGTCACGCTTCATTCACTTAGCCTCGGAGTTACTTCACCCTTTGCAAAAGTTGACACAACAAGTAGAATTTGCATGGTCTGATGATCTTGAAGAGTACTTTTGTAACATTAAAGCCATTTTGTCAGAGCTACCAACACTCATGCCTCCTTGTTGGGAGTACACATTCTTTGTTAGCTCTAGTGCTGGGAAAGAAACAATTGGTGCAGTTTTGCTACAACAAGATGCCTATAGTACCAGGATGCGGCCCATCTACTTTGCTAGTAGGGTCATGAATGCTTTAGAGAGAGGCTACACAGAGGTAGAACTCATGATGCTTTCTCTCATGTTTGCGATAAGGAAGTTTAGATCCTACTTGCTCCCAAAACCTTTTGTAATCCTCACCGTAGAGAATTTGTTCCCTTGGGTGTCATCTCAAATGAATCTTAGTACTAGGATCTCAAAGTGGATTATGGAGTTGCAAGAGTTTCAATACTCTTTCAAGGTAGAAGATAGTGTGCGTGCACAATTGGCAGGGATTCTCACTTATAGGGTGCATGAAAAGGAGATTAAGGTGCCTAAAGTAAAGACCCTACCATTGCCACCACCAAAAAATATTCCTAATGCTTTTACCTTATTCTTTGATGGAGCTTTTCGTCGAGCCACAGGAAAAAAAGGGGGAGGGCTAGTGTTGCTCAACCCAAGTGGAGAGGTGGTCATGAAAGAGAAGTTCAATCTACCAAGTTCAGCTAGCAACAATGAAGCAGAATATGACACACTACTTCATGGTTTAAAAATATGCATTGGCCATGGTATACAACGTCTCATGGTAAAAGGGGATGCACTTCTCATTGTGAAGAAGATTTTAGGCATTTGGGCATGCAAAAATGAAAGACTAAGGGCCAAAGTTCATACCATCCGTAGGCTATTTAATCAATTTGAGGAGGTGCAATTATATCATATTCCTAGGAAACAAAATGAAGATGCTGATTTACTTGCACAACAAGCCGTTGCATGTGTAAAGAAAGAAGTGCAGGTCATCATGGTGGCGGCTGCTGTGAAGCAACCGAGGTACCAGGGATTGGAGTCATTGGCTCCCATAATTGGCTACATTTTGGAGGGTGAGTTTCCACCAGACTTCACAAAAGCTCAGAAGAGGAGACTCATGAAGAAGGCAAGCATGTATCTCTTCCTAGAAGGCTCCCTCTATCAAAGAGGGAAGGATAAAGTGTGTAGAAGAGTACCAACTATCGCGGAAATTCCAGCCATTCTAAAAGGTTTGCATGAAGAGGCATGTGGTGGTCATTTTTCCCAAGAATTAACTGTGAAGAAGATTTTGCTTGCGGGGTATGTTTGGCCAAGTCTGCATGTGGATGTCCAACATTGGTGTAAAAGTTGTCACAATTGTCAGGTAAATGGGAATAGAAGATTGATTTATGGTCCAAGGCAAATTGTGCTTGCAAATGGACCCTTTGAAAAGTGGGGCATTGATGCTATGGGTCCTCTGCCTAGGACAAAAAATGGTAAACTCTACATTCTAGTGGCTGTTGACTATATGACTAGGTGGGTGGAAGCACAAAGTGTGGCAAAGGTAAATGAGAGGACAGTGAGCAAATTCGTCTACACTCACATTTGTTGTAGATTTGGCACACCTTTGGAGATTGTTTCTGATAATGGTCCACGGTTTAGAAAGGGATTGCTCACAGAAGTGTGTGAAGAACTTCACATTCTACATCGTCACAGTACACCCTACTATCCCCAATCAAATGGTTTGGTAGAAAAAGCTAATGGTGTCATTGCAGGCATCATTAGAAAGATGGTGAAAAACAAGACAAAGTTGTGGGATGACTTCTTGGATGGTGCCTTGTGGGCGTATCGAACCACATATAGGGAAGCCACGGAGTTCACACCATTTCACTTGGTCTATGGTCAAGAGGCTTTACAGCCAATTGAACTAAACATTCCAACAATGCGACTTCATGGCAAATAAGCACAAGATGATCAAGAAGCATGGATGGATCGACTTCTTACCTTAACTGAGCTTGAGTGGAAAAGAGAAGCAGCATACGAGTGCTATAAGAGGAAAGCCACACAGACAAAGGAGAAGCTTGACAAGAAACTGAAGGACAAAGGCATCAATGAAGGAGATCTTGTGCTAAGGTATGACAATCGACTCGATAATCGTTTTGATGCCAAATTTGAAACAAGATGGCAGGGGCCATACATAGTCAAGAAGGCTTTCAATTCAAGTTACTATCAACTTATGGACTTGAATGGGAAAGAGCACTCCAGGAAGGTAAACGGCTATCGCTTGAAGCCTTACTTGAGTCGCCTTCTACCAAAGGATCTACCAGAGCAAAAGGCAACTATCCCATGTAAGTATTGTTCCATGAAGCATGAGTGTAACACAAACCAAAATTCCAAGGGGCCAAACAATGAAGATCTTGTCAAGGACTCTGAAGCACTCTCTTTGGAAAAGATTCTTTATGATGGTATATGAATATACCATCATCCTGGCGGAGGGCTAATGATAGCCGTTTTTCGACTCTCTGTAATTTCCATAGTGAGTTATCTCACCCTATCAAATCACTCAAACACTGTGGTTACCCTCACCCTTTCACTGTATATAGGTGCGTGTGAGTTAGGGGACTTTTCCCATATCTCCTTACTGAAATAAAAAAACCTCAATTAGCTAGTCATTGGGCTAGTTGAGCCAAAAAAAAATATATATATATATATATATAAGTATATTATGGCCCATGCGTATGTAAATATTTCTTTGTATATAGGGCCTAAATAAAAGATTTTTTCATAATTATTTTGGTATTTATTTAAATTTCTACCTAGGTGTGTGTTATTTATGCTCTGTACATTGCCTCACCATTACCACAATTTTTCTTACCATTTTTCATACTCTTTATCCCATATAGAAATATTTTCATGTAAGCTTCTCTTATATTTGGTGTAACTCCACCCCAACAAAAATCCAAAAAAACTAGTTTTATTTATGTGTATATTTTTTCACTATTGTGATTTTTCCCTTCCTACATCTATTTTGTTTTTTTTCTAAAAAATTTGAACACCAAAAATATTTATCTTTCTATGGTAGCCTCATAATGAGAGAGATTTCTTTTGACCCCTTTATATTTTTTCCACTTATATTATTTATATTTGACATGTACATATTTTTTAGACCCCTCAATATTTGATTTTCTTAGTTTTACTATTCACTTATATCATGATCTCAACAATATCTTCAATTATAGACCTACCAAATAAGGTCAAGGGTAGGTGGAATGCATACATGCAATATGGAGGGCTCACTCTTGGAGGTATTCAAAAGAATCATCCAAAGAATGACCCCACAAGGACCTTGTGCAGTGGAAAAAAACGATCGGTTTTGCTGAATTTTTAAAGTTCACTTGCTCTCCGAATTTGAAAAGGTGATACAAACAAAAGTTGTAGCTCGTGGGCTGAACTTTTGCCTCAAAGTTTTTCATCTTTTTTTGAGCTATGAGCTGTGAGCTATGATTTTATTAGTGGACCCCAGTTTTCCCATGCTATGCAGCCACACTCTCTCTTCCACTTTATCATTTTCCTCTTTCACACACACTTCTCCACTCATCATCCCCACCTCTCTCACCACTCCTCTCTGCACCCTACTCACCTTCTCCTCAACCTTGAAGAATAAGAGAAACCATGGTGAACTCATACCTTCCACACACAATTCCATTCCAAAATTGACCACCTAGTCTCATTTTTCCTCCTCCAAATTACCCATATCTATCAAAAAAACCACAAAATTCAGCCTCTTCTCTTAAAAGACAGCATCATGGTGGTTGATTACTCAGCTTCAATTACCTTGTCTCTCAAGGAAGGTCAAGAGTGGAGAAAAAATGTACTGTCAAAGCTAGTGGACCGTCAACAAGCGTCAAAATTGGCCCTACTCAAGACACTTGGAGCATCAACCTTGTAAGAAATCCACCTTTTCTTACCTCTTAAGAGTTTTTCGTCCTTATTTGTATCCTACATGGATACTCCCATTGTAAATATCCAATTCCATTTGTAAATTAATACTAACTCTACTAACACTAACCCACTATGAAAAGTCCTATCACCTCCATTTCTCTCCTCTCTCTTTCCCAACCAACTTCTTGATAGTTCCAAGCAAAAGAAATTAGATAAATTGCTGAAAATCTAACCCAACCATGGTTAGAGGAGTAACCCTAGCCTTCAAAATTTTTATAAAAGGAGGGTGTAGCTAGCACAAAAAAGGGGGGAGAAGAAAGAGCACTATGCTATAGCTTGAGAAGCCAAGCTCAACCTCTTGAGAAGGAGCTCTTGAGTGGAATCTCATTGGCATTAGGCATATGTATGTGTTGTATTAGGGGTGATTAGCAAGGGAACTCTAGGCCATTGTAAGAGAGAGTGATCATTAAATTGAGAGTAGGAAATCTATCATTTCTCCTACTAGTGTAAGCCCAACATTTGTTGAATCAAGGAGGGTGAATTTGGACTAAGCATGGATACCTTGTCTCCCTTCCAACGTGAAGTCATGGACAATAATGATGTGTAAGTGTCTTGGTGTTTTATTTAAGTTCTTGATATCTTGTCTCCGGGTATTGTTATCAATTTAGCCATAAATCCCACATGATGTAAGAGGGCGACAGGGTGGAGAGGACTCCCCTGGCCTTAAGACAGTGATTGGGGTGGCTTTTTTCTTGTGATGTGTTGTGGTGTAATTTACTCAGGCTATGTTGAACTAATACTAATCTCACTTTGATTGGTCATGACAGATTTGTAAGAAGGCATTAGTGCAACAAGCGCCCCCTTCCCCCTTCTCTCTCTTTCTTACATATATATATTTATGTTTGCTTGATCATTAACGATACACTTCAAAGCAGCCCGAGCACCATCTCTCTCTCTCTCTCTCTCCCTCTCTCTCTCTCTCTCTCGTGTTTTAGTGTGTGAGAGTGTTCCATTGGTGTTAGGGTTAGTGTAAATTCCTTGCTTGTTTGTGGGTTGCTCTAACGATTCTCCTCTTTTGCGTCCTAGTTCGCTCTTAAACTAGGTGGTGCCCCTTGTGTAGTTGGGATATGGCTGGGGGTTTGTTGTTTTGGTTTGTGTTGTGTTGTGCCCCAACCCCATTGAGAAGCACGGGAGCCTTGAAGGGTGTCTAGAGGTTGCTCTTCTTGTTGCCCGCCCCGGACCGCTTCAACAGCATCTATCTACAGAGAGCATCACAAGAGTGAGCAGATGGTTTAAATGGTGGGAGCAACGAATTTCACACTGGGAGGAATTGGAACAGATGTAAGTACCTTTATGAAAATTTATATTTTTATAAAAAATTTTAAGCTTTTCATGCATGACATTTATAAATTTTAATTCATGTTTTTTTGAATTTCATAGGGTGGCCTAAGTCCATGGGAGCGGGCACAAATTCCCAATGTTAATTTATCAGAAAGTGTACATGCCAGTTGGTTAGCGGGTGAAGGTGGAAAGAGAAAAATATCCTTGTATGATGCATGTGTAACAGATGTTATAAACTCATATATTTAATGTGCAAAGCGTTTGGGATATACTACTGGGCGTTATATAGGAACGGGTTCCACAATGGAGACCTTTCTTTCTCGAGTTGAATCTCAGCAAACTCCAACTCCAACCAATGTGGCCCATCTATTACACCAGGCTGTTGCAGGGACTCCCATGTATGCGTAGCCAATTTTGCATGGAGACAAAGAAACAGTACAACGCAAAAAGAGGGGCAGAACAGTAACAAGTAGCTCCCATCGGCCGGAATATGTCATGGAATCTAAGCAACGAAACCATCGCGGTCGACCCAGAGGTAAAACAATTGAGCAATGGTTATGGTTTTGTAATCATGATATTTTGCATACTCAATCAATCAAAAGACAAGTCAAAGATTCACCTCTTGCTCCAAATGTTTGGCCAGTAGCAAGAGGGACATATATCTCCACACAGGAACTTGCCGCGCTGCATCAGAGTGGATTTCGGACAGAGAATTCAATGGTAAATCCACAAGATCTTGCTGGCGACTGCAAAGAAGGTGGTGGCAGCTCGAGGAAGAAAAAGTGGAGGCATGGAATCTCTAAAGAGGCCACGAAGAAATTGGAAGCATGTAATAGTATGACAATTATATTTTTGGATGAAGTGAAAAGGTCTCAAGAGCATGTAATTTTCCGAGTTCTCACTGAAAATAGTTATGAGATTCATATAAAACAGAGTCCAACATGCACGTGTCCGGATTTTTAAAAGCGAGAGAATACCAACAAATCCTTTTTGGCCTGCAAACATATGTACTATGTGTACACAAAAGTACTCGGACTTGAACCTAAGGAGCACATGATTATTCATCATCCAACCCTCTTACCAATGGACATCGCTTTTATTCTTGGACAACCAAGGAGGATTTCTCCCTCCATTTAATTACAGCTGGTTTGGTATGCATCTTTCACTCAACTAGAATATTGATCTATAATATTAAAATGTTTTTCTGTATTTATTTTGGTTTATTACACTTGTGATTATTTATCTTGAAAAAACATTGTTTATGCAGCAAAGGATTTCAAATTTCAAGCAAAAGACATGAAGCAACTTGCAAGCTATTTGGGAGCAAATTACTTGCCTTTTAGAGTGACCATTACATTTATGGCGACTATCCTTTTTTGTACTCTAATTTTGATCTTATCCTGTGGTAGTTTAGCGAATGTACTTACATCCTCAAACTTGCGTTCTTTCAAAAAGCTCAAGCTTGGGAAAAATAGTATTGTCTCTATCTGGCATGATTTTTGACTTCATCACATTTATATATGCTGTGGATTATTTAACTTTGAAAATAGTGTTGTCTCTATTTTGCATGATTTTTTACTTTATCGCATGTTTATATGCTGTGGATTATTTGACTTTGATCACATGCACTGCAAGCATATTTGACTCTAATGGCATGAGTTGTGAAATGGTGATTTTATTTGTTTATATTTTCACGTTGTTATGCCCTCTCGGTCTCTCTCCCTCTCTCTCTCTCTCTCTCTCTCTCTCTCTCTCTCTCTCTCTCTCTCTCTCTCTCTCTGCGTAGTGATATAAAACTCTATGATTTTACTTTCTCTATCTAGAGGAGAAGTCACTCTCTCTCTCAAGGATTTACTTTCTCTCTCTAGAATTTATACTTTCTCTCTCCGTCAACCACACATATATGGAGTCTTATGATGATTGAAATTACATTAAATAGATACTTTATGCTATGACACATATTTGGTTAAAAAAACTCTAAAGATTGCTAAAATTGTCAAACAAAATTTGAAATGAAAAACTTGCAAATGTTAAATCCCCTTGCAAACCCTAGGGATGGATTACAATTCCATTCACACTTATCCTAATGACTACATTCTTTTCAAGGGGAATATGTAACATGCAAAAATGTCCAAAATGTGATTCCAAGAGATATTGAACAGATCTCCATGGACAAAAAGTTTTGCAGAAGGCTATGACATTTTGCTTTATTGCCTCGCATCAAGGATTTCTTTGAATTCAAGTCCATGGCTACTCTAGCAACATGGCATGCGGAGAACAAATCTTCAGATGGTGTGCTACGGATCCCTGCAGATTGTGCAGCATGGAAACATATTGATAACATGTGGTCGGATTTTGCTAGGGAAGCTTGAAATCTGTGCTTCGCACTGGCGATGGATGGAATAAATATGGTCTGAGATAGACATCTTACAGTGTATGGCCAGTTGTCATTGTCAACTTAAACATACCTCTATGGTTGACGACTAATAAGGGGAATCTAGTTTAAAGCTTGATTGTGTCAGGGCGCTATAACATGAAGAACATGGATGTGTATCTTTGTCCACTATTGGAAGAGATGCAACAAATGGGGATAGGCATAAAAGTGGTGGATATGAGTTGACATATAGATCAGTGCAATGCTTTGATCAGAGGCATTCTAATGTGGACAATGCATGAGTATCATGGGCTAGCATAATGCTCAGGTGAGACTCAAACCCCTGTGATGACAGGGTTTATTGTTATGTGTATGGGTACAGGGATTCAATTGATTTATTGTCGTGTGTATGGGTGCAAGGCTTCAAACAAGTGGTTACAACGCATGTGCCACATGTGGCCCCATAATGCTCAGGTGAGACTCAAACCCCTGTGATGACAGGGTTTATTGTTATGTGTATGGGTACAGGGATTCAGTTGATTTATTGTCGTGTGTATGGGTGCAAGGCTTCAAACAAGTGGTTACAACGCATGTGCCACATGTGGCCCCATAATGCTCAGGTGAGACTCAAACCCCTATGATGACAGGGTTTATTGTTATGTGTATGGGTATAGGGATTCAGTTGATTTATTGTCGTGTGTATGGGTGCAAGGCTTCAAACAAGTGGTTACAACGCATGTGACACATGTGGCCCCATATTTAATGCACGTCGAGTGTCCTCACTCAAGAAGAAAATCTACGAAGTTCATCGAGCCCATCTTCCAAAAATCACGAGTTACGAGAGGGTTTCTTGGGAAGCAAACCACCAAAGATGTTTGCTCGAGCATGATTAGAGCAGAAGGAGATGTGTGAAGATAGTCTACCCCCCAGGATGAAGAGATTCTCTCTATGGTATTGAGAGGCGGAAGTGGAAAAAATAGACCCGGTGGCCTCTACACCAAGACTATGCACAATGGCCTCATCATGGGGAATACACAATAGGGGCACCACCTAGCAAGATATGCGGCTAGGACGCATACATATACACAATGAAGCATGCATGGAAAACAATTTCAAGATCCACGCCCAAATGTGGAATGGGGTGGTTAGAGAATAAGGTGAGAGGAGTAGTGAATGAGTGAGTGGGCTTGCTACTCGTGCATGTTAGTAAGGAAGATAATGAGGTAGGGGAAACTTGCAAGTATGCTCACTTATCATACAAGAGGTGGCGAATCCGCACACCTCAAGATGGAAGTAGCAAGATGATAGGAATATGAGAGGGAGAGAGAGTGTGTGTGTATGGTGGCGAATCCGCACACCTTAACATAAGCAGAAAAAAAATGGCAAGGAACAAGCATATACCATACTCATAATGAGATGTATCCAAAGCAACACAAAGTATGGCACCAAGATGGAGTGTGTTGATTGCTTGCAAAAGATGAATACAATAGGTAGCCTATGGCAGGAAAATGAGAAGGGAACAAGATCGTAGGAGGCATAATGGAGAGATGGGAGTTGATGGCAAGGAATATCATGAGTGTGTCCACCCTTCTTCTTCTTGAAATTGTGCCTTCAAACCTTAATTACAAGTGGTGTGGAGGTGTGGTGCTTGGTGATGGTGATGATGACGGTGTTGTGATTATGTGAGTAGGGTTCATGCTACAAGCATGTAGCACAAGAGTGTGTATGGATAGGTGTGTGTGTGTGTGTGTGTGTGTCTTCTCCCCCCAAGTGAGCTCTCATGGCCTCCTTATATAGGGAAGGAGGGAAGGATTTAGCAATATTTCTATTTGAGGTGAGTGTCCCACTTTGGTGACTAGGAAAACGGGGTGCATGTGACTGTGGCTCCCATCTTGTCTCCTCATTATTTAAAATACCAGAGTCAATAGAGAGAGAAAAAGAGAGAATGTGGGTAGGATGTAGAGGATAGGAAATATTTACAATAGTCTAGCTTTGGATAGACATAAGCTTATTAGGGAGAGAAGAGAGAGGTAAGAAAATTATAAGAGAGGTTGTCGAAGGTGGATATTTGTTGATGAGGATGGTTCCTCCAAAAATGGTGATAGAATTACTCTAGACTAGCCAAAACCTCATTAAAAGAGCCTTGTCTTTTGTAATCATGCTTGAAGACTTGTAGAACCATAGCCATTCTAGAAGGAAGAAAAGTGGGGATGGCATGTGCCACCATTTCATGAGAAAACTGGGGTCCACTACAAAAATCATATCTCCGTGTTCATAACTCAAAAAATTCTGAAAAACTTTGAGCTAAAAGTTGAGATCACGAGCTACATCTTTCATGTTGAACGCTCCTTCAGATTCGGGGTTCTTCTTTACTTAAAAAATTCAGCCAAATAATGTATTATTTGTGGCTGCAAAAGTCTTTTGGTGGTCCCCTTTGAGTGGACTTCTCTCTTGCCTTCAAGTGTAAGCTCCTTCATGTGTATGAAAACATGACCTAGAGTGTTGAAAAGATTGGCAATCATCTAGATGGAGGTATTATTGAAATTTGAAAGTGGGGTTGAGGTTTGAAAATGAAAACTAGTGAATAAAATATTTGTTAGAGTGGAATAATATATATACATGAAAAAAATATATTAGAAAATACTAGAATATATATATATTTAATATTTAAGGTCAAAAGAGAGATCAACAAAGAAAGCTTACTTATTATGCTACATCGTGATTGATTAGCATAAGTATTATTTATTTAATAAAGGCTAAAACGTTAGTGAAAAAGGGAAGAAAAATCAAAAGTAACTTATATAATAGGAAATATTTTTGGTAAAAGAGAAAAAAATATGGGGGGGTTCCCATGCATGGAAAAGCTTGCGTCATTAGCCCTCCCCCTAAGGCTAGAGGTATTCATGCCTCTAGCTCTGTTCTTGAGCATGTTGAAATAGAGTAGGATTTCTCCTTGGTGGCTGGTAGATCCTTGTAGGGAATAATGGATCCCTTGGAAGCATGAGGCTCCCCAAAGTTCTTTTCGATGTCCACCTGGGTCCCACACTAAGCGTAAATCCATTGTATGCAATAATGTCCTCTTCAGAAGATCACACTTATAATGATTCTTGAGTCCACAAGCTGCACAAGAATTAACTCTTGCATAAGTGATAGAAGGTATGGAAAGAACTTGATCATTCCTTGAAAGTATTTTAAAGCGGCACCATGCATGGCTTCCTCGTCTAGACACATAGCCAAAAGGGAGTAAGAAACCATAATCCTCATATCTTGCTTGTTTTCCTTCTTCATGCCAAATTAATAGAGACCTGTTGCCCACATGGATAGATTGCATGGTTGATGCCTGTTGCACAAGAGAGCCCACCATGTACAAAAGATAAACTGCAAACCACATTTTGAAAAATGACTCCATGTTACCACTAGTATGCAAAACCATTCTTCCTTGATTGGTGTGTCCTAGATTGATTCCACTGGTTGTTGATGTCAATCCTTCCACTCTTGTCACAACCCAACTTAAAGAGCTTCCCAAATTAATGTTACACACAATGTTCACAGTTAGAAAGGCAAACCTAAAGTGCCAGTAGACCTCAATTGCATTTCTCTGCATGAGTCTTTCACCAATCTCGTGCCATAGGGGTAGTTGAAGTGTCTTCAAAACTTTCACATGTGGCTGAAAATTTGAAGGGTCCACCTTGTTGTGGTTGAATGTGAGGCCCATTACCTCAATGGATCTATCACTTCCTTCAGTCCCTGTTGACTCCTCCTCTGAAGTGGTTGAAGAGTCACCACTAGAAAACTCATCCATAGAGGTTTCTAGATCCATGTCGCATTGCCGACCTTTCTTCATGTCGTAAAGTATTGGCTTCCCTTTGGCATCTCTCATTTGGATTATGCCGGTGTCCCAGTCTTGCTTAGCTCTCATAGCCATAAGCCAAGGCCTCCCTAGATAGATAGGATAGCCCTCCCCTTTGTGTGGCATGACAAAGATGTCCACATCTACCTCGGTGTTGAATGACTTTATCCTAACTGCATTTATGACACCAACACATTGAACTTTTAAATTATTTGCCATTTTGGCTCGGCATGGTGCCGGCGGACTCACCTCTAAACCCAAACGGTGCATCATTTTTTCACTCATGACGCATATTTGTGCGCCACCATCGATGTAGATGTTGGAGATGTGTTGCCCTTTTATGTAAGCATCCATCACTGGTAGTATGTCGTTTAGATTCCTCCCAGAGATAGCCCCAGCTATCTTTGGCTTTGGTCGCCTCGTGTTAACCATCTTTGTCCATTGTCTCCTCACCCTAGGTGCTAGGTGGAGTAACTGGGGCCAGGTGATTTTTGGGCCCTGCACAGAAACATCTTGAACCAAATCATATGGTTTAGAACATTCACCCAAAGAGAAATCTACAATGTCAATTTTACGTCGTGACTTGGACGGCTTTTTGCTAGATTCCCCTTTATTCTTCATCTTTTCTTCCTTTTGAGAAGATTCACCATGCCTAGCGCGTTTTACCCCAATGGCATCTACTCCTTTAACCTTGGTCTTATCCTCCTCCACTTTCTCCTTTCCCTTACCTTCAAGACTGATGACGCTTACTGTTTGATTGCCAACTGGTGGTGGGGGTAATGGTGGAATGAGAAGTTGTGGTGGTGGTGATGGTGGTTGTGGTTGAATCGGTGGCTGTAAGATTTTCACGAGTGGTGCTTGTCGTGGTACCCTCGGTGGTGGTGGTCTTGCTCTTGGTGGTGAAACCTGGTTTTGTCTGGCTCCTCTGTTGAAATTCTGCCTCCTTGGTTGTGGACAGTAGTACATGCCATGACCATCCTCCCCACAATTGTAGCAGTGGTATTCTTGGTTTTGCCTTCGTTGTCCTCTCCCTTGCTCTTGGTTGCGATTGTGTGCATGCCCTTGTTGTATCAAATGGACTAAGAGATTCTCAAGTTGATTGGTGATTCAGTTGAGCAGGTCTTGCTGATCTTCAATTGGTTTTTGTGGTTGAATCCTCTGGGCGACTGTTGTAGGTGGTGCTAGAGGTGGTGGGGTCCTAACGGCTTCCTCTCCATCGATATTCCTGGCTTGTAGGCGCAACTTCTTGTCTTTAAGGCGGGCCACTTCAACTGCTAGCTCATACGTAGCAGGAAACCTTCCCTTCACCTTCTCTTTAAGAGTTGGCCATAACCCAGCCACAAACCGATCCTTCTTTAGGAAATCAGGTGCCCCCTCATCCTCTCTTAGCGATGCAACCCAGCGCCCCCATAAATCTACAAACTTTGACTCATATGATGCGTATTCCAGCATACTGCCCTGCTTCAACTCTGTCAACAATTGCCATAGTTTCTCTGATGTTGTGCCCTCTCCAAAACGCTTGACAAAGGCTGCCCTTAATAAGTCCCACCGTTCCTTGGTTTCTTGTGCCAAGGCATTGTACCATGATCTCGCCTCCACCTTCATTAGAAGTGGGAAGATGCGCAAGCGCGAAGCATCATCATCTCTCGCAGAGATGACACATGCTATTTCCAAGTTGTCTAGAAAGTCTACAGCATCCTCGCCCACCTTACCAGTAAAGGTTGGAAATGCTACACTTGCCATGATTACTGAGAGAGAGCTAGAAAGACACACTTCTTAACTTGCAAAATTTTTTTCTTCTTTACAAGGAGGCATGTATACCCTATTATACTAGGACATAGATTAAAACTTCAAACGGTACATTGCCTTGTACCAAAGGTAAAACAAATGGCTGATCTGATGCCAGAACCTCAAAAAACCGCTCCCCACCCGGCATGGTGTCAATGACGTGCTGGTAGTGAATCTTCAAGTCCAATATTACCTTGATTGAGCGTACACGTGTTGATATGTGTGATCTGTCTTGAGGTAGGTTGTACTGATTCATGTGAAGCTTAGAGGTGCTTAGTCACTACCCAAGCTTGTAGGAGAGGGTGGTGTTCTTTCCTGAAACAAACTCAGTAGATCCCTAGTTTCTCTAGTGAGAGTGTGAGCCAATGCTTCTGTTATCTGTGCTGCAGCATCAAGTGCGACTTGAAAACTGACTATGATAATTACCTCAGTGACTTGAGTTACCCGATTCTCAAAGTAGAATAGTGTTGATTCTCTATTGTGCAGAGCTCCTTCCATTTTATTGTTGTTGGTTGGTTGTAGGTTGCAGACATGGTTTCCACCTTCTCCTTCTTCTTCTTGGCACTTGGCCTATATATATCCACTGGGTTTGGTGCTCCACCTTCTCCTTCTTCTTCTTGGCACTTGGCCTATATATATCCACTGGGTTTGGTGCGTTGGTTGACTCTCCCACCTCGAATCGATTACAGTTACGCCTGGCACTCAAGCTTTGATGGAGATGCGGAGTTCGTCTAGTTGTGCTTGGAGCTCTTCTTCTTCTGTCGTCCAGTTATAAAATCCTTCATACTCATTCATCCATTCACAATAGTTTAGGGTTTTCAGTCTTGTAAACTGAAGGGTTTCAAGAGCCCTCCTCAGTGGGGGCACCAAATGAGAGGCGGAAGTGGAAAAAATAGACCCGGTGGCCTCTACACCAAGACTATGACAATGGCCTCGTCATGGGGAATACACAATAGGGGCACCACCTAGCAAGATATGCGGCTAGGACGCATACATATACACAATGAAGCATGCATGGAAAACAATTTCAAGATCCACGCCCAAATGTGGAATGGGGTGGTCGGAGAATAAGGTGAGAGGAGTAGTGAATGAGTGAGTGGGCTTGCTACTCGTGCATGTTAGTAAGGAAGATAATGAGGTAGGGGAAACTTGCAAGTATGCTCACTTATCATACAAGAGGTGGAAAATCCGCACACCTCAAGATGGAAGTAGCAAGAAGATAGGAATATGAGAGGGAGAGAGAGTGTGTGTGTATGGTGGCGAATCCGCACACCTTAACATAAGCAGAAAAAAAATGGCAAGGAACAAGCATATACCATACTCACAATGAGATGTATCCAAAGCAACACAAAGTATGGCACCAAGATGGAGTGTGTTGATTGCTTGCAAAAGATGAATACAATAGGTAGCCTATGGCAGGAAAACGAGAAGGGAACAAGATCGTAGGAGGCATAATGGAGAGATGGGAGTTGATGGCGAGGAATATCATGAGTGTGTCCACCCTTCTTCTTCTTGAAATTGTGCCTTCAAACCTTAATTACAAGTGGTGTGGAGGTGTGGTGCTTGGTGATGGTGATCATGACGGTGTTGTGATTATGTGAGTAGGGTTCATGCTACAAGCATGTAGCACAAGAGTGTGTATGGATAGGTGTGTGTGTGTGTGTGTGTGTGTGTCTTCTCCCCCCAAGTGAGCTCTCATGGCCTCCTTATATAGGGAAGGAGGGAAGGATTTAGCAATATTTCTATTTGAGGTGAGTGTCCCACTTTGGTGACTAGGAAAACGGGGTGCATGTGACTGTGGCTCCCATCTTGTCTCCTCATTATTTAAAATACCAGAGTCAATAGAGAGAGAAAAAGAGAGAATGTGGGTAGGATGTAGAGGATAGGAAATATTTACAATAGTCTAGCTTTGGATAGACATAAGCTTATTAGGGAGAGAAGAGAGAGGTAAGAAAATTATAAGAGAGGTTGTCGAAGGTGGATATTTGTTGATGAGGATGGATCCTCCAAAAATGGTGATAGAATTACTCTAAACTAGCCAAGACCTCATTAAAAGAGCCTTGTCTTTTGTAATCATGCTTGAAGACTTGTAGAACCATAGCCATTCTAGAAGGAAGAAAAGTGGGGATGGCATGTGCCATCATTTAATGAGAAAACTGGGGTCCACTACAAAAATCATATCTCCGTGTTCATAACTCCAAAAAATTCTGAAAAAATTTGAGCTAAAATTTGAGATCACGAGCTACATCTTTCATGTTGAACGCTCCTTCAGATTCGGGGTTCTTCTTTACTTAAAAAATTCAGCCAAATAATGTATTATTTGTGGCTGCAAAAGTCTTTTGGTGGTCCCCTTTGAGTGGACTTCTCTCTTGCCTTCAAGTGTAAGCTCCTTCATGTGTATGAAAACATGACCTAGAGTGTTGAAAAGATTGGCAATCATCTAGATGGAGGTATTATTGAAATTTGAAAGTGGGGTTGAGGTTTGAAAATGAAAACTAGTGAATAAAATATTTGGTAGAGTGGAATAATATATATACATGAAAAAAATATATGAGAAAATACTAGAATATATATATATTTAATATTTAAGGTCAAAAGAGAGATCAACAAAGAAAGCTTACTTATTATGCTACATCGTGATTGATTAGCATAAGTATTATTTATTTAATAAAGGCTAAAACGTTAGTGAAAAAGGGAAGAAAAATCAAAAGTAACTTATATAATAGGAAATATTTTTGGTAAAAGAGAAAAAAATATGGGGGGGTTCCCATGCATGGAAAAGCTTGCCTCAATATGAGTTTCCATATTGGCAAAGACTCAAGATCAATCACTTGCTGGATCGAATGCACATATTCAAGAGTTGTGGGAACATCTTATCATCGGCAAGAAAGATACATTGGGAGCCAAAATTGACCTTAGGGAGGCTAGTCCTATGGAGAAATACTGGCCACAAATTGCAAATGAGGGATCGATAAAGCTGCCTAAAGCACCATCGATCTTGACTGGACAACAAGAACGCAATGTGAAGGGGATAATTTGATCTATGCGTATGTCCACATGGGTAATGCACTCACTCCGGACAGCATTCACAAAGGAAGGGAAGCTTATTGGTTTGAAGTCACACGATTGGCGTAAAATGTGTCAGGTATGTTCAAATTGAACTAGAGCAACGCTAAATCTATTTTGATCCCGATGCTAAATATGACTGAAAGCATGCATTGGTGGTACAAAAAAGGGACCTTTTTTGTTCCTACCTAGTTGATACTTCTACATATTTCCATGTTGTTTTGGAGCGAACCTTTTTTGTGGAGTAAATTTAGGAGGGAATTTATTATTATTATTTTGAGAGAGAGTCGGAAATAAAATTTGAAACACCACTCCTTTCAAAGAAAACATGGGTGCAATTATGGATGGGAGTTTCACATTTGCACTCCAATGACGTGACGACTGCCACTCTCTGTCCCGCTTCAGTCACTCCACCCTGCACCTTGCAGCAGCTCTGCACCTCTCTCATAGACCACCTTTGTCAAGCCTTTTGGAGCATAGGCTTTGCACCTCTCTCATGGGAATCACGTTATTTATTTTCTTGTGCAGCTAGCGAGGTCTCTGGTTGTTGACCATCACGACTATGAGGATGCCTACAAGGAAATCTGCTACCAAGGCATCAACAAAAAAGGGGGAAAAGCCTAGGACCACAGATGCAAGGTCCCCCCTCACAAGTACAAAATCTCCTCGAAGCATCAACACCCCAAACACGAGAGCTAGCAAGGGGGACTTCTCTGTGGAGAAATCAACTAAGTCTCGGGCCCTTTTTGGCGAGGATGAGATTCGATCATCTACAAAGTCCAGAGGTTGGTGTTCATCCTTTGCATCATGCCTACATGGTTTTTCTTTCATGAAAGATAGCAATTGTCATTCAAATGAGGATTTTGAGGTTTTGAGATGGTCAATATTTTTTCTTGTTAAATTGCATGCATGCAAGCGTGTGTATGGTATCTTGAGTGCTCTAAATTTTCTTTTCATTGCATGCATGCAAGCATATGCGCTATGACCTATAAAAAAAATTTAAACCTCAGTAGGGTGGTGAAGGTTAACATATAAATTGAGGTACTTTATAGCTTTACAGTACCAAATTTGGTACTTTACAGTTTTGGTACTGCTCAGTTTTAACTTTTGCATTGGCAAGGTCATCCGTGTGCTAAAGAGCAGCTCAAACTCCCTGTGTTGAGTTTTGCATTACTAAAACATGTTACCACATTGCAGGTAAAAACAAAATGGAGGGATACCCTCTTTTTGACCGAGTTTGCTATACAACCAAAGAGCTAAATAAGGAGTGTGGTCTGAGCATGGAGGGTGTGCTTCGAAAGGATCTTACAGACAAAGACCTTCCTGATGACCAATGGATGGCTGTTTTCAAGCAACGCTACAAAAATAATGCGAAGGTTTACTTGAATCATGTGCAGTAGAGACTGGTTGAAGATTGCAGGTTCTTGTTCCATAAGGTATACCAAGCCCCTCCATCTTGTGGGGAGATCACTGCAAAGTTTGCACGCTGCTTTACTTTCGAGAATTCCCATGCGGAAACAAAGGACCCTGCGCCATAAGGTTGCATGGGCGAGGTTTGGAGAGAATGTACTCAGCATGTGTCCCAGCCGCTCGGGAGGGTTGGAGCGGAAGGTCAATACTTGGAGAAGGGAAAATGCTGCCTCCCAGGAGGACACCCATCATCTATTAAGAAGCCTTGTCTTACGCAAAGTGGTAGTAATCTCTATACATATGTAGACCCCCCATAGCATCACGTACAGACACCTGACTATGTTACAGACCTAAAAAGTATTGTTGAGAGAGTGCCTCAAACATGTGTAGCTACATCCGCTAAAATGAAAGAGTTGAAATCATCTCAACAGCAGAACAAGGAAACTTTGTTGAGAGCGGAGGGTTCCAATGCTATTGTGAACAGGATAAAAGACGACATAGAGTACTATGAACTGCAGTTTTCAAAACTAAAATGGAAAACCCTTGCAATGATGAGGACATCAAAGAGGTGGAAGCTGATTTGGGAGCCAGTCAACGCATGCTTCACTAAATTGGAAACAATGAGGACATGAAGAAGCTTGAGAGGGAAGTTGATCTCCAACAAGTAATTCTTGGCATCAATGCCTTGAGAAAGTGGTTCTGGTATTTTTGGCAACTCCCTAATAACTTATATTTGTTGTTGCCTTGGTAGGTATAATACATTTGGTGGTTTATGGCAGTTTTTGGTACTTCAATTTATTTTTTAGTATTGGTAGATTCTGGCAGGCCTGACAGTTTTGAAATCCTTTGGTAGTTTCTCGTATTTGTGAGAGCTCTTGGTATTTTTTGGTATCTGTAAATCTTGCTTTGGTAGTTTTGTCAGTGTTTGGTCCTCTTGCTTCTGTATGCTAGTTGCATATTTTAGGTAGATTGGTAGCTTTAGGTAGATTTTTTGAATTTTTTCTATGCTATTTTGGTAGTTTCTATTCTTACTGGTATCTTTTGGGTCTTTTTGGCTCTACTTTCTTGTTTTGGTATCTTCTATCATGTTGTTATTAGACGTTTGGTAGTCGTGTAATTTTGCTATTTTGAGAGTTTTGGTAGTTTTAAATCTGCTACTAGTACCACTAAACCCTTATGGTATGATTTTGGTAGTTTTTGGTTACGCTAAGTAGTTTATGGCGCGGATCTAACAAGGTTTTTTTGGTAGTTTTGGTTATGTTTGAATAGTTTATCGGTGTATTCATAATGCTTTTGGTACTAACTGGAAGCTTTTGGTACAAATTGGTAGGACATGGTTGTGAATTGGTTTAATTCCTAGTACATGGTTGTCTTCTAGCTTTGATGACTTGGTCGTTTTGGTAGTTTTTTGGTACTATTTGGTAGATGCCTTGAGGAATTTCTATTATGTTTTGGTAGAATTCTCTTTCCCCCTCTAGTGGTTTATGGTTGCTTCCTATCAATGGTGTTTTGGTGGTATTGGTAGTTTTAGGTAGTTATGGTAGCATATGACAATGTTGTTTGGTGGCTATTAGGGTTTTGTTTTCCTTGCTTATGTTTCAATTACTAATTGATAGCTCATGGTTCTATTTTTGGTAGTGTCTTTTGTCATTGATGACTTGTAGTTTTGGTAGTTTTTGGTACTACTTGTTAGTATGATGCCTTGAGGACTGCTTTTGGTACTAACTCATAGATTTTGGTACTAATTTGGTAGCTTTTGGTACTAATATGGTATCCCCTTTGCTATTGTTTGGCAACAGGCTGCTGGGTATAATATGCTGGAGGCAGCATGGAAGGAAGCCCAAGGCCACACCCTCTTTGTGAAGCAGATGATTGTTGATGTTGGGCTTGGGAAGAGATTCATGATATATCCTAGGCCCCAGGTTGTTGATTCCGTGGGTATGATCCATGTGTTTGGTGTGTGTGTTGCATGTGGTGAGCTGCTGGAGTCTGCAGGGGTTGTTGGAACCTTTATGCTTGAGTGCCGACATCAGTATCACCCCCTTTGCTTCAATGATTTGCTACAAAGCAGAGATCAATGTTGTGCCAAACCTGGTTGTACTATGGTGATACCCGAGGTGGAAAAGTCCTAGGTCACTGGGTATCATCTTGTGAAGAGTAAGTATGTGTGTGTTCTGCAAATCGTATGCTTACTTGCATTGAATGTGAGGTTGTTTATAAGTACATGCTTTCTTTTGTTGCTTTTGCAGAGGAGAAGGATGTTGCAGCGGCGGTTGGGCCCAGCGGAAGAAACGGAGAGGCGATGAAGGATCGACAGGGTGCCACAAAGTCTGTTGCAAGTCGTCTATGGGAGGAGGATGAGGTTACTAAAGAGATAGGGGATGTTCTCCATGATTTAAAGTATGGTAGTGTGGAAGGGAAAGAGACTGAGAAGGGCCAACACTGTGATGCCATGGGGGACAATGAAGGAAACAGTGAATATGAGGACAATGATATTAAGGACAACAAAGACAATGTGGGAGGTAAATTCCCTCAAGAAGTGGAGCTGGATACTGTCGTACTAGATGTTGTTGGCACGATGTGTGAAGTCATATCACTAGCAAGGATGATAATATGCAAGGGGAAGGTGCAGCAGACAAGAAGGGAGTGGAAGAACCTAAAGGGGTAGGGAAAGAGACCAAACAGGGGGTGGGATAACCTAAAGGGGTAGGGGAAGAGACCAAGCATGGGATGGAGGCCAAGGAGGATGAGGGGGAGGCAAAGAAGGGGTTGGAAGCTAAGAAGGGGGATCAGGGGGAGGACAAGATGGGGGTGGATGCCAAGAAGGGGAAAGGGGCCGATGATGCCAAGAAAGGTAAAGGGACACATGCCAGGAAAGGGGAACATGCAGGAAGGGGAAAGGAGGGCAAAGCAAAGAACAGGGACACAACTGAGAATGCCAAGGAGGAAGTGGCAGAAGAGGATGCAAAAGTGGACAGCATCGATCGAGGTGTGGATACAGCAGTTGGTGATAATGTACAAAATCTAACAGGTGATTCTTCTGATTCGACAACCCTGTTGGAGCTTTTTTGTGTGCAAAGAAAGAAGCACAACCGTGCACATGACTAGTTGAGTCATGCATGCAAATTGTAGCCCTTCTGACATGCAAATGTATTTTGCACAATGTGCTTTTCATTTCACCAAATCAATTCAACTTTTGGCCTCTATCTTTCATCTCTTGTTCTCTCTATAATACTGTGGTGTGTTCATCTTGTAAGTGTGTTCCAATGTTACTATTCATTTCCAAACTAAGTATTGCACAATACAATACCAAATTGGTACTATTGAGTACCAAATTTCGTAATTTCTAGTGTCATACTAGTTTTCTTTCTATGATATGATGATTGCACTATCTGTTTGCACTGTCTATTTTCATCCACTCATATGGACTGTTGGTATTGTAGTAAACTCTTGGTGGCTAGATGAGCCACTGGCAAACACAACGCTTGCGCCTGATGTGGTTGCTAAACCTGGGTGCCTGATTGTGCTTGATCTTAATGGGGTGTTATTGACAAGCTGCCACGAATTTCCAGAAGGCCTTTGGGTTTTGGACAAGAAGCTCCAACCATGGATCTTCAGACTTAATAGATTGCTAATTTGTATTGTAAGGCCAGATGATGAGGAGTTCATAATAACTCTTAAAAAGAAAGCGAAGATAATTTTGTGGTCCTGTTGTAGAAGGAAAAAGGTGTTAGATATGTTGAACGCTTGTTGCCCCCAACATGTGAGGCAGAAGTACTTTGTAGGTATCTCATGTAAGCCTAGAGTGTTTCAGAGGTTAAGTTACGCATACTTCTAACCTCCTCTTTAGCATGGAAGATATATTGTGCCAAGAAGATTGTGAGACCTTGCGGTAGAGTATGGTGGAGTTGTTGCATGTGCCCAAAGTGGTGGGCGACAAGCCTGTTTTCTTGAAGAACCTACGGACGGTGTGGGCAAAGCACCAAGATTTTGATGCTAGTAACACAATTCTTGTGGATGACTATCGATACAAGTCACTAAAAAATAACTATGAGAACTATCTTGCAATCAAATCATACTACCCTATTGTGGTAGAAAAAGAACACCCTTTCTACTTGGAAGACGTCATTTTTTTGTGGTTGCTCGGATAGATACGCAATCGATACCCAACAACATACACTCACAAGAACCCTATGTTTGACATGAAGATCATATTTTTGGGTATGTTACTGATTACTTCATACAGATAGAGGGTTACTCTTACAAATTTGATCCCCTGACCTAGGAGATTCTTGAACTGTTGTACTTGGTGAAGTTTTGTATCATGTCGTATATTATATAATGGAAAACCACTTTTTTGGTATACTTTCTTGGGATCTTGATCTCTAGTGTCTTTTGTTGTGTTGTCTAGTAGTTTGTAGTCTAGAAGAATATTTTTTGAACCCCTGACATTGATGTTACTATAATATTAAAAATGTACAGTGCACATCTTGTTGTAATCAAGAAGTACAAACCACTGTGCTCATCAAAGAATCTTGAAATATGAGGTTGTGCATAGCATTGAATGGTATATCGCATGCCAGAAAATCATGTGTCCATTCAAGTGCAACTCAAGCAACCACTCCTTATCTAACGCCTCATATAGCGTATATTCATTAGATGATGCTTTACTAACTTTAAATGTGTTAGGGTCCATTGTTGGTGTTGAAGCATGCCCATCAAGAGGAGTTGAATGAGGAGTACAATCATTTGCTTGCATATACACATGCTCTATCTCCTCATTGGCAATAGACATTCCAACATCTACTAGAACTTCTTTGGGAGAACCACCTTTCTTTAAGCTGTAATAATATTCTCTTTTGTGCGACATTACTTGGGAAATATAACATGAATATGTTTTGGCTGGGCCATACACTCCAACACATTGTCAGGGACTTTAAATTAATGCTCTTTGATTCTATTCACATCACCACTGAACCCATGGCCATAAGAATTTCATCTTAATTGATAATTATTCTTCACGACACGCCGCACGTAGATTGTACACATAACTCCACTCATGTCCTTTCACCATGCTCCACAATGATAATCTTATGGCAGTTGAATTTAATCTTCTGGCAACAAATTCAACTATCAATTTTGAGGTCAAAAACAATTTAAGCAACAAATTACACAAGCAATGCTCTATCTATCAATCTAGTGATCACAATATCTCTACATTATCAATTAGATTCATGATACATTATCAATTTCTTTTGCTAACACCAGAAGAACTCTAAACAATACATGCAGCAGCTCAGCGCAGAAGTCAAGTACATGACATTCGGCAACAACACGCACAACCAGAATCCGAATTCAGAATATTAAAGCTCAAGGAGCAAGCAAAGTTTGAGAGAAAAGCACAAGAGAACGATTGTATTGATAGTACTCCGATAGCATCCATACAAATGGTGACTACATGGTTAGGTGGAATGGATCTACGCATTAATTTACAACTTCTTGATGGCACCATTGAACAAGCATTAGTGGACACCGGGGCAAGAGCTAATGTTGTTAACTACTCCACTTTCAGAAAACTCACAAGGGAACCTCTAATGCCAAACACAATGGGGTTCAAAGTAGAAAACAAAGGCACAATGGAAAATCTGGGACACATAAATTCACCAATCACTATTGATGGAACAATTTATCCGCATCAATTTCATGTGGTCGAAGATCAAGATCTTAACGAAGCAGTTATTCTGGGAGTGCCGTGGATGCGCACTTATCAGGCCACGCTAAACTGGCAAGACAATACCTTGCAGCTCAAATAAGAGAACCAATCTTTTGCCACGCTCTTTGTACAAACAGACCATGTATGGGAACCTCTACCATCACCACACGCACCAGTTCAACGATATTATCCAACGGTGGTCAAGAAAACATGGGTTAAAAAATCCATCATGCAAACCAATCCGACGAAATTGTGAATACCAAAACGACAAAGCAATACAAGTCAGCCTACATTGTATCAACAAAAATCCGACCAAGGCTTCTATCGGACAACCTAGGCCAATCCAACAGCAACCTCGACAACCAAAACACATCAAGTAGATATGGGAACCAAAACAAACTCGCTCACAAGATGCTTGTTCAAGGAAATCCAGACAAAATCAATTTCAGTGGAGACCAAAAAAAAGCCCTCAATCAAAACAACAAGCCGAATCACAACTTCTGCAGGTCATGGTCAAACACAGGGCGCAACTTTTACTACTGTTCGGACCATGCACCTTCAATGTAACCTCGTCAACAATAGCCACTGAACATATTGTTCAGCACCCCTTTCTTGCACAGCATTTTGTTCCACCATGCATATCCTCATTCGCATCATAGGGTCACACTATACAGCTATGCATAGACACCTTCTTTGTTCCCATGCACTCTAACACATGTTTGTCTGGGACAACTCACTCTAAGAAGGGGGGAAAATACAACAGAATTATCATTTTGTATATATTATTATCATATTATTTGTTTTCTTTTCTTTCTCTTTAAAACAAGCTTTTCAAAGCCTTATAAACTCTTAGCCGGCATAATCATGAGCCATACCGACACCATCTAATGCTGGGTGAAGAATATGTAGGTATGAAAGGTTACACTAATTTTGGCTAATTTTTGGCCAACTAATAATAATTGTAAATAATTTCTTTTACTAAAAAGTAAAAAACGATAGATAATCAACAAAAATTGATAAGTCTAGCCAAGAAAGTCGGAATCGACTTTTGAAAGCAAACACCGAAACTTCAAAGCAAGGACTTCGAACATGGCAAATATGAAAAGATTCTGCACGAGATGGATTTTGAGCCAACTTCAAAAGGATCAAAACTGCAGATCAAACGTCATTTGTCAACCAAATATCAGAATGAAGAACGGTTCGAATTGCAGATGATATGAACAACAAGATATGATCAATGGAGGTAAGTATGAATGGAGCATTCCGGGTAGACTAGGAACATATAGTCAAATGGGGTAGCATAAGCTCATTTTCCTTCACATAGATAGACTGCGCACATGCCATGTGCCGACCGGTCGAACTAGCCAGGAATCTCCACGGCTGTATTGGCCGATTTGCGCATATGCACAGTCGGCTACAAGCTTACCAAACAACATCGGCCATGAGGCTGCGCACATGCGGCTGTTCCGGCCTAGAACAGGAGGGAATTTCATCAACTCTGCAGGTTATAATTGACTACGTAGCCAGTTCAAGAGAATTAGGCTAATAATAGTACACCATCGCTTGAGCACCATTTCAAATGGCTAGGGGAGAGGCATGGCTTTCCGATTCTTGCGATGGAACCACGTTGGAGCTGCGGTACGCTAAAGTACAATTTTGTGGTGGGGTAGCCAGGAATCTACAACAATGGCCGGTGGGGGTGCTTTTGGGTGCATGTGTGCACCGTGTGAGAGAGAGAGAGAGAGAGAGAGAGAGAGAGAGAGAGCCATTGAAGCATAGGGTTTTTGGCCTTGTTTCTACCTGCTGTGACTACCTTGGTAGCTCTTCCTACACCAAATTCTACAGGTATGATAAGTCAAGCCAAGAAAGTCAGAATTGACTTTTGAAAACAAACACCGAAACTTCAAAGCAAGGACTTCAAACATGGAAAATATAAAAAGATTCGTCACAAGATGGATTTTGAGCCAACTTCAAAAGGATCAAAACTACAGATCGACTTCATTTATCGACCAAATATCATAATGAAGACTGGTTCGAACTGCTGATAATATGAACAATGGAGGTAAGTATGAATGGGGGATTCCGCTGTCGAGAAATTTGCGGTCTTGCCGGGAAAGCACCGGGCTTATGGCTGTGAGAGTTTGTGAGAAAAATCCAAAACACTATATGAAGGATTTAAACCATAGATGCCATGAAGACTAGGGTTTGGATGGAAGTGCAATCAAAGAAGTTCCACTCTTTCTCTCTTGCACTCACACACACAAAGAAAGAACACAAAAGAGAGTGTCAAAACAACACAAAGATGAAAACATCAAGGCTATGGTCATATCGTATCATGGTGGGTAGTATGAAAGGGTTAATAGATGAGTTAATGGCATTCAATCTTGGCTAACCAAATATATATGTTTTGTCTAGTGATGGGGATTAATTGTGTATACAAATCCTCTTGGTTCATAGCAAGATAACTACACTTACATCAAAAGAAAATTTATAGTCTATAAGAGGTAGTATGATGAGATCCGGTGAAAGAAGTATTTCATTGAGCCTTTTTGGGCCAAAGAGAAACACTATACGTTGTTGAAAGTGTATTTTACGGCTAATCCACACGTTAATTCTAATAGATCGTACAGAGGGAAAGTGATAGAAATTATCATCATGTGGGTTATTCAGCTAGGATAGTATGTGAGAAATCTAGATATGAGAGAAGTGAAGAGATGAGAAGTTTCCCTCCCAAGCCCTTTTCTTGCCCGTAGGCAATAAGGATACTGCGAGGAGAGATGTACCTGTAGCAAAGAGAACCTAAAATTTGTAGAGAGGATGAATTACTAAGAGTGAGAGAGATAGGTTTGGTTAAGGAGATGAGATTATATATATATATATATATATATAGGATTAGAGATGAAAAAGAAAACAACAAGAAATCAAGAAAACATCAATGTAGAACACATCTTACTTGACAAACCCTTCGGCACCATTACTGATGGAGAGAGAAGAAGATTGGATAATTCCACTTTGATTGATACACCAAGTACAAGACCTTCTTTGATTAGAGTTGATCTTCCAAGGTTAGCTTGTTGCAAGAATGGCTAGTCTTCTTCTAGGAGAAAGTGTAGGCTTAGGCTTATGTTAATGACTAAGTACAATTTGGCATTACTACTCCCTCCCTCATAAATTCCTCTCATCAATGGCTTGAATGCTTGAGTTCTTTTCAAGGAAGAAGAGTTCCCCTTTTATAGGTGAAGGGAACCCCCAAGGGTTTACACAAGAAGAGAAGAGCCAGTGTGAACAGAAATTGGAAAAGTTGGAAATGAGCTGTCCCTGCATGATGTGGGCAGAATGGGGTCCAGTATTTTGATCATATCTCCTCAACCGTGGCTCCAAATTAAAAAGTAAAAATATGGGCAGAAAATTCAGCTCATTAGCTACGAATTTCATTTGAAAATTGTTTTCCAATTCAAATTGGAACCTTGTGTAAAAAAATCATCAAAATAGGATCCATTTCTGGCACCAAAAGTCTTCCTGTGGTCCCCTTAGCCTAAACTTTCATTTGATTCCAAAGGACACCTCATGCCATATGAAAGCATGACATTTCTCCTTGACAAAGCTTTGTAATCATGCTTGCAAAAATGCATTAAAATAAGTGTATCTTTGAAATCATGCCAACTAGTGTCCCACTAGGATTTGATTCCCCGGTAGTAGCTATTTAAAAAGAAATATAAGAAAAATACATAGAATATATATATATTGGATTTTACCCTAGATATAGGATCTAGCTAGGGTGTGAGATGATAATGAGATAGTAGAAATAAAGAATCAATGCTTTTTGCCCCAAGTTAAAGAGGCGGAGCTATTGATGCTTTTCCCATAGTATTTTTTTATGGTAAAGTAAGAATAGGTCACCCTTGAGAAAAATAATAGGATGAGATAGAAAGCATATTATTATACTTAAATATGCATATGTATATTATTTGAAATATAACTATGTATCTAAAAAGTTACAAGATAACTCTTGTAGCATGCGTTCCCACTATGTACGTGTCACAGCACGACATCCACCCCCTCTAAACCTGCACATCCTCCGGCATGTGCCAACCTCATGGTAACTTGTGAAAGCAATTGTATCCCCTGTCATCCCATGACCTCCTCCAGGATCATATGGGTAACTCAAAAACTTGTATTGTACTAAGCATTGAGATTCTCTGCATCTTTTAATTCCTCTCGGGTCAGAAGGAATTGTTATATACATCTGTCTCCAAAACATCTGTAACAAATCTCCATTATGTGCAAAATCTTCATGACGAAGAGACATAAGTTCCTCATCCTCCTCTCCAAAAAACACTTCCAGGATTTCTGTAATATACTTGAAAGATTTTTGAAACTGCACTTCAACCTTCTCACCAACCTCTAAATCCATATGTACCTCTTTCGCATAGAAGTTTGAATCTGCATCTTCCTTCTCAAAAGGATCCTCTAGATAGCCTTTCTCAACATCGAGAGAAACCTCAAAAATATGCATGGTAAACCTCTCATCAATTCTCTCACCTTTTACCATATACCTCTCCAACTTTACATCATAAAACTTTGCATACCTCTCAAATATGGTGTCTAATTCCCTTTTCAAATCATCCTGGTAGGTATGCTCCCGGTCACTTGTAACTGACTGCTCAAAAACCTCCTTGGAGTTAGTCGCTGACACAATATCTTCACCCCTTCTTCCTTTTTGACCCATCCCTAAATTATCTTCATCTGAATCATGTCTCTGGTGTCGGCATAGAGCTAGCATCCTCTTCTTGCTTCAAGGCATCACCATGTATACCCTTCATATCCATAGCAGATAGATTCTCACAAACCTGATTGCAAATTATACCCTGTGACACGAGACCTAAATCCCTTTTATGCCTCAGATATTGTTTGCATACCTGCAGGCAACTGAAATTCTTAAAACCCTGTATAGTAGGAACTTTATGGCAAGCATCTTTATTTGCATCTTCACACAAATCAGAAATATCACCCCAATCACATACCATATCCGAAGAGGTTTCTTGCTCTTCTACTCTATCCTCTAATGTCACTTGAACCTGTATAGCATTCCCAAACATTTCTCTATCTTTGATTTGTGAATCTTGAAGATTCATAGCTTCATCCATAGAACCCCAATCCTCATGCAGAGAATCTGCATCTGTCATTCCTTCCTCTACCATGGAATTGTGAAAGCTTGTTGCATCTAAATCTAAATAAGGCACAATTTCATGAGTCATCTGCATCACATCTTCTACCCCATATATAGAAGACATACATATTACTCTGTCAATGCACTCCTCTTCTTCCACCTCGTCTAGCTGAGGTACTTCACAATCCGCAATGCTACTAGCAGAGCTATACTCACAAAGGAAGAGATTTTCAGTCACCCCCTCTAAATTAGCACTTTCGTAGCTAGGTAGTACCACATGCATCAAAATCGCATAGGAAAGCATTGATAATGACTTCTTCATCCTGGTATGTGTCTTCAGCATAGGCATCCGGCTCTTCTAAACTTGGTAAAAGTTCCTGGATCTGCTCAAAAGTAGATTGTAGTGCATCACTAATATAGTCGTCTTCCACTTGTTTTCCCTTCACATCCTCTCTCAAAAACATAGCATCCTCATCCTTGTATATACACTCATGTGCATCTTCAAATGATTCAAAAGGAGCGTCCAAATCATCTATCATAGCCTACCAGTTTGCATCATCCTCTAAGTCGCTTTGAGCTGTTTCAGGTGCTTGGATAGCATCATGAGAGTCATTATCTTGAGATACGAAGGTTACAAGACCCAAACGTGCATAAATAGCTTCCACTATGTCTACTTCATCTGCATACAATAAATTTGCATCTTGCAAAATATATGCATCTATTACTGCTTCTAAATTAGCCTGTATGGATGTGTTGACACTTGCATGGCTTACAGGAGACACCAACTCTAGCTGGTCACATCCACTTCCACTCTACTCCATCTCTTTGTCTTGATGTTCCAAGCATACATGTGTTATAGCTGTAGAAAACTCACCCCAGTTGCTTGCATATACACTTGCATAGTCTTGAACTTGGTGCTTGAAATCATCACTCACAAGTTCAACAAATGCTGCAATCATCCGAGCTTCTAGAATCGCTTGAAGCCTCATCTCAGTCACATAGCACTCAAGATATCATTATGGATCATAGCCTTCGAATATATTAAGCTCATTATATACGGATTGCCTAACGCTTTCAATCGCTTTTTGAATCCGGTCTTCTTCTTAAAGCCATTTGCATCTGTCTGCAAGCTCTTTCATTTCAGCATATAGCTACTCCACTTTGCTAGCCATCTTTATGTACTCTCATCCCGGCTTTTTCGCGTTGGGTTCACCAAAAATATGTCGCATTTGATTCCAAAGGAAATGCTGCAATCATCCGAGCTTCTAGAATCGCTTGAAGCCTCATCTCAGTCACATAGCACTCAAGATATCATTATGGATCATAGCCTTCGAATATATTAAGCTCATTATATACGGATTGCCTAACGCTTTCAATCGCTTTTTGAATCCGGTCTTCTTCTTAAAGCCATTTGCATCTGTCTGCAAGCTCTTTCATTTCAGCATATAGCTACTCCACTTTGCTAGCCATCTTTATGTACTCTCATCCCGGCTTTTTCGCGTTGGGTTCACCAAAAATATGTCGCATTTGATTCCAAAGGACACCTCATGCCATATGAAAGCATGAAATTGCTCCTTGACAAAGCTTTGTAATCATGCTTGCAATAATGCATTAAAATAAGTGTATCTTTGAAATCATGCCACCTAGTGTCCCACTAGGATTTGATTCCCCCCTAGTAGCTATTTAAAAATAAATATAAGAAAAATATGAAAAATACATAGAATATATATATATTGGAGTTTACCCTAGCTATAGGATCTAGCTAGGGTGTGAGATGATAATGAGATTGTAGAAATAAAGAATCAATGCTTTTTGCCCCAAGTTAAAGAGGCGGAGCTATTGACGCTTTTCCCATAGTATTTTCCGATGGTAAAGTAAGAATAGGTTACGCCTTGAGAAAAACAATAGGATGAGATAGAAAGCATATTATTATACGTAAATATGCATATGTACATTATTTGAAATATAACTATGTATCTAAAAAGTTACAAGATAACTCTTGTAGCATGCGTTCCCACTATGTACGTGTCACAGCACGCCACCACGTAAACTAGGAACATATAGTCAAATGGGGCAGCATAAGCTCATTTGCCTTCAAAGAGAGAGAGAGAGAGAGAGAGAGAGAGAGAGAGAGAGAGAGAGAGAGAGAGAGAGAGAGAGAGCTAGCTATAGAAGCATAGGGTTTTCGGCCTTGTTTCTACCCATTGCGACTACCTTGGTAGCTCTTACTACACCGAATTCGACAGGTAGGATCATTAACCCTACAAGAACATGTATGTATGCCCCATACTGCATCAACATGGCCAAAAAAACAGATCAAAGCTTTACAAAGTCACAAAATTTGCAAACTAACAGGTCCAATGGGGGACTTCAAAACTCATCAAAAATAAAACACCTTTCATCAATAGACCCCAAGTAGCTGGCAAAATCAGGCAAGGAAAAAACAACTGCAAAAGGTGGTGGAACATGGATTGTGATCCATGTTCCTCAAACCCTAACAATAGAAAAAATTGTACAGAAGCACCAAGTGGTGAGGAACAACCTCTCCTAGCTGGAATTACCAAGTGCTTCCCAACATGGATCGCGATCCATGTACCTTTTCGCCAAAATCAGGGCAGGACTGGTTTACTAGTTGGGAAATGCAACAATATGACTGATGTTGCAAAAATAATCACAAAAATTACTCTTAAACTCATCGAACCCTCCTGGTTGGGCTAACTTCAGTCTGCAAATGGTCTTTTGTCCATTTTCATAGGAAAAATGGTAGGAGTCCAGTAAAAACTCAGGGTAAGGACAAATGTAGGGCTAAAAGCAGAGTTCTTGAGGAGTTTTCAATTGCTGCTTAAGCCAGTTGGGAAGCTTCACACTCTCCTATAAGCCTATCAACAATGAATTGTAACTTAAGGATGTTTGTAGGATCAAAACCAAGAAAAAGATTGCCTGCAAAGTGGTGAAATTTGCCGAGATCAATTTGTCTCCTCAAATGGATTCAGGTTCTAGTGAAATTTGACAAGGAGCTAGGCAAAGCTGTGAATTACAGGCACAAATCATCTGCAATCAAAGCAATAACAGATATCAGGCAAATCATGTGTCCAAAAATGGTTCCAAGAAACATATATGGTCACATTAGGAAGGGAATGGGGTCTAAGGGGGCCTCTTTATTTGCCATGGGATTAAAAAGGAGATTATGGAAGGGGCCAATGGGTGGATGCCATGTGGACTGAAATGGTGGGTATGGAAAGGCCTAAAAGTAAGTAGTCAAACTTGTACTCTTTTATAAAATACAAAGAGAAAATCTCTTATAAACTCAAAACAATGAACTTTTCTCTAAATAGTCGAGTAAAAATCAATCCTTTCTCTCTCTACTGGTTGCCTATTTCTCCCCCCCTCTCTCCTAAAAGGGGTCCCCTCCAAAAACGTGCTGATCATTCCCTCCCTCTCTCTCTATTGTACCATCTCTCACTTCTCTTCACTTCACCTTGTTTCTCTTTCCTTCCTTTCAGTTTTCCCTCCCAAAAGCTCTGCAGCAGAAGTTTGAACCTCCTTTCCCTCCTCAAGCTTACTGCATTTTTGAGGGATGCATTCTCCTCAGAATGAAGTTCTCCATTACTCCATGGGCTTCACTGAACACCTCTAGCTAAAGCTGAAGTCTACAGCATATCCTTTTGCTAGATCATCCCTCTTTCTTTCCTCAACAGGTTTCTTGCTTCTTCTCCATTAAGCTCTCTAGAGAGGATCTACTTCCCTCTCAAGATTTGCAACATTTCTTCCACATTAAGACAACAAGCAGGTGGAACAGTATAGCAGTAAGTGGCATCCTTCACCTTTCGACCATCAAGATTCTTGGTCTTTATACAATTGAGAACATGGATGTGCAATGTCTTATCATAAGTGTTTGTGTGCAGGTTGTGCCACTATTTCCCATGGCATCGTCAGGTACTCAACGACCTAGGAGTGTCATTGACTCCATTTCATGCAGCAATGTACAAGATGAAAATGGATATTGGGTGACGATGGAGTTAAAACGAATGATGTGGGTGACAATGCAGCCTAGCTCAAGAGGTGCACACAAGGTCTCAAGGACACATGGCTTCTTGAGCACACCAGTGGAAGGGAAGAATCATGGAGTTCAAGCGAACACAAGACGGAAAGAGGCTTGCGAAGGTGCAGCATGTGTATGTTGCTTCACAACTGAATCTAGAGAGAGCAGTGGCTCCATCGAGGTTTCTTGCAAATTGTAATTTTTACTCCTCTTGCAAGTTTTTTGGTTATCTATTTAGTATTTCTGCCTTGTGTGTTGCTTTTGATGACTGTAAGATTTCCATTGCTTTTTGTTCATGTTTACATATGTTTTTCCATCCAATTTTGTAGAGTGGGAGCCAATAGATTCCTTCACTGAAACTTTTGAGGCCATCCACACTGAGCTTGGCAAATTTCTCTATGTTGGTTTTCAGTCCTCTGAGCTTGCCTCAGGTGACATTTTGTTTTATGATCATACTTATGTCACCCCTAGGCGAAATGGATATGGTAATCTATCTCTGGTTCACTCACCAACCTTGGAGAGTTTGGAATGGCCTAAGCAAGATAGTGCCTTGATCGCAACAACTAAAAGGAGAATCAAGGTGGATGTGCAAGCAGCAATGAAGTGCACCTATGGTTCCCATAAATCCATGGTAACATGGTTTATGTCTCTTCATGTGTTTGTGTTTATATTTTGACTTCAGAGTGTTCACAGGACACCAAGAATGTGGACTTGCAAAGGGGGAAGTGCGATCAACGGGTTTCTTGTAGATGGATGGGAAAATAAGGTGGTCAACCACCAGGGAGATAGAATCAAGTGCTCTGTAGTTGTTGACAAGGTGGTGTTCAGATACCATATTTGCAAAGCAAAGCTTGTCGATGGTCTTTCCCTATAGAAGATGGAAGCTAATAATGGGAGAATGGGAGGCACTAGACTCTGAGGTTGCTGCTAGAGAATCAGTTGACCTGCAAATACATCTCCACGACGATGCAGTGCACCACATTACAGTGAACAATGAATCGCATCTTAGTCACCTTCACGAGTATCTTAATCTTAGATATACCTTGCCCAAACAATATCTCTTTGTAATCAATGAAAAGATTGTTTGCTCCAGGAAAGAGAAGAGCGTTCTGTGTGAGAACATTTCGTTTCCGCGATGTATTTTAGTAAAAGCTTGTACTTGACATGGATTTTGTCCACATTAATACATACGGTGTTTTGAATCTCGTTTTTGTGCATACTTGTTTATTCTTAGCTTGTTCAAGTTCTCAATTGAAACGTGTAATTTATTTGTTGTGGAGCACAAATGTTTTCAATGTTGGTGTCTTTCAATGCTTTGTCGGGTGATTTTGTTTAAAATAAAAGTTTTAAGTTATTTTGACATTAATTTAAGTGCTTTTAAAAAAGTGACTTTGGGTATAGAAGTGACTTTCTAGTTTTTAAACTTCATTTCTCACATTCACAAAACTCTAGCTCTAAGCTCTCTTCGCATCTTCTTCCCGAATGAACCCATGGCAACGTCTACTGATGCAGTTCTCACACAATTAGAAAAGGTAGGACTTGCAGATTGAGCACATGAACTAATCAGTGTGTTCGACGGGACAATTGACATGCAGGCCACTGCCAACCTTCATGCAGAGGCATTCAGAAGCTTTCTTGACTACATGGCGCAGCACATGGAGGAATATGCCATAATCTTTGAGGGATCTGACACGGCGTGGTTGCTAGTGGATTTCTTGAAGCATCTCTATGCGTCTGACAAAAACTTCTGGTTTCGCTTGTTGAGGTTTATTAAAGTCCTCATGGAACCGGAATTCAAGACAGAGGATGAGGATGATCTCATGGATTTAGGCATGGGGTGCATAGGCACCCAATTTATTTCATGGGACATGGTTCTAACATTACTTGTGCTTGAGGGCATGGACAAGGGAAAATCAAAGGAAAAGGTCAACCAAAGACCTCCTGTGACCATTGTGGAGGAATGAAATGAAGTCATCAAAGAGATAGATGAGCAGGCCGAAGCATCTATGGCACTCGTACTCATGGAAGGTCCCAGCACCACTGAGGACGAAGATCGAATGATAGAGGGAGATGAGGTGTTGGAAGAGATCCCGGACCTCCAAATTCCCACTTTGCATTTAGTGGTGGTGGATGATCGTCAATTTTTGTTCCTTGATGACATTGCCAAAACGTTAGGACTCAGAGAAGATGAGTCACTTGCAATGCTTGCTATCTATGCTGGCATGAAGGATCCCAGTGGGAAGGAAGAGAAAGTCAATTTTCAAATTGATTTTGAAGACCAAGATCTCCCAGCAAGCCTCTTCTTCCTCCTAGTGAAAATGAACAACATTTGGTGCAAACAGTAGCAAGTACACTAGTAGAAATGAAATCATGTGCCTCATTCTATGAAAGCATGCCAGAGAGCGCATTTCATTCACACAAACCACTGATTGGAATTGGTAGAGATGATCGATCTAGCATCGATCTTACAAAAAAAAATCTTGAAGAGAGGGATGAAGAAAATGAGCTAAATAAATCTAAACCTGGTAGAATTTCTAATATTCCTTACTACAAGTGTTAATATCAATTAAAATGCTTTGCACATGGCTTATCATGTTGATAAGTTTGAAATGCATACTGGAGGTTCGCGCAACGTCTCCATGGGTAGAGATAGTTCTCTTTGGCACTACCTGAGCCATCTGGAGCCATCGATTCTTAGAGTTGCTCACACAAAGTTCTCCAAGAATGGTTCTGCAGAGCTGCTAAAGTGTAAAGCATTAAGTGGCATACTCGCTGAAGATTCTCTCACCTTAAATGCTCACAAATGTATATTGGTGGACCAAGAGAAATCATTGTATGCCTTTACAGGTAGACACCTAGGGTCGGTCCTCTCCCACTGCACCTTGAACCTATGTCAAGGGTTGACAAACCCAGAGGAAATTGTAAAATCCCTTGGTGTCAAGTCAGCCATTCGCCCATTACCCAAATATGTAATTCATAGAAAAACCAATTGACCATGATGTAATATTTGAATCAATAAAGAATAAATGTTTTTGTCAATGATTTTTGTCACCATTCAGTACTTGTGTTTTTATTTATATTGTTAAATAATTTCCATTTTTGCTCGGTGAGGCACACACGTGCACAAAACCTTGAACATGCAGCCACCGAGCGGCCGAGGGAAGTCTCGGAGATAATTTTGGTGACAGAATTGCTCCCTGCACGCCGTGGCGCACAGGGGATTTTTTTGCATCGTCCGACCCCGCCCGGTGCCACCGATGCGTTACATGCCCTTCTTGACCCCGTACGGCCCCCCCGTCACCCCGTTTTGCAAAATTATCTCCAAGACGCTCCCCTTGGCCGCCCACATACCTTGATTACTATTCCTGGCGTAGTATGTGGGGTGGCCTGAGCACCAATGGTTGTGGTAGGAGGCGATGGCGGTGGATTTTCAAGCGGACCTCGATATTCATGTTCTGTTTCTTGCGTTGCTCTGGGAAGAGGTAAAATCGGTGGGGGATTTGGAAGAGGTGTGCAAGTGGCATGGGTTAAATCGTCGTGACCTCCAAATATGTGTCGCATGTTGCTTTGATCATTTGGATTTGATGGTCGGGGATGCTCTTGGGTGTTTGGAGCAGGCTGGGGCACTAGGTTATCCACTTGTGGTTGAGGATGTGGATTTGAAGCCCTGGATTCTGCGTGGGGTTTCGACTGCGGATTTTTTGTGGTGTGAGTGGTTGTGGTGGTATTGTTGTGCGTAGTGCAAGACTGCTTGTGTGGATCGTCCATGTGGTGCAAGATGTGAGTGCGTGTGCATTTGTGCTGGAGTGGATCTTCTAGAATGTGCAAATAAGAAATGAACTTCAAGTTGTGAGTTTTAACTTATAAAGTACTATTTTTATAAAAAAAACTTAAAAACTCAATAATACCATTAAAAATCCAAAATTGTTGAAATTTGCTACATGAAACCACTGATTGGGGCGTCAACGAATCACGTGGCATTACAATGTAAGCTCAATATGGGAATGGTTGGTGGTCAGAAATTTATTGATTTTCCATCCAACGTCTGCCATTTCGTCGCCTTGTCGCCAACCACCATTGAAATTGATATTTTGCACTAGAAGCATGATATGATTGCAATCGCCTCACGCTAACCACTTTCTCTATTCTGCATTTCAATATTCTTTACACTATAGTCTTCTTCCTTTCTCTGTAGAACCAATTGAACATTTCGTGTAGGGCATTGCTCTTTTTCCTCCCACCTCCATGCCTTGTATTTTTAAAATACACTGCTTTTTCTTGATAGTGTGAGCGCTCCATTCCTTGGCTATTCCAGATGCCCAATGAGCGAAATGTGTCGAGAAAAAATGAGCTATGAGCAAAAAGAATATGCTGCAAAAATATAAACCTTTACTTCAAACAGTGATTTTCTTTTAATCCAAAGACAAAGTGTTCAACCCACCATGTAATGTGCTATGTGTGTCTCCCCCATGGCATCCACCATTTGCGTTGTGAAACTATTGATTACAAACTTTAAATTGGATATCTTAGCAGAAGTTAGATTTGCCTTTTCAAGCAAATGAAAAATATCATCTACAGATTGCCACACATGAGCACGCTTAATTCCTAGGGCTGCTTCATTACCTCTGTAGGTGGTAATGTCACACACCTTTTTCCACAATTGAAACTCATTGGGAATTTGAGAGTTAGAATAGTTTGAAAGCATATACCTGGCTTTACTACCACCCATACATATTTTAATAGGATGATCTTGTGTACTTCCAAATGCCTTCCTATCCTTTGATAGCTCTACTGCATCGCCATGAAGGCCAACGCTTGATAGAATAGATTCAAGTTCTCTGATACACTCTTCCCTTCTTTCTACAGGCTCCATATTCCAAGCATAATTAATATGGAGCATCAGCAACTTGTCAAGATTTCATAGACGGGCATGAAGAGTGCACACATGCACATTTATCAAAGGAATCGGTAGAATAGGATCCCAATTTGGATCATCCATGTCTCGATTAGGGGGTACACTCTGGTTACAACTAAGGATACCTTGAAACCATTCTTGGAGTGCTTTACCCACTGTTTGTGTAGTGGTCACACATTTTGCAGAATTGACTGTAGCTTTGCCACCCTTAACCTTACCCTTACCTTTCACAAAGTTGACAATAGCTTTGCCACCGTTACCCTTACCCTTGCCCTCAGTTCCTAATGAGACTTTGCTGTGGCAGCAATAAATGCATGGAAAGAGGATCATTGCACCTTGCTTGCATCCTAGCATACACTTGAGAGTTTTCAAGTCTCCTGCCAAATGCCACTCCACTTGGAACGTACCCAGACCTGAAACCTGCAACTGTTGTCCTTCTTGTTGTTGCCGAATGACGTCAACGATTGGGGTGTGATTAAAATACCATTTGAGAGACTCATGTGTCTCATGTGGGAGATGAAAAGCTGCCAACCACAAAATATTCTTCTCAGATTGAACACCTAAACATGTGTTTCCCTTCTCGCTGGCATTTAGCTCAACATCAACGCCCACCAAGGCTCTGTTCATAAGCGTAACGCTTATCCTTTTGAGCCGTTGACCTTTGACAATCTGGCACTCAAAAAGCTTCATCACAAATATAACTTTGCCATCACACTCTTCCTGTGTCAACCCATAAAATCTGATCATTGACTCCTGGAGCTTCAACAAGTCAACATAGACATTATTGAACTCGTTGTAACGAAAATATTTTTTCTCTTCTAGTGGCAAGACATCCTCCACATATTGAAATCCACCCAACAAGCTTGCAACATCATTATTGGCGCACCTTTTTGCGACGCTAACACTATAAGGCGTTGGCAACAACCTAAACAAACCTTTTTCTCTATGACCTAGTGTGACAATCCTATACAAAGCTTCATAGGCCTTGAAACTTATTCCTACGTTGTCAGACACCTCCATCATCTCCTGAGGTGAAACAATGTTCTTCAGCTCACTGAAATACTTCTAGCGCAAAACTTTAGCAATGCCAGCATTGGATGGCTCATCCAGTAGCTCCACCAACTCCTTTGGTTTGATGATATGCTGCAGCAAAGTATGTCCGATTGTTTCAGCATTGGACTCGATTCCCATCATTGTCCGAGCCAAGTTCCTACATATTGATATAATATTACAGCAACCTACAAAAAATGTATGAAATTAGAATCTTGCATTTGTATTCCTACCGAGTTTGATAGATACGCTTCTTTCAAGCTCCATCACTTGAAGATAGCATAGACATCGCATGTCTCTTGCACTTGCGAATGTGATAGTCCAATGGAATGTGTGTGAGCTGATCGATTCGCCGGTGCATATTACGTGCAGTGTGTTGTAGCTGAATATAATTGTCTAGACGAAGCTCTTGCTCCATTCTTTTGATGCTCTACCTTTGTAATAAGCTTTGACATCTCGTCATTAAGCTGCTTTGTCTTCTCATTGGCTTCCTCTCTGACTTGCTGAATGTCTTTCACGTACTTCTCTTGCAATGAAGAATAGGCAGCACATAGATGTTTTTTTGCTTCCCTTTCTTTGCAAAAGTTGAATGTAATCTCCAGCAGTAGCCAAACAGACCGTCTCTCCCATCTCCAATAAATCGTAGTAGCTCAGTGACATTACGAAAAGGCGTTGATGCATTGGTCATTGGATCACAAGGGTAAATATGGCCATAACCCATAAGTTGATTGCCTTGCATCCATGGTTGCGTAGCTGGTCTCCAGCATTGGGATTAGATGTGCCAAGTTGCACAGTTGCATAATCCTGCTCTAAATCAGCGTTTAATCGACATCTTTTTGATTTTTTAGTAATGTCTTGCAGTGGTGGGGGATTGAATTACATTGTGTTAGTTAATCAAGAAAATTAGTGAGAATGTGTAATGGTGACTGCTACAAGCAGGTGAAGGTGGCTATGGAGGAAAGAAGTGGAGAGTACTCAAAGTTAAGAGAAAAAGATTATGTTGTGGAGGGAAGAAAGAGAGGGAGTGCAGCTCAATCTCCTTTGAGTTTGAATTGTTGTAGAGAAATGTTGCAGCACAAAGAAATCATGACTGTAGAGAGAGAAATGCTGCAGCACATAGAGATAATGGAGTTTTCCATTGCACTCAGCTGGAGCTGGAGTGGGATAAGCATGAGGGGGGAGAGAGAGAGAGAGAGAGAGAGAGAGAGAGAGAGAGAGAGAGAGAGAGAGAATAAAGGAAGAGAGAGTGGGAGAGAGGACAGATTTGCAACCTTGAAGGATCTGTACTTTTTCAGAAAGAGGCAACCAAGAATGTTCCTTAATGATTAAAAGAGGAAGTGACATGAGAGAAAAGGGGGGAAAGAGAGAGAGAGAGAGAGTTGGCTCACGTTTTAGAGAGAGAATGCTGTGAGAGAATGTGAAAAATTTTCTTTTTTGGTAGGGGGGCTAAAAAGTGCCTCCTTTAATGAGTTCTAAGTGAGAAAGAGTGTTTTATATATTAGAGAGAGAAGAGGGGTGGGAAAAGGACATTTGGAAATTCATTTACCCCCCTCTCTTTTGGGTTACTAAATAAACTATTTTCAAATTCAAAATATGAAAATGGCTTTTTTAACAATCTCAGCATAGGCTTTTTTACCCTCTCTTTTAGGCTTTGTCAAACTTGGCTTAAGCTTTAAGCATTCCCTTAAACTGCCAAATAAAGAGGTCCTCCTATACCCCATTCACTTCTTAATGAGACGGAAAAAACATGGCCATAAACTAGAAAATGGGGCAAACTAAGCAAAAACACGTCCAAATCTGGAAAAAATTCACACATGTACTAGGAAGACCTTTGGGAACATATGTGCGAAGAAAATGTATCAAAATTCCTCTAGACATGGATCGCGATCCATGTATCTTTTTTCCCAATCATCTGATCCAGTATGTTCAAAAAATATAAGCCATGAAGTTTCAAGCCATTTGAATTCCAAAATCCACTTCAAAATGCCAAAATTCTCTAACCCTGCAGAGAACATCCAAAAATTATCCTAGGTGTCAGTTTAATGATCCAAATCCCAAAAAAATTGGACCAAGGCACCATCTAGATGAACCCTACGAGATGGTATCATCAAATTCTCAAAATGTTGTCCAACATGGATCGCGATCCATGTACCTCAAACCCTAAATCCAGAGAAATTTGCACACTAGCATCTCGATACGCCCAGGAACAAACCCCCCTAGTTGGATTTTCAAAATTCCTCCCAACATGGATCGCGATCCATGTACCTTTTTACCAGAATTCATCTGTTACATTATGCTCTTGTGCCTATAGTAACCCTAGATGCACTGGTGAAATTTGGTCAAATTTGGGGTAGTTTTGACAAAGTTATGCTCATTCTTCATTTTATGGTCAAAGTTTGCAGCTTTTGGACAGTTCTAATCAATTGCTAAACCCTTTTTTCAATGCTAAAGTTGACCATAGGATGCCTCGAAGGAAAGCACAAAGGGAGTGGAAAGCGGCACCTTATGAGATAACAGATATCTCCTCAAATGAGAAGGCTCATATCACCGAATAAGTAGTTGAAGCAATTCGGGCTAACATATTCATTGAAAAATTTCAAGCCGTGGATGGAGAAATAGTAAAGATCACTATCTTCCTAAGGGAAATGTGGACATTACACCAAAATCCAGAAGTCCAAGGAGGGGGCAGATGCCTACAATTAGACAGCTTCTTGCGATTACCGCCCTGGGAAATAGATTCAGACAAGCTCATGAACTCATAAGCTCTATTCAATACTATGGGGAAGCCACTCTGATTGACAAAGATGGGGCAACAATCAAGGTTAAGATCACAACAGATATAATCAATGAAGTTCTCCATCTGTAGCAAGGGATGCACAATCTATTGCAAAGGAAAAATGCAATAGACCACGACAAAGATTTCTTGAAGCAAAGAGGTCACAAGTTGACATATCACGATTTGATTTACTCAGAAACCGAATTACCATTGCACCTCATATCGCAACACTTCAAAGTGCAGAAGCCACCAAGATATATAAAACCCTTGCTACACATGGCAGTAGTAATGGCAATGGGCTTGGTAGAGAGAAGAATGGTCAGCTGCGACTTCGGAAATTACCTTTTGACAACATCATCGAAGAAAACCTAAAGGCGAGGCAAAAAAGTAAGACCTACATGAACGCAAGACCAATGCTGATGCGGATTGCCTATCAAGCATTAGGGATGATTGATGATCTACCACCCGTAGAGGCGCAGATAGATCTAATTTACAAATTTAAAAGAGCAGTAAGACATGTGGTTGGACCAAAACCAAAAGCTAAACAAACAAGGCAAAGTGCAATCATAAAGGACTCTGACAGTGAAAAGACAGAGTCGGATGCTCGGAGTAGCCAGGAAGTTGGGTCCCAACAAAGAGATACCCCTTAATTCCTCCCTTCTTGTATTCTCTAGGAGAATAGCTATTGCTTCAATCGGAAGAGGAGGAAGGTGAAGAAGAGGGTAACCTCTTTCTTACCCTTTTCTTCCTTTGTTTCCTCTCTTCCCTTTCAAAGTGGAAAGTGCTTATCCAATGAAGCCACATCATGAGAAGCAAGAAAAGAGAAATAAAATGTATGATACCAATGTAATGGAAATTGCCCATGAACTTCGAGAGTAGCGAAATTAGGGAATTCAATAAATCACTTCTGTGAGATTAGCATAGCATGTGAACTTAATAGATGGTAGCAACATAAACATGGTACTTAGCTATCTTGGCATGAACAATACTTTTGCAAGAGAGAGAGAGTTTAGAGAACATGACAACAGTTGAGGACCGGACTCATACGGAGCCCCTCTCCAATAGGCATTTGTATTAGAGTTTCTCCCATCAAGAGAGACTTGGTACAATACAATCTTTTCATTCCTTGTGACCTAGGTGATGCAATGAATATGAAAAGATTCATGCATCACAACAATAACATAAGCTTGTAGAAAGCATTAACTATCCCAAGCCTCAACCCCAAGGCCTCAAACACCTTCGAAGGTGGAGAGAGCTAGCATGGAATGAGGGTAGAAAAGAGGAGGAAGAAACATTCCATAGGAAAAGGAAAAAGTTCCTCACTTATCATCACTCTTCTAGCTAGCATACATAATAGCATAGTAATGAAGATGGACAAGATGGAAGATTAAGCATTGAAGCATGGCTCTTGGTTGGATTTGCATTCCATAACCAAGAGTGTTGGTGTAAGCTCTCACTTATCACAAGCTTGGAGAAGGATGGGGAGTTCCTCTACTTTCACCAAGTGAGAATGAATCCACAAAATGAGTCTGTGTGTGTGTTGTATACCCCCCCAAAACACCCCTTGCTTGCTTGGGGTGAGTTCTACTTTTTGTTCATGCCTCAAGATCATTGGACCCCTCTCCCCCTAGCCAATCATATGCACCATGCATTTCAAGTACATGTGTAGTTTTTAAACAAGTGTCTTCCTTACCCCTGAGAGAGAGAGAGCTTGAAAACATCTAGATATTTGTTGAATGGAACTAGATGTTAGAGCTATATATGGCTCACTCTACTCAACTTGGTCTCACCTATATATTTGTATCTTGTCCTCAATATGAATCAGTCTTTGGGAGCGTATATGGTGTGTCTCTTGGCTCCTCTCTCTCTCTTTCTCTCTACATCTCAACATGGTATCAGAGCAGTAACGATCACGCGCTGATTCAGTTCATGGTGACAAAACAGTATGTGTATGCGATTTGCATGTAAGATTCAAAAATTGCTACAAATTTTATTTTTGAGCATTGATTCTTGTTAACTGTGGTTGTTTTGTGTTAAGAAGAATATGATTAGTGTTTTGTGTGGCGTTTATTGCTAATCAATCTAATTGTTGATTACGTTTTCTTGTTGATGACACCCTGAACTTCATCTCAATTTTTCTTGTTGTTCTGCTCAAAATTTGGAGAAACGGGAACAGCGCAATGGCATTTTTCATCCAAAACTTGTTTGTCTCCTCGAGCTCTTTGATTTGAGTTCTAGGTTTGCATCAATCAGAGTTCGCAACAGAAAGTTATGCTGTTTTTACTGCAATTGAGCTTGACGCAGCTTTCTTTGTCCTACTTCTTCGTGAAGCGTCCGCAATAGTTTTTCTTATTTTGGCGTCAACTTTTTCGAGAAGATTTAGTTTTTTGCTATTCGTATTATGGCTGTCAATCTTGCGTCTCACGCCACTCTATTTTGAGGACTCTTTTATTATTAATGTCTCCTTTACCCTTCCTTTTTTTGGGTGACGTCTCTCACATCTTTGGACGTTCCTTGAGCATCCTTCTTACGTTTATCGTTGACAGAACGCAGTCCTCATATCTCTCTCATTCTCAATTGCGGCCTTCACCATATATGGTGTGCACATTCTACGATCTTATCTTATACGTCTTCTCGCAACAAGATATGGCTATGAATATTCTCGTCAACGGCTTTCCTTCTGGCCAGCGTTCTGTTCCCCCTTTCCAAGGTCAAGGTTTTCCAGGCTGGAAAGAAAAGATGTTGTTAATTCTTGAAGGCGATGAACTCTCCGATGTTGTTCTTGGAAATCGTGTTTGTCCGTCTCAGCCTGTTGATACGGATAATGATAACGTGCTTATCACTGAAGGACCTATATTTGAAGATTGGAATGTTGCCTATACGGATTGGCAACGACGTGATAAAGCAGCTTGTCGGTATATTCTTTGTGCTCTTACTGATTCCCTTTTGCTTGATATGTAAGAACTGCCTACTTCCCACGACGTATGGAAGTACCTTATTGCAAACTTTCAAAAGAAATCTTTCACAGAAATACTTTATTTGAGAGGGTTGCTTAACAAGTTACAATATGAAGTTGGTACTGCCATGACGGGACATATTGAATCTTTCAAATCTATTATTAATCAACTTGCTGCTGCCGGTGATCCTGTTCCACAAAAGCAACTTATTACACTTCTCCTTGATACGGTGAAGGACTCTTCTTATGATAACATTGTTACTATTCTCTCTAATAAAGATGGTCTTGATTTCAACCAAGCCTGCATGTCTTTAATTGAATACTCTCAACGTCAAGAACGTCGTAATGCTGGTCATGATACAACTATGATTTCACAAGAGGATACTGAGTCACAACAGATGGAACAGGATTTTTATGCTCGAAGGCGTCCATTTCAATGAGGAAACCGCAGAGGTGGCCGTCGCGGTAATATTTTCTCTCGTCTCAAATTTCCTAATAAGCAATGCTCTTACTGCAACAGAAATGGCTATACTGAAGATGATTGTTGGGCACGTCAATATGATGAAGAACACAATATTACAACAAAACAACCACGTTTATCTAGAGACTCTTCTTCTTCTTCTTGTGAATATTGTAGACGATCTGATCATCCCACTCATATGTGCTATAAGCTTCAATTCGACACAGATCGAAATAGAGCATATGCTACTGAACATCGAAACAACATTGTACCAGAAACAAGCTGCATCCTATGTTCAGTTGCTCCAGACAGAATACTTCATGTACGCGATGGATCACTTTTTATTGTCGATTCTGGTGCTACAGGAAATATGACATATCAGTCTAAGTGGCTCCATAAATATTATCCACTGCCAGTTCAACGTGTTGTTTATCTTGCTGATGATGCTACTTGTCAAGTAAAGGGTAATGGTACCTTATCTTCTTCCACTTGAATTTTGCGAGGAGTATTACATGTACCAGATCTTCAACGTATTCTTCTTTCAGTTGCTAGACTTGTTGATCTTGGTCTGTTTGTTGGATTTGATCATACCAAATGCCGAATTGAGAAAGATGGACAAACTATAGCCACTGCTCCTCGAAATGGTAATTTGTTTGAACTCTCTCTCAACGATGCTGTAGCAAATGTTGTCACTGCTCCAGGTGATCATGATTGCAAAGTATGGCATCACCATTTTGTTCATGCTGATTTCTCAAAACTTCTTGATCTTCAACGTCGTGATCTTGTTCATGGCATGGATCTTAAAGCCCATCCCCATATGGGAATTTGTGAATTTTGTGCTCTTGGGAAACACAATCGCAAACCCTTTCCTCTTTCAAATACAACTCATTCTCATGACATATTGGATCTTGCTCATACTGATATATGTGGACCTCTACCTTCTTCGAGATCACAATATCACTACTTCATTACTTTCATTGATGATTTCTCAAGGTATACGACTGTATTTCTACTTAGAAAAAAATCTGAAGCCTTATCTGTTTTCAAACAATTCCACAAGGCTGCGGAACTTCAAACTGGTCGTCGCCTTAAGAAGCTTCATAGTGACAATGGAAGCGAATGTGTTTCTCGAGAGTTTGTGAGTTACTGTGCTGACAATGGAATTCATCATGAACACACTATTCCATATTCGCCTCAACAAAACGGTGTTGCTGAACGAAAGAATCGTACTATTCTCAATGTTATACGATGTATGTTGATTCATTCTGGCTTATCTCGTGTTTTTTGGGCTGAAGCTACTTTGACAGCAGTATTTATTCAGAATCATCTTCCTACTACTGCACCCTCTGGTAAGATACCCATCACAACATGGACAGGTGACATTCCTTATGTATCTCATTTTTGAACCTTTGGATGTATTGCTTATATTCATGTTCCCAAAGAAACACGAACAAAGCTTGATGCTCTTGGTTTTAAAGTTATTTTTATTGGATATTCTGACACTTCCAAAGGCTACAAATTCTATGACCCTTCCTCCAAGAAAGTAATTGTGAATCGTGATGCTACTTTTAACGAACAGCTTATGGGAGGCTCATGGTCCATGGATGATTCTGATGATACTAAATCATTGCTTCAGGCTTTTTCATTTCTTTCAGAAGATGAAACTCTTCCTATAGAGCATCTTTCCTCTTCACAACCATCCATTACGAATGTTGCCAATGATGATATTGATATTTTTGTTGATCTGCCTATTGATTTTGAACATGGCTCATGTCATGTTTATGATGACGATATTGCTGATAATGCTTTTTCTACTTCCGAAGATCCCATTACTTATGATGAAGCTATCTCTTCACCACAAAAGGATCAATGGCAAGAGGCTATGGAAGCAGAGTACGATTCTCTTATCTCTAAAGGTACATGGATACTAATTGAATTACCTCCTGGTCGTACAGCTATTAAATGTAAGTGGGTGTATAAGACAAAAGTAAAAGCAGATGGATATTTTTACAAGTTCAAGGCGCGTTTAGTTGCAAAAGGTTACTCCCAAGTAGCTGGTGTTGATTATCAAGAGACTTTTTCACCAGTTGTTTGCATTACAAGTGTTCGAGTTTTATTGGCATTTGTTGTTCAATTTGATTTAGAAGCTCATCAAATGGATGTGCGAATTGCTTTTCTTAATGGTGACTTGGAAGAGGAAATTTATATGGAACAACCAGAAGGGTTTGTTATTCCAGGTAAATAAGACCTTGTTGCTCAACTCCATAAGGCACTATATGGTCTCAAACAAGCTTCGCGAGCCTGGTATACAAAATTTGATCTTTTTCTCACCTCTAAAGGATTCATCTCTTGCTCGTCAGACCCCAACTTATACATAAAACGCCAAGGTAGCAGTTTTGTGATTCTTGCTCTTTATGTGGATGATACCATCCTTGTTTCCAATGATTTGGGATTTCTTCAGCAAGTGAAAAAATTATTGTCTTCAGCATTTGATATGGTGGATCTTGGAGAGATTTACTCGTGTCTTGGCATTCAAATCCAACGGAACCGTACAAAAGGTATTTTATTCCTTCTACAGTCAAAGTTTATTGCAAATACTATTCAAAAATTTGGTATGGAATTCACACATTCAGCCAACACACCTTGTCTTGCGAGCTCTACGAAGAACACTTCTGACAATGGCGGTCAACTTGTCACAAATCAACCTTATGCTAACTTGATTGGATGTCTTTAGTTTATTGGCATGAACACTCGTCCTGATATTCTGTTTGCTACTAATTATCTTAGACAACATCTTACATGTCCTTCTCTTAAGCATTGGTCTGCTGCAAAACGTGTGTTGAAATACTTGAAAGGCACTACAGATTTTGGTTTAGTCTATCAACGACAACTCACATCCGATTCTATGCAATCTCTTTCTCTTTTGGGTTACACACATGCAAATTGGGCAAGCTCACATTTATCTATGCGATCTACTAGTGGAAATTGCTTCTTTATAAATGGTTGTCTTGTTTCTTGGACCAGCAAGAAACAACGTTGTGTTGCAGTTTCTACGAGTGAGTCAGAATATGTTGCGGCATCACTTGCAGCTCGTGAGTTGATTTGGCTTCGACAAATGATGGTTGATATTGGTCACTCTCCTCTTTCTAGCACACCCTTGCGGTGTGACAACCAAAGTGCTATTAGTCTTGCAAAAGACTATGTTCAACATAATAAGTCAAAGCACATTGCTATCCATTATCATTATGTCAGGTATGAGGTACGCAAAGGAACCATTATGGTTGAACACTGTCCAAGTGACTAGATGATTGCAGACATTTTGACCAAAGGCCTCAACGAGTCACGTTTCATCCTCTTGCGCTCGAAGCTTGGAGTTGCTTTGACCTCACTCTTTCTAGATTAGCTTCTTTGCTATTGTAATAGCTTTGTACATATGACATTGTAATCTTTTAGGTACCATGCACTATGCACACTCCACATTTGCACATTGTGATCTCTAAGTCACATGAATATTTGTACATAGATGCACAATTCACTTTCACATCATCATCGCTGGTTCATATTTTCACATTGTATAGGGGCTTGGGTTTTTCCCTTGAACTCCCCAAGGGTTTTTTCATCCAAAGCTAGAGACCTTTGTTTGAGTGGGGGTGTTGGAGCTATATATGGCTCACTCTACTCAACTTGGTCTCACCTATATATTTGTATCTTGTCCTCAATATGAATCAGTCTTTGGGAGCGTATATGGTGTGTCTCTTGTCTCGTCTCTCTCTCTTTCTCTCTACATCTCAACACTAGAAGCTCATTGGAACCCTCTTTAGCCCAACCAATAGCATTCAAGCACACCATGTGACTAAGCATAGGGAGAGTCTGACATGTGTCCCATGTGACCCTTGAAAAGGGTGCTCTTTGGGTGACTGGGAGGTTAAGTCAAAGATTCCCCTAACTTTGGGGATTTTCCCCTCCTTTGTAGGGTCTCTCTTTTACTCAAGCACCTTACCGCCCATGCATAGGAATCTTCTCAAGCACCTAAAGAGGCCACAAGTTGACATATCAGGATTTGATTTACTCAAAAATCAAATTATTGCTGCGCCTCATATTGCAACACTTCAAAGTGCAGAAGCCACCAAGATATACAAAACCGTTGTTGCACATGGTAGTAGTAATGGAAATGGGCTTGGTAGAGAGACGAGTGTTCAACATCAACTTCAGAAATTACCTTTTTGACAACATCATCGAAGCAATCCTAAAGGCGAGGCAAAAAAGTAAGACCTACATGAACGCAGGGCCAATGTTGACGAAGATTACCTATCAAGCATTAGGGATGATCGATGATCTACCACCCACAGAGGCACAAATAGATCTAATTCAAAAATTTAAAAGAGCAGTAAGACCTGTGGCCAGACCATCCACAAGGCCAAAACCAGAATCTAAACAAACAAGGCAAAGTGCAACCATAAAGGACTCTGACAGTGAAAAGATAGAGTCGGATGCTTGAAGTAGCCAGGAAGCTGGGTCCCAACAAAGAGATACCCCTTCGGAGAGGTGGGCAATGATGGTGCAAGAAAAGTGTATTGGCTATAGAAAGTGGGACAGGCAGGTGTTTGTAGGCTACCAAGTACATGGCCAAAGGCTGGAGCAGCTACAATGAGCATGGAGAGACAAAGAGCAGCTGATATATATGCTTCATGTGGTTTCATAGACCTAAAGGGCACTAGAAAGGGCCTGGCAGAGTGGCAGATGAAGAATTTTCAAGATGCTGGTTTTTGGATTATAAATGAATATTTTGAAGTGTTCTATAAACAAGTCGACACGGCTTGTCAAACAAATCCACGATGCCCAAGTTATGGCAGTTTGAAGTTGGAGATGTTTGCAGATTCTAGTCAGACAGGGTAGGTAGAGCCATGGAGTCCAAGCCAGTTTGGAGTTGTGGGTGTAGAGTGCTTGATTTATGGAGCCTACTGGTCTTTTCATATCGACAATTGGAGCCAGGGTGAGAGACATATTAGCAGAGGAAGTTTTGGTAGGGGCGAGGTTGGTGCCAATTTGTAGGCATTGGGAAATGTGCCAACATAGGTTCTTTGAAGCTTGATGGAATTTGCAAGGGTAGTAGAAAACATATGGAGCTAGCAGGAAGTGACTGTGGGGAAATCAGAGTCCTAGAGACCAGGATAGTGGCGGCTGAAGTTCATTAGGGAAAATATGAACCCTCTAGGGGCCCTTTGGGATTAAGGTTAATTAGAGGCCAGCCAATGAGAAGAGGGTGGTGGACACACTCTATGCCCTCAAAAATGTAGGGGTACAAAGTAGTCTTACACTTCTTAAATGGGCTCTTACCTAGTGAGAAGGTGGGGTGGGGGGAGGGGGGGGGGGTGGGTGGGCCATATGGAACCTCCAACTTCCCTCCTTTTTGATCCGGTTTTGGAAAAATCCCAAAAATTTAAAATTTTTCTATAATTTCAAAACTCAAATTTCATCTTCTGAAAACCCCCCTAAAACTATTTTATGGTCAAAAAAGCATTTTTTGATCTCAAAAAGTCAAAACGTGCATCCAAAAACCCTAAAATTAAAATTTTAAAAAAATCTTTTTTTGCTATCCAGAGCTCCCCCAAAAGTAGTTATTAGGCAAAAAGTGATTTTCTCTCTCTAGAACCTCTTTTCCAACCCCTCCTTGGTTGCAACCATCACACTCATCCTCTACTCCAACACTCTCTCTCTCTACACCATCTCCATTGCTGCAGCAAGGAAGCTTCTCTCTCCTCCCCTACCACCTTCCATTGCCACACCAAGCAAGGGTTATCCACCTTCTCCTCCAAGTGCCACACCAAGCAAGGGTTGTCCACCTTCTCCTCCCATTGCCACAAGGGTTAACCACTTTCTCATATCACTTTATCCCACCTACATTGTAGCAACAAGCAAGGTTCTTCTCCTCTTCCTAGTTTGCTTTGCTCAACCATGGCCAACTCTACTTCGCAAAGGCAGCCAAAGGATGAGGTCACAGCACTTGCATGCCACAACACTAGAGGTGTAGATGATGAGTGGGTGCCACAAGAGTTCACCAAAGGTGCTTGGGTATACATGCAACCATCTATTGTTGGCCCTCATCGTGTGCGCAATCGTGCAAACTTGGATCTTCATTGGAAAGGAAAGCTCCTTGGCTTCAAGAACCGCAAAGACAAGGGGAACGTAGCCATTGTGCAACATGTTTTCTCAATGTCAACCATGCACTTGCAACAACCACCTCAATTTCCAACACATTGTAAGTACATGTTTTGAGAATACAAAGCTAGGTGTGAAATCACAGTGTAATGTTATTATGGATTCATACTTAACATTTGTCATGCATTTATAGTCATATTTCCATCCACGTTGGTGGAGGAGCAGCCACTACATAGTCTCTCCGGCACATTCAATGCTATACATGCGGATATTGGAGCAATAATGTTCCCACATCTTTGCCCAACCAAACTGGTTCAAAGAAGGATTTTCTTCTATTCTCACTCCTATATTGTCCCTACTTCTACACAAGCATTTGGAACGCTTGAACCCATCAAAGTAACTTCCTTATTAAGTATGGAGTGGCCGGTCCCAGATTTGTGCTCGGTAGCATCTTTCAAGCAAAAGATGATAATGGATGTCCAAAACTCTTTGAAATACTCTAAAGCTTCTAGGTCTGTGGGCTTGAGTTGGTGTTTGTCTATTCATTGTTTTGTGCACATTTTTAAAGAGTTTGGATTTGTGGAGACTACCACAATGCTTGTATGTAAAGATGCGCATTACGAGGAATTAGGAAGGCTTTTAGAAGAGGGCTGGGGTTTTGTGGAGGGCATGCACAACGGGGACCGGTACCGTTGTAAGGTTGGAGCTTCAGGTATTGGAATGCGCTGTGAGCGGGATGAAAACACACACAGCGCCTCTATAACGACCCGACACACACTCTTGGGAAGATACACACACACACTATGGGGCACCACTCGGCTTACACAACACACCTGGCCGAGACAGGGAACACACCTCTGGAGTGAGAGGAGAGAGACTATCCACTTGCCCACTCCACACAGAGACACACACACACACACACACACACACAAAAAAAAAAAACTCAGCTCAAAAGAGAAGAAATTGTGATGTTTAGATACAAATGAGCTTGGGCCAACACCAATGGGGCAAACAGCTCCACACAATATGGGTAAAAGATACCAGATACAATCACAAATTGGAGAAGAAGCTTCACTCACCGGAGAAGATTACACAGAAAAACAGCAGAAAAAGAGTGAGGAATTTGGCAAAATGGACAGCGCCATCGCGTCCGGAACGGCCCAAAACCCCAGTCTACAATGTCAAAGTGCTCAAATCCGACCTCGGATGAGCAGTTTACAGCCAAAACAGGCTCCAAATTGAGCAAAAACACACCTGCGGCTGTTCCTCCTCTCTTCTCCACGTTTTTTCTGGTCTTCTCTCTGTTTTTTCAGTTCCCACACTTAGCCTTATTAGTTGGGCACCCTTGGCCTTTTAGATGACCTCAAACGGGGACCCCGAACAGGCCAAAAACTGACCTCGCAGTGCATAGTTGTCACCTTTTTGCATCATTCGCACACCTGGCACTCAGCTTTTTTCCAATAATGCATCTCGCCACCACGTGAAGTGGCCCCAAAAAAAGGTCCTCATGATGACCTTTCTGCATAACTCTCACAAGAAAACACCCACATTGTGTCCGTCCTCATCTGCGTGCAAATATTGACCTCGTTCGCCCTCCTGACGCCACTAGATGCCATCTGACGCACCTGCTGACCTCACGTCGTCGGCCCGCGGATAGCTTCCTCGAGAAGTTTTACGCGCTACCAACTCCTCATTATTGTATAAAAAACACACTGGTACTGGTAATAGTGAAAATCGTTGCACTATGTACATGTTGTCCTACCTGTACACATGTGGGCCCCACGTAACCACCTGGCTCTGGAAAATGGGAAATCCTTTATTCGATGCACCATGCATGGATATGTACATATGCACAATTCGTTGCTCCAAAAAACTCCTGACATAATTTGCCCATCCCCTAGCCTGCTAGATCATTCATGATCAGCAGCAGCAAAGAGAGATATGAGACTCGCCGCATCACAGGTCTCCTCATCCCTCACCAACACAGCTTGATCCACAGACAGCTCATCTTGCTCCACCATCATCAACCTGGCATGATACAACTTAAGACGCAATCCATTTACCCTTGACTTATGTAGAACACCATCCAGGTTAGCCAGCTGATATGTGCCATTTGGAAAACACTCTACTACCTTGAAAGGGCCTTCCCACTTAATTTGAAACTTCTTTTGGAAGGTGTTGTCCAGCTTACTGTTGTAGCGCAAAACCAAGTCATGTTGCTTGATACCCTTACTTTTGACCTTTTCATTTAGCTTTGTCAAAGCCTTATCCTGCCTCTGCCCATAATGCTCCAAAGCGCTCATCCTATCCAACTGGACCTCTTGTAACTGCAAGAGCCTCTCTTTGAATGCATCACTAGGCGGCCCAAGCAACTTCTCTAACATCTTGACCGCAGGCAACTCTACCTCCACAGGCAATAGTGCTTCCTTTCCATACACCAAATGAAATGGAGTAAACCCTGTACCTGTCTTCACCGAAGTACGGTAAGCCCATAATGCACTAGGCAATTCCAAATCCCAATTCTTTCCTTGGTGCTCTGTCACTTTCGAAAGAATCTGTACCAACTCACCATTGAATCTTTCATTCAAGCCATTACACTGCGGGTAATAAGGAGTGGTATGCTGGTGCCTAATCTTCATCTTTGCACATAAAAAATCTAGCAGTTTAGCTCTAAAGCCAGGCCCCTTATCTGAAAGTAACTCCAGTGGCACCCCAAACTTGCAACATATTTCATCATACACAAATTTTGCCACATCCTTTGCAGTGATCTGTTTTACTGCTATAGCCTCTGCCCATCTAGAGAGATAGTCCACTGCCGTCAAGATATAGCTTTTGCCCCTGCTTGTGATAGGTAACGGGCCTATTGCATCAATCCCCCACTTTTCAAACACATCAAACGCCATAATGGTTTTTCGTAGCTCTGGCTTCAACACTCTCTTCCCAAATGCTTGACACCTATTGCAAGACCTACACCAATGGTGAACATCCTTGTGCAAACTAGGCCATACATACCCCTCTTGCAAAATCTTATGCAAGGTGATCTTTAGAGCAAAATGGCCACCACATGCGCCTTCGTGATTCTCTTCCAACACTCTGTAAAGCTCCTCCCGCCAAGGTACACGTCTCAACACGAGATCAGCCCCTTTCATGTATAAGACATCACCAATCAATTTGTACCTGTATGCTCTACGCACAAAGCCATACTTCTTAGACTTCTGAATCTCCTTTGGAATGATTCCTGTTAGCAAAAACTCCTCTTCTTGAGCCAAACTTTCCCGGCCATGATAAAGAGGTAAAGTGGTCCTCAACACAAATAGCTCCCCAATCATGCCTTGAGCTGCTTCATGTGCCTCTCCATTTAGAGCACGTTCAATGTGTGTGATACTCCATGCTTCAAACTTTTTTAACAGGCCTTTAATTCTGAAGCACATTTCCTTCAATGAGGTGTTCTTGCTCTTCCACACACCCAACACTTGCTTCACCACTAACAAGGCATCACCTTTTATGCTCAACCTTCGAACCCCATGCTTCAAACAAATGTGTAATCCGGCTTCCAATGTAGCATATTCAGCCTCATTGTTACTATGAGCATCCAATTTGAACCCTCTCTTGCATACTAGCTTCCCCTCTGGATCATAAAGTGCTATACCCCCTGAAGCTGCATCATGGCTCTTTCTGTATGAACCATCAAAGAACAACACATGTGCATTGCTGATCTGTGGCACTTCTTCAACTACCTTTCTCACCACCTCTTCCTTAACAATAAGGGGATTCTCCTTGTAGGTCAACAAATCAGCTAGGGTAGCCCTTGTACTATCTTCCACTAGAAAAGAGAACTCAAACTCTTGCAGCTCAATTACCCATTTCTTCACCACATTTGACATGTTAATACCATTAATTAACTGTGGCAAAAAGGCATAACTCGTCAAGAAAACAAAAGGCCGTGGTAGCAAGTAATGACGAAATCGTCGACAAGCAAATATTACACTAGCCATCACTAGCTCTACTTCCGATAACTTTCTCTCCGCTACCAACTTCACTCGGCTTGCACAATACACTGGCCTCATATAATGGCTGCCCTTCCCCTTTTGCAATAGCATGGCTCCAATGGCATCATCCCCCACTGATGGATTTACATAAAAAACTTTCTCCCAATCAGGAGCCTGCATGGCTGACAACCCCCCTAACACCTCTTTCACCTCTTGAAACACTTCTTCACACTTGTCATCCCATTGCAATGGATCATGCTTTGCCACTTGCTGTAATGGATAAAGAAGCTGCGAAGACAATGGAATAAACCGTGCCATGTACTTCACTTTGTGTATAAAGGTTGCCAATTGCTTCGTACTCATAGGTGATGGAAGAAGAATAATAGACTTCACCTTATCTGGATCAGCCTCAATGCCATTTTCTGACACCATATGGCCCAATAACTTCACCCTTGGCTGTGCTAGATGACATTTCTTTGGATTTAGTTGTCCTCCACATTCATCATATCGAGCCAATACCATCTGCAACTTCTCATGATGCTCAGCCCTACTGCTATAGACACAGAAGTCGTCCATAAAAGCCTTAACACAACTACCAATGAATGGTTCCAGCACCCAATTTGCTCTTTCTTGATAGAAAGATGGTCCATTTGACAACCCAAACGGCAACACTGTGTAGCAATAGCAGCCCCATGGCGTAATAAATGTTGTTTTTGTGCGGTCTTTAAGAGCAATCTTCAATTGAAAATAGCCTGAAAAACCATCACACACACTGTACCTCTCATAACCTGCCACTGAATCCAAGATCTGATCGATGAATGGAAGAGGATATGGGTTCTTCTTTGTGGCTGCGTTTAAGGGCTTAAAATCTACACAAATCCTCCACTTCCCATCCTTCTTTGGACTGACTACTACTGGACTCACCCATTCTGTGGTCTCCACTGGAACTATGAACCCTGCCTTCAATAACTTGTCCACCTCTACCCGCAAGGCTTCCATTTGCTCTTGACCCATCCTTCTTAGCCTTTGCCGTACTGGCTTAGCACCTTCTTTCAGCTCTATATGCATCTCTTCACCCTTGAACCCTCTGATCTCTTCATATGAAGTAATGAACAAATCAGGAAAACTAGCCAGCATATGCAAAAATATATCCTTCTCCATAGCTGAGAGGTCTCCACTAATCATTTGCGTCATTAATTCCTGCTTCTTTGACAACTCAACCTTGGTTTGCATCAGCCCTTCAATCACTTCATAAGGCCCTTCACTTTCATCTTCAACTTCATTCGCAAATGCGACTAAACCACACTCCTGGATTTCTTTATCCATCAAAATAAATGCAACATCAGCATCCTCGTCACTGCTGGTAGTGCTATCACTATCCTCATCTGTCACCGTGGAAGAGTCTTCATCACTAGACTCATCCTCATCTTCATAAAGCTCCTCTAATCGTTTCCTTGTGTCCATATTATAAAGCTTCTTGGTACCTGTCTTTCCATAGAGGCTAATTGTACCATGTCGCCAATCTTGAACAGCTCCCACTGCACGTAACCATGGTCTGCCCAGTATAATAGGATATGCTCCCAACCCTGCTGGCATCACATGAAAATCAACCACTGCCTTTGCATCGTATGCCTCCACTTCTAAGCTCTTTACAACACCCAAGCATTTTACTTTTTGATGGTTTGCCAATCTGATCCGAAAACCTGACACCCCAGCCACTGTGAGACCCATCTTCTCAACGCATGAGTGTGTTATGACGCATATTTGGGCTCCGCCATCCACATAACCTTGTCCCAAATTTTTCCTTTTATGCCACACATCTACTATTGGACAAATGTCTGGTAGCTCGTCCATTGCCAACACCTTCACTGAACCTCTCTCTGGCTCTTTCTCCATTGGGTTAACCATCCTCTTCCACTGTCGCTTTAGCTTAGGCACCATCTCTATAAGCTGCCCAAAAGTAACATCTGCCTTCCTGCTCGTCAGATCCTCCTTCAAGTCATAGCTTAATTGCCCATCCCCTAGTGGAAAATCTGAAACATGAAACTTTCGACGAGCTCTCCTTTTCCTCTTGGCCTTGACATCCTCGCCTTCATGGCTCTTTCCTTTCTTCTTACTAGGACCTGGGGCACTTCTTCCTTCCTTATCCTCTGTGGTCCTCTTCCCAATAGGCATCACTAATGTATCCTCTAGCTTTGATGCCTTCTCCAAGGTGACTACACTTAGCACTTTTGTCTTTCCCTTTTCCTCCTGGGTCAGTCCACTGGTTCCTTCGTCTCCCTTAATTTCGATGCCATAATCATTTGATCTAGTTAGCACCTGTCTTGGCAATGGATACATGTCTCCCCATCCTTGGTGGCTTATCACATTGCGGGCTGATGTGACCCAACTCTCCACAATTATAACATGTGGGCGTCTGCCTCCAAAACCTACTATTACTTTGTCCAGCACCATTCCTAGGTCTTTCTTCACCTCCTGGCTGATTTGCAAACCGCCCTCGACCTCGATTATTTCCCACTTGACCTAACATGTTTAGGCTGAGATTCTTCATCAGATCAACCACTTGCCTCATGTCTTGCCTTAGGCCATCATCTTGCACTGCTGTAGTGACCACTGCTGGCATAACCTGAGTAGTAACAGGAACCACTGGTTCATGATGAACCCCTGACATGCGCCCTTGTAAAGACTCTATAGGCTGAAATTCAGACCTCATTGGCAAAGACTCCACCCCTAACTGGCTCATTTTCCTCAGCTTCCACTCTTTGTTCCTTGCTACCTCTAGTGCATCTTCATATGTCCTAGGCTTCTTTAGCTCCACTCTCCAACGTATATTCTCCCAAAGACCAGCCAAGAACCTGTCCTTCTTCATCATGTCAGGCGGGGATACCTGTGGTGCTAAAGCCTTGCACATTCGCTCCCATGCCAATGAAAACTTACGTATGTACGCATCTACTGGCTCACCTTCCTTTTGCACCAAAGCCTGTACTTCTTGCCACACTTTGTCAGGGTCTTCTATCTTCACAAACTCCACTTCCAATCCATGCCTTAGATTGTCCCAACTCAATCTTATAGGTGGATCAGCCATACGCAACTCCTCTTCAAATGCTTTGGACCAAGCTCGTGCATCACTCTTCAAACAAATTTGGAGAAGGCGTAACATTTGCGTAGGGTCATGAATCTGGTTGCTAATGCAGGCAACCTCCATCTTTTCCAAAAATTCTTCCACATCTTCATCACTTCTTCCATGAAACTCGGGATAAGAGAAAGCCATGGCTACCCAAATTATGATGCTTTGAGAACCCCTTCGAACACACGTGCAAGAACCCAAAACTTTTCACTTCCCAATCCCTAGAAACTTCAATGGAGATCAACTTTAGATAAGGACAAACACATGCACATCAAATGAGTTTTCATAGTTGATCATCGGAATGACAACAGGCAAAGGACATTCCAGGATCTCTCTCAATCTTCTTGGCCCAAACATAAAGACTATGCGCTGCTGGAAAAAGATCTTCCTGGACACATGAACATTAATCTGAATTCTTTGCGTTAAATGAAAAGGAGTGAACTGAGGGCCATTTTGATCATCCATTAAAGCCAACCATGAAGCTCCCAAGAAGGCACACCTGATTCAACCTCTGATTTTGCCAAAATTTCAGCAGCATAACAGCATAAATGGCTCAAAATACCAAAAAACCAGCCATCATAACTTGGGAAAATTTCGACAGAGTTTCCCCAGAAGTAGAGCAGTAGGAACCCAAAATATAGACTGTCTATGTACGCATAAACTGTCAACAATAGAACCCGAGCATCAAGTAGGACTCACTAGTACATAGCCTATGGCGAGGTCACGAAAAGGGTGCTCCAGCTACCTGTATCACCGAAAGGATCTCCACATTTGAGAATCCCCCAGCTCAATAAAAACCTCACGCTATCGACCCTCACACGAAAGCTAATGCAAATCGCGTATAGTCAAGTCTCAGAAATGACTATCTTCCAGACCAAGTCTCAGAAATGGCTGGGACTGCCAAATAAAACCATATATGGCTCCACAAAGGCGTACAATGGCAGTTTCCACAAGTAACGTACAATCCAACAGACAATGCGCTCAAATAGGCGCCAAGTGATGCATTCCCACAACAACTGCAAGTGACATCACTGTACTCCAGCTACCTGTACCTGTGTGAATCACCTGTACCTGTCCCTGTCCCTGTTCCTGTAACCTATAACCTGTAACCTGTAATCTGTAATCCCGAAGCTCGAAGCTCGAAGCTCGAAGCAGAAGGTACTCGAAGAAGATCCTTCGTGGGGGCGCCAAAAGAATGTGAGCGGGATGAAAACACACACAGCGCCTCTATAACGACCCGACACACACTCTTGGGAAGATACACACACACACTATGGGGCACCACTCGGCTTACACAACACACCTGGCCGAGACAGGGAACACACCTCTGGAGTGAGAGGAGAGAGACTATCCACTTGCCCACTCCACACAGACACACACACACACACACACACAAAAAACTCAGCTCAAAAGAGAAGAAATTCTGATGTTTAGATACAAATGAGCTTGGGCCAACACCAATGGGGCAAACAGCTCCACACAATATGGGTAAAAGATACCAGATACAATCACAAATTGGAGAAGAAGCTTCACTCACCGGAGAAGATTACACAGAAAAACAGCAGAAAAAGAGTGAGGAATTTGGCAAAATGGACAGGGCCATCGCGTCCGAAACGGCCCAAAACCCCATTCTACAATGTCAAAGTGCTCAAATCCGACCTCGGATGAGCAGTTTACGGCCAAAACAGGCTCCAAATTGAGCAAAAACACACCTGCGGCTGTTCCTCCTCTCTTCTCCACGTTTTTTCTGGTCTTCTCTCTGTTTTTTCAGTTCCCACACTTAGCCTTATTAGTTGGTCACCCTTGGCCTTTTAGATGACCTCAAACGGACCCCGAACAGGCCAAAAACTGACCTCGCAGTGCATAGTTGTCACCTTTTTGCATCATTCGCACACCTGGCACTCAGCTTTTTCCCAATAATGCATCTCGCCACCACGTGAAGTGGCCCCAAAAAAAGGTCCTCATGATGACCTTTCTGCATAACTCTCACAAGAAAACACCCACGTTGTGTCCGTCCTCATCTGCGTGCAAATATTGACCTCGTTCGCCCTCCTGACGCCACTAGATGCCATCTGACGCACCTGCTGACCTCATGTCGTCGGCCCGCGGATAGCTTCCTCGAGAAGTTTTACGCGCTACCAACTCCTCATTATTGTATAAAAAACACACTGGTACTGGTAATAGTGAAAATCGTTGCACTATGTACATGTTGTCCTACCTGTACACATGTGGGCCCCACGTAACCACCTGGCTCTGGAAAATGGGAAATCCTTTATTCGATGCACCATGCATGGATATGTACATATGCACAATTCGTTGCTCCAAAAAACTCCTGACAGCGCTATTTGAAATCCCGCACCTCCTTGTACATACGATTTCACTATGATCGTTGGATGTGCAAGCTTGGAGTGTGGACTCCCTTACAGAGTGTAGACGGCGCTATTGCAAGCTTTGACATTGTAGTGAAGATGCCCAACGATGATTTGGAGGCAGTCCAAGTGAACAAGCATTGGACTCTTAGTAATGTTCGAGAACATTTGGTTATTATGGGTTTTGAGGCCCTTCAACAAGCACAATTTCGTTTACAAGGTCACAAGGTGAGAATCCTTTCACCACATTTTCAATACATCATGGTTTGTCGATCATTAGATGCTTATTGTAATGAATGTCCGCAGATTGGGAAGAGAATGGAAGACAAATTGAAGGTCGAGGAGGACTGGGGGATAGATGAAACTATTCTATCGATCTTATAACTTTGTAACTCTTGCAATTTTCATATTGATCCCCGCTGTAATCAACATGATTTGCTTCGGCAAATCATGCCTTTGAATATAATTTTTTGCATTGGGATGAGAAATCATTTTTTGGTGAAAGTGCCTTTTTTTTATGTCTTAAAAAAAGGGTCCATTATAAAAGGGGGGCCACCTAACTCATTCACTATTTTCACCTTTGCAACTCTTGAGCTCCTCCACTCTCTATCCACACCCCAGGTTAGACATGGATGCTGCCACAGCCTCTGCATCTGCACCCACATCCACCCCTTTGTCACGCTTCATCCTCTTCCTCGAGGACACCAAATACAAAGGGAAGTTGGACCTCCACACCTTTTTTACTCGTCTCCCTCACCTTGACGCCACAGTTGCCTTTCACATGGATGCATTTGAGGAGATTTCTGCATTCATGGAGCAGCACATCATAAAATATTATGTATCTATCCCCCCACATGCAGAGATCTGGGTGCCTTGCGATCTTTTGTGCTATATACACAAAGGTGATCGCCCATTCTCCAAGCGGTTGCAACGATTCCAAGAAATTGCAACCAATGCAGGCCATTACTTGGACGAGCAAGCCCCTGGGGTGTCAGCGCTCAAGAAGCGCAAGTTGGGGGTGGAGTACCTTTCTCGACTCGCAACATTTATCTTCTTGGTGAGCGAGGAACCTGATTTGGAGGAGCTCTGATTACCACACTTTCAAGTTGGGTCCTTTATCAAGGACACCAAGGAGTAGCAGGTTATCCCCATGAACCCTGCAGCGGAAGGAAAATCACACTGGCTCGAGTACCCTAGGGGTCTTGAGGAAGTGGTTGAGAAATCCATAGTTGCGGCTGGCCCTAGTGACACTCCACTGCCACTACCACTGACGGATGTGGCAATCCCAGAGGTAGAAATCAACTGCTTCTCCTCAGTGTTAGTGGATGGGGAGGAGTATGTGTTCCTGCATGATTTGGAAGAAGCATTTGGCCTGCGCATGGATGAATTCTTGAGCGTGCTATGCAACAGTAGCAAATGTTCCTTAGACAATACGCTAGATGCCCTAGAAAGCAAGCTCTTGCCAGATGGGGACTCTGTTGCTGACACTATTGCAGTTGTATGTGTGGAGGTCTTGGCAGCAGAGCAGTTGCAGGTGGCTCATGAATATTTCCAAGCCACCCCAAGCCAAGGTTGAGGCTGCTAGGATGCCTATGACATTATGCGGCCTCCCATCTGATGATCCAAATCTTGTATCTGTGGTGCATGGGAGCATTGACTTGGATGCAAAGGGCAACAGTGAGGAGGACGACAAGGAGCAGAAGGTAAACTGTATCCTAATTTTCATGTTACTATTTTATCCTTCATTGTGTTTTTTCTTTACCTTCATAAGTTTATGACAGGATGTTGTGGAGGTTGATGATTTTGCTGCAAGGACGGGTGGCAAGCGGACGGGCTTTGGACCTCAATCTTCCCTTGCGCATTACCTAGGACAACTCCCCCCTGGCGATGTGGCCATTATCCATAATGAGTTTACTCCCCAAGCCCATTTTATGACTTGGTCGTTAAAAGCTTTGAGCAAGTTTTTGTGTTTGAGCACCATTACTCAAACTGCGCATCAAGTGTTCCTAGTGCGTAGATCCCTTGTATGCACAGCGTTTGGCACTGGCTTTCGTGGTAAAGTGCTTGCCCATATAGGGATACATGCTTCCATTGTCTCAACTGACCCAAATGCCATAGCGCAGTCCCTCTTGACTGGGGAGTTGCCTTACGCACAAAATAGGCGCCAGGAAATGGTCAAAAAAATTATGAACTCCTCAGATACATGATGTAAAATCACCGTGCTGGAAGGAATAAAAAATATTTGAAATTGTCTCTCTATATTGCAAATTATTTTGAATCTGATTTGTCAATCTTGAAAATTGTTTCAATTGGTGATATGAATTGTTTTTTGATTGGTGACTTTGTTATTTCAAGTTCTGTATGTAATTGCAGTCAATTTCAGTATATTTGTGCTTTTTAAGTACCCTAGGGGGTAGATTAGCCTATAAGGGGCAAACAAATGTCTGGCCACAAGGGCGCGCAAATGGCCCATCCATCAGTTTTGGATGGGCCATTTACGCGCCCTTGTGGCCAGGCATTTTTTTGCCCCTTATAAGCCAATCTACCCCCTAGGGTACTTAAAAAGCACAAATATGCTGCAATGGATTGGTTTTGCATCATTCATTTAAATGCACCCTTTTTATGGCAATTCCAGTATATGTTCCGACTCAAGGACACTAGAAAAGATGAAATCAATTATGAAATGAATTTTCCAGCACACTATCACCTGCTTTAGCTCTACCTAGTACACCCCTCCACCAAAAAGTCCAATTACATTGGACATTTGAAAAATCCAAATTAATGTTGCATAGACACTTGGTATCACAATGTGTTATTTGTTTTGATATCCTATAAGGAATTCAAAGCTTGAAATGACCAAAAAAAGGTGTCCACAAGGATCCATATAAAATATTGATGCAAAACCAATAGGTTTTAGTAAATTTGTGCATTTTAAGTACCCTTGGGGGTAGATAAGCCTAAAAGGGGCAGAAAAAGGCCTGGCTACAAGGGCGCGCAAATGGCCCATCCATCAGTTTTGGATGGGCCATTTGCGCGCCCTTGTGGCCAGGCTTTTTTTGGCCCCTTATAGACTTATCTACCCCCAAGGGTACTTAAAATGCACAAATTTACTGAAATTGACTGCAATTACATACAGAACTTGAAATTACAAAGATAATAGACAGAGTAGACACAACTATTGATCATATTGTCATTGGAAAGTCAAATCATTACAAAGATAAGGGTGTGCAATACAAAAAGAGGGATAACTTCGCCTAATGCTCGAAGTCTCGTCGCAATCGACGTGCAAGCTGCATATCTTTTGGCTGTATTGTCACTCGCTTTGCATGAATGGCGCATAGGTTGGTATCTTCCAACACCGAAATGATGTGGGCCTCTGCAGCTTCTTGAATAGCCTCTAGAGCTATTACTTGCATTCTATACTGATTTCCATAGCTTTGAAGCACCTCCTTCACAGTGCGAGCAAAGGGGGCGTGTCGAATCAAGAGCTCTGTCGTCTTCTGGTAGTGGCGGATTTCTGCAAATGCCCTTGCTATTTTTCGGCGCCGCTGCGGTTGTCTTGGGGGCACTTGCACATTTGTTGGCGAGCGGCGTTTAGGAATCTTGAAAAACTTAGGCTTGCGCCTATTTACATGCTTAGGGGCTGGTTCTGCAGCCTCTTCTGATTCTTCTTCTTCCCTTGGTTGCCGATCTTGTCGTGTGGGGAGAGCTCCCTGGCCTTGAGGCAATGTCTTCCCCCCAACGGCCACCTGGTGTGTGCACGGTATTTTTTCTCGCAGCCATGGTGGCGCACTCTTTGATTCGATGTCTGTATGGACCACCCGAGTCCTGGATGGTCCTACTTGTGATTGGGGGCACGACGGCTGCTCCCTATCGGACTCTGATGTTTGCCGGCCCTCTGCTTCTCTCCAGCGCTGGGCACATTGCTTCATTCTCTTTCTAGGTGTTATATCTTGAGGAGGTGGAGATTCAACAGTCCTTGATGACTCTCGTGCCCTACCACCATGCCCACTACCATAAGAGTTCCTGGAACGGCCAAGTGTTCGTGGCCGTTTTCTTGTGCCTTTAAGCCATGACGGCTTCTCACATCCTTGGAGGTTGTTTTTGTTGGCAGGTGGATGCTCTTTCGCGGTTTGTTTGGTGCGCGCCATTTTGTTGGTAAGAGCTCACCTGTTCTTAAGAAATGAGTGATTTATGAGAGCATGCAATATTTATAAGGGCCCATTTAAAAAGGGCCCTGTTCACACTAATTTTTTAAAAGAAGTATTATTTTTTAAATAAACATGTCGCTAAGAGTTGGACCCTGCATTCACGTTTAGTGACTCGCGCAATATCCACTTTGATCCTTGTCGCACTCTGCATCGCCGGCATGCAGCATGCTTGGTGGGACCTTGCGACATTTGCCACTTGTTGCTATGCTCTTGACGACTCCATTTGCGCTCTTCAATAGCAATCTTGGATTGTCGCGCACGCTCCATTGTGAGCTTACGAGCAAATGTTGTGCGAAAAAACCAGTTGAACATCTCCTCCAAATAATTGGATTGCACCATTCCACCACTATGTCGAGTATTTTTGAAGTACACTCCCCTTGCTCGATAATGGAACTTCACCATGCCTTGAGTGCTAAAAATTTTAAGCGATCCATACTTGTGCATAAAAAATGCACTAGGCGCAAACAAGATATGCTGTTCACATGAGTAAACGATCCACATTATTAAATAAAAACAATCCCTTGTAATGAATACACCATGAATGACTTACCATGTAATGTGTTATGTTATTTTGACCCCAAGAAAGGGTGAAGACCTTGGTAAAATCCGCCAAAGCTTCTTGAAATGATTGACGTTGTTCTTCTGTTGTGCCGTTAAGGCCCATAAGCTTGACCATTTTATCAAAATGGGCCCAAACTTGATTGCGCTTGTTTGCAAGCTCGCCATTTGAATCATTGTCAGTAGTAGCTTTGCATAACTCCTTCCAAAGCTCCCAAAGGTTACCTGCCTGCTGGTTGGAGCTGTTTTGAGCATCATATCGACTTGGCTTTCCTTAGGAAACTCTCTTCAAAAAGTGTCTAGCTTTTTGTCCACTCATTGACACTTGTTGAGCAATTTCATGGGCCTCCCCTGTGTACTTTGCAGCAACTATAGACACATTTCACCATGACAGCCAATGGAATTCAAGAGTACCTCCACTCTTTTGATCGCTTCCTGGGACTTTTCCAACGGTTTCATTGTGAAAGCATAGTCAATGTGGAGCTTCAATAGCCTATCAAAAATGAGCATGAATGCGTGTAATGTACAAAAATGTACATTCGATAGAGGAAATCAAAAGATTGGATTCCAAGCATGGTCCTTTTGATCACGGTCTGGGGCATTGATCATGGGACATCTCAGAATAGACGCTTCCCATTCTCTACCTTCATCTCCAACATCACGACAATCTAACCCTTGTTCTCCATGCCCTTGCCATGGAAGCATGTAACCGGCCTCTGCAGTGCTCTTATGTGATTTTTGTCCATTAGGTTTGTACCCTCGAGTGCAAAATGGACAAGGCATGAGAGAAGAAGCCCCTTGTTTGCATCCAAGCAAACACTTTATGGTCTTCAAATCCCCACCTAAGTGCCACTCCACATCATAACTACCAAAGCCCTCAATCTCCAACTTCTGATGTGCAATTTGGGAGTGTATTACTTCTGTGATCCATGGAGTTCTCTCAAAAATCCATGAAAGTACTCCATTGGTCTCTTTGGGCACCTCAATAGCACCCAACCACCAAATGTCTTTCTCTGATTGCACGCTAAAAGATAGGGTGGGATATGGCTCGACTCAATCCGTTCACTTGGTTTGCAAAAGGGCCTCGTTCATGAGAGTGACACTTAGCCTCTCTAACCTTCGGCCTTTCACTATTTGACACTCATCGAGTTTCAGCACAAAAGCGACTTTTGTGCCAAGCACTACAAAATAAATAGTGCTAAGACCTTAAACTTCAGAGTCTATGATAAGAATAATACCAAAGAAAAAGGTAAAGTGTGTCACCTTCTTCAAGTAACTCGTAAAATCTAAGCTTGGCTTCTTGAAGCCTTCTAAGATCCATGAAAATATTGTTCCACATTGTGTAAGGAAAGCCCTTCTCCGAAGGTCTTATGGATTGTTTCTTACCTTTTCCCCTTGTCTTTGTTGCGCACGAAGCATAAAGGGAAGTTGGCATTGTGTCCTCAATGTGTAGGTATGTCCCAATGCGGGAGAACACATCTTCGTTTGTGGCCTTCTTTGCGAGCTTGACCTTGTGAGGAACGGGAAATAGGTTTTCCATAATGCCATGTTCTTTGAGGGCATCCTTTAGGAGTTGAAAAATAGCCTGATAGGCTTTGGTGCTGATTCCAGCCTCATCACAATCTTATTGAACATCATCATCACTAACCACATTTCTTAATTTACGCATAAGGCCCTTGGTGACTGCATCCTTAATGTGCTTACCTCCAGGTGATTGTAAGATAGAAATCACGTCCTCGATATTGAGACTACTACTGTGAGAAGGTTGACTCGATTATCTTGGCTTGTTCCACCGCATGCCTCCTGGATGAAGTTTCTGGCAACAAATAAACATAAATGTTAGAAAATAGTGTGAAGTAAGAATGCATCATGCAAGTAAAGACCAAATCACCTTGTGGCTGTAACTCATCGTTTGCGTGCTCCTCAGGAATGTGCAAGAGTTTCAATGGATGAATACGGGCGTTTGTGTTCCCTTGCACCAAGGGGTGTTTCTTTCAAGTATGTGATGGTGTTGGTAAGCTTCTGGATGTGGGACTCCTTTTCTTGCATTTGTTGTTCAAGACTTTTAACTACCCTCTCGGGAGAGGCAACACTCTCTTGTAATTCCGTCGTCTTGAGGTGAAGAGCTTGACATTCGTGCATCCACATATGCAAAGAAGCACCTGCACCCATACACAGCCGCTTGCAATAGCCTAACAAGCCTACTTCTCCCCTCCCAAGAAATTGAAGAAATGTGGAAAGACTATTAAACAGTGGATGGAAGCGGCTTATAGGATCGTAAGGGTACAAATGGCCATCCACCCAAATGTCAACATTGGTCTCACAAGCTGTGCGACGTTCCTGTGATGACCTTTGATCACCCTCACTAGTGGTCTTCGGTGCAAATGCCGTGGGTAAGCGAATATGTATGCTTTTGGTGTGCGGAGTACGTGGTGGTGGAAGCAAACCATTTGTGATTTCCATGAGCACCATGGAAGCTGTTGCGTGAGGAAGCAAATGATGAGAAGATAGAGGGGGAAGGGTAGAGTGGCCGAGCAGGATGGGAGGAGAGAAGGAGGGAGGGGGGGGAGGGAGAGATTGGGGAGGAGGAGGAAGGTAGGGGCAGAGAGGGAGAGGAGAGGGAGAGGGATAGAGGAGGGAGGAGGGAGGAGGAGGAGAGAACAAAATGTTTATTAATTTTTGGGGGAAAAGATTTCTGAAAAAATAGACTTTCTAAGCTTCTGGGTTAAAAAATGGGTGAAAAAATGATTTTTGGATATGTATATATGTTGGGAGGGAGTTTTAAGTAAAAAAACAAATAAAAATGAATTTTTTTTTAAAACGTCAAATTTTGACTCTTTTTGACCCTCAGAATTGCTGATGTGGACACACCCCTATGCTTCCTTCACTTTAAAAAAAGCTAGAGAGAGAAAGCAACCCTTTAGGTCCACATCCTACATTTGTTTAAAACAAAGGCTAGAAAAGCCTACTCAAAACTACCTTCTTCAGTGCCCTTGCCCCCTAAACCCCACACAACATTAGCCTTAATCCCTAAAAATTAGGATTCCTTACAAGGCCCATGCAAGGTTCATATTTCTCCTAATGTTGGGTGAGTTGGCAACCGAAATGGATTTGATGTTTTTTTTTTTTTTTGATATGCTTTGATTGCGGGTCTAGAGAAGTCGAGATGCAGCGGGAATCATGTGCCTTGAAGCCGGTGGTGTGGAGTTTCCAAGGGGGTTCACAGATCAATAGATGGAGCTTTGAGCAAGAATCTGTAGGCAATGAAAAGAGGGAATTTTTCAATTTCTCATGATCAAAAAACTATGAAGTTTGGAGGCCCATGGGGGGTGGATCACTGCAAGGCTAAATGTGGTGGGCCAAAAAATCCATATGCAAAGTTGGGCATGAGGGAATAGGGCTATATAGCCAGAGGTGTGGATGGATTATCACAATGGGAAGCTCCCCTTGGATCTTATTGGAGCTATTGGCTATGGCTGCCCGTTGCGGGCGCTCCTCGCGGCCGCGAGTCAGAGTGTGGTGGTGGTTTTGACACGGATAGAGTGGCGTTGTGGCGTCTGGTGGCACATTTCAGGCGTTCGTGAGGCAGCTGCTTACGTGACACCCAGTAGGGGCTCATCCCGCTCCATTCATTTATGAAGAGAGAGAGAGCACCAACGGCACCGTCAGTGCCCCCTCCAAGGGTGATTTCCTGTGTAGTTTGAAGGGCCGACTGCAAGGGGAAGTTCTATCAGGTTGAAAGTGGGAAGCCAATGTGGTGTCAACCATGCAATGGAATGCTAAGTGTGATTTGGTAGGTGTATGTCATGCACAAGAAATACCAAAAAGGGCCTCTAATGGCTTGTGCAAGTTGGATAAACCAAAACGTTTTTTTTTTCAGGGTTTTGTAAAAGTCCCTATAGAGGGGAGTGCACACGCATGTACGAGGGATTTTTGTTTCATTTTTGGAAAGCTGAAAAGCCATTGTTGGACAATTGAAGCTTCGTCGTTGAGTGTCAAGCCGTGTTATACACTGCCAAGGTGCTGCTATGGAGTTGATGAAGAGCCGGAAAGCTACTTATTGAAGATCTTGTTCTCGTCAAGGGTGTGCCGGCTTGGAGCCCCGAGGGGCGTACCGAGTCAACAGGACCACCAATGAGCATGACGGCACTCGAAGGGATTGGACGGCACAAAAAAGCCCATGTGCTCCACGACGTGCATGGGGACAGATCTGCCCCATGCGTGTCGTGGCGCACAGGGGCTTTTTTGTGCCATTCGACCCTGTTGGATGCTGCCGTGCTCATTGGTGGCATCATTGAACTCATACGCATCCCCCCCCCCCCCCTCATCTCCCACTTTCATAGACAATCACCAAGATGTGCCCCCTAGACAACAGATTGCTGCATGTTCGATGTTCTGAGCATGTGTTGCAGAAATGAAATTTATTAGACAATATGATTTTTTTTTTAAAAAAAGTACCGATGTTGACAAAAATTGTTAACAAAAAGTACTGATTTGGATATTACATCATGGTCGATTAGTTTTACAACGAAATACATATGTGGGTATGGGGCAAATGGTTAACTTGACGCCAAGGTATTTTACAATTTCCTCTGGGTTAGTCAACCCTTGACCTAGGCTCAAGGCGCAGTGGGAGAAGACTGAGCTTGGGTGTTTGCTTGTAAAGGCATACAACAATGCTTCCTCTCGGTCAACCAATATACATTTGTGAGCATTTAGGGTGAGGGAACCTTCAGCGAGTATGGCACTTAATGCTTTGCACTTAAGCAACTCCATAGAACCATTCTTGGAGAACTCTATGTGAGCAACTCAAAGAATCAATGGCCCTTGGGAGGTTCACCATTCAGTACCTCCCTATATAATGTGTATTTGTAGGGTATTAAAAAAACCCCTCTTTTAACATGTCTAAATGAATAAAATGACCCATAAAACCCATCCTTTCAAACTCACGCTATACATTAACATGATTACACAGTGCACCCCTCGAGCAATGGCCCAAGGTGGCTGAGGTAGTGCCAAAGCAAGCTATCTCTACCCATGGTCGCGTTGCGTGAACCTCCAGTACACATGGAAAACTTATCAACATGGTATGTTTTCTGCAAAGCATTTTAAACGACTAACACTTTTTGTAAGGAACAATAGACAATTGACTAGGTTAAGATTTGTTTATCTCAGTTTCCTCATCCTTCTCTTCAAGATTTTTCTTTGTAAGATCGATGCTAGATCGATCATCTCTACCAATCCTGATCAATGGTTTGTGTGGATGAAAAGCGCTTTTTGGTACGCTTTCATAGAATGAGGCACATGATTTGATTTCCACAAGTGTACTTTCTATTGTTTGCACCAACTTCTACTCGTTTTCATTGGGGAGGAAGAGAGGTTGCGGCTAGGAGACCTTGGTCTTCAAAGTCAATTTGAAATTTGACTTTCTCTTCCATTCCATTGGGATCCTTCATGCCCGCATAGATAGCAAGCAGTGCAAGAGACTCATCTTCTCTGAGTTCTAATGTTTTGGCAACGTCCTCAAGGAGCAAAAAGTGACGATCATCCACCACCACTGCATGCAAAGTGAGAATTTGGAGGTTTGGGAGTTCCTCCAACACCTCATCTCCCTCTATCATCCGATCTTCCTCGTCAATGGAGCTATGCTATTGCAAGAGGACAAGTGCCATAGATGCTTTAATCTGCTCATCACTATCTTCCATAACTTCATTTGATTCCTCCACAATGGTCACAGGTGGTCTTTGGTTGACCTTTTCCTTTGTTAGCAGCAAGCTAACTCAAATAACATTTTTCAAAGCTACAAGCTTCCAGATTGTATCAACCTATCTTTAGTTAGAGCTCCCAAAATATTAGTTTTGAGTACAAAACCTTGGCTAAGGTATTAAAGCCAATTTTTATAAGTATTTTACAAGTTTTGGATAATAGAAACACATCGTGAGCTAACGATGCTCACTTCTCTGTTTCTCGCACTTCTTACTCCCTTCTCGGTTGTCACATTGCAGTGCCATCTGTTGCGTTGCAACCGCAGGTAAGAGCTCTACGGATTGATGTAAGCATTTCATGGTAACCCGTATCTTTTGGCGTGTCGCCAACCTGTGGCCTAATTTCATCATAAGTAGGAATTTAGGCTTCAAAATCATAAAATAAGTATAGATGGGGTATTGGGGAATCATTGCTAAGCATTTAGATACATTCTGGGTAAAAAATGACTAGGTTAAAAACTCACTGTTGTTAATAATCTCAATTTTTGTACTTGACCTAAAGTGAGATTTGAGACCATAAGCATGTGTGCTTAGGTATTATAAACATGTCCTAGAAGTTTCGTAACATTTGGATGTCGTTTGATGCTATAACGGTTTTGATTTGTTTGCCGATCAGCGACTAGCTTTTGGTGATTTCTGTCATTTGAGTGTAGCTTGAGTTAGATGCAAGTTTTTTTTTGTCTTCCAAGAGATTGACAACCTCTTGTAGCCTCTATGCACTAGTCGAGTCAGCTTCGTCCCATGGATTGACAATTATATTCGTGGTTCTTGCTATGTCTGCAATAAGATAAGAGTGAAGCTAGACACCCGTCGCACATTTGGTGCCGCTACTGGGGATCAAAGAGACCTAAACTAGGGAAAAATATGAGCCTCTTGTGTATTTGTCCTTTAACTTCCTCTAGGATCACCTAGAGTCAATAAAAAATTTATAAAACTGCATAGCTTAAGATTGTCATCTTTTGGTGTATACAGGTAGCTTGGAAGTAGGTTGTACTTGCTAAATACCTTTTAGGAGTGTAGGACTCTAAAGGTAGATTAGGATTTTGAGAATGATTGATGGACGAGACAAGTCTTAAGATCAAGGCTCATAAAACCATAAAGAACAAGAAAATGAGTGTTTGTGGATACTTTCCATAACCCCATTCTAGTAGAATCTAGGAGTAGGCTAAGTAGAATTTGAGGTGGGATCTTAGAACATTGCTCTATCCAAAAGAATCAATTTAGAGTTGTTAATGTGAAGTTATAAAATTTTAGATCTACGGCTAGAAATAGCACCAAAAGGCTGTCAACCACTGAATTTGGCTAGAGATTATGATTTAAAAGTTGTATAAACCAGTGGTAAGCTTAAGGACGTATTTGAGGTAAAATTTCAAGAGTTTGCAAAAACTCAGATTATTTACTTTTTCTTGATATTTTTAGCCAAATTAAGGTTTAGCGTGAATCAGAGCTTAAAATAGATCATAAAAAGACTGTCCACACTGAAAAAGTTGAAAAAAGTACTCATTTTGGATCAAAAGTAAATAATCGCGATTATTTATTTCCAGCTCAAAAGTGACGAAGGTTGATAGCAGAGACTCTATGCATGTGTACAAACATCTTTTATAAAGGCTCATACAATTTGGATCACCAAATTGACCAATATCTTGATAAAAACTGAAATCTGTACTGATTATCGAGAACTTGAGTGTGACTTGGGAAAATTTTGTTCAAACGTAGTGAAACTTGACTCAGAGGCTTGTATTGAAGTGTTAAACAAGAGTACATGCTCAATTGACCAAAAAGATGCAAAAATTTGCTAGAAGTAAATAATCGTGATTATTTACTTTTGTCCCATTTTCCAATTTTTTTGACCAACCCAACATACACTAGTTTCAACATGTTATATTAAGCCCACAAATCAAATTTGGTAAGATTTGGATCATCGGAGTGGAAATTGTGGCCAAATCTGTAAAGTCAGTCAGCAAACACAAGATTGTTAATCATTTAAACAGGGATTATCCAAACTTGATGAAACTTGGCTATGCAACTTAAGTTGAGTTGCTTATCTTAAGTTGAGTTGCAACTTAAGTTAAGTTTAAGCTGATCTTGAGGTGGGAACCTGACCTAAACCTAAGCAAGCTAGGGTTGTGCTTGAGGTGGGAACCTTAAGCAAGCTAGGGCTGTGCTTGAGGTGAGAACCCGACCTAAACTTAAGCAAGCTAGGGTTGTGCTTAAGGTGGGAACCCAACCTAAACTTAAGCAAGCTAGGGCTGTGCTTGAGGTGGGAGCTCCACCTAAGGTGCTTGTCATGCTTGATGACTAAGGTACTTGAGGTACTTGTCACATTTCATAAAATTCTCAAAGTTAGGGAAATTCTAAAAGAGCACATGGGACACATGTGAGACTCTCACTAAGCTTAACCACATGGTGTGCTTGAATGGTCCAATGAGCTTCTACTTCCATCTAACAAATATCTAGATATTTTCAAGCTCTCTGTCTCTAAGGGGTAAGGAGGAGACTTGTCAAAAGACTACCCGTATACTTGACTGCATGCTGCATTGTATTGGCTATGGGGAGAGGGGTCCAATGAGCTTGCAACATGCAGAAAGGTGACAACTCGCCCAAATCAAGGAGGGGGGTTGCTAGGGGGATATACTCCATACACACACTCATTTTGGGAGGCCATTCTCACTTGGTGAAAGTTGAGGAACGCCACCTCCTTCTCCAAGATTGTGAGAGTATCAGATCATTTGGTTTCTCTTTTCTTGCTTAAGAAGAGAGGTCCTTAAGTAGCCTACTAATTAATTGTTTTTGTTAATTATATTAGGGTAAGTGGATCTGGGATCTATTATCGGTTTTGTTGAGGGATATGGTGCACACCTCGGGAGCTTTGGTCTTAATAATGGAGTCTTTTTAGACTTGCCTACGACTTTACCATTATTGAGCCATAAGAAGTCCGAAACGAGCTATCCCTCGACAACTTCGCTATGTTAGACTCACTCCACCACTCTGTATAATTAACCAATTCGAGCCGTGGGTGTAGATACTTAAGTGCCTATTTTCAAAGGCTAAGAGGAGTAGAAACTAAGGTTTTGAATTGCCAAAGCATACACTAAGTAAGCACATAAATTTAATTAGCATGGCTGACAATAATCAAGAGAGGAGAATGAACATTTAAAACTTCGATTTTGCACATGAAGGTGCCAATGATGATGCCGCCATGTTTGTTAATTATCTTGTCACTAGGTTGCAACAAGCTATGGGCAACCCCACTTTGCAAGCCGAAGTTATCTTGTCACTAGGTTGCAACAAGCTATGGGCAACCCCACTTTGCAAGCCGAAGTTACTCAACAACTTCGTGCTTATGGGATTTCCTTTCCTCTCCAAGAGGAGAGAGAGCTTACGAGGCCTCTTGAAGAGATCCCCAAAAGAATACTCTCTCCCATACGAGAGGAGGAACCCAAAGATCAAGAAAGCAATGAATCCCTAAATTCCTCCGAAGATGTGGCTCCACAAAGAAGGAGGACTAAATGATCGCCAACTCCTCCCAAGAGGAAATAGTTAACCCACAGTCCTTCTCCTTGTCACTCCAAAAGGGAAGAGAGGAAACCAAGGAATAAAATGGCAAGAAAGAGGTCAACCTCTTCTCCTTCTTCTTCACTTTCCTCCTCTATCGGTGAAAGCTATGGCTATTCTGCTAGAGAATATAAGAGGGGAGGCATCGCAAATCTTACCCTGCATAGCGAAGGTCACAAAAGCTCAAGAAGTTCAAAGAGGGAGGAAAGAGTAGATCTCTTTTCTCACCTATGATGGCACCTTTGGGACTACCGACAAAGTGTTGGCCTTCATCCAACAATTTGATGTGGCCTTTGGAGACGAGGGCTTCACCGAGTCCTCCAAGCTACGCCATGTAGCTATGCACTTCCAAAAATTGGTTTATCAATGGTGGGATAGCCTTCAAGGCAATGGCAAATCCCCAAAGACATGGAAAACTCTACGAGTTTCCATAATGAAGCAATTCCTTGCAAGTGATGCATAGGACAAAGTGCTCACTGAATGGAAGAGTTTAAGGCTTCTCTCTCATGAGTCTATCCACAAATATGTGGACAAGTTTTGAGATTTACATCTAAGGCTACTGTCTTTCAAAAGAAAGACTTTGATAAGCAAAAACAACAATTTTGTGTGGGGTTACTTGAAGAGTATGTCAACTCTCAATGGTTTGACTCTATCAACAAAGTAATCCACCATACCATGGTTTCTTCACGCATCAATTTCCAACCAAGGGTTAGACATAATGTCAAACCCATGGAAAATAAAGACAAAATTGATGCAAAGGGAAAAATTAATGCCCAAAATTTTTCCCACGGCCATTCCAACAACAACAACAACAATCAGTCCAAGGAAAAAGGAGTTTACAAAGGTAAAAATAAACTCTCTCCTGAAGAGCTTGAAACTTTTTGCAAGGATCACAAATGTTTTAAGTGTGGGGATCAATGACATGGCTATCGTTCTTGCCCCAAACGAAATCCTCGCAACGAGACTCCTAGAGCTTCCACTATCGAAGATCCAAAAGAGCATACTCATTGCAAAGGATCACCTCTCTCCTATGCTTGGGGAAAGGTAAGGAAGCATGATGCTTTCATCTTGTTTGACCCTGGTTCTACTCTGAACTTCATATCAATGGAGTTGGCCACCAAGTTGGGCATTCAAGCATTTGAGATGGGAGATGCTGTAATTGCCGATGCCTCTTTCAAGGGATAGCAAGCCTCCATTACTCCCTTGATTGGGAGGTTGAGGCTTCATGTCCAAAGCTATGTTGACAAAGAAGACTTCTTCATCTCTCCTCTCCAACATGAGGATGCTATCCTAGGGATACCATGGTTCAACCGCATGGCTGTCAACATGAAGTTCCCTGAAAGGAGAATCTACTTCACCTACAGGGAAAAGAATATGTATATAGATGCTAATGAGTCTGGTCAAACTATACCACTTGTAAATCCTCTCGCCCTTGATAAATCAATGAAAAGCTCAGTTTCTGCGTACATGATTTTGGTCAAAGAATCCCTAAAAGGTCCTAATGTTTTATCATAGGTGAAGGGTAGGAATCAAGAAGATTTAGACCAAGATGTGTTCATTGATGATATCCCTATGGACTTCCCTCCAAAACGAGGAGATGATGACCATCAAATTGAACTCCTATCAGGAATCTCACCGCCTAACAAACCTCCCTATCGAGTTTCACAAGCTCAACAAGAGGAGATCATGAGGCAAGTACAGGACTTGGTAGACAAAGTAATGGTGGGGCCTAGCTCCTCTCCCTTTTTCTCTCTAGTCCTTTTAGTGCAAAAGAAAGATGGTACATACCGCATGTGTGTGGACTATCGTGCAGTAAACCATATCACTATCAAAAATAGATTTCCTGTATCTCAGGTAGAAGATCTGTTTGATAAGCTACAAGGCTCTACCTACTTCAGTAGGATTGACCTTAAAAGTGTCTACCATCAAATAAGGATAGTGAATGAAGATATCCTAAAGACCGTGTTTCGTACAACGTTTGACCTTTATGAATATTTAGTCATGCCTTTGGCTTGACTAATGCACTAGCTACATTCAATCGATTAATGGAGAAAATTTTGAGACCCTACCACAAATTCACTAGAGTGTTCTTTGATGATATCATCATCTACTCCAATTCCTTGGAGGAACACAAGCAACATCTCCAAGTGATTTTTCAAGCATTAAGGGAGAATAAGCTTTTTCTCAACCAAAAGAAAAGAGAATTTTTCCTTCAGGAGATTCAATACTTAGGTCATATTATCTCTCAAAATGGTATCCATATGGATCCATCAAAGCTGGAGGTAATAAAAGCATGGCCTAATCCAAGGAATCTACATGAGCTAAGAAGCTTTATTGGTATGTTTGCATACTATAGATGCTTCATAGCAAAATTCTCTCAAATAGCAAGACCATTACATGACTTAACAAAGAAAAATGTTAAGTATTCATGGACTGCTAAGGAGCAAAGTTCTTTTGACAAGCTCAAAGAGAAGCTTATCTCCCAACTAGTCTGTATGCTTCCGGATCTCTCAAAGCCATTTGAGGTCCAATATGATGCTTGTGGTGATTGCCTTGGAGTAGTCTTGCTTCAAGAAGGGCATGCCATAGCATATGAGAGTCGAAGGCTCAACATGCATGAACGGGTCTTAGGAATTTATGAGAAAGAGCTGCTAGATGTTCTACATGTCCTAGACACATGGAATCACTATCTATTGGGGACTCCATTCATCTTACGAGCAGACCATCAAAGTCCCAAGCACTTCATGACACAAATAAAGCTTTACGACAAACAAATGAGGTGGGAAAATTTTCTTTCACAATTTAATTTCCACATTGCTCACATTGCTAGTAAGCACAATCAAGTGGCTGATGCACTTTCATGATGACCAAAAGTTAACGTTGTGTCAATAGCAACTCACAATGATCTATCTTCTATGATAGATGAGTATGCTACTGACCCGGACTTTAAAGACATAATGTCAGCCCTTGCTTTGGAGAAGAAAGAGGAACCACTCACCTTGCAGGATGGTTATCTTCTCCATGGCAATAGACTATGTGCTACCCACTCCCTTCATGAGAAAGTCATATATGAATCCCATGCTCCTCCCTATGCGGGGCATAGAGGCATTCAACCTACTCTTTGAGGAGTAGAGACATACTTTTAATGGCCTACCATGAAAGTGGACATACAAGAGTATGTTTCAAAATGTGTAGTATGCCAAAAGACCAAGTATGATAGAGGGAAGCAACCTGGATTACTCCAGTCATTGCCAATTCCTAATTCACCATGGGAGAGTATATCCATGGATTTTATCTTTGGATTACCAAAATCTATCCATGGGAATACGGGAATATGAACAATAGTCAACAGGTTTAGCAAGCAAGCACACTTTATCCCTGTCAAGAAGACTATTAAGGCACACCAAATGGCAACTCTCTTCATATCACAGATTTCCAAACACCATGGGTTTCCAACATCCATCATGTTAGATAGAGATCCTAGAATGACCAGTAATTTTTGGAAAGGTCTCTTCAAAAATCTAGGTACAAGATTGAATTTCAAAGTGAGATAGCCAATCTTACGATTCTTGATCTACTAAAGACCTATGTTACAGAAGTAGATCAACTCTCACAATTACTTACCTCTTGTAGAGTATGCATATAATAATAATATCCATACTTCTATGGGAAAAGCACCTTTTGAAATCATAGAGGGAAGACCTAAAAGTCCCTTGCTATTTAAAGTACATGGGAAGATCTTCACTGACGAGAGTATAGCCGTAACTTGCAAACATCTTTTCAAAAGATTAAGGAGGCTATATCACTCTCCCAACTAAGGCAAAAAAATTTTGCTGACAAGCACAGAAGGGCCTTAGCGTTCAAAGAAAATGATTGGGTCTTACTTAAGTTTCCTAAGGCTCATTTGAGGAAAACGACGTTCACAAATCCTACAGGCTATCAAAAGTATTATGCTAAACTAGCAAAAAAACACTATGGTCCTTTTCAAATTTTGAAGCCAATCAATGAGGTGCCTTATCAACTCAAGTTACCTAACCAATTGGCTCATACACAATGCTTTCCATGTGAGCCTACTCAAGCCCTACAAAGGAGAGCCTCCAAATGAACCAATTATTGAAGACCCTCCCAAAATCGAAGATCAAGAAGAGGTACTACAACCCGAAGCTACCCTTCGGCATGAAGACAAGGTACTACGACATGGTACGATTATCCGACGGTATCTTATTTAGTTCAAAAATTATCCTTTTGAAGATACTAGATGGATGTAAGGAATCCAGCTTAAGGATAGTATGAACCTCGTCAACGCTTACAATGCTACATTAGAGTAGCCAAATGTACATGTTTCTTTTAAATGATCAATGTTTTTGTCTTATAAGACTAACTCTCTCTTTATTGTGCACAAATTTAAGTAGTATGCATACTAAGAATCATGTTTGGGATGACAACGTCTCTCAAACACCATGTAGAATTTGTCACTCTACTTGGGAGGATGAAATGAACTAAAGAGCAGACTTGCTTGCGGCAACTATGTCTCCCAAGCACCAAATGGACTAGTCATCCATCTTGGAATGATGTCGTAGGGTAAAAAGGGATCCTCTACCCACTAAGACAAATTGATTAATGACTATGACTTTATCTCTTTTACCTCATAGTCGAGGATGACTATGATTTCAAGAGAGAGGTAGTGTCATTAAATATCAAATATCTAACCAAACCAAATGATTTTTTTCATATTAAATTGATCATTTAATCTGGGATAATAAGTGAGAACAAGGGCAAGAATATAGACATGTGCTTACGGATCTATCTCAACACAGGGCCAATGGTAAAGGGGCCCAAATGAGAGATGGTCTATCAAAGAGCAACGTTAACTAATAAAGCTTAAAAGACCTTAGGGTTAACTTCATTAAAGACCTCCAATGGTTAGTGTTAAAAGTCCTTTGACCTTAAGCAAACTAGGGCTCAGCTTGAGGTGGGAACTCGACCTAAACTTAAGCAAGTTAGGGTTGTGCTTGAGGTGAGAACCCGACCTAAACTTAAGCAAGCTAGGGTTGTGCTTGAGGTGGGAACCCGACCTAAACTTAAGCAAGCTAGGGATGTGCTTGAGGTGGGAACTCCACCTAAGGTGCTTGTCATGCTTGATGACTAAGGTACTTTTAATGAGGAAGTTTCTTGAGAAGCTTCCTATGCATGGGGGTTAAGATGCTTGAGTCAAACAGAACCTACACACTTAATGAGTAAGTTGCTTGAGAAACTTTCTACGCATAAAAATCTCAAATCTAGGGGAATTCTTAAAGAGCACATGGAACAAATGTGAGACTCTCACTAAGCTTAACCACATGGTGTGCTTGAATGCTATTGGTTGGGCTAAAGAGGGGTCCAATGAGCTTCTACTTCCATCTAACAAATATCTAGATATTTTCAAGCTCTCTCTCTGTCTAAGGGGTAAGGAGGACACTTGTCAAAAGACTACCCATGTACTTGATTGCATGTTGCATCTGATTGGCTAGGGAGAGAGGGGTCCAATGATCTTGCAACATGTAGAAAGGTCACAACCCGCCCAAAGCAAGGAGGGGGTGCTAGGGGGATATACACCGTACACACACTCATTTTGGGAGTCCATTCTCACTTGGTGAAAGTTGAGGAACACCACCTCCTTCTCCAAGCTTGTGAGAGTGAAAGCCTACACCAACACTCTTGGCTATGGAATGCAAATTCAACCAAGAGTCATGCTTCAATGCTTAAGCTTGCCATCTTCTCCATCTTCATTACTATGCTATTATGTATGCTAGCAAGAAGAGTAATGATAAGTGAGGAACTATTTCTTTCTCCTATGGAATTTTTATTCTTCCTCTTCCCTATCCTCATTCTCTGCTAGCTCTCTCCACCTTCGAAGGTGGTTGAGGCCTTGGGACTGAGGCTTGGGATAGTTAATGCTTTCTTCAAGATTATGTTATGATTTTTATGCATGAAGCTTTCCATCTTCGTTGCATCACCTAGGTTATAAGGAACACAAACATTGTATTGTACCAAGTCTCTCTTGATGGGAGAATCTATAATACAAATGCCTATTGGAGGGGAGACCGGCTCCATATGAATCCGGTCCTCAACTATTGTCATGTTCTCTAAACTCTCTCTCTCTTGCAAAATTATTATTCATGCCAAGTTAACTAAGTACCATGTTTATGTTGCTACCATCAATTAAGTTCAACCGCTATGCTCATAATGAATCTCTCAAAAGTGCTTCACCTAATTTCCTAATTCCGCTACTCTCAAAGTTCATAGGCAATTTCCATTACATGATGAGTCCTGAGCAGGTGGAACAAACCAAATACCAAGGGTACTCACTAAGAGATTGGATATTGGACTAAGGACCAAAAACTATTTCAAGAGAGGAACTCCGTGAGAGATCTTTTGAGAGTAATGTTAAAAAACCCGAAACTACATCATCAAGAAGAAAACCAGGTGACACTAAAGCCAGTCCAAGGATACATGAGTCATAATTTCCAATAGATAGGTTTGAAGAACTCGGAACAGGACCAACTGCCAAGAGATCGGGAGTTGAACCAAATAGACGTGTCAGGCCAGCTGATTTTCAAAAATGGGTCAAAAAATACAGTGGATCTAGGGATCCATATGACTACTTAGCAAGCTTTACGCAAGTGCTAAGAGCAGAATGCATATTTGATTTCTATAATCAACTCAAGGGATTTGGAATGATATTAGAAGGAAAAGCACTAACATGGTTCCAAAAAATTCCACCAAGGTCAATCATGGACTTAAATACATTAGCTCAAGGATTTTTAGCTTCATGTTCTAAAACGGGGATCAAACATAACTGTAGCTCAAATCTATAGCTTCAAACAACAGAAACAAGGTGAGTCCGTTAGGGATTGTGCAACTAGAATGAAACAATACATTGCAAAATACCCAGAACTAGAAATACCTGCAGAAGAAGGATTAGTATCATTGTTTCTAGAAGGACTGATAAACAAAGAACTTCATGCTATATTGTATAGCAAGAAACATATGACACTAGAAGAGTGTATCTATTGACTTAGGAGACAATTATGATATTTTCAATGAAGAATATGTTTCCAACGATAATCAAAGTGAGAAAACAACATCCACCATGTTAGCAACAAGATAACACGAATACCATTTTTCGGAGTTCTCTTTGTAAAATACTTATTATTTTGATAAATCAAGACTATTGTAACTCTATTTTCTTGGATAAACTCTGTAATTAATGAGCCGAGGCTACAAGCTTCGAAATTGTATCAACCTATCATTACCCATCTTTGGTAGAACTCAGGGATTATTAGTTTTGACCACCAAAAACCTTGGCTAAGGTATAAAAGCCAATTTTTGTAAGTTTTTTATAAGTTTTGGATAATGAAATACACATTGTGAGCTAATGACGCTCACTCCTCTCCTTCTCGCGGTTCCTACTCCCTCCCCGGTTGTCACATTGCAGTCGCATTTGTTGCATTGCAACCGCAGGTAAGAGCTCTACGCATTGACATAAACACATCACAGTATTTTGTAGCTTTTGGCGTCGCCGACCCGTGACCTAATTTCATCATAACTATGAATTTATACTTTAAAATCAAAAAATAAGCATAGGCGGGATATTGGGGCATCATTGGTAAGCATTTAGATGCATTCTGGGTCAAAAACAACTAGGTTAAAAATCCACTGCTATTAATAATTGCGATTTTGGAACTTGACTTAAAGTGGGGTTTGAGACCATAAGCATGTGTGCTTAGGTCTTATAACATGTCCTAGAAGCTCCATTACGTTTGGATGTCATTTGATGCTGTAACAGATGTGATTTGTTTGCCGATGAGCGATTGGCTTTTGGTGATTTTAGTCACTTGAGTGTAGCTTGAGCTAGATGCAAGTTGTTAGCTGTTTTTTGAGATATTGACAACCTCTTGTAGCCTCTATGCACTAGTCGAGTCAACTTCGTCCGATGGATTGACAATTAATTGTGGTTCTCGCTAAACTGCAATAAGATAAGATGGTGAGGTTAGACATGCGTCCCACATTTGGCACCATTGCCGGAGATCGAAAAGACCTAAACCAGGGAAAAACATGAGAGTCTTGTAAAGTTATCCTTTAACTTCCTCTAAGATCGCCTAGAGTTCAAAACTTTCTTTTGAAACCACATAGCTTAAGATTGTCATCTTTTGCGGTGTAGATGTAGCTTGAAAGTAATCGTACTTGCTGAGTGCCTTTAGGATTGTAGGATTGTAGAAATAGATTATGATTCTGAGGATGATTGGGAGATGAGACAAGTCTTAAGATTAGTGCTCAGAAAACCATAAAAGACAAGAAAACGAGTGTTTGTAGACACTTTCCATAACCCCATTGCATGAGAATCTGAGAGTAGGTAAGTAGGATCGGAGGTGGATTTCAGAACATTTCTCTCTCTGAAAGAATCAAGTGTGAGTTGTTATTGAAAGTTGCAGAATTTCAGGTCTATGGCTAGAAATAGCTCAAAAAAACTCGAAACCACTCAATCCAATTGGAGAGTAAGCTTAAAAGTTGTCTGAACCAGTTGGTAAGCTCAAGGACACTTCGAGGTAAAAATTTCAAGAGTTCGCCAAAACTCTGACTATTTATTTTTTCTTGACATTTTAGGTCAAATTAAGTTATGACTTGATTCATAGGCTTAAAATAGCTTATGTAAAGACTGTTTTTGAAAAAATTACAAAAAAGTGTTCATTTCAAGCCTGAAGTTAATAATCGCGATTATTAACTTTCTGCTGCAAATTGACCAAGGTTCATACCATTGACTCATTGCATGTGTACAAACAACTTTTGTAAAGGCCCAAAAGATTTGGATCACCAAACTGACAAAAAACTGGGTAAAAACTAAAGTTTGTACCGACTTTTTGAATCTTGAGTCTAAATTGGGATAAAATTTGTCCAAACTTGTTGAAATATGATTTATAGGCTTATATTGATGTGATAAACATGTGTACATGCTGAGTTGACCAAAAAGATGCAAAAATTTATCAATAGTAAATAATTGCGATTATTTATTAATGCTACCCAAGGACATCATTTTTTACTTTTAAACCTGTAAAGTGTTAGACTAGCATAATACAAAGCCATCGGGCAATTTTGGGTTCAATCAGATCAAAATTGGTACATGTTCACTCAGTTTCTAGGTTGTAGATTAATCCTTTGATTTTTTGCTAAAGTCGAATCTGAAAGTCAATTTTTGACTCTCACAGCTCAATTTGAAGTGATACACATAGACTAATCACGAGAGTTAGCAAAAGCTTTATTGTCTTTATACAAGAATAGCTGACTTGATCAAATTTGTACAAGAATCAGGTTGCAGACGAGGAATCAGTGGCTTGACAGAAAGTAGTAATCGAATCAAGTGGAAATTGATGACAGGTCAATCCAAAGGTAAGTACTCTAACCAGGGGTTCATAAGTCTATATGAACCTTAGATCTGAACCTTAGATCAGGTCGTGTACTAGGAAATCAAGGCATACTTGGAGAAACCTCCAGTAGAGTATCCACCGAAGAAAGCGTGAATCAAGGCAATTCCTTGCACACAATTCTCGAAGAAGTCTCAGACACTTTTTCAAACTCAACATCCGAAATGTCTTCTTACTCGACTCACTCAGAAACCGGAATGACAATGCGCTATAAGCATATACTCTCTTTTTACAAGACTAACCGCCATGGAGCCTAGGTTTACTTGGACCCTAATGAGGAGTATACTATTTGCATCTATGACCATGGTATTGAGTTCGAAGAAAAGATTAGGGAAAACAAATAAGGAAAACTTTACATGGACACAAATGGAACTCAGTATGTACAGGTCAAAAACCCTGATGAGGTAGACAAATGGGGGTTAGAAGTAAACACCATAATCCCAGATATGTCAGCAAAAAAAGGACCACCAACTTTAGAATTTGAGGGATACGATCAAGTAGATTTGAAGCCTTTAAAATGGCTTAGTATGGAGAATCCTAGGATCAGAGTCTATTGTTGAAAAGATAGAAACATAAAAGATCGTCTATGGACTTTGCATGCCAAGCGAGGACAACTAACGGCCATGAAGATAATCTATATCTTCAAGATCAAAGATAAGGGATCAACAGAACTACCAACCTACCTATTTAGGGATTGTTATAACAAAAACTTTGTTATGATGACTCCTAAGAAGGTAGAACAAACTAAATACCAAGGGTATTCCATAAGGGATTGGATATTGGGACAAGGACCAGAAACAATTCCAAGAGATGAACACCGCAAGAGATCATTTGAGAGTAATGTTAAAAAACCAGAAACCACCTCATCGCATAGAAAACCGGGTGACACTAAGGCCAGTCCAGGGCTACATGAATCACTATTTCCAATAGACTGATTTGAAGGACTCAGAAGAGGACCAACTGCCAGGAGACCGGGAGTTAAACCAAACAGACGCGTCAGACCAGATGATTTTCAAAAATACAGTGGATAGGGGATCCATAGGACCACTTACCAAGCTTTGAGAAAGTGCTAAGAGTAGAACGTATATTCGATTTCCACACTCAATTCGAGGGGTTTGGAATGACATTAGAAGGAAAAGCATTGACATGGTTCCAAAACATTTCACCAAGGTCAATCATGGACTTAAAACACATTAGCTCAAGTATTTGTAGCTGCTTGTTCCAAAATGGGGATCAAACATAATATGGTAGCTCAAATCTACATCTTTAAACAGAAACATGGTGAGTCTGTTAGGGATTGTGCAACTTGAATGAAACAATACATTGCCAGATGCTCACGACTAGAGATACCTGTAGAAGAAGGACTTGTATCCTTGTTCCTAGAGGGACTGCTAAACAAAGAACTTCATGCTATACTCTATAGTAAAATGCATACAACCCTAGAAGAGTGTGTGTTAGATGTTATTGACTTAGGAGACAATTGTGATATTTTTAATGAAGAAGATGTCCCTAATGATAACCAAGGCAAGAAAACAACATCCACTAAACCAACACAAGTGGGAACGGCTATTGCAGTACCACTTTGAGCCATAGAAAATATGCTCAAAAGGATGAATGACATGATGAACAACATGCAAAAAGAACCTATGAGGGGACCAGGGCAGGGGATACCTCAACAGGGACAACCAATTAGGCCACAAAAATAGTGTGCAATTGAGGGTAAATGAACCAACCATGAGACCCACGAGTGCTACTTCAAACCAAAGTATGATAGGAATGTTCAGTACGTGCCCATGAGGCCACAAGGATAACCCATGTACATATATCAGCCTAATATGGCCCAAGCTCGAAGACCAACAATGGGTATGAAAAGACCTCAACTTGTGTTGGGTCAACAACCTCCGTATCGAGAACATAACGGAGTGCCTGTAAAGTACATGCACTCTGAAGGAGTCATAGATGAACAAGCATTAGTGCATGTTACACCCTATGTGGAGCCTAGTCAATCTACAATAATGGTAAAAGGAGATTGGTATAATTCACATCCACCACCAGTGGAAGAAACCGTGACTTATGCTCCACCAGAGCTCGCACCAATGTAGTATGTAGCTAATCAAGGTGTCAGACCTCCCATGGTAAGACCCATGATTAAGCCAAGAACAGGAAACTGTCATAACTGTGGTACCGATGATCATTGAAAAAATGAATGTCCAGAGCCTAGCAAAAACCTCAAACCATTTGAAGCCTATTGCATACAATGTTGCAAAAAGGGAGGACACTTTTCGGAAGATTTTCCTAAAAATCCTTTAAACAAGGATCAAGTAGTAGTAAACATAGTGATACCTAGTAGCTCATCAGAGAGTGAACCAATTGTTCCAATCAAGGTAATCACTAGAGCCTAGGACAAGAAAAAGAAACACAACTCCTCTGATGATTCGGGAAATACAAAATTTTCCTCTCAAAGAATCAAAAGAAGTAGAAGCAAAAGATATGAGATGAGAAAACAAAAACAACGGGTTGAAATCGAGGAGAGAGCAAAAAAGCTATTTCAGGAAAAGTTGAAAGAAACTGGAAGTGAAATCAAGGAAACAACCGTGAAATCTAGAGAATCCATTCTGTCTGATAAAATTTTTGAGCCTATTAATGCCGCCTTGGAACAGGACTTAAAGTAGGCCAAAACATGGAAAACAAATAGAAAAACTATCCTTCTCCAGGCATGGAAGCAGCTAAGGTGGAGGCTTATCAAAATTTGGTAAGAATCACACAAGAAATGCTAGAGAAACAAAAACCCAAGCTTGAAAGTATCACAAAACCTGAGGAGCTTGTGGTAAGAGACAATAAAGAAAAATCTAATGTGGTGGCATAACCCCACCTCGAAACAAGAGAACCAGAACTTATAGTGCCGGGGACAACGAAGATTCCTTAGACGGAATTTCATTTGTAGAGGAAGCTTGGCCAAGACACTTATGGGAAAAAGTTAGAGAGATCAATGATGAGAGCCTAACTCTAAAGTCAACTCCTATAGAGGAAGTCTGATTGGATAACCTACCTTCTGATATGAACATGGATGTACAATCCTTGTACGGGGATTACGGATCTGAAGCTTTAGGAATGTCGAAACCATTGACTTTGAAAACATTGCCTTCTTATTTGGGGAGATAACAAAGATGAATCCATAGTGTGTAAGACCACTCAAGTAATAGCTGAACAGACCGTAGAAGTAGACAACATTCATTCAATCATGTCTACACCCATCCAATACACTCTTACCTTGGGAGAACTGTTAAAACTCAGACCATATTTATGGAATGATCTACAAAAAACCCTAGAGAAGGTGGGGATAACAGGGTTAATCTCGAAAAAATTGGGAAAATTGAAAAATGCAATGGACAAAAAAGAGATTTGATATGTTCCCATGAACAAAGTTGGAGAATATTACAAAGGGGAAGAAGGAAACACCACCCTTCTAGTGAAATATAATGACATTGAAACCATGGAAATACTGGATAGTGGAGCAGGCATAGCCATAGCCACGAAAGCAGCATGGGAATCTTGTGGACAACCATCCATTAGACAAACTCGAATGAAATTGCAATTGGCTGACGAACACATTGAAAGACCATTAGGGCTGGTTGACAAGGTGATAGTCAATTCCTGTCATATTGGGAAGAACTTTCATGCAACAGGTACAGCTTATCTACGATTGGGGAAACAATTATCTATACTTGAAGCAAGTGGGATCTATAACAAGAGTAAATCTAAAAGATAATACTTATAGAGATGTATTGAAAACACCCATACAAGAGTTTGATTCAGTCTCACTAAGCTTCCATCCTGGTTAAACAAAGACACTCCGATTTGGATGTGTGGAGCTTCTGAAAATGGGAGTTTAAAATGAGAAGAATGTATCCTAGAAAGGGACTACACAAGCCAAGCCTACGTACCTGAACCCTTTTCAGAGCATTTGTTTGAGCCGTTGGAGTGGACTCAAATTTTAGCGCGACCATGGATGTATGTGTGAATACATCTATGCCTACTCAATTTTGCAATGAGGATGGCTATGACATAATTCCCATCCAAATGATTTCAATCCTCAACATTGAAGACGAAAATGACAAACCCAAGGACTTAAACAAAAGCTCAATAAGTCTTTTCAAACCTCTATTACGATGCAACCGATGAGTTAGATGAACACTCAACTACCTCAAAAGGTTCGGGGTCAGAAAAAGAACATATGAGAGCTAAGATACTCTTGAAAGGAGGGGAGGAAAAGTTTTTGACTTTCCCAACCAAAAATCAACAAGACAAAAATGGTGTAGATGAAAAAGAGACACCAAAAACGTGAAAACACGACCTATGCCATCAGTCTCTAGTAGAACACAATTCCTGATGGAGATAGAGGCAAATGATTGTGTCAAGGACAAAATCACTGGCAGATATCCTTCAAAGAAAAATTCAAAAATGTCTAAAACATCAAGAAAATCAAGGAAGGATACTCAAGCAAACCCACAGGATAAGAAACCACTCATGACCCGAGTCAAGCGGAAAAAAAAATATCAAGAGTTGAAAAAATCTCTAAAGGAGATATATACGACCGAAATGGAAACCACACGAGAGGATCGTAAGGATGTAATGAGCATTCCATCCCATTACAAAAAGTATACTCTCCAAGATCAAAAAATCATAGTCGAACAACCTGTTAGGGAACTATAGAAACAGGGCGAGTCCTACGAAGGGCTTGAAAACACTAAAAAGATAGACCTGGCTGAACCGACAGAAGAGCCTAGACCTGCTTACATTGCAAATGACCTAACAAAAGAAGAAGAAGAGCTTTTTCTAAGCTTGCTAAATGAATACCGAGATATCTTCTCTTGGTCTTACAAGGATCTCAAGGGTGTTGATCCAGAAATCTATCAACATACCATACCCATGAGAGATGATGTGAAACCAAGTAGACAAAGGTCAAACACGTATAATGAAACATTTTCCAGGAAGATAAAAGAAGAGATTGAAAAACTAAAGGAAGCCGAATTCGATTACTAAATTGAACACACAGATTAAGTGTCTCTAATTGTGGTAGTACCCAAGAAGAATGGAAAATTACGAGTGTGTGTTAATCTCAAAAAGGTGAATGCAGCTACCAACGAGTTGCACAAAAAGAAGCTTACAACTTCTTGGATGGCTTTTCAGGATACAATCAACTTTTGGTTGACCCAAAAGATCAGCATAAAACTATTTTTGCAATAGAATGGGGTATTTTTGCCTATCAGGTTATGCCGTTTGGGTTAAATAATACTCCAGCCACATTTCAAAGGTTGATGAGCCATGCTTTTAAAGAATATCTTAGGAAAATTTAGAAGTTTATATAGATGATCTATGCGTACATTCATCAATCCGGGCTGATCATTTTGAACACCTCAAAAAGGTATTCAAAAAATGTAGACTTTATAGGATTTTCTTAAATCCTGAAAAGTGCACATTCATGGGTAGACAAGGAAAAATTCTTGAACATATAGTGTCTAAAAATGGCATAGCTACTAATATTGAAAAAATTCATGTCATTGCTAATTTTCCTAGACCAACAACATTCAAGGGGATACAAGCCTTCATAGGGCATTGTGGGTATTACCAAAGGTTCATCTACATGTACGCTATAATTGCAAAACCCATATATAGCTTGATTACACACTTTGAATTGACTGAGACATGTGAAGAATCCTTCATGAAGCTTACGTAAGCTCTCACCTCAGCTCCAATATTGAAAGCACCACATTGGAATAAGATATTCCATATACATGTAGATGCTTCCAATTTTGCTATCGTTTGTATACTACCTCAACCAGGAGACGACAAAATTGACTTTCCTATTTCTTATGCTAGAGGACAATTGAACTTGGTGGAAAAGAATTACACCACCATCGAAAGGGAAAGATTAGGAATGATCTATGCCATTAAAATGTATAGACATTATATATTAGCCAGCAAGTTTGTGTTCTTTGTAGACCACCAGGCTTTGTTGTACTTGGTAAACAAGCCATGCAGCACAGGAAGAATAGTGAGATTATTCATCATTCTTCTGGAATTTGATTTCACTATGGTTGTAAAAAAGGGCACTACACATCAACAAGCAGATCATTTGTCAAGGATTGTTTTAGGAGAATCACCTGAAGGGGTAGACGATGATCTACCAAATGCCTATTTGTTCCCCATAGAAATGATACCTCGATGGTCGGAAAACATTATGTCATTGATGACAATAGCTCAAGTGGATTCACAAATACCACTTCCTATCACGATCAGATTAATCGAGCAATCATCTATGTATCAATTACTAGCTGACAGGCTATACAAAAGAAATTGAGACGGAATATTTCTCTTATGCATTAATCCTGAAGAAAAAGAACAGTACCTAAGTCAAGAACATGTTACCATAGTAGGACTTCACTTTGTGGAAGACCAAACTATGCAACTAATCTTGAGACTTGGAGTATTTTGGCCGTCTATGAGGAGCAATGTTCGATCTTTTGTAGAGGATTGTCCTCAATGTCAAAAACAAACACCCATACCTCATGTAACATTGTTTCAATCACCTGTTCCTAAGTGGAGTAACTATGTAGTTACTTACTTATCAAGCCAAATATTTCTTGAGGATATGAGTAAACGCCGTCAAAGAGAAATTGAAATTGGATCAAGATACTATGCTCTTATTGGGAACCAATTGTATCGGAGAGGTAAGGATCAACACTTGCGTCTTTGTGCAAATGAAAATGAGTATATTCCGATTATAGAACAAGAACAAGAACATGCTCGATTAGCTGGAGGTCACTTTTCTAGTGAGACCACCACTAGAGCAATCTTGATGGCAGGCATATGGTGGCCAACACTTTTTGCAGATGCCAAAGAATATGTTTGAAGGTGTGATGCTTGTCAATGAGCCAAAATGCCAACACGTGTAGATAGAATTCTCTTAAGACCAATGATGGGGCTAGGGCTTTTGCAAAATGGGGTATAGATTTTGTTGGGCCAATACAGCCACGTACTTAAAGAACCCAAGATCAATATATCATTGTAGCTACGGACTATTTGACCAAGTGGGTCGGGGCTAAAGAAACTCAAAAGAATGATGCCAGGACCACTACTGCATTCTTATATGAGTATGTATTTAGGAGATATGGACTGCCAATAGAAATTGTACGTGATCAGGGAACTCATTTCCTCAATGAGGTAATCAAGTATTTTCTTAATGAGTTTATGGTCATCCATAACAAATCATCTCCCTATCACCCACAAGCAAACGGACAAGCTGAGCATACGAACAAAATTCTTTGCTCCGTGCTGACTGAAGTGGTTAGTTCAGAAAGGACAGATTGGGAAATGAATCTCCATGATGCTCTATGGGCTTATCGAGTTTCATTCAAAATAGATTTAAGTGCTACATCTTTTAACCTTTTCTATGGTCTTGATGCCATACTGCCAATAGAATTTCTATTGCCGACATTAAGGGTAGCACAGAATCTTGAGTGGACTGGACATGAATTGTCAGAAAAACTTGAATATTTGGAAAAGCTAGGTAAGCAAAGGCTATCTGATGTAGCTCACATCTATGCACAAAAGCGGAAACAAAAACAGTTTTTTGATTCCCACTTAATTACAAAAATCTTCAAGAAAGGGGACTTATTTTTTGTCTATTCCCTTAAGCAACACATTCTCAAGTTTAAGAAAAAGGGAAACGTACCGTTTATCATTGAAGATGTATCTCCAAGTGGAGCCGTAAAATTGTCCACCCTAGATGGTGAACCAATGGCTAATTGGATTAGTGGATGTCGTTTAAAGAAATACAATTTGCCGCTAACCAATGAATTGCTAGAAAGAATACATGTAGCCAAGCAAAGGAAGATTAAATGATAGCAGGTTATTGATGAAGCCCAAGAGGAAGCTCGGCTTCGGGTACTTAAATAGAAATATGCTCTCAAGAATCAACAGATACCGATTCCCATCAACACTCTGGAGATAGATGACCGACAACGGGAATTACCCAAAGATGCAGTTTCAACAGATGATGAGTGGTGATTATTTACATTCTTGCCAAAATGAGTGAAATTTGCAACTTTGACCTTATGGGACCAAAGAACATAATGTCCCAAGTCCACTGATCAAGTTTGAGCAAGTTTGGATCTGAAAAACTCAAAATCTTTCTATATCTACTGTTTCAGAGCCTGAGAGCCTAAATCTGGCACCATTTACACCCAATGCACTCAAATGAGCCCACACTTCAGTCAGAGTATCTAAATGCCATATGTTTCAAGTCTATGATTTCAAAAATGCAAAAAGTTGGAAAAAATACCCAACTGTAAATAATCACGATTATTTACTTTTGTTTCAATTTTTGCTTGAATTGTATGATTTTGATCTCTACATGTTTTTATGCATCTATGCATGCTCCGAAATTGATTTGAAGCAAAATGGACATCATTTGTCAGCAATTCAAACTCAGGGCATTTCAGAGAAAAATTTGCATAATTTTCTTACTTTGACACTATATTCACTTAACAAGAGCAATGCAAGCTGCCAAAAAGGCAAAGAAAAGGGTGTCCTATAAAGAAAAGTTGCAAGAGTTTCCACCCTACCAATTAGATTCAAGTTCAGTGAAAGATGGAAAAGGCAACTTACTTGTCTAAGGAACAACTCGAAGAAAACAACACAATTGTTTTCACTGGTAGATTCAAGAGCAAAGAAGGACACCAAGTAGGACTGCAAATGCTACCAAAGGAGATTTATGATGTAGCTGCCAAGCCAGATCCTAAGAAAGCCAACAAAAGGCTAGGCCTAAGGGATTTCTATGACCAGGAACCATGCACTGTGGATTTCCAGAAGGCATATGAATTACTGTCCACAGTCAAAGAACATGGTTTATAGCCCAAATTGCCGATCAACAAGGGAAAAAGGTAGAAGTAGTAATCACTAAAGAGATAGTGACTGAGGCACTGAAGCTGCCAACAAAAGGTATGACGATGGGGGCTAGAGATAGAAAGACAACAGACACTTTTACCAAAGATATAGCTGTTGCCACGGTTTTAGATCTCATCCAAAGGCAAGTGGAAGAACCAGATTGCCTCTACCATCAAAACTTCCACTTCTTATTAAAGAGACCACCACGGTACACAACTCCAAACTATGCGGTTGCAACCACCTTCACTCAAGTATTAAAGTTGACAACCAAGCAGGCAATTGATCATGCACAATATGTGCTGACAACACTGAAGGGCACAAAGAAAGAGTGCAAGATCACATATATGGGCAATCCAGAAGTGCTAATAAGAATTGCATATCATGCTATTGGAATGGCCGATAATTTGTCGCCAGCCCCAGATCAGAACATCTGGATTGTGTCCACTCAACCTTCTCTAAGAACCACTCAATCAATAAAGAGAGTGTACAAGTCATATGAGGAATTTATAGAAATCTCCCATAGCAGTGAAAGCTCGGACAATGAATAAAGAAGAGCAAGAATTGAAGAAATGAAAAAGAAAGTAGTAGTAGTACACCAAGAGGAACCTCAACAAAAGAAGGCAAGATTTGAAAGAGAAAAGCAGACATATGAAAGGATCCACCAAGCTGTAGATGATGACCCTAAAAGATGGAGTCCAAGAGATATAAGGGGACCAAGCACCAAGAACCCTACAAGGAAAGGAACAGAGGATTCCAAGGATTTCCTTGAGAAGATGTATGCAGAAGAAAAAGCATTAAAGCTGAAATAAGCTCAAGAAGCTCAGAGGAAAGTAGAGGAAGAAGTGACCAAGCAATAGACACAAGCAGAAGCTACTGAACAAGGTGAGTCACATCGTGACCACAAAGATATGTCTCCAAAATCCACTTCACCCACTACGGAGCAAGAAGACCATCCAATGCCAATCCCAAATCCTTCACCAACTGCTAAACCTAATGAAGGCAAGGAAGCACAGGGAAAAGAGAAACAATAGGCATTAGGAAGAGGATGAGGTCTAGGAGGGCCTCTTTATTTTCCATGAGATTATGGAGGTGATTAACATTTTGACGAATAGTTGCATGCCATGTGTGCAAGAATGGTGGGTGTGTAAGAGAGGTGTAAGAATGGTCAAAGGATGCATCTTTCCCCCCAAAAAAGGGAGGGGACAACTTTATGATATTCGGCCTTCCATAACTCCTACATACGATTTCCGATTTGAGTGGAGATTATAGATCTATAATCTACATGCCGAGCTCTTTCCGTAGATATGTTACTTGATACAATTTTTTCTGCTAGATTTTAAATTTCATTTTGGGGGGGAATTTTGAATTCAAATAAACTAGCTGTTTTGCCTGTTTGAATTCAAAATCTCTCCTTTGATTTCTTTCTTAATACTAGAGCTTTGACTTCCTTAAACTGCTAAATAAAGAGGCCCTCCTAGACCCCATTCTCTTCCTAATGAAGAGGCCAGTTTTGCACAGCCAAAGGGAACAGAAAAGACTAAAGCTTGACCTTCTAAAACAACACAACAAGAATCAGCCAAGGTATCCATGAAGCCTCAAGAAGAAGAAGGAGCCAAGGCATCCGCAACGCCTCAAGGAGGAGAAGTAGAACTCCCTCGACGGCCACAAGCAGAATTCACAGCATCAACCAAAGACCCACAAACTGAAACGACCCAACGCTCTAAACAACCTTAGTAAGATCCTGAAGATTGAAAAACAAATGACGAAGTCATCATCTAAGTGAATGAATACACCAAGAAAATGTAGCTGATGATAGATAAGATGCGAACAACAGCACTTAGCTACAATGCTAAGGCTAAGGAGCTTGAACTAGTCATTGATGCTCTACAAGGAGAGCTAGATGACAGGATGAACATCACTGCAGATATTCAAAGGCAGATCAAAGAGTTGAAACTTAAAGCAGAACAACATCAGATTGTAAAGGAGAAGCAGCACAAAGAGATGGAAAAGCTGGGAGAGCTTTTGACTAAATTATCCGATGCTTGCAAAAGCGAAGATCAACAGCTGACAGAAGTAACCAATGAACCTCTAACCACAACTCTGTCATTACAAAATATCCAAGTGCAGCTCGATGTAGTTAATGCTTCTTTGCAGTACTTTGAGCAATGAATCAATAAACAAGCATCATTTTTAAGATAGATAAGAGCAAACCCTACTGTCACCTCAATCAAGGAACAGATGAAGTCTACAAGAATTTGAAAAAGAGAAATAAGGAACTTGAGCTAGAGCTAAATCTGGAACAATCACAAAGACGAGACCTTGCACTGATGCGGGTCCAAAGAGAAGAGAAATTGCTCAAAGAGAGTCAATCAGTTGATGCAGGTACAAAGAGAAGAGCAATTGCTCAAAGAGATAGCAGAATTAAAGAGAGTCAATCAGGTGCTGAGAGAAGGACAACCAAAAACTCAGGATGAAGCACGACCCTCTGAACAACCAACCATCCAAATACCCTCAGTCTCATTTGCTGAGATGGAAACATAGCCGTCAGAAGGGCTAGCAAGAGAGTCATATTTTCAAGTACCACTCACTGAAGCCGAGCAAGTGCCCATGGTTCAGCTTTCTAAAGCTGAGGAAGATGCACTAAAAAAGCATATTTTCCAAGAAACAGATGCTAAATGGAAAGCAGCAATGGACTGGGAGTTGAAAGTTCTTCAGTCAGCAATGTAACTCAGCTCACTCCCAACCAAATCAATGCTCAATGGCATCAACAATCACTACCATACCCATTGATCAAAGTGGAGCTACTATAGGTAAAGAAAAGACTATACAAGGATATGCAAGTAGAAGGCTCAGAGGATATCCACCCCAAATGGAGAAAGAACTGGTTAAACAAGAATTTGAGATATCTAATTTTGCTCACAAGAGCACCTACAGCCCTACAGAAAGACCCTACATTCTTTCCTATACCAAGAGTAAGGACATGGAAAGTATACGATGCACTGAAGAAAAAGAGGCTGACATGGCTGAATTATCCATGACTACCATCTCTAGAGCAAGAACCAGCAACAGAAGAATACATGGTGAAAACCCTAATGGGCGCCATTAACTTCTTCAAGAGCCTCCCTCACCTCTCCTGTGCAATGCTGTGTAAGATTTGCAGAATGCTGCTCACCTGGATTCAAACTTTTAATGAGCCTGAGTGCCAAGCAGGAGCACCATGGATGTCTTTCTCAAAGGCAATAAAGGTCTATGTTATGACTTAAGTGGATAGCCTTCAAAAGAAGTCCTTTACGGTTTCTATGTCAAATGCATGTTTGTGCCCTCTAGCAATATGTTGGTGTTTGAAGAAGCATTCTATGTAAATTTCTTCACATGGAAAACGAAGATATTTGGGCCAGTGATCAGTAACCTTACATCAAGATTTGTTGGCTATTCAGCCATTTAACTTAAAAACAAAGTCATCATGCATTTCTTACAAGTTACTGACAAAGAAAGAAGAATCAGATATGAAAAATCCCTACATGTGCTTTAAGACCGTCTCGCCAGCCCCGTCAACCCGAAGACTACTTTAATCCATGAAGCTGTTTCAAGGGACGACACAGTTGAGGAGGGGGGAAATGCTAGCAGCAAGCTAACTTGGATAACATTTTTTGGAGCTTTTATTGTAAAAGCACTTATTATTTTGATGAATCTAGAATATTGTAACCCCTACTTTCCAGATAAACAGTGTAATTGTCGGGGCTACAAGCTTCCAGATTGTATCAACCTATCTTTAGTTAGAGCTCCCAAATTATTAGTTTTGACCGCAAAAACCTTGGCTAAGGTATAAAGGCCAAGTTTTGTATGTATTTTAGAAGTTTTGGATAATAGAAACACAACGTGAGCTAACGACGCTCACTTCTCTCGTTCTCGTGCTTCATATTCTCTTCTCGGTTGTCACATTCCAGTGACGTCTGTTCCGTTGCAACCGCTGGTAAGAGCTGTGCGCATTGACATAAGCATTTCATGGTGATCTGTAGCTTTTGGTGTCGCTGACTTGCGGCCTAATTTCATCATAAGTAGGAATTTAAGCTTCGAAACCATAAAATAAGTATAGGTAGGGTATTGGGGCATCATTGCAAAGAATTTAGATGCATTCTGGGTAAAAAATGACTAGGTCAAAAACATACTGTTGTTAATAATCGTGATCTTTGCACTTGACCTAAAGTGAGATTTGAGACCATAAGCATGTGTACTTAGGTCTTATAAACATGTCCTAGAAGTTTTGTAACATTTGGATGTTGTTTGATGCTGTAACGGTTAGGATCTGTTTGTTGATAAGCGACTAGGTTTTGGTGATTTTTGTCATTTGAGTGTAGCTTGAGTTAGATGTGAGTTGTATGTTGTTTTCCAAGAGATTGAAAACCTCTTGTAGCCTCTATGCACTAGTCAAGTTATCTTCATCCCATGGATTGACAATTATATTCGTGGTTCTCGCTATGTCTGCAATAAGATAGGAGTGAGGTTAGACACCCGTCCCACACTATGATTTTCCCCTATCCATGCCCTCAAGCACAAGTAATATCAGAACCATGTTCCAAGAAATAAATTGGGTGCCTATGCACCCCATGCCCAAATATATGATATCATCCTCATTCTCTGTCCTGTAGTCTCATTTCGTGAGTCCTTTAATAAACCTCAACAAGCAAAAGTAAATGTTTTCGTGGGCCGCATAGAGATGCTTGAGGAAATCCACTAGCAGCCACGCCGTGTCCGATCCCTCAAAGGTTATGGCATATTCTTCCATGTGCTGCACCATGTATTCAAGAAAGATTTCAAATGCCTTTTCATGAAGGTTGGCAATGGCCTGCATTTCAATTGTGCCCTCGAACACACTGAGTAGTTCATGTGCTCAATTTGCAAGTCCTACCTTTTCTAATTGTGTTAGAAGTGCAATAGTAGACGTCGCCATGGGTTTGCTCGCGAAGAAGACGCAAAGAGAGCTTAGAGCTAGAGTTTTGTGAATGTAAGAATGAAGTCTAAAACCTAGAAAGTCACTTATATACCCAAAGTCACTGTTTAATAAGCACTTAAAATTAACATCAAAATAGCTTAAAACTATAATTTTAAACAAAATCATGCGATAAAGCATTGAGAGACACCAACATTGAAAACATTTGTACTCCACATCAAAGAAACTGCATGTTTCAATCGAAAACTTGAACAAGATGAGAATAAGCAAGTATGCACCTAAACAAGGATCAAAACATTGTATGTATTAATGGGAGTAAAATCTTTGTCAGTTACAAGCTTTTTCAAAAATATATCGCAAAAATGGAATGTTCTCACGCAAAAAGCTCTTCTCTTTTCTTGAGCGAACAACCTTTTCATTGGTTACAAAGAGATATTGCTTGGGCAAGGCATATTTGAGTTTAACATACTTGCGAAGGTTACTAAGGTGCCAGTCATTATTCACTACAATACATCATGGTGGAGGCGTATTTGTAGGTCAACTAATTCTCTAGCAGCAACATCAGAGTCTAGTGCCTCCCATTCTCCCATCATCAAATTCCATCTTCTATAGGGAAAGACCATCCACAAGCTTTGCTTCGCAATATGGTATCTAAACACCCCATTGTCAATAACTACAGAGCACTTGATTCTATCTCCCTGGTGGTTGAACACCTTAGTCTCCCATCCAGCTGCAAGGAATTCGTTGATCGCACTTATCCCTTTGCAAGTTCACATTGTTGGTGTCTTGTGAACACTCTGAAGTCAAAAATAAACACAGACACATGAAGAGACATAAACCATGTTACTATGGCTTTGTGGGAACCATAGGTGCACTTCATTTCTACTTGCACATTCACCTTGATTCTCCTTTTGGTTGCTGCAAGCAAGGCACTGTCTGGGTTAGGCCATTGCAAACTCTCCAAGGTTGGCAAGTGAAGTGGAAAAAGATTACCATACCCATTTTGCCTAGGTGTGACATAAATATGATTATAAAAAAATTGTCACATGAGGCAAGCTCAGAGAATGGACAGCCAGCATAGATCAACTTGCCAAGCTCAGTGTGGATGGACTCAAAAGTTCCTATGAAGGACTCTATTGGCTCCCACTCTGCAAAATTGGATGGAAAAACATATGCAAACATGAACAAGCAATGAAACTCTTACAGTTGTCAAAAGCAACGTACAAGGCAAAAATACTAAATGGACAACCTAAAAACTTGAAAGAGGAGTATAATTATAGTTTGTAGGAAACCTCGATGGAGCCACTGCTGTCTCTACCTTCAATTGTGAAGCAACATACACATGTTGCACCTTCGCAAGCCTCTTTCCTTCTTGTGTTTTCTTGAACTCCATGATTCTTCCCTTCCAATGGAGTTCTCCAGAAGCTATGTGTCTCCTTGACACCTTGTGTGCACCTCTTGAGTTGGGCTACATTGTCACCCACATCATTTGTTTGAACTCCGTCGTCACTCAATATCCACTATCGTCTTGTAGGTTGGTGCATGAAATGGAGTCAATGACACTCCTAGGTTGTCGAGTACCTGATGATGCCATGGGGAATAGTGGCACAACCTGTTGACTAACACTTATGATCAGACATTGCACATCCATGTTCTCAGCTGTATAAAGAGCAAGATCTTGATGTTACACAAAGGTGAAGGATGCCACTTACTACTATATTGCTCCACTTACTTGCTATCTTAATGGGAAAGATAATGTTGCAAATCTTGAGAGGGAGGTAGATCCTCTCTAGAGAGCTTCATGGAGAAGGAGCAGGAAATCTGTTGAGGAAACAAAGAGGGATGATCTAGCAAAAGAATATGTTGTAGATCTTCAGCTTTAGGTAGAGGTGTTTAGTGAGGCTCATGGATAAATAGAGAACATAAGCTTGAGGAGAATGCAACAAGCTTGAGGAGAATGTAGCCCTCAAGAATTCAATAAGCATGAGGAGGGAAAGGAGATTCAAAATTCTATTGCAGAGCTTTTGTGAGGGAAAGCTGAAAGGAAGGAAAGAGAAGCAACTTGCAAGGTGAAGTGAGGAGAAGTGAGAGATGGTACAGAAGAGAGAGAGGGATGGAATGATCAACATGTTTTTGGAGGGACCCCCTTTTAGGAAAGAGGGGGAAGAAACTGGCAGCCACTAGAGAGAGAAAGGACTGGTTTTTACTCAACTATTTAGAGAAAAGTTTAATTTTTTGAATTTATAAGAGATTTTTTCTTTATATTTTATAAAAGATTATAAGATTGACCACTTACTTTTAGGCCCTTCCATACCCACCATTTCAGTCCACATGGCATCCACACATTTGTCCCTTCCATAATCTCCCTTAGGTACCTTATATACTAGGGCTACCATAGGTTAAACCTAAAACAAAGTTCAACGGGTCAAATGGCTTTGTATTTACAATTTGGAAGTGCCATTGCACCCTCGCTTCTGAAACTAGACTAGATACTCATTACAAATGATGTTTATAAACATAACCCGCAACATTTCATAACTTGCAAAAAATAAGTCTTTTTTGAGTTATGTCATGATGTTGACCCATGGGTCAACTGAAGCTGTGAACGCTTCACTACCTTGCTTTCACTACAACACGTCACCTAGATACCAATGTCTGTATCGACAAAAAACCACTAGTTTTAAACACTCGGGCAACTATATGGGTATTGGTATGCTTGTCAGTACCATCATCTCAATACAAGTTTCAATATTTAAGGCGTTGATATAAAAGTTGTAAAAAAATATGTGCATTTTGATGCCCATACTTAATCCCTTATTGACACCAAAATTTGAAAAAAAATATGAGCAGAGAGGATTGACATCTGGTGATGCATCAAACTGCAGCACCAAAACTAAGCCTCTCTGCTCAAGGGAGAGAGTGCAAAAGCAACCGCACTCCACCTTCATTTTGCCTGAAAAGTCCACAAATGTGTGAGAATAGATTGATCAAGATGAGATTCACAAAACATAACCATATCAATACTTGCAAACCATAACCTCGTGAAATTTGTAGAAGATAATTGAATTCTAAAACCATAACCATAACCTTGTGCATAACCATAACCATTAGGAGAACTTTGGACTCACTTTTGGGCCCTCTAAGAAGTTCCACATCATCTTAGAGAGAGAAAAATAAACTGTTAAATAGTATATTTTAGGTGATGATTTTTTGCACCAACAAATAGCCAAAATGACATTCATTGTTAGATAGCCGCCATCTTCTTTTCTTGTCCTTGTTCTCTTGTCAAGAATCTAAATAACCGTATGACTAATGATTTGAAACACCAATTTACAATTGTTCTTTCCAAAAAAATAATTTACAGGAACTCTATCAACTCTCAACATAGGACTATAGTGATTTCAAACGCGAGCTACAAAGCCTTCGATGCCAAAACTTGAGATATTTCATTAGTCATAAGAATGGACAACATTTCTTTTTTTTAATGAAAATATCAATTTGAACTTGCAATCCTCAACCCCTTCATCTTCAACACTTACCCGAAGAAAGAACACACATCATCTGCATGTTGATGTGTTCAAAGAGTACGCACCATTGCAGAAACATAGGAAGGAGTCTTTCTTATCCCAATGGGAGAAAGAACTTAGAAGGACAAGAAAGGAACATCATTTGGATTTGTGGAATGATGGGTCTACTTACCCAAAGGATCCTACAACAAATGTGCCAACTCCCTTTGATAATATCACTAACCTTTTAAATTTCATAGACAATGGCAAGGATGGGCTACTGGGATACACTAAACATTTTGAAATGCAAGGATTGAATGTGAAAAAGAAAATAAACCTCCTATTGATGAAGAACATGCAACTGAAGAAATGTAATGAAGCATGTGGTTAGAAGAACAGAGAGGCAATCCAAACCCTTGAGAAGAAGATCAGAAGAAATGTAATTAAGCATGTGGTTAGAAGATTTCATCAAACAGAGAGGCAATCCAAACCCTTGAGAAGAAGATCACAAGTTTGCGTATTAAAGGCACCATGCTTGGGAGTCAAAAAAGAAAACAAAATCTATGTAACATAGAGAATATGAAGATTGGTAGTGGCGGCCTGAATAAACAAATGTGAGATTCAAGGTAACTTGAAGTTTTTTTTCTCTTTTGTATCATATATATGCTTTACACTTTCTTATTACTGATCATGACACATGGTGCTTTCTTTTCAGGTCGTTGCTACATCCAAACTCGACCGGAGTAGGTTCAATGCTGGAGTAGGTTCCCATGCCGATGTATATTACAGTCTCCTAGTTTCAAAACATGCAGTTGAAGAGATGATAACGCAAAAAAAAATTGATAAATTGAAAGGGAGGCTCCTTACCTCCTTCATGAAGGAGAATCAGTTGGAGTTGATGGAAGTGCAAGCAATACTTGATGAGAGTGGCATCTCGCAAATGGGATACAAGGATCCCTTCAAAGCATTAGCTAAAATGTCTCAAAATGAATTACAAAGAGGATCATTGCTTCCAAAGCCATCACATGTAAAGGTTGCATGTTGACAAGTAAATGTTGAGGTGTTTGAGAAACCTAGATCACCATTCCATATTGAAGCAACATTCATAGGCAAGGGAGGGAGAGAGGTCCATTATAGCAAGCATAACAACCTCTTTGTTGATCTTGAAGCATTGCAAAGGTATGTAATTCTTCACTTCTTTGATATGAGTCAAGAGGAGTGCAATAAGGTTCTCAATTTTGCTTTGAAGCTCGAAAAGTGCGAGGTCCTGAAGAACAGGAAGCTAGAGAGAGTCACCTCATTAGGAAGAGAATGGGGTGTAGGAGGGCCCCTTTATTTTCCACGAGCTTATGGAGGTGATTAACATTTTGATGAATAGGTGTACGCATGTGTCCAAGAATGGTCTAAGAGATGTGTAAGAGTGGTCAAAGGATGCACTTTTCTCCCCAAAAAGGTGGTGAAAGAATTTATGATTTTTGGTCTTCCATAACTCTCACATATGCTCTCTGATTTGAACGGAGATCATAGATCTGCAATCTATGCATCAAGATCTTTCCATAGATATGCTACATGATATAATTTTACCCGCTAGACTTTGAATTCCATTTTGGAGGGAAACTTTGAATTCAAATAAACTAGTCATTTTGCCTGTTTGAATTCAAAAGCTATCCTTTGACTACTTTCTTAATACTAAAGGTTTGACTTCCTTAAATTTCCAAATAAAGAGGCTCTCCTAGACCCCATTCTCTTCCTAATGATTACCCTCTTGAATAGAGCTTTGGATCCATCAATAAACAAAGAGTACCCATGATATTTCAGCATGCAGTTCGAAAATAATATTTTGACGCTAGGTTCATTTGAGGTATACTTGGTTCAATCTATAATAGCAAAAATATTGCATGTATAGTTATTGGCTTTATGTTCCTTTTTTTTACATATACAGGTCAATAAATAAGATTTTGAAATCCTCCATTGGGTTTTTAGTCAAACCCAGATTCCTTCTATCATCAGTGTGACCAAAGAAATGGAGGTGGGATTTCAATGAAAGGATTTGGTGACTACAAAGTCGAATCGCACATGGAAGGTGACTTAAAGACTCTTAAGTGCATGAAAAACATAACACACGGTGCATCTGTGGAAAATCCATGTTTATTTTGCATGGTCGATGCACAATCTCTTGAGAGTGTGCAATGGAGTAGAGCTTCCAACAGACATCTTCAAGATAAATCTTTTTGGCCAATGCTTGATATTCCTCTATGTAGAGTTCATGTTTGTACACTCCATGCACTCTTTAGAATAATTAGAAAGGTGGTTCATTTGTACATATGTTTTGCATGGACCTTAAAGTCAGTGAATGAGTCATAACATGTCATCAAAGAATTAGAGGTAGTTCTCTCAGACATTGGTTTTCATGAAGGCAATGTCAAAATTGAAGAGGACCCTAAGATGTCTCAAGGTCGTTACAAGGTACCAAGGAAAGCGTTGATAGGCGGCATGAGGATGGCATGAGGACCAGAAGGTTTCAAGGTTTAGCCTCAAAGAGTCTGATAGAGAGGAGAAGAGAAACCTGTTCAACAAATGGAAACAGTTACATAGAGTGGTTAAAGACAATGCTGGTGGTGGGGCAATCCAAAATCACAAGGCAAATGTATGTTCATCACTTGATAAAGTATTCCACTATGTTGAGCAGTATTGTGGGATGAAAGTAATCTCACATCATTTCAAGCAGCCTTGATGGATTGGAAGAAGGCATACATGGCAGGGTGGGGTGGCCAAAATATCACTCCTTACATGGTGAGTTAGCATGTTCCATATGCACAACATATGCTCCATAAAACTCTACTCTATTCACTATTTTGTTTTATTTTAATGCAACACATAATGCTCAATCATGGTCCATATTTTGCCAAACATATGGCTCATTATCAATATGGTCCAGACAAGGCATGGAAAAGACCCATTACATGGCAAGAACAAGCTACCTGGGGGGGAGGCAAAGATAGATCCAAAAGCCTATTAGAGTTACACCAATGGACTTATAGACGACTTATACATAGACCAAGGTAGAAGGAGCTTCTTAAGAGCTCAAAAATTACATGTTCTTTACAACTCATCCACAAAGAGAGGAAGCAAAGGGCTTGGGGAAACTCAAATGCGAGGGAACGTCATGTAAAGTGGCAACAATCAAGAATCTAGAGCGGGAGAATATGGGCATGATCCTGTCATTTTTATTCTCTTTGCTACACCCCCTTTTTCCTCATTCTGTACCTATTTGACGTGCATGCCCCTTAGCCAAACTATTTCCTCTGTTGATGGCAGCATCCCCGAGGGCATCAAGCATTTTTTCCCCCTTAAAAATAGCCTTTTTTTGTATGGATTGAGGCTCTCTGGGTCTTCGACTCGTACTATCAAGGCATGAGTTGTGTATGACATGAAATAGGGGACCTTGAGTGTTTGAAAACCATACCTGATGCCAAAAATACATAGAGAAAATTGTTTCTCTATCAAGATTATCCTTTTCGCGTTCAGTGGCATGAGATACCCACCATACAATCTTGTAATAACTTTTATTGAAAACAAAGGAAACTTTGCATTGTCTTTGGAGTATTCCTTGTGGTATATTATGATCTACAAAACAATATCAAAACATTCATGGGTTATTATTGATATATGTACAATAGTGTTAAGTACTTGAATTGTTTCTACAAACCTTTTTGTGGTTAAAAGGTTGGATGTAGTGAGACAACGCCGCATCCTTGCCTTGCACTCTAGTGAAAAGCCCTTGCCTTGAGCCTCCTACTCCTCTAAGGAAACTATCATCATACGCAAGCACCTATTGACAATCAAATTGATCTCAATATTGCATCATTGGGACATGGGAAAAACCATCTGCATGCCTAAAAGAAATTACCATCTGATTCTTGTCCATTTCTAGCATGGACCTTCCCCACAAGTGAATTGAGTGGCTATTTTCCAGCTAGGCTAGGGGTGCCACAGGGATACCCATGTTTTCTAATCCAAGTTGTCTTATGGTCAATTGAAACGGCTCCTATGTTGGCAATTCAACTTCTCTAGATTTTTCTTTGTTCGGAATATATCTTTGATCAGTTGACCCCCTGAAGTGAACTGTGTGTCGTGGATAGATGTGTCAGCAAGGAGATGGTTGTCCACTTCATACTAAACAAATCCCATGATTGTCTCACAAAAATTCTCAATTTTAATAGATAAGAAGTATTCCTCTTGTATATTCATCTCATGCATAATATCCATGAAGAGAATGTAGTGAATGTTGTCGGCATAGCAAAACTAGGAGTGCAATTCAGAGGCAAAGACCCTTCCTCATTTGGGATTTCTTGCTTTCTTCCAAGTGCTGCATTTGCAAGAGAAGAAAGATTTAATCCTGCATCAAATGTCTCCTTCAATACCTCTACCCGCTCTTCTTCTAGGTCAAACTGTAACTCCACGTTCTCTACCTCTTCCTCTGGCTATAATGGGCAACTAACAAAATTTGACGACTAGGAAGTCTCTGACTCACCATTTGTGTACAGGTACAAGTAACACACAAATGCGTGGTTGAATTCCACTAAGAGACATCTTGCATCACACTTCTCAGGGTCAAGATTGGTTGGGTGCACAATTTGTATGCCATCAATTGTCAGGGAGCTATCACAAATGACTACTTTGTAGTGTTGCAAATGCGTTCCTAGGTACTCAATTGAGAAATCAACAATCTGTTGGATACCAAACCCTGCATTAAACATTTTTGATAGCTCTGGTGCATGGTGATGAGCACAAGTGTTGTATAGGAACATGTAATTTTTTTCTTCACATGTATGCTCCCCTACATCGTCCGTCTCTAGTATCATGTTCTGCATGTTTGAAAGAAATAGCAAGACAAATCTACTATTACATAATGAACGGTATTTAGGACCAGAACCAAGCAGGTCTTTATTTGCTTGGTTTTGACCCTCTTGTTTAGTACAATCAATTACGTGGTAAGAGTCAGAACCAAACGAGTAAAAGCTTGAAGAATCCCCCAAGGTCCATACTCGGTTGGTTGCAACCAACGTGATCATCTTGGTACTATCCACTTTGTATCCACACCCATTTGGGGTTAGAACTAAGCAAAGAGAGGCCTTGAAGGATTCTTCAGGCCCGTCTTTGCTTGGTTCTAACCCAAGAGAAATATCAGTATAATTCACATTATATCCACGTCCATTTGGCATAGAGGGTCAGAACCAAGCAAAGGGGGCCCTTGGAAAATTATTAAGGCCCCTATTTTCCTGGGTCTGACCCATGCATTGACAGGCCTAGTCAAAACCATGCAAGAGGCTTAGATATTAATTTAATACTATATTTGGGCATAGCTGGCTTAGTTATCAATAGCTAATAACGAAGCCTCATGTGACCATATTCTATCTAAGTCCACTCACTCATGATGCCCAAGGAGAGCATTAAATGAGCAACCATAGTCTTGCACAATCAGACAAGGGGTCATTATTTCACTATGCTTTGAACCTCACAACTATGCATGGAGAATCTCAACCTATTGTTATGATTTGTAACTACACAAATTTTGGCTTTGCGTGACCATAAAAAAATTAGCATGGAGAATCTCAATCCATTGTTATGATTTGTAACTACGTAGATTTTGGCTTTGCATGACCATTAAAAAAAATACCGTGCTTCGACCATAACGACTAATCTCCCCTTGTGCTCTAACCCCGTGATGAAGGTGCACACATATGTGACACGTATAAGAAGAGGAGAGCTAGCCACGGGCGAGAGAGAGAGAGAGAGAGAGAGAGAGAGAGAGAGAGAGAGAGAGAATCTGTGAGAGTCTGTCTCTACATATCCAATGGCACCAAGGTGGATGGGGATGTGACAGGTAACAGACACAAAGCTTTGGAGGTCGCTGAGAGCACGATCACGAGAGGTGACTGAGACCAAAATCACAAAAAGGAAAAGGCAAGGGCAATGGTGATGTGGCAGTAGCATACTCAAATCTTTGGAGTCGCTGAGAGCAAGATCAAGAGAGGTGACTAAGAGCAAGATAGCAAAAAAGTCAAGGCCAATCTATTTCTCCTATTTGGAGATGGAGATGCTGACTGCAATGGTGATTTGTGTCTGGTGCCAAACAGTAAGTCCAAAAGGACATGTGGGGTGTCCTGACACAAGGAAAACCAATCTAAATGCACTAAACCAACGGTAAGTCCAAAAGGACATGTGGGGTGTCCTCACACAAGGAAAACCAATCTAAATGCACTAAACCAACTCAAACTCTCATGTAGTACGATCGACCAACCGCCATGAAACTAGAAATGAAGCTCATTAAAGAGGCGCATGGTCCAAAATTTAGAGGTAGTTAACCACGCCCTTTGAGGGTCAGCCTACCTCCAACTCGCATTTTAACTCTACTGCCATCCCAATTGAGCCTTCATGTAGTATGCAAACAGTAAAAGGACAAGGGATCCTTCCCACTTGCCTTTTACTGTTTGCAAACAGTATGCAAATAGTAAAAGGACAATGGATCCTTCCCACTTGCCGTGTTGTCTTCTGTCTCGTGTTGTTGACACAGATCTCTACACAGTGCAAAGGTATCCTATCAGTCTTTTTTGTAGTTTAAATTTTCAAGGTCAGTACCAAGCGAATAGGGGTAGTAGAACTATGTTTTGGGCTCTGATTTGCAAAGGTACCAGCAGACTCAAGAGGAGGCTCAAAACATGCAAGAAGCAATCAATCAATATTATGCGAACTCTGCAAAAGTAGAGGATTCGATTACACATCAACGGCAAGAGAGAGAACAGGGTGAAGCTTCACAGGTTCATGATGCATGGGAAGCCCGGGGGATTCACCATGGAAAACTTACCACACCACGTAAGTGCAGGGGAGGGGGGATTTTTTACAAGTTACATAGGAGTATAAGTTAGGGGCAAGCCCCCAATAATTTATCTCCCAAGCTTAAAAATAAGGGGGGGGGGGGGGGGAGGGAGGACTAACCTGGGTTGATTACTTGTAATGATTGGTCGCAGGTGTGCACTAGAACTTAAATAAATTTTGGGAAAGTTTTTTATCAAGTCACGCATCAAATTTTGCATCAAGATGGTCATAGAAAAGGGTTGATCTGGAGCAGGTCAAGGGTTGATTTACACCAACTTTGGATGGGTCAAAATTGGGGGATGAGTAGGTAGAGTGCAAATTGATTGGGCACATAGTTTGAAAGTCAAACTAAGACACATTGAGCGTACATGTAGTTATCAACACAAGTGGCTCCTTAGTATGTTGTCAGTCACTATGCTACACACTCTTTGACTAGTTTTACTTAGTTAGATCAGGTGAGACCTAAATTTTATATGTAAGATAGGGGTATGATAGTTTTATTCATTGACTGTCGTATAAGCGTAGAAAGGGGGGTCATATTTCCTAATATGAGTCGTATCTAGGGGTTTTATCAAAGTTGTCCGCTCGCAGGTGGCGTCCCGTTTTGTATATAGAGTGAATCCCCCGGGATGGGAAGCCATGGACGAAGGAGACAAAAGGGCACGTGATACCAACATCCCTTGAGGGAGAAGGAGTAGCACCGAGGGAGAGGACAGGGGAGTAGTGGTAGCAATAGGGGCAGGGGGTAGGAAAGCAGCGGTAGCAACCGAGGCAAAGGGGTAGGGGAGTAGTGGTATCAACCACGGCAGGGGACATGAGCATAGTGGTTGCAACACAAGAAAGGGGTAGTAAGTATTGCCCCTCCGTATAAATTTTGAATTAAAAAAATACAATGTAAAACGTATTGAGACAATACAAAGTTTACAATTTTGAGACAATGTTTGAGCAACACAAAATGTCTTTGTATTAATCATTTTGGGGTGTATATCTTGGATGATATGGTAGTAAAACTCATTACGTGCACAGGGTATGTGACCTAGCTTCCCGTTGAAGAAATTAAGTGAAATGTATTTGAAGGGACTCCTTGCACAATGTTGTCTTCTCCTTGCATCTTGGAATTTGAGAAAAACAAAGTGTAAGTATCTACATCTTAACACTAGAATGGTAACCTAACAGGACATAAAAGTGTCCTTTCAGGGTTTTTGGAAAAAATTCCAAAAACATAGTAGATCCACTCATTTTGAAGAATCCTTTCATGAGCTTATAGTTCAATAACTACTACATATAGAAAAAATGAGAAACTTGTAATTTTTCTCATCCCTTGGTCACTACTAGCCTCCAAAGTTGATGGACCAGTGCATTTTGCCCAAAACAACAATTTCTTATGGTTGATTGCATATAAATAAGAGTGGGGATTTTTGTAGGACATGAGATAAAATGCCCCGTTAACTTCAATGGGTTGGTGACCAAAACCTATGGTTGCTTTTACCTCACTAATTTTTTTTTTGGGAAAAAACAATAGGTACAAAAAAATTGCATTTTTGCCATTTTGCGGACCTATCATCAAAGTTTCTATAGTCACGCTCAATACAGATACTATATACATGTTTTCTTAGTTCCTTTGGGCCTTTGGATCCAAAAGGAGCCATGGAGCATGTCAAAAGGATAATGGATCTCTTACAATTGGAACCTTGGGGGCAATGATAAAGTGCTAAATACAGCAAACATGAAAAAATTGGGTTTAGCATTATGACCTCTAGAAACCCATAGAAACTACTCAATATCTAGCCAAGTTTGTAGTCTATGATTATATATGGTTACTACCTACAAAATACACACAATTGGCCTAAGAAACTAGCAATATTGAGAAAGTTATACTTGCTACTCTAAAATGTATCGTATTCTTCAGCAATCAAAAAACTCAACCATCATCATATACTATGCTATATAGCATATTAGGTCTCCCAAAACTCAAGGAAGATTAGCTTTATGTTATACATTACACTTACACAATCGAAATTGAATTTGGATATCAAGAAAGCCACCAAAAAAATCATAAAAGTGCTAATTTTGGCCAAAATACAGGATTATGCAATTCTTGTAAACTGGTCATAACTTTCAATTTTAACACTTAGCTCTCCCTACAAGCATCAAAACATGTTGATAACTATGAAGGCCTAACCTCTAGCCATCTAAACCTCACAAACATGAAGTTTAGAGTGGTGTAGTTGCCAAAAATTGGTAAAACGCCAAAAACAGGACCCATTTTTTCACACAGTTTAGGTTCAAAAATGTTGTGCACGAGTAAGGTTAATGGTGAGATCGATAATCCAAAAAAAATGCTAAGTTTTTTTCAGCTCATAAGGCAACTTTGTGGATATATAGCACCTAGAAATTCATTTTCATACTCTTCAAATAATTCAAGCAAAATGGTCCCTTAACAAGACACAAAAGTGTCCAAGGACATAAAAGTGTCCTGTTACCATTCTAGTGTTAAAGGATTAAAGACAAGTGAAATTTATCTATTTAGTTACTACCTTTCTATTGCTGAGATTGAATGCATACACTTTTGGTAGCAATGGAAGATCTTCATATGTAAGATCTACCCTAAGTTGTGCAAGAGTTGTACTTGACATTGTGTCCGTCGTAGTAAGTAGGCCCTCTCGAAGGTAGATCTCCATTGCTAAAGGTATGTTCTTAGAGTTAGACTCTATATCTTGGTCGAATGGAATAAGCTACCCACTAAGAAGATGATATCTAAAATAGTAAAATGACACTATGAAATTTTGAGAGATTATAATGTATTTGCAAATTATTGATTTCTTTTGCAAAATACAGATTTTGCCCTCCAGCTATTTCTTATCCCAATTATCATCTAAAAGCTCTTTATAGCTCTCAAACTTGCAAATGAACATTGTTGTGGTAGTTCTTATTTGCTCATCAAAGAAGAAATCTACAAACACTTCAACATGCATAAATAAAGTGAGTGTTACAATCTTTGTTTCAATAGAATTCTTAGGGATTTCTGTATATCCTGAAACAACCTATTCTTGAAGCTTTCACTAGTTTGGGATGCTGAAAAAGACCAATCCTTGTTGTTTAATGATAGAAGTGGCAAATGAGTCACACAACCCCAACCAAACAATATTTGGGGTTCCAAATATGACATATCATAAAAGAATATTCCATTATCTGCAAGCTCCTTGTGTGGTCTTCCTCGGTACTTTTGCTCACCAATAAATGCATGGAAAGCATCAAAAATCCCAACTATGCTCTCAACTGCCATCCTGTTTGATCAATAGATACATGCACCATATCAAACATGATATCAACCATAAGCCTCTAAAAATAAACATGTACTAAATGAGATATATGCTCAAAATATCCTACAGTTGGTTCAATGTCGTGGAAAACTAGGAGGAGATGTTTGCAACCTTAAGTCGGCATGTTGGAAATCATGTTGTATGAGGACCTCTTTCACCCGCTTGCTTTGTACACACACTTTAAACTCTTTAACTTGTCCCTTGAAAGCCTCCACAAAATCATTGTGTTTCCTCCTCTTCCTCTTCCTCGTCTGCAATGGTACCCAACTACCGATAGTTATTCTAGATGGTATCCATGACTAAGCATCTGTAGTATAACTATTAAAAATAATAATAGAGTCAATTATAGTGCGAGGCCTTCGAGAGGTAGTCATGGTGTGCACTAGAAAACATAGTAGAGTTAGTGCAAATATGAAAAAGGTAAGAAAATTTTTAGAGGGAAGTAGAGTTACTCACAGTAACATTTGGGTGGAAACATAGATACTCAATGGAGCCTTCAATGCAAGTTCTAAAATCCTACGGTAGAAAGTTAGTATCTTTTATGATATTTATGCTTTGAAAGTGTGACATTGTATAATTTTAATAATAAAATATTTATTTTTTCCTTATTTTCTCAATGAATTTTTCTCTAAAATGCCAATTTTCAATGTAACGTTAGCCTTTTCCTCATTGGTCGAGCGCCACTCTCTCTCTAGAACTAAAAGGCCCAAAAGTGAGTTCAACTTTATCCTAATGGATAACCTCAAACCATAACCATAGCCGAATATTGAAACCCTTATCAAAATTTGAAACCATATATAACCATAAACTCAAACCATATTTCTAACCGAATTTGGAAACCATAACCATAACCTCAAACCATCTTTCTAAGCAAATTCTAAAACCATAACCATAACCTCCAACGATAGCCAAAAATAAATTTTGACACCATAACCATAGCCAAATTCTAAAACCATAATCTCAAACCATAACCATAACCAAATTTTGAAACCATAACCATAAGCATGACCATAACCTCCAACCATAACCATAACCGAATTTTGAAACCATAACCATAAGCATGGCCATAACCTCAAACCATAACCATAACCAAATTTGAAAACCATAACCATAAGTGAATTTTGAAACCATAACCATAACCTCAAACCAAAACCATAACTGAATTTTGAAACCATAACCATAAACGAATTCCAAAACCATTATCATAACTTAAAACCATAACCGAGTTTTGAAATCATAACCATAACTTAAAACAATAACCAAATTTTGAAACCATAACCATAACCAAAATTGAATATAAAACCCCTTATTTTAATGTATCTCTGTTAAATTGCCTTTTTTTTGCATTTCAAAACCCCTCCTTTTGAACTCACGTTATACATTAACATGATTACATAGTGCACCCCCCGAGCCTTAAACATAATTATAATCAAGAGTGGCATAGCCATAAACATAATCAAAACTTAACCCTAACCAAATTTTGAAACCATAACTATCACCTTAAACAAAACCATAATCAAAATGGACATAACCATAAACATAACAACTATCGTGTATGTGTATACATGAACCAAAACATAAGTAGCTATACATCAACATAGACAATTGAAAATATATCACATGTCTATCCTAATCAAGTTCAGGCCTCCTAGTCAACGTTTTCCTCTCCCTCATCCTAAAGCTACAAAAGAGGAGCTAATAGTCCATGTTTAAATCCATATTTCTCCTCTCTACCCATCAAAGGATGATTCATGGAAAGATCCTCTAATATAAATACTTAACCAATAAGGTAAACATTTTAAAACATATGTACATATGCTATTTAAATAGTTTATGACTTACAAACTCATGTCAGATGTGGTGTGCCAGTCAGTGTACTATCTACTCAAGTAATAGGTGGATGCTTTCTCGGAGGTGTGGATGCATCAGTAGCACAACTACCACAACAGCCACCACCACCACCTGAATGATGACCTACGTGTTATCTTGAAGAGGAGCGAGAAAGTGTTTTCTCGAGTGTAGAGCTACCAATTGTTGTAAAAGTTATGCTGGTCTAAGGTGTGACACAGTGTGACTGGAATGCTGATCTAAGGGCTTGGAGCAGTTGTAGATTGTCTAGGCTCGCGACCTGATATCCAAAACTATTGTTTCATCGCACACTGTCCTAGTGAAAATTGTGAAAAGAAACTCTACATCTACTCTAATAACATGTTGGTTGGAGCAATCAAGAAGTTGAAACTCGAAGAGTATGGCTCCTTGTCATCTTCCATGGCTGCAAAAACTAATCTAGCAACATATATACAATACGCTAGTTCACTTAACCACAAATAAACATTTCAATCAACACAAATAAACCACAAACCACTAGGAATTCACTATTGGGGACACTAGTTAAAATCCATTAACAACATACTTTTATGTCCTTGGACACTTTTGTATCCTATTAAGTGACCATTTTTCTTGAATTATTTGAAGAGTATGAAAATGAATTTCTAGGTGCTATATATCCACAAAGTTGCCTTATGAGCTGAAAAAAACTTGATTTTTTTTTTTATAATATCAATCTCACCATTAATGTACTCTTTCTTAACATTTTTGAACCTAAACTATGTAAAAAATGGGTCTTGTTTTTTACTTTTTTTCAAAGTTTTGCAACTATACCACTATAAACTCTATGTTTGTGAGGTTACGATTGCTAGAGGATAAGACTTCATAATTCTCAACATGTTGTGATGCTTCTAGGGAGAACTAAGTGGTAAAATTGAAAGTTATGGCCAACTTACAAGAATTCCATAATCCTACTTTTGGCCAAAATTAACACTTTTATGATTTTTTGGTGTCTTTCTTGATATTCAAATGCAACTTTGATTGTGTAGGTGGCATGTATAACATAAAGCTAATCTTTCTGGAGTTTTGGGGGACATAATACACTATATAGCATAGTATATGATGATGGTTAAGTTTTTTGATTGCTGAAGAGTACGAGACATTTTAATGTAGCAAGCATAGGTTTCTCGATATTGCTAGTTTCTTAGGCCAATTGTGTCTATTTTGTAGGTAGTAACCATATCTAATCATAAACTACAAATTTGGCTAGATATTGAGTAGTTTCTATGGGATTCTAGAGGTCATAATGCTAAACCTAGTTTTGCCATGTTTGCTATATTTAGCACTTTATTATTATCCGCAAGGTTCCACTTAGTAAGAGACCCATTATTCTTTTGACATGCTCCATGGATCCTTTTGAATCCAAAAGCCCAAAGGGAACTAAGAAAACATGTATATAGTATTTGTATTGAACGTGACTATAGAAACTTTGATGATAGGTCCGTAGAATGAAAAAAATGCAACTTTTTTGTACCTATTTTTTTGCCCCAAAGAAAAATAGTGAGGCAAAATAAATCATATTTTTTTATCACCAACCCATTGAAGTTAACGGGGCATTTTATCTCATGCCCTACAAAAATCCCCATTCTTATTTATATGCAATCAACAATAAGAAATGGATGTTTTGAGCAAAATGCACTAGTCCGTCAACTTTGGAGGCTTGTTGTGACCAAGAGATGAGAAATTTTATAAGTTTCTTATTTTTGTCATATGTAGTAGTCCTTGAACTATAAGCTCATGAAATGATTTTTCAAAATGAGTGGATCTACTATGGCTTTCAAAAAAAATTCTAAAACCCTAAAAGGATACTTTTCTGTCCTATTAGGTTACCAGACTAGTGTTAATAAAAAATAGACATTACAAGAGTGTTCCTAACAAAAATCACTAGTCAATCTCCCATGTTCTATGAGAGATAATGAACCAAAGACATTGATCTCTATGTTAACTCTATATCTTTGTCATCAAACTCCACGACTCCATCCATCTCTGCATCTATCTCAATATCTGATCGCTCATCTTCAAGTTCAGGCATCAGCTCAAGAATAGCGTCGACTTGAAGCTCATGCTCATCATCTCAATTATTAGCAATCCATGCACGGAGCTCAAGTGTCTCTTCATTATCAACATCCAATCCTTCACAAACTTGTTTACTCCGTGGAGCAACTTGGTCGACAAAGAGCCAACATGGTGTACTCAAATCTTCTTCGTCTTTTTCCTTCCACAATGGATCTAATATACACAACTTGTTCACAATGATGTGAAAAAAAAAAAGTATCTCGATCATCAGTCCACAGCCTCCTAGAGTTGACTTGAATCAATCTACTCCTATCTTTGTGCATAGCTGCATTGGACCACTAGTAATAACCTTAAACCGCTTCACATCAAATATGAAAATATCAAACTTTTTGAAGCTAATTTTCAATATTTCTTGGATTTAACCAAAGTATTTCAAGTTGGACAGTCTCTATATTTTCATCCCTGGAACTACTCCAAATTCCTTGAACAAAGCTTGCCTTGCTCCCATTATCAAAGGTGACCCTTCATCCGTCTATCCATTGTAATTTGAAGTGTCACCCATATGACCACAAAACTCTATACTTGTGATAGTAGTGGCACATAAAACATTTTTAGTCTCACATTGCATATATTTTCACGTTGTTAGAGAAAAAGTAGGTATAATACATACATGCCAATCGCATCCCGTCGGCATCTCCTCATTAGGAAAAATATGAACCCTCTAGGGGCCCTTTGGGATTAAGGTTAATTAGAGGCCACCAGCCAATGAGAAGAGGGTGGTGGACACACTGTATGCCCTCAAAAATGTAGGGGAACAAAGTAGTCTTACACTTCTCAAATGGGCTCTTACCTAGTGAGAAGGTGGGGTGGGGGTGGGGGGGCGGGGGGGGGGGTGGGTGGGCCATATGGAACCTCCAACATGCAACCATCTTCTGTTGGCCCTCATCGTGTGTGGAATCATGCAAACTTGGATCTTCATTGGAAAGGAAATCTCCTTGGCTTCAAGAACCGCAAAGACAAGGGACCCGTAGCCATTGTGCAACATGTTTTCTCAATGTCAACCATGCACTTGCAACAACCACCTCGATTTCCAACACATTGTAAGTACATGTTTTGAGAATACAAAGCTAGGTGTGAAATCACAGTGTAATGTTATTATGGATTCATACTTAACATTTGTCATGCATTTATAGTCATATTTCCATCCACGTTGGTGGAGGAGCAGCCACTACATAGTCTCTCTGGCACATTCAATGCTATACATGCGGATATTGGAGCAATAATGTTCCCACATCTTTGCCCAACCAAACTGGTTCAAAGAAGGATTTTCTTCTATTCTCACTCCTATATTGTCCCTACTTCTACACAAGCATTTGGAACGCTTGAACCCATCAAAGTAACTTCCTTATTAAGTATGGAGTGGCCGGTCCCAGATTTGTGGTCGGTAGCATCTTTCAAGAAAAAGATGATAATGGATGTCCAAAACTCTTTGAAATACTCTAAAGCTTCTAGGTCTGTGGGCTTGAGTTAGTGTTTGCCTATTCATTGTTTTGTGCACATTTTTAAAGAGTTTGGATTTGTGGAGACTACCACAATGCTTGTATGTAAAGATGCGCATTACGAGGAATTAGGAAGGCTTTTAGAAGAGGACTGGGGTTTTGTGGAGGGCATGCACAACGGGGACCGGTACCGTTGTAAGGTTGGAGCTTCAGGTATTGGAATGTGCTATTTGAAATCCCGCACCTCCTTGTACATACGAATTCACTATGATCGTTGGATGTGCAAGCTTGGAGTGTGGACTCCCTTACAGAGTGTAGACGGCGCTATTGCAAGCTTTGACATTGCAGTGAAGATGCCCAACGATGCTTTGGAGGCAGTCCAAGTGAACAAGCATTGGACTCTCAGTAATGTTCTAGAACATTTGGTTATTATGGGTTTTGAGGCCCTTCAACAAGCACAATTTTGTTTACAAGGTCACAAGGTGAGAATCCTTCCACCACATTTTCAATACATCATGGTTTGTTGATCATTAGATGCTTATTGTAATGAATGTCTACAGATTGGGAAGAGAATGGAAGACAAATTGAAGGTCGAGGAGGACTGGGGGATAGATAGAACTATGCTATCGATCTTATAACTTTGTAACTCTTGCAATTTTTATATTGATCCCCGTTGTAATCAACATGATTTGCTTCGGCAAATCATGCCTTTGAATATAATTTTTTGCATTGGGATGAGAAATCATTTTTTGGTGAAAGTGCCTTTTTTTTTAATGTCTTAAAAAAAGGGTCCATTATAAAAGGGGGGCCACCTAACTCATTCACTATTTTCACTTTTGCAACTCTTGAGCTCCTCCACTCTCTATCCACACCCCAGGCTAGACATGGATGCTGCCACAGCCTCTGCATCTGCACCCACATCCACCCCTTCGTCACGCTTCATCCTCTTCCTCGAGGACACCAAATACAAAGGGAAGTTGGACCTCCACACCTTTTTTACTCGTCTCCCTGACCTTGACGCCACAATTTCCCTTCACATGGATGCATTTGAGGATATTTCTGCGTTCATGGAGGAGCACATCATAAAATATTCTGTATCTATCCCCCCACATGTAGGGATCTGGGTGCCTTGCGATCTTTTGCGCTATATACACAAAGGTGATCACCCATTCTCCAAGCGGTTGCAACGATTCCAAGAAATTGCAACAGATGCAGGCGATTACTTGGACGAGCAAGCCCTTGGGGTGTCAGCGCTAAAGAAGCGCAAGTTGGGGGTGGAGTACCTATCTCGGCTCGCAACATTTATCTTCTTCGTGAGCGAGGAACCTGATTTGGAGGAGCTCCGCTTACCACACCTTCAAGTTGGGTCCTTTATCAAGGACACCAAGGAGAAGCAGGTTATCCCCATGAACCCTACAGTGGAAGGAAAAGCACACCGGCTCGAGTACCCTGGGGGTCTTGAGGAAGTGGTTGAAAAATCCATAGTTGCGGTTGGCCCTTGTGACACTCCAGTGCCACTTCCACTGATGGATGTGGCAATCCCAGAGGTAGAAATCAGCCGCTTCTCATTAGTGTTAGTGGATGGGGAGGAGTATGTGTTCTTGCATGATTTGGAAAAAGAATTTGGCCTGCGCATGGATGAATGCTTGAGTGTGCTATGCAACAGCAGCAAATGTCCCTTAGACAATACGCCAGATGTCCTAGAAAGCAAGCTCTTGCCAGATGAGGACTCTGTTGCTGACACTATTGCAGTTGTATGTGCGGAGGTCCTGTCAGCAGAGCAGTTGCATGTGGCTGATGAATATTTCCAAGCCACGAAGGCCAAGGTTGAGGCTGCTAGGATGCCTATGCCATTATGCGACCTCCCATCTGATGATCCAAAGCTTGTATCTGTGGTGCATGGGAGCATTGAATGGGATGCAAAGGGAAACAGGGAGGAGGACAACAAGGAGCAGGAGGTAAACTGTATCCTAATTTTCATGTTACTATTTTATCCTTCATTGTCTTTTTTCTCAACCTTCATCGGTTTATGACAGGATGTTGTGGAGGTTGATGATTTTGCTGCAAGGATGGGTGGCAAGCGGACGGGCTTTGGACCTCAAGCTTCCCTTGCGCATTACCTAGGACAACTCCCCCCTAGCAATGTGGCCATTATCCATAATGAATTTACTCCCCAAGACCATTTTATGACTTGGTTGTTAAAAGCTTTGAGCAAGTTTTTGTGTTTGAGCACCATTGCTCAAACTGCGCATCAAGTGTTCCTAGTGTGTAGATCCCTTGTATGCACAGCGTTTGGCACTAGCTTTCGTGGTAAAGTGCTTGCCCAAATAGGGATACATGCTTCCATTGTCTCAACTGACCCAAATGCCATAGCGTAGTCCCTCTTGACTGGGGAGTTTCCTTACGCGCAAAATAGGCGCCAGGAAATGGTCAAAAAAATTATGAACTCCTTAGATACATGATGTAAAATCACCGTGCTAGAAGGAATAAAAAATATTTGAAATTGTCTCTCTATATTGCAAATTCTTTTGAATCTGATTTGTCAATCTTGAAAATTGTTTCAATTGGTGATATGAATTGTTTTTTGATTGGTGACTTTGTTATTTCAAGTTCTGTATGTAATTGTAGTCAATTTCACTATATTTGTGCTTTTTAAGTACCCTAGGGGGTAGATTAGCCTATAAGGGGAAAAAAAATGCCTGGCCACAAAGGCGCGCAAATGGCCCATCCATCAGTTTTGGATGGGCCATTTGCGCGCCCTTGTGGCCAGGCATTTTTTTGCCCCTTATAAGCCAATCTACCCCCTAGGGTACTTAAAAAGCACAAATATACTACAATGGATTGGTTTTGCATCATTCATTTAAATGCACCCTTTTTATGGCAATTTCAGCATATGTTCAGACTCAAGGACACTAGAAAATCTGAAATCAATTATGAAATGAATTTTCCAACACACTATCACCTGCTTTAGCTCTACCTAGTACATTTGAAAAATCCAAATTAATGTTGCATAGACACTTGGTTTCACAATATGTTATTTGTTTTGATATCCTATAAGGAATTCAAATCTTGAAATGACCAAAAAAAGGTGTCGACAAGGATCCATGTAACATATTGATGCAAAACCAATAGGTTTTAGTAAATTTGTGCATTTTAAGTACCCTTGGGGGTAGATAATCCTAAAAGGGGCAGAAAAAGGCCTGGCCACAAGGGCGCGCAAATGGCCCATCCATCAGTTTTGGATGGGCCATTCGCGCGCCCTTGCGGCCATGCATTTTTTTGCCCCTTATAAGCCAATCTACCCCCTAGGGTACTTAAAATGCACAAATTTACTAAAATTGATTGTAATTACATACAAAAATTGAAATTACAAAGATAATAGACAGAGTAGACACAATTGTTGGTCATATTGTCATTGGAAAGTCAAATCATTACAAAGATCAGGGTGTGCAATACAAAAAGAGGGGTAACTTTGGCTAATGCTCGAAGTCTCGTCGCAATCGACGTGCAAGCTGCATATCTTTTGGCTGTATTGTCACTCGCTTTGCATGAATGGTGCATAGGTTGGTATCTTCCAACACCGAAATGATGTGGGCCTCTGCAGCTTCTTGAATAGCCTCTAGCGCTATTGCTTGCATTCTATACTGATTTCCATAGCTTTGAAGCACCTCCTTCACAGTGCGAGCAAAGGGGGCGCGTCGAATCAAGAGCTCTGTCGTCTTCTGGTAGTGGTAGATTTCTACAAATGCCCTTGCTATTTTTCGGCGCCGCTGCGGTTGTCTTGGGGGCACTTGCACATTTGCTGGCGGGCGGCGTTTAGGCTTCTTGAAAAACTTAGACTTGAGCCTATTTACATGCTTAGGGGCTGGTTCTGCAGCCTCTTCTGATTCTTCTTCTTCCCTTGGTTGCCAATCTTTTCGTGTGGGGAGAGCTCCCTGGCCTTGAGGCAATGTCTTCCCCCCAACAGCCACCCGGTGTGTGCAAAGTATTTTTTCTCGCAGCCATGGTGGCTCACTCTCTGATTCGGTGTCTATATGGACCACCCGATTCCTAGATGGTCCTGCTTGTGATTGAGGGCGTGACGGCTGCTCCCTATCGGACTCTGATGTTTGCTGGCCCTCTATTTCTCTCGAGTGCTGGGCACGTTGCTTCATTCTCTTTCTAGGTGTTATATCTTGAGGAGGTGGAGATTCAACAGTCCTTGATGACTCTCATGCCCTACCACCATGCCCACTACCAGAAGAGTTCCTGGAATGGCCAGGTGTTCGTGGCCGTTTTCTTGTGCCTTTAAGCCATGACGGCTTCTCACATCCTTGGAGGGTGTTTTTGTTGGCACGCGGATGCTCTTTCACGGTTTGTTTGGTGTGCGCCATTTCGTTGGTAAGAGCTCACCCGTTATTAAGAAATGAGTGATTTATGAGAGCATGCAATATTTATAAGGGCCCATTTAAAAAGGGCCCTGTTCACACTAAATTTTTTAAAAGAAGTATTATTTTTTAAATAAACATGTCCCTAAGAGTTGGACCCTGCGTTCACGTTTAGTGACTCGCGCAGTATCCACTTTGATCCTTGTCACACTTTGCATCGCCGCCATGCAGCATGCTTGGTGGGACCTTGCGACATTTGCCACTTGTTGCTGTGCTCTTTGACGACTCCATTTGCACACTTCAATAGAAATCTTGGATTGTTGTGCACGCTCCATTGTGAGCTTATGAGCAAATGTTGTGCGAAAAAACTAGTTGAACATCTCCTCCAAATAATTGGATTGCACCATTCCACCACCATGTCGAGTATTTTTGAAGTACACTCCCCTTGCTCGATAATGGGACTTCTCCATGCATTGAGTGCTAAAAATTTCAAGCGATCCATACTTGTGCATAAAAAATGCACCATGTGCAAACAAGATATGCTATTCACATGAGTAAACGATCCACATCATTAAATAAAAACAATCTCTTGTAATGAATACACCATGAATGACTTACCATGTAATGTGTGATGTTATTTTCACCCCAAGAAAGGGTGAAGAACTTGGTAAAATCCGCCAAAGCTTCTTGAAATGATTGACGTTGTTCTTCTGTTGTGCTGTTAAGGCCCATAAGCTTGACCATTTTATCAAAATGGGCCCAAACTTGCTTGCGCTTGTTTGCAAGCTCGCCATTTGAATCATTGTTAGTAGTAGCTTTGCATAACTCCTTCCAAAGCTCCCAAAGGTTACCTGCCTGCTAGTTGGAGCTGTTTTGAGCATCATATCGACTTGGCTTTCCTTGGGAAACTCTCTTCAAAAACTGTCTAGCTTTTTGTCCACTCATTGACACTTGTTGAGCAATTTCATGGGCCTCCCCTGTGTTCTTTGCAGCAACTATAGACACATTTCCACCGTGACAGCCAATGGAATTCAAGAGTACCTCCACTCTTTCGATCGCTTCCTGGGACTTTTCCAACGGTTTCATTGTGAAAGCATAGTCAATGTGGAGCTTCAATAGCCTATCAAAAATGCGCATGAATGCGTGTAATGTACAAAAATGTACATTCGATAGAGGAAATCGAAAGATTGGATTCCAAGCGTGGTCCTTTTGATCATGGTCTGGGGCATTGAGCATGGGACATCTCAGAATAGACGCTTCCTACCTTCATCTCCAACTTCTGACCTGCAAATTGGGAGTGTATTACTTCTGTAATCCATGGAGTTCTCTCAAAAATCCATGAAAGTACTCCATTAGTCTCTTTGGGCACCTCAATAGCACCCAACCACCAAATGTCTTTCTCTGATTACACGCTAAAAGATAGGGTGGGATATGGCTCGACTGAATCCCTTCGCTTGGTTTGCAGAAGGGCCTCTTTCATTAGAGTGACACTTAGCCTCTCTAACCTTCGGCCTTTCACTATTTGACACTCATCGAGTTTCAGCACAAAAGCGGCTTTTGTGCCAAGCACTACAAAATAAATAGTTCTAAGACCTTAAACTTCAGCGTCTATGATAAGAATAATACCAAAGAAAAAAGTAAAGTGTGTCACCTTCTTCAGGTAACTCGTAAAATCTAAGCATGGCTTCTTGAAGCCTTCTAAGATCCACGAAAATATTGTTCCACATTGTGTAAGTAAAGCCCTTCTCTGAAGGTCTTATGGATTGTTTCTTACCTTTTCCCCTTGTCTTTGTTGCACATGAAGCATAAAGGGAAGTTGGCATTGTGTCCTCAATGTGTAGGTATGTCCCAATGCGGGAGAACACATCTTCGTTTGTGGCCTTCATTGCGAGCTTGACCTTGTGAGGAATGGGAAATAGGTTTTCCACAATGCCATGTTCTTTGAGGGCATCCTTTAGGAGTTGAAAAATAGCCTAATAGGCTTTGGTGCTGATTCCAGCCTCATCACAAGCTTGTTCAACATCATCATCACTAACCACATTTCTTAATTTACGCATAAGGTCCTTGGTGACTGCATCCTTAATGTGCTTACCTCCAGGTGATTGTAAGATAGAAATCACGTCCTCGGTATTGAGACAACTAGTGAAAAGGTTGACTCGATTATCTTGGCTTGTTCCACCGCATGCCTCCTGGATGAAGTTTTTGGCAACAAATAAACATAAATGTTAGAAAATAGTGTGAAGTAAGAATGCATCATGCAAGTAAAGACCAAATCACCTTGTGGCTGTAACTCGTCGTTTGCGTGCTCCTCCGGAATGTGCAAGAGTTTCAATGGATGAATACGGGCGTTTGCGTTCCCTTGCACCAAGGGGTGTTTCTTTCAAGTATGTGATGGTGTTGGTAAGCTTTTGGATGTGGGACTCCTTTTCTTGCATTTGTTGTTCAAGACTTTTAACTACCCTCTCCGAAGAGGCAACACTCTCTTGTAATGCCGTCGTCTTGAGGTGAAGAGCTTGACATTCGTGCATCCACATATGCAAAGAAGCACCTGCACCCATACACAGCCGCTTGCAATAGCCTAACAAGCCTGCTTCTCCCCTCCCAAGAAATTGAAGAAATGTGGAAAGGCTATTAAACGGTGGATGGAAGCAGCTTATAGGATCATAAGGATACAAATGGCCATCCACCCAAATGTCAACATTGGTCTCACAAGCGGTGCGACATTCCTGTGATGACCTTTGATCACCCTCACTAGTGGTCTTCGGTGCAAATGCCGTGGGTAAGCGAATATGTATGCTTTTGGTGTGCGGAGTACGTGGTGGTGGAAGAAAACCATTTGTGATGTCCGTGAGCACCATGGAAGCTGTTGCGTGAGGAAGCAAATGATGAAAAGATAGAGGGGGAAGGGTAGAGAGGCTGAGCAAGATAGGAGGAGAGAAGGAGGGAGGGGGGGGAGGGAGAGATTGGGGAGGAGGAGAAAGGTAGGGGCAGAGAGGGAGAGGAGAGGGAGAGGGAGAGAGGAGGGAGGAGGGAGGAGGAGGAGAGAACAAAATGTTTATTACTTTTTGGGGGAAAAGATTTTTGAAAAATTGGACTTTCTAAGCTTTTGGGTTTAAAAATGGGTCAAAAAATGATTTTTGGATATGTATATATGTTGGGAGGGAGTTTTAAGTAAAAAAACAAATAAAAATGAATTTTTTAAAAAAAAGTCAAATTTTGACTCTTTTTTACCCACCGAATTGCTGATGTGGACACACCCCTATGCTTCCTTCACTTTATAAAAAGCTAGAGAGAGAAAGAAACCCTTTAGGTCCACATCCTACATTTGTCTAAAAAAAAGGCTAGAAAAGCCTACTCAAAACTACCTTCTTCAATTCCCTTGCCCCCTAAACCCCACACAACATTACCCTTAATCCCTAAAAATTAGGATTCCTTACAAGGACCATGCAAGGTTCATATTTCTCCTAATGTCTTTTGCTTTAGTGATCAATATTCCATTTCTCTTTTCCTTTGAGATTGTTGCATCAAGCCAATGTCTAGTAGGAAAGTCTGGCATTTTTTTCAAGTGCTCTGGAAAAGGAAGACTCCTAGTGCTATGATTGCACTTGAATCGCATCCAATCATCCAAACTTTGTTTCTTCTCCACTTGTATTTCTCCATCCACTTTTGCTTTTTGCATGACTTCTGAGTTGAGAAGATAGAATCTCATAACCTTTTCATGTATTTTGACATCCATTTTCCTCATGATGCCCTGTCTCTGTGGCTCCTCCCTAGTTACATTGGTGTTTGTTTTAGAGGTCCACAATCCTTGGATCAACTAAACCCAAGAACTCACTCATAAAAACAAGAGACTCCTACACAAGCCATCCTTTAGCTATGCTACCCTCGAGACGAGCCTTTTGAGAAACAAACCCTTTTAACATCTTCATGAATCTCTCCAAGAAGAAAATAGTCAGAATCTTGGTTGGAAAATACTTCTCCACCATACACACTGCCTCTATATCATTTAAGCGAGCTGCATCTATGTTGTCACTCCTGGTCTCTTTTGATGAGATCCAGCGCACTAACTCACTAATCTTGTTGATTGTGTTTCTAATGTCATCCGTCAGCCAGTCTTTGATGGAAATTGGTAAGATAAATTGTAAAAACTTGTGCCAATCATGAGACTTAATACCACATAATTTTTCATCTTTAGTAAAAGAATTTTTCAAGCACCACATGCTCCTAGAGGAGTTTTGAATGTAGATATGACCCTCTTCACTTGTTTCTCCTCTACCTTTCTCAAAACCCATGGAACTTTTGGATACACATAATTTCCATTAGGGTTAAGTCGAGGCCACAAGTCGAGGCCACATGTCTGGCATTTGTCCCATGGCTTGCAGATTGTCTCGTTTCTATCCCTTTGTCTAGTAATGGTCTTCCATGGGATCTCCCACACATTTTGATAAGCAAATCACTCCAATATGGAAAATTATAAAAAATAGACAGTCTTTTTATCCCAGGTGGCATAAACTCTCTTAATCCTTACTACATGTTCTTCTAGCCACTTGCCTTCAACGGGTGCATGTTGTGTTTGCATATATTTGGTCCACATTGCTCATGACCTTCTGGAAAAAATCGTCCATGCTCCTCATACACTGTCTTGCCCAAGTAATCTGAGTGACAAAAGCCAAGTTGAGGACCACGTAGCGGATACATGGTTGCCCAATTAGGTCAAACCTTAATACCAAAAAGAAGAAACAAAAAGGGTTCAAGCATTCAACGAACATCACCTACATAATGCATATAGATAGGGGTTTCAAAGTGCTTACTTGAAAAGTCACCAAATCCTAGGCATTGTCCACATGAGAATGTCTTGCAGATGGACATGTTTTCAACCAACTGGTTAGGACATTTCAACCACATCAACCCCTGTCCACAAGATTTGGAGTTCTTCTATGAGTGGTGCCTAATAAACATCCATGTTCTTTACCTTCTACGTCCTTGGAGCAATAAGTGACAATAGCAGATGGAAGTCGTTGATAGACAACCATGGTGTAAGATTATAGTTCACCAAGAAAATGGACCATATGCTCCATGAATAACTCCAAATTCCAAATGGGTTTACTATGCCCATTGCCCAACCAAAACGGACTCAGCAAGGTACCTCTTTAAATGTAGTCCATCATTCCTCTATGTGCTTTCATGTAAGAGAATCAGCAGGCACCCATATCACCTTATATGTAGATCTAGTGTTTTGATGTCATGTCATCAAATTTTCTATACCTATTTGTTTCACATTAGAAACATTGTTCCAAGTACTCATAATCATTTCAAGAGCACACAATCATTAGGAAATGCATGGATTTTATTATAATCCATCCCCAAGTTTGTAAGCAGCTATTTGGCAACATGTCAAGTAGGGGGCATGTGATTGCCTTCTGGCAAAATCTGCTTGTTCAGCAATCTGTCAAAACCATTTAGAAAATTTAACAAGAACTTTGGCTTGAGTGGTAAATTAGTATGAAATATTCATATTTTCTTGAAAATCTCTATAACACTCATGTCGGACCATCCATAAATGGATTGTAGGCTAGGCATTGCCAAAGTTGTACAAAGAACAAAAATTCTGGCACCGCTGTAAAGCGGCATGCAAGCAAGCCTTTTCATCATTTCTCCTTTATCTTTGTTATTCTCATGCCGTTGTTGTGGACAAGATGATTGAGGTTGAGAGGCAGTGTTGCCTTGATTTTTGGCGCTTCCTCCACCTTGGATTTCAATGATGGGGTCCATGTCAAAGAATACATCCACCATGTCGTGAGACTCGATGGAAAGCCGAGTGCTCTTGGTGCTTGCTCTGCCTTGTGTGTGCTGCCTTGACTTGCCGCCCCATCTCAACTTCTTGAAAAGTAGCATCGATGGTGAATGGGACAGACTCCATCGGTAGTGTTTTATTTGATGTTTGCCTCATCTATTGAATCCATGTTAGGATTGAAGTGATATCGATATCCAAGATTTGACCTATTCTCTCTTGTTCATGAGATTGATAACATAGATCTTGTAGTTGCTCTCTCGGGGGGGGGGGGGGGGGTTCACCGGTCAATACCCCCCTATATAATGTGTGTTCGTAGGGTATTAAAAAATCCCTCTTTTAAAATGTTTGAATCAATAAAATGACCCCTTATTTTAGGAATTTTTCCCAAATTTGAATATAAAAACCCCTTATTTTAATGTACCTCTTAAAATTTGCCTAAAATTATTGTATTTGAAAACTCCTCCTTTTGAACTCACGTTATACATTAACATGATTACATAGTGCACCCCCCGAGGTTGCTCTATGGGGAAATGGCCATTGTTGTGTATACGTTGATCATAGATCATTCATTTTTGAAGGATTTGATGCTTACATAGAATACAAGGACATGCCATCCTATCCTCCATAATTATTTTGAAGATTTCAAACCAAAGTAGCAACTCATACTGAGTGCACACGGCTTGATTGTTATTAGAAAGTATAACATGAGCTAATAGAATCATTTGAACAAATGACTAGCTATCCCTAAGTGGTACAACAACCAACAAAAATCATCTTCACATGGCTAACCATAATAGCTCTAATTGGCCAAATCATAAGCGTCTTTGCACGTCTTATGATAATCTGTCAAAACAACAACGTCTTTGCATTACCAACCCTAATTTGCCAAACCAAAAGTACATAAAAATGTAGTTTAACTACCTCACATTCTCTAGCCATGCCCAATCCCACACACCTTGATCTAAAAGGTTCACAAAGATTAGGACCACGGGGTAATATTCGTGTCTTTATTGGTCAATTTATATGTTCATGGGTGCGACATAAATACACACCCATGTCTACATGATAGTGCATGTAGATTGAGGACAAACCCTAATATGTAACAGTCTATCCCAAAACTCTTAGAGGCCAAACATAAATGACTTTACACAGGCTACCCTGATCGTCCAAACATGGCCATCCATTAGTAGCCAAAGGTAAAGCCACTAGCCCTTAGCGGATTAAAATGGCTAAATGTTGTCCTAAGGGCCGATTTGGAGCAACCTAACCTAAGAAGCTTTACAGAGCCTACCTTAACGCCCTAAACATGACCATCTATTAGCGACCAAATCTTAAGCCACTTACATTAAGCGGCTAGCCGTAAGTAGCTAGCCCTAAGCAAATTTAAATGGCATTACCTAAGCTACTAGCCCTCAGCATACTAAAATGGTCAAACACTATACTGATCCAATTTGGATCGGCCCAACCTAGGCATATTTATACGGCATACCCTAATTCTCCAAATATACCCATCTATTTGAGTCCAAACCAAAATTCACTAACCCTAAGCCACTAACTCTAAACTTCCAGCCCTTAATGGCTAGCCCTAAGCAGACTGAAATGGCCAAATGCTTCTCTAGTCTAATTTAGAGTAGTTTTACTGGCGTGCCATCTATTAGCAAACTTAGGTGCCTTTACACGATGTATCGTAGCACTCCAAATACAACTATCTATTAGTGACCAAACAAATAGTTGCTAACCCTAAGCCGTTTTTCCTATGGGGCTAGTACTAAGCGGATTGAAATGGCTAAACGTTGTCCTAATCCAATTTGGAGCAGCCTAAGAAAAGGGGATTTACATAGACTACCTTAACTGTTTAAACACTACCACATTAGGGCCAAAAACGGCTAGAAAAGGGTTTTTTGTTAATCTAAGGATTAAGGAATAGTCCAATCGTTTGACACATATATAAAAGTATGGCACTCTTGTCTCCTCTATCTTGGGTTTTGGTGGTCCTATTTTGATGGAGAGAGGCTAAATGTCTTGATCATAAGGCTGAAACTGCTATATTTAGGTGCTTTTGGCCAGTAAGCTCATTAAATTTGCGGCCCAAAGTAATGAAGTCTCATCTTTTATTCTATTTTATATTTCACAAAATCGTTGTCAAAAGATACAAAATCTATGTGAGAAGGCTCTAAAAACAAGGACATTAATGAAAAATCGCCTACTTTTTCCAACGTATACTTTTTTCACTTTCCCTATTCTTCTTCTCTAATCTCTGAGTTTCCATGGCGTCTTCTGCACCTTGCCCTTCACATAACATAACTTCTTGTGAATTTCATAATGTTAGAGAGGATGGTCTTTGGAAACCCATATCGTTTTGTGTGAATGACTGGGTAACAATGCTTCCTTCTTGCAAAGGTGTACACAGAATGAAGAAGACTAAATGTGATAAAGTAAAAAACAATTGGAAAGTTCGTGTTCTTGCTTTCAAAGTGATTGACAATGGCTGGCTAGCTAAGGTTCGACATGTGTACATGGCCAAGAATATGGTGCTAGACTTGGACAAACATCCCACACTACATTCTTACTGTAAGTAAAAAAACTACATTCTTACTGTAAGTAAAAAAACAACTTATCCATTTGATACAATGAAATTTTCATTCTCCCATTGTTTTTTCTCATTTTTAGATTTCATTCCAGATATATTTCCTTCAATAGCTGTGGAATGGCAGCCTGTGGAGAGTCTACGACGTGGGAGGCTCAAAGCAATGCATAAATGGATTACAAATGCTATTTGATACAATGAATTTTTCATTCTCCCCTTGTTTTTTCTCATTTTTTGATTCCATTCCAGATATATTTCCTTCAACAACTGTGGAATGGCAGCTTGTGGGGAGTCTAAGTGGGACGTTCAAATCAATGCATAAAGAGATTGCATATGCTATGTATGCTGACAAGCCACTGTCTTTTTACAAAAAAATGGATTTGTTTGTCTATTTTGCAGAATACAAGGTTCCATCACGAGAAGGTGCATATGGAGAACTACATCAGTTACCCGTTCCCACCATAAGTTCACTTTCTTGGGAAGCTCTTGATGCATGTACTATACAAAGATTCAAATCCAAGATCAAAGAAGACATCGATAAAGCTATGTCTCCGGACAGGATATCAAGAAGGATTAAAGTTCAATGGTTCTTGCCTATACATGTCTTTGTGGCATGTTTCAAAACAATGGACTTGCAGAGGACAAAGATGATGTGGCTTAATAGAAGATTTTTTATGAATGAATTGGTAATGTACTTGGAGACAGATGGAGTATCAAAGAAACTTTTCATATTGGCGATAATATTAGTTGTAGAGTAAGCCCAAATTTTATGTCTATCTCATGTATCAACTATGTCGTCAATCATTAGTTCAGGGCTATGACTATAGGAGATGGAGAAGCAAATTAGGTAGGTGGGTTCCTCTCGACTCTGAGGAAAATTTTCCAGAGTTTTAACTAAAGGTCAGAGTCCATCCACACATTAAGCATAGAAGCCTTAAAGTAACGAAAAATTGGAGACTACAGGATGTTAGAGAATCTCTTGAGTTTGTTGATGAAACATCTCCTGAGTATAGATTCAAAGTGGATGGAATTGTAGTGAGCACAAGAATGGAGAAATCAACCTCTTGCATCACATGCCTTCCCCCAAAAAGAGTTGTATTTGAGCCACTTGCAAGGACTTGAAAAAAAAAGTTCAATATTGTAATCATTTCATTTTGCAAATATATCTGTCTTTTCTACCTTATTGTGATCATTATTTATGTTTTTTTAAACTTACATTACACCATGATACACATTTAAGAATCGAATAGTTGGTATTGAGTATTTGAAGTACAAAATTATGAACCCCCAAAGGGTATATGTTCATATGGACAAAATGAACAAAGGTGGTACATAACTTTTGTGGTGTAATCAACAATGAAAATCCACTTTTCTTTTTGCCTGAGAGTATTCTACATCCTCAAAGACCCTTTTTATTTTGTGTTCAGGAGGGGGTGAAAGTTTAGGAGGGGGTGGTGGTGACTTGGGCTCCTCAAGGCTTGACACGGGGGACTTGGCAAGGGTTGGTGCTTTGGGCTCTTGAGGAGTGGTTGGCGTGGGTGACTTGGAAACCTTCTTTGGGAACATGAATGGTAGCTTGAAAGGTGAGCTAGGTGCCTCCCCCACTACAAGAGGTTTTGTGCTCTTGTGACGCTGTTAGCGACGGAAATACACTGGGTTTTTATAACCCCCGACGTCGCTAAAACCGTCGCTAATAGCGTCGCTACGAGAGCGTCGCTATATAGAGACGCTCATAGCGACGCTCATAGCGACGGTTATAGCAACGTTTACACAGAAGTCTATAGCGACGCTCATAGCGACGCTACAGAGCCATAAATAGCGACGCCCGAGAGAAATTTTTTTTGGTGTCAGGGCATTGAATGCCCTGCCACCCATCAACCATATTGTACTTGATTCACTTTTTAAAAAAAGTGCAAGGGTAGATAATAGACCCAAAATAGTCACCCACAAGACGCATTGTTTGCAAAATTGACAAGCGTAAAATTGACAATTTTACACATCATAGGCAAAATGAATTGATTGCCAAATGTAATAATGACAATTGTACAACATCATAGGCATAAAGGATTGATTGGCAAAATGAACTGCGGTGACAAATGTAATAATATACATGGTTCAAAAAGACGTATAAAATCCGTCTCATGATACATAAGCTATGAGAAACCCTAAACTAATGCTATCTAGCTACGGCTAAACTAACGTCGTCTAGTCAGACGTCTCATCGCATCCAAGCGGCGTATCTGTCGGATTCTGCAAAAAAAGACAATAAGACAGATTTCAGTAAGTATAAACATATAACGACATTTATAAAACAATACAAAAAATAGAAAAGAGTAAACCCTAATACTAACCATACCGCCGCGAGAACTGAGAATGTCCATCAGGGCGTTTAAGCCCTTCCTGCCTACGTACTCGCGCTCGTACGGTGTGGGATCACGTCCTGTCATCGACCACTGTCAAAACATACAATGATTTCATTATGTTAGAATTAAAAAACTCATAAACCCTAAACTATCGAACATAAAGAGCAATGCGAAAACACTTACAAAATCGGCCTCAAATGATGCCCATCCACCGCTCCCCAAGTGGTGCGAGCTCCCTGCCTCTACTCGCGCTCTGGCTGCATCCTTTTAATGCTTCCACTTGTCGGGATTCTCGCGCGCTGCTTTCTTCGCATTCTTCCAATCTTCTTTGGCCAGCCAATCTGGCCTGTTCCACCCATGCTTGATTGCTTTTTGCACTTCGGAACGCTTGTGTTTGTAGTATTCACGCATTCGAATCTTCATCAGGTCTTAATTGAAGCGTTGATTCCGTGTTGGAACGGGAAACTCATCATGAAGTATGCTGATGACTCTATTTTTTAAATCACTTGGTACTTCACTCCATTTGTTTAGTATGTAGTGTCTAAACAGCTTAGAGCAAAGACCACGCATGCGCGAGATCACCTTCTTGTCGTCATGATCCATGATGATGCCGCCGCTGAAGTCGACGGAGTAAGGAAAGCCCTCTGGCCGGTGACGCGTGAACCTGGGTGTCCCGGCAGGGGTCTCTAGCGGCGTGTCGATGGGGGTACGGACGTCAGGTGTCTCCACCGGTGTTTGGGCCCCGAAGCGAGGAGTGTCGAGTGGAGTGGCTCCTGGCGGAGTAGGTAGAGGTGTGTAGCTACTAGGAACAGTCAGCCGCGCAAAACCTGGCGTAGATGGTGATGTTGTGGCTGGTGTGGGGGCGGGCAAAGAAGGGGAGGGTAAAGAGCCTCGTCGAACACGAGGCGGTGTGGAGGCATCGGTGGCGGAATCCCCACAACAACCGCCACCGCCACCGCTAGAGCGTCGGTGTCTAGCCGAGTGTGAAGATCGTCTCGTCAACGCCGAAGCTTCGGAGTGCGCCGAATGCTCCGAAAGAGAGGGAGATGTGGATGGAGTAGGAACGCGCGATGATGCGCCAGAGCGATGACGCTCCACGTACCACTGTCTCTGCTGCGGTGACAAAGAAGAAAGAAACTCCTCATCATCCATACCTGCATTAAACACACGAATATTTAAACTTAATATTGAATGAATAGAGTAGACAATGATGCAAAGACCATTAAATACAATGACGTAATGACGCATATAAATACAATGACGCAATGAATTGAGTGATAGAAGAGGCAAGTCGAAAACTCAGAATTTTCAATTAAAAGATGTGAGCGCGAGTAGAAAAGAGCGTTATACACCATGGAAAGTACTTAGAGAGCCAGAGCTTTTACAACACGGAGAAAAATTGTTCAAATACAATATTTGTGGCTTTAAGAGATCTCTCTCTCATCCTCGCATAACTCAGCATAGCTTCCTATATCTATATAGAGCTCTCCGTTTAAACACATATCCTCTGTTTCATTTTGTAGCTCCTCTGCATGCACCCCATATAGAGTAGTAGCATCTTGATGCTCGTCTGGCACCACCGCAGCGGCTTCTGATTGAGCATCTTCTCTGATCTCCTCCATTGATGCCGTTGTGATTGGCACATGGTAGCCTTCATACGTCCTTGCACTACGAGGGGCTACCTTTATGACGTACCACCAGTTTGATGTAGACTTTGTAGGATGAAATATTACCTGCCAGAGCCACATAACTTACATGAGAGCTTTCAAGCACATAACTTGTAAAAGGGGGATATTAACTATTTACATACTTACTTGTTCACAATGCTCGGGTAGTACGAAAGTGTCTCTTAGGTCAGTCCATTTCTTAGTAGAATCCACCTCAAGAAAACCAGACTCTCCTCTACGCACAGTAGCGTTGCGACCCTCCATGATTATCTTGAACCATTGCACGTCGAACAAGTCGACAAAAAATCCTCTGTAATCGATCCTCAAAATATCTTGTAGCGTGCCGAAGTAAGTGAGTTCCGCCACCACAGGATCTGCATCAGAGGAACGTCGTCGACTAGACTGTTCAAATTTTGCCATGATTCCACAATCTTGAGTAAAACGCTTTTTGTCGATCCATTCCACCCTAAAATGTCGACCTTTACACCATGCTGCTGTGTATGACTTATACTACAAGGAACAAAGATTATGAGTGGCCGTTCAAACGTGTAGAAATAAAGTCACTAGCTAGTCGTACATTGCAAACTTACCTTGGTCGCACAACCCCGAGAGTACTCCCACTCTTCCTCAGTCACTTCGTCACCGCATTGTTGTGCGCTTTTCAATTGGTTGTGCAACCATCTTAAGCCCATGAAGGTTGGTAGGCTCTCCAGAACCGTCGGATAGTGCATCGGTGGTCGTCTTCCCCGTCTCCACTCGATTCGTGCCCTTTGTCGCTCTTGCTTTGCATCCTCATATTGTGAAATCCACTTTTGCATCACTGGATTGTGAAGCATGAAAAATCGGTTGATTTTAGCCTCTAGATCTTCCGTCATCTTCTTCTCAACACCGAGATTGCACATGACAATCCCAGATATGCGCTCATCATCTATGGTTTGCCATAGCGTGTCCCGGGCTTTATCAAATCCGTCTAGCCACTCTCCAATGTACACTAGGGACTCTGATACCAACCAACCTTCTGCCATGCTACCCTCCGGACGTGCCTTTTGACGCACATATCCCTTAAGCGTTTTCATGAAACGTTCTAAGAAGAACATCCATCTGGAATGAACTGTGCCAGCTATTTCCACCTCATCAACTATGTGAACAAGAAGATGCACCTGAATGGTTAGCATGGTAGTAGGAAAATGTTTCTCAAACATGCACACAAGCTCCGCAGCATTTAGTTTGGCGAATGGTATGGAGTCTAAGTTGATCTCCTTTTGTGAGATCCATTGCACCAGCTTTGCAAGTTTGTAGATTGTGTTACGGATGTCGAGAGACAAACATCCCTCAATGGCAACCGGTAAAATAAACTGTAAAGTATGTGCAGCAATGATATTAAAGTCCACATTTTATGCAATGATATTAAAGTCCACTATGAACATACCTGACACATTTTATGCCAATCGTGTGACTTCAAACCGGTAAGCTTTCCTTCTTTAGTAAAACACGTTCGGAGCGAGTGCATTACGCCAGTGGGGGTCCGCAAAGATCAAATGGTCTCTTTTACTTTGCATTCTTGGGCTCCTGTGAAAATCCATGGTGCTGTAGGGAGTTTTATCGATCCATCAGACACTGTTTGCGGCCAATATTGCTCCATACGATCCACATTTCTAAGGTCAACTTTGGCTCCCAAAGTATCTTTCTTGCTGGTCAGATGGTCCCATAGTAGATTACCCACATTCTTGAATATGTGCATTGGATCGAGCAAGTGATTGATCATGAGTCGGGGCCAGTATGGTAACTCATACCATAGAGATAGTCTCTTCATCCCTGGAGGCAATCCGTCATCACACATCTCCTTCTGATCTAACCATGCTTGTGCAGACATCCTTGGTGGCTCTCTTCCCAAAAAGCCGTCGCGTAACACATGATTCTCTGAAAGATACGCTTGATGACCTTCGTAGATTTTCTTCTTCAGTGAGGGCGCCCTACGTGCATTCAGTCTAGGTCCACATGTGACACATGCTCTGTATCCGCTTGTTTCAAGCCCTGCATGTATACACATGATAATAGATCAACTATGGGAAAAAACAAGATTTACAGCGTCTGAGTGAGGAGTGTCAATAGATCACCTAAGCATTTTGTTAGCCCGGGATAGTCATGTATGGTCCACATTAGAATGACTCTGATCAAAGCATTCCGTCCTCCTGTGTGTCGGCTCATATCCACCACCTCTATGCCAATCCACAATTGTTGTAGCTCTTCCAATAGTGGACGAAGATACACATCCATATTCTCCACTTTATATCGCCCTGGCACAATCAAGCTTAGCCATAGGTGCCCCTTCTTCGTAGTCAACCACGGGGGAATGTTGTAGTTGACGATGACAACGGGCCATACACTGTAAGATGTTGATCTTTGACCAAATGGATTTACGCCATCCATAGCCAAGCCTAAGCGCAAATTTCGAGCTTCCCTGGCAAAATCCGACCATGTTCCATCTATATGTTTCCAGGCTATGCAATCTGCAGAAATTCGTAGCACACCATCCGAAGATTTATTCTCCTCATACCATGATGCTAGGGCGGCCATGGACTTACATTCGAAGAAATGCTTGATGCGAGGAAGCAGAGGAAAATGTCGCAAAACCTTTTGTGGAATTTTTGTCGCGTGGAGATCTACTTGATATCTTTCGGAATCACATTTCGGACACTTCTCCATGTCTATGTATTCCCCTCTGAAAAGAATGCAGTCATTAGGACAAGCATGGATAGAATTGTAATCCATCCCCAAGTTTCGCAAAATCTTTCTTGCTTCATCTCGGGAATCTGGCATCACATTGTCAGCTGGTAGTATGTGCTCTTTAAGCAATCTACACAACATAAAAATACGATACAGTCGTGTAAAAATCTATCAGATCATTATACATTTAGAGTTTTATTAAAGTAAACTAATTGTAATAGATCACCTGAAAATCGTTGTGACGCTAGTGTCACTCCATCCAAACTTTGCCTGCATGTTGAGAAGAACCAGGAGTGCTTTCAATCTAGACATACGTGCTCCATTATACAATGGCGTATCGGCTTCACTTTTCATATCATCATAGATAAGCCTTTCTGAATCCATGATCGTCTCGATCATTTCATTAATCTCGGGCTCAAACATTGCCTCGTTGGGAATGTGCTCTGCATGATCATCCCCGGAGCTGTCAGAGGCTACATCTTGTGGCCTCACATATGCTGCTTGACCAAAGCGCCTGCGAACACGTCTATTGGGTTGCAAGATTGCTGCTTGTTGGCTAGCGTCAGAGTCCCACGAGTTATAATTAGCAAGAACTCGATCTATAATAGATGGATCGAACTCGCCAAATTCACGAACGTGCTGCAAAGAAACACGTCTTGTCCGTCGCACAGCATGCTTGCATTGATTACAAGGACATAAGACCCTCATTGAGAGATAGGTGTTTCGGTTGGACGGTCCCACATCCTCGTCACTACTCATAATGAGGATAAAAATCTTATAACCTGGACAACAAATTTAATATTCTATTGGCATTCTTCGTCTTATCTCTCTCTCTCTCTCTCTCTCTCTCTCTCTCTCTCTCTCTCTCTCTCTCTCTCTCTCTCTCTCTCTCTCTCTCTCTCTCTCTCTAGTCATGTCCAATCCCCGCACACCTCGGTCTAGAGGTGCACGGAGATCAGAACCACCGGGTTATAATCTCGTCTTTATTGGTCAATACCTATATTTGTGGGTACAAGAAATCTACAGACCCACGTCTACATGATACTGCATGTAGTGGACAAAACCCCTTTGCCTCTTCTCTAGCTGTAGCACTTCACAGCATCTTAACATCTTTTCACAGTAGATCTTTTCACTGTTCGTCTAACTCTAAACCCTAAACCGTAAGTAATTCTTGCGTGGACTCGATCTAACGTAAATAAGCGTAAATCTAAATAAACGTAAATCTAACTAAAAATAAACCTAAATCTAATTTAACGTAAGTCTACATCTAACCTAATCTTTAACGTCTTTTGGGATAGTTTCCTACGACGTTAAAACTCTCTTCTTCTTGTGTGTGTGTGTGTGTGTGTGTGTGTGTGTGTGTGTGTGTGTGTGTGTGTGGGTAAACCTAAATAAACCCAAGTCTAATCTAATATAACATAAATCTAAATCTAATGTAAATTATGTTATATTAAAAACAAAGAACTAAACTAACAGGGATTATAAGAACCTTAAAACTGATTTAACACATAATTTTTCACATAACTCGGCAAGAGTTGGCATTCTCATCACTAAAGATGTGAGAGTTAACTTCTGGCGGTGACGCTGCCTCATCTCCATCCACATATGACGACAGCAATTGGCCCTTTGGACCGTTCTTGCTCTTGTTACTAACTTTGAAGTTGCTGTTGAATGACTAGAGGTTGTCTAGATGGTCATTGTCGGGGATGTAGTGACTCTTGCCGCCCTGAAGATCCACCTTCTTCCCTATCTTTTGAAGATATTTCACCAGTACTTTTGGATCGACGGACCCACCATGAGTGAAGGCAGCAATACCCTATATTCCATTGAGGGCTTTCTTCACCCGCTTCATGCAGGCATCGTAGTCTATGGAGACCTAAATCTAATCTAATATAACAAAAATCTAAATCTAGCGTAAATAAACGTAAATCTAACTAAAAATAAACCTAAATCTAATCTAATTTAACTTAAATAAACCTAAATCTAATTTAACGTAAGTCTACATCTAACCTAATCTTTAACGTCTTTTAGGATAGTTTCCTACGACGTTATAACTCTCTTCTTCTTGTGTGTGTGCGCGTGTGTGGATGTGTGTGCCAATAAAAAGAGATAAATGGTATAACCTTTCTATCACCCATGCCAAGTATGATAGATTGGTTATGCCATTTCCCTCTTGAATAATAGGTCTTGAGTTCAACTCCTCGTCGGCTAGATCTTTAGGTCTTTTAATTTTAATTAGTTTCCTACGACGTTAAATTAGTTTCTCTCTCTTTCTCTCTCAATGTGTGTGCGTTTTTTTGTTTATGCATGTTTTCTCTCTCTTTTCCTCTCTCAATGTTCGGTTTTTTGTTTATGCATGTTCTCTCTCTTTTCCTCTCTCAATGTGTGCGTTTTTTGTTTATGCATGCTCTCTCTCTCTTTTCCTCTCTCAATGTGTGTGTGCATTTTTTGTTTATGTATGTGTGTGTGCGTTTTTGTTTATGTTTGTAATATTTCTCTCTCTCTCTCTCTCTCTCTCTCTCAAAAACACTATGTGTGTGTGTGTGAGAGAGAGAGAGAGAGAGAGGGAGAGAGAAAGAGGGGAAGGGAACATGAGAGTGAGGAGAGGGAATGAGCATACCTGGCTCTCCTTCTTCTCCTCGTGTGTGTGTGTGTGTGTGTGGAGAAGAGAGAGAGAGAGAGAGAGAGAGAGGGAGAGCGTTACCTGCTCCTTGCTTGAGGGCGCCGAAAAACTCAGATCTGAGATCTGAGTTTTTGGGCGCTCTGTGTTATTTTTTTTAGCCCAGCCGGCGTCGCTATGAGCGTCGTTATAAGCATCGCAAATTTACTTGGAGCGTCGCAAATTTACAAGTAAATTTGCGACGCTCATAGCGACGCTCATAGCGACGCCGATATTTTTTTTTTTTGAGCGTCACTGTGTGAGCGTCGCTAATATGAATAGCCTCTTGTAGTGCCCCCTACTGTTCTTATTTGAATGATGCTTTTGAACCTTGAATTTTAATGGTGAGTGGAATGGATGGCCCTTTGTATCTGCTTTTGTTTTTGCAGGACTCTTCTTCTTGGTGGGACTCTTCCTCTTGGCAGGACTCTTCTTGGCATGGCTCTTCTTTGTAGGACTCTTCTTTGTATGGTTTCTCTTTGAAGGGCTCTTACTTGTATGGCTCCTCTTTGAGGGGATTTTCTTTGTACGAATATTCTTTGCAGGACTCTTCTTCTTGTGATCCCTTTTCTTTGGATCAGAACCCTTGGTGTCTCTACCTTTCTTTGGTGGCAAAGGAGAATCTATCTCATCTGTAGTTGGTGCCATAGGAGACTCTGGATCATTTGGGTTTATTGGTCTTTCCAAAATCATAGAAACGGGCTTCTCTCTCGCCCACATGACCTTAGACTCTAGATATTCACGCATCTGCAGCAAATAGATAAAGAAAATAAAGGACATGATTACATACATAGTTAAGAAGTCAAAACAAATCAATTTCTCATGAGATGCACACTTACAGTAAGTGTGATCATCCTGCACCTTGACTCAAGATATATCCATGCATTGGCAAGCACCTTCCATCCACAAGATGTTGAGTATGTTTGTAAAGGCCCTTTTTGATTGTAGTACTTGAAACCTTCTATATTGTAATTCTTATTTTTGGTACTCAGGTGACCAACGATAAGTTTGGTAGCACTGGAAGAAGACATCAATCAAAAAGCTACTAGTAGAAAACAATGGGCCGTCAAGCATAGATCATACTTCATACTTATAGTTTACTTCTCCCATGGATACTTGACAATGAATTCATAAATATAATATCTTTCTTCAAAAGATTGAAGATAATAAGACTTCAATGTCCTCTACAAAAAATTAACAATTAGCTAGGAATACCACAGAATATTATAAATTGTTAGGAGTTAAGATTTACCCTTCAACATAGGGGTATATTATGTAATTGCAGGTCAGCATGTCAAAACCTTTTTAAAAAAACTCTACTTTTGAAATTGGTTGTTATTACACAAAGATCCTTCCAGCAATTCCACATAGTGTCAAGTCATGGTTGCTCAAAAATCTTCTGGCTTTTGCTCCACCCATTGAAACATCTTGCAAAACATCACCCGTTCCTTTTGAAAGAGTAGGATCTTCTTTTAGATTCACTTGACCACCATGAAAACCCATTTGAGAGAGAAAAGCCTCGCATTATTTTATGCACTCATCTGCAAGTTTACTTGGCTTAATAGAATATGCATGTGGGACGGGTGTCTAACCTCACTCCTATCTTATTGCAGACGTAGCGAGAACCACGAATATAATTGTCAATTCATGGGACGAAGCTGACTTGACTAGTGCATAGAGTCTACAAGAGGCTGTCAATCTCTTGGAAAACAACAAACAACTCGCATCTAACTCAAGCTACACTCAAATGACAGAAATCACCAAAGCTAGTTGCTCATCGGCAAAATCACATGTGTTGTTACAGCATCAAACGACATCCAAACTTTACAAAACTTCTAGGACATGTTTATAAGACCTAAGCACACATGCTTATGGTCTCAAATATCACTTTAGGTCAAGTGAAAAAATCACGATTATTTACAATAGTGAGTTTTTGACCTAGTGATTTTTGACCCCGAATGCATCTAAATGCTTAGCAATGATGCCCAATACCTCGCCTATATTTATTTTATGATTTTGAAGCTTAAATTCCTACTTATGATGAAATTAGGACACGGGTCATCAGCGCCAAAAGCTACGGATTACTATGAAATGCTTACATCAAATGCGTAGAGCTCTTACCTGCGGTTGAAATGCAATAGATATCACTGCAATGTGACAAACAGGTAGGGAGTAGGAAGCGCAAGAAGGAGAGAAGTGAGCACCATTAGCTCACATTATCTTTCTATTATCCAAAAAACTTGTAAAAAACTCACAAAAATTGGCTTTTATACCTTAGCAAAGGTTTTTGTGGTCAAAACTAATAATCTGGGAGCTCTAACTAAAGATAGGTTGATACAGTCTAGAAGCTTGTAGCCCCGGCTCATCAATTACACTGTCTATCTAGAAAGTAGGAGTTACAATATTCCTAATTCATCAAAATAATAAGTGTTTTTACAATAAAAGCTCCGAAAAATGGTATCCGAGTTAGCTTGTTGCTAACATTCCCCCCCTCCTTGTCTGTGTCGTCCCTTGACACAGCTTCATGGACTGAAGTAGTCTTCGGGTTGATGGCTAGGGAGGCGGTCTTGAAGTGCTTGTAATGCTTTCTCATATCTGATTCTTCTCTCTTTGTCAGGAACCTGCAAGAACTGCATGGTGACTCTGTTTTTAAGATCAATGGCTGAATAGCCAACAAATCTGGATGTGACGTTGCTTATCACTGGCCCAAATATCTTCGTTTGCCAAGTGAAGAAACCTATATAAAATTCTTTCTCAAACACCAACATATTACTTGAGGGCAAAAACATGCATCGGGCGTAAAAGCCGTAAAGGACTTCTTTGGAAGGCTGGACACTTAAGTCATAGCAGAGATATTGCCTTCGAGGAACGACATCCATGGTGCTCTTGCTTGCTATGGCTCGTGAAAATCTTGAATACATGTGAGCAGCATTCTCCAAATCTTGTATAGCATGGCAAGTGAGAGGTCAGGGAGGTTTTTGAAGAAAATCATGGCGCTCGTAAGGGTTTTCACCATGTATTCCACTATTGGTGTTCCCTACTCTGGAGCTGGAAATCTTCGGTAGTTCAACCATGTAGGCCGCTTCTTTCTCAGTGCTTCATATGCTTGCCATGTCCTTACTCTTGGTACAGGACAAAATGTTGGGTCTTTCTGAAGTGGGGCAAGTGCTCTTGTGAACAGAATCAGATATCTTGGATTCTTGTTAAACTAGCTCTTTCTCCACTTGGGGTGGACATCCTCTCTATCTTCTGCCTGCATATCCTTGTATAGTCTTTCTTTACCTGCAATAGCTCTACTTTGATCCAAGGGTATGGCAATGATTTCTGATGCCACTATGCATTGATTTGGTTGGGAGTGAGTTGAGTGACATTGACTGAGTGGAGAACTCTCAACTCCCAATCCATCACTGATTTCCATTCGGCATTTGTCTCTTGGGCCACCTGCTCCTTGAGTTAATCTTCCTTAGCTTTAGAATGTTGAACCATGGACACTTGCTTAGCATCCGTCAGTGGTACCTAAAAAACCTCATTTCCTTCTAGCCCTTTTGTGGGCTGTGTTTCCATCTCAACAAAAGAGACTGAGGGAATTTTGATAGTTGGTTTCTCTGAGGGACCTGCTTCTTCTTGTGTCTCTTGTTGTCCCTCTTGCAACAATTGATTGACTCTCTTTAGTTCAATTATCTCTTTAAGTAGTTGTTCTTCTTATTGTACCTGCATCATTGCAAGGTCTCTTCTTTGTGATTGCCCTAGATTTAGCTCTAGCTTGAGTTCCTTGTTTTTCTTTTCCAAACTCTTATAGACTTCATTTGTGCCTATCTCAAAAAAATTGCTTGATCATTGATCCTTTGCTCTAAGTACTGCAGAGAAGCGTTTTCTACATCGAGATGCACTTGGATCTTTTGTACTAACAGAGTCGTGGTTAGGAGTTCATTTGTTACCTCAGTGTCAGTTGTTGATCTTTGGTCTTGTAGGCATTAGATAACTTGGTGAGAATTTCTCCTAGCTCCTCCATTTCTTTCTGCTGCTTCTCTTTGGCCAGCTGGTGTTGTTCTGTCTCATCCTTCAGCTCTTTGATCTATCCCTGTAGATCTGAAATGATATTCATCCTATCATGTGATCCTCCTTGTAGAGCATCAATGACCGCTCAAGATCTCTAGCCTTAACACTGCGGCTAAGTGCTGTTGTTCGCATTTTTTCGGTCATCACTTGCATCTTCTTGGCATATTTGTTTACTTGCATCATTGACTTTGTCATTTGTCTCCCATTCTCTAGACTCTGTAGTAGGCTGCCTAGATGTTTCATCAGTTTCAATGTGTGGCCCCTTGGGTGGTGCTATGGTGGCTGCTTGTGGTTGTTGCGGGGGTTGTTCTTCACCTTGAGGCGTTGTGGTTGCCTCGACTGCTTTTCCTTCTTGAGGATTTGTGGATACCTTGGCTGTTTCTTACTGGGTGGTTGTAGAAGGATCTATCTTTGTTGTTTTGGGCTGCTCAAAACTGGCCGCTGCTTGCGATTCAAGTTCTTTTTCGTTGGCTTCATCACCCTCATTGGGTCTAATTGATGGTGAACGGTGAGGGCTTGGCATTAACTAGTCTGCCTGCTCTGTAGTGGGTGAGGTTGGCTTTGGAGATAGCTCCTCTTGGTCGTGATGTGTCTCACTTTGTTCCGTAGCCTTCGCTTGTCTTTGTTGTTCGGCTGCTTCTTCCCTTGCTTTCCCCTTAGCTTCTTGAGCTTGTTTTACTTTTAGGGCTTCTGCCTCTACGTACATGCATTGAAGAAAGTCTGTGGGATCCTCTGCTTCTTTCCTTCCAAGGTTTTTGGTTTTGGGTCCCCTTATCCTTCTTGGAACCCACCTTTTTGGTTCCTCACCTTGAGCTTGATGGCTTCTTTCATAAGTTTTTTTTTCTCTTTCAAACCACGCCTTCTTTTGCTGAGGTTCTTCTTGATGTGCAGCTACAACTTTCTTCTTCATCTCTTCAATTCTGGCCCTCCTCTCCTTATTGTCCAAGCTCTCACTGCTATGAGCTTCATGAGAGCTTTTTGCCGATTCTTCATCTGACTTATAAATTCTCTTTGATGAACGCGTGGTTCTGGGATAAGGTTGCACAGATACAATCCATGTGTTTTGATCTGGGACTGGCCGCAAATTGTTGGCCATGACAATAGCATGATATGCTATTCTTGTCAGTACATCATACATGCCCAGATATGTGATTTTACCTTCTTTCTTGGTGCCTTTCAGCATTGCTAGCACATACTGTGTATGATCAATTGGCTGCCTGGGTTGTCCATTTCAACACTTGGGTGAAGGTAGTTACAACCGCATGGTTTGGGGTGGTGTACCATGGCGGTCTCTTTGCTAAAAAGTGAAAGTGTTGATGGTATAGACAAGCTGGTTCTTCCATTTGCCTTTAGATGAGGCTAGCAAAAGTTGTAGTAGTAATCTCCTTGGTGAATGTGACTATTGTCTTTCTATCTCTGGCCCGCATTGTCATTCCTTCAGTCGGCAGATTTAGTCCCTTAGCCACAATCTCTTTTGTGATCACTACTTCAACTTTGTGTCCTTGGTGGTTGATGATTTGGGCTGATCCATCCTCTTTGATAGTAGACAATAACTCATAGTCTTTCTGGAAATCTATGCCGCACGGTTCCTGGTCGTAGAAGTCCCTGACACCCAACCTTGTGTTGGCTTCTTTTGTGTCTGGCTTGGCAGCTACATCATATATATCTTTAGGTAACATTTGCAGGTCTACTTGGTGTCCTTCTTTGCTCTTGAACGTGCCTGTGAAAACTGTGGTGTTGTTTTCTTCAAGCTGTTCTCTTGACAAGTATGTTGCTTTGGCCGTCTTTATTGAACTTGGGTCTACCTAGTAGGGTGGAAACTCTTTCAGCTATTCTTTTTGGGACACCCTTTTCTTGGCCTTCTTGACAGCTTGCTGTTGGGAGAAGAGGGGGAGATCGATTGCTTAAGCCATTCAACACACACACACACACACACACAGAACGTAGAATTTACATAGACATGCTTGTAAGAGAGTGTAAGAGATGTGTAAGAGATGGAGACTAGATTAGAGAGTACACAGCAAATAGAGCATAGCATAAGAGAGTAGAGAAGAGAATCTTCAAGAGAAAGGCCTAAATCTAGCCCCAAACTCCACGGAACCTCTCTTGTGGAGTTGGTATTTAATATATTATTTTTGAGTTTAAAGTGCCAAAAATTGAGTCCCCTCTTTTTACAACCACTTCACTTTTGTAAATGAGTGAAGCTCATTAGTTCTTGCATGATCCATAAGGGGAGTTCCCACTACAACTATTTACACAGTCATAGTGGCTTATTGAAATGATATTCTAAAATACTGTGCAAACATGAAATGGCCAAGAGTAATTGCGGGCACCTCTTCATCAACTCCCCGCATTCCACTCTACAAAATCATCATCAACTCAATTAGAAAATAAATAGACAGCACATAATTAACCATTACACCAGCTATCCCAATTGCAGCTAACCACTACAACAGGAGGGTGCCCAGTCTTGTAACATCCCTCCCACCTGGGATAGCAACTATCCTCAGTTGCTCAAAAGAGAAATCAATTGGTCCGTGAGTGATGGAAACTATGGAGAAGGTCGAGAAAGTTGTGAAAAAACTTTTCAGGCACCCATTTGGCATCCTCTCTAGGGTGTCCCTTGAAAGTCAAAAGTTAACGGCGGTTGTAAACCATGCCAGTGCTTGTAGTGGTCGTCTCATGATCAATTATTTTGTCAGGGATAAGTTTCTCTTCTTGGTCTACAAGTGAAGGTGGGTCTTCATAAATGTGGTGTGTAGGTAGGGGTCCTCTGAATGGGCGTAAAAGACTAATGTGAAAGGCATTGTGAATGTGCCAATGTGGAGGTAGGTCTAAACGAAAAGAAACATCATTAATGACAGCTGAAATTTTAAAAGGTCCATAAAAACGAGGAGCAAGCTTAACAAAGACATTGGTATCAACACTTTTGATCCTTCGCTTTTCGATTCGAAGTAAAACATGGTCACCTTCTTTGAATTGTTATGCCTTGCGGTGCTTGTTAGCATGCTTGGTGTAAATTTCTTGTGAGTGTTTAATGGCAAAATGCACACTTGCATAAATAGCATGAAAGTCAGTACTGAAATCATCAGCGGCAGGCACAACATTAGAAAGACATGAAGTAGGAGTAGGAAGAGAGTGACCATATACAACTTCAAATGGAGATTTACCCGTGGCAGTGTGAGTGGTGCTGTTGTATGCAAATTGTAGAATATGCAGGTAATCATCCCATTTCTTAGGTTGAGAAGAAACATAAGCCTTTAACAAGTCAATAATAGTGTGGTTCGTGACTTCGGTTTGACCATTAGATTCAAAATGAAATGCAGAAGTGAAGTCAATTGTAGTGCCAAGATTTTCAAACACAGTAGTCCAAAAAGCACTACAAAATTTTGAATCTCGATCAGAAATAATCACTTGAGGCAAACCATGATCTAGGAAAAAAGTCTTAAGAAACAAAAGTGCAACTTGATGTGCTGTGAGTGTTTTCTTACAAGGAATGAAATACGCTTGTTTAGAAAAATGGTCAATAATAGTCCAAATCATGTCATGTTTGTGCATAGTGAGTGGGAAACCAGTAACAAAATCCATTGAAACATGTTCCCAAGGTCTTTCAGGAATGGGGAGAGGGTGTAAAAGTCCCAATTTCTTACATGTAGCTGCTTTGATTTTTTGAAAATCAAACAAGTTGAAACATAGTGTTTAACATCCATTCTCATAGTAGGCCAACAAAAATCACGACATAAAGTTTGAAAAGTTGCAGCAAATCCTCCATGTCTAGCATAGGGTGGTTTGTGCAATTCTTCAATAATTAATGTATGGAAAGGTTTAGTCACACACAATTTTTGTTTGAAATAAAGGAAGTTTTCTTGAATAGTGTATTCGAGAAATGTGTCCACAGAATATCAAGAATATGCAACCATGTTGTTTTAAAGTCATCATCATGTGCATAAGTGTCAGGCATAGTGTCAAATGAAGTTCTTGTAATGGTTGATAGATGATTAAGTGAGGGTCTTCTACTCAAAGCATCAGCTACAATGTTTTCTTTACCAGGTTGGTATTGAATGTTGGGCTGGAAACTTTGAATAAAAGCGCCCACTTAATATATCTATCATCTATTAAGGACTGAGAAAGTAAATATTTGATACTTTATTGATCATTTTTAATGATCAACAAAGTACCCATTACATATAGCTTCCAAATTTTCAATGCATGTACCACAACAATCAACTCTTTATCATAAGTACTGAACTTTGATTCAGAAGGTTTGAATTTACGACTTTCAAAAGCAATTGGATGGTTATCTTGCATAAGGACTGCACCAATACCTTTTCCACTAGCATCAATGACTACCACAAAGAATGGTCTTTCAAAATCCGGCAATTGCAATACAGGTGTATTAGTCAAAGCATGTTTAAGTGCATTAAATGAGCTTTCTTACAAATTAATCCATTCATAAGGCGTGTTTTTCTTCAACATGAGAGTCAAATAATGTGATTTGTAAGCAAAGTTACGAACAAATTCCTGTAATAGCTACAAAGACCAATAAAAGAACGTAGTTCATGCAAGTTTTTGGGTCTAGGCCATGACTGAATGGCCTAGACCAATAAAAGAACGTAGTTCATGCAAGTTTTTGGGTCTAGGCCATGATTGAATGGCTTCAATTTTCTTTGGATCGACATGTATTCTCTTACCCGATACAATGTGTCCCAAATATTCAATTTCAGATTGGAAAAATGAACTCTTTTCGGGATTCAAATACAAGTGATTTTGTGCAAGCAGATCAAATACACGTGTTAAATGCTATTTATGCTCTTCTTCAGATTTACTGAATACCAAAATGTCATAAAAAAAACAATCACAAAATCTTGATGGTCAATGAAAATTCTATTCATCATGCATGTGAAGGTGGCTGGTGCATTCGTCAAACCAAATGGCATGACAAGGGATTCATAGTGTCCACTTTGTGTTCTAAAAGCAATTTTGTAGACATCATGTTCAAACATTTTAACTCGATGATACCCTGATTTAAGGTCAATTTTGCTAAAGATGTTTGCCCCTTTCAATTTGTCTAAAAGATGTTTGCCCCTTTCAGTTTGTCTAATAGATCAATCATTCAAGGAATAGGAAACCTATTCTTAATGGTGATCTTGTTTAAATCCCTGTAGTCGATACACATACGAAAGGTTCCATTTTTCTTCTTGACAAGAAGTATTGGAGCTCCGTATGGTGAACTACTAGGTCAGATTAGGCCTCGGTCAAGTAAATCAGTGATTTGAGTTTGTATTTCCCTGTGTGCGGTTGGATTGACACGATAAAGTGCTCTACAAGGAGGTTCACTACCCGATATAGTATCAATTTTATGGTCTTCGGGGCGTGATGGTGGAATTCCAGGTGGTAGATCATGCTTGAAACAATTTTTAAATATGAGAGAAATTCATCGTGTGTGAAGTAACGTGAAGTTTCAGTTTCAGGAGAAATTTGGTTTACCAATACTAGATGTTTTCCCCTGTTTTTGAATTGCTCTTTTGGCTTGAGTGTGAGAGAGGAGTGGAAATTTTTGATGTGCCAGTGTTGCTTGGATGGAGAAATTTTTATTACGAGTGAGAGACATTGTACGTGTTTTATAATTAATCAAAGGATCAAATTCATGACAAAATGGCATTCCAAAAATCAGATCAAGACCATGAAGTGGTGCTACTAGAAATGTGCGTGCTTGTGTAAATTTACCAATGCAAACTTCAACAGTGACTTGGGTTTTACAATTAAAACGTTGATTATTAAAAACAGTTTTGACCTTGTAAGGTGATGAGATTTCAGAGAGAGATAGTTGTTGTGCCAAACGTGTGGAAATGAAATCATGTCTACTACCATCATCTAGAAGAATGGTGATACTTTCACCCTTAAGAGTGCCTTGCACTTTAAACAAGGTGTGAGGAGATATAAGAGTACCTGAGGAGGGATTGTCATCGTTATCATAATCAGGATCATATCCCTCACCATAGTTAGCTTCCACTTCATTGTCATCGGGAGTAGCATCTTTGATGAGGTTAAGAGTAGCTTTGTTGGGGTGGTTGTTGTTGAAGGGTTTTTTACTTGAATTTCGGTTGACTCCATTGGAATGGCCATTGGATTGACTATTTCCCTTAGCAAGACCATTTGGGCACTTATCTACATAGTGACCATACTGAAATCATTTAAAATACCTCACCTTTTTGTTACCATTAGAATTTGGAGGAGGACGTTGGTTGAAAGAATTCTGGTTGCCTCGTTGCTGAGTGTTGTTGTGGTTGTTGCTCGTCTGAGGTTGAGCAGTGGTAGGAGGATTGTTAAATCTTCGTCTTTTGAAAAAGGTATGGCTTTGGTGTTTGCTTCTGTCAAAGTTAGGAGAAAAAGGAGGTCTCTTGTTGTGGTTAGTGTTAGCAGGTTGATCAGTGTGAGAGGAATGTCCACCTTTCTTCTTTTCTGCATTGAGAGCCAAATCAATGGCCTTTGACAGAGAATCTGGTTCGAACATATCTACCTCAGCACCAATTTGTAGTGCCAAGCCTGATATGTATTTACGCTTCAATTTCCTACAACTAACATGTTCAATAGCTTACAACTGAATTAAACAATTCCAAAAACGATCAGTGTAACCCTCTACATATTCATTTCGACCCTGGCGAATTAAATCCCATTGACATCGTGCTTTAGCTTTGTTCCGTGTGGACAAAAAATGGGGTAAAATCACTTTTTTAAATGCATGACAGGTGCGTGGTCTTCTTCCATGCTGTTTGGTGGCATTCCACCACAATGCAGCACTGCTAGTGAGATGATTTGATGCACATTTTACCATTTCGCGCTCAGGGAATTCTTCATCATGAAAATAGTCATCTAGTTGACTAACCCATGCTAGAACCGTGCTAGCATCTTTAGCGCCATCAAAATCCTTGAAAGTGAAGGCTTTTCTGCTAATTTTGTTTTTTTTGGGTGTCGGTGCAGATTCGGTGCGTGCAAAATGCAATAATTTATCTTCAAGTTCTTGCCTTTGCATGCATTCATATGTGAGGAACTGTTGCAGATTTTGAAGTTGTTTCGCAATTGTGGGTGCCTGAGGAAGGTGTGCCATGATTGCGTGCCTTTTTTTAATTTTTCTCTCTTTTAAAAAAAAAATTATGAGAATGCTTAAAAAGGGCTATTCGGTGATATTTACAGATACAATATGCGGAATAAAAGAGTAAAATAAATAACAAAAATGTAATGTACTTAGCAAAAAAATTGCGGTGGAGTCTCCGAAATGGCGATGCGCTAGGAAATTTCCAAAAAAGTGGAAGGTCCGACGATGCATCAGCGAGTCGAGTCAAATTGCGTGGCGTCTGATCTCCCTTATCTTCCGCAAAGAAGACAACAATATCAGTTGTAGAAGAGGAGTCCGCAGGTTATTGAAATGAGTGAGAAATTTTTCGATTAGTTTGACGATGTTCGAATTCTCGGTAAATAAATTTGCAGCTCCATTGATAGTCAGTGTAAGTTGGAAGAGCAGATAATTTTTGGTTGCAAAACATTTGGCAATTGTGGGAATCTCTCCGTGCCAATGCCGACCAATGACTTGCAAGAAGGGGAAAGTCAAGCTTCTTGGAAAATAATAGCCCCTTGTGACCGAATGGGGGAGGCCTAATTGAGTTGGGAGACCGGTCAAGTAGAGGCAGGGGGTGTAGCTCACTTGGTAGTGAACTTGAGTTGTAGGGTGTGACGAGGTTAAGTAAGGGGCCTATTTTTTTTCTTAAGAATTAAGGTTGGAATTTGGGCAGCCAGCCACAGAGTTTTAATTAAGGCCACACCTTTTATAAAAGGTGTGTAACCTTTTGCATGTCACGCAGGTCCTAATTGACAGAGCAGCGAGCAGAGAAGAAGTACCTAGCGCCATGCAAAGAGAGATGACGAGAGTGATTTGCAGAGTGTGAGAGGAACTCTTTGTCCAGTGGTCCTGAGCGACCCATTTGAGGATGGTTTCCAATTCTTTGGCGACGGCTACAGTCCGGATTGCTTGTGTGCAGCGGCTCTTCCAGCGAGCAAGAAGGCCGAGTAGCTTGCGAGTAAAGGTTACTGAGTTTGGCGAAGTTCGGCACAGGTGGTTGTATGCGGCAAGGATCATATACCACACAATCTCATGCGAGCTGCAGTAGTCACAAAATCTATCATCCTTCTTCCTCTTTATTTATGCTTTTTGATACCGTCCTCCATGACAAACCAATTACTCGATTGCAAATACTGTTCGAAACCAAGAATCTTCCGACCCTCCAAGCCTTTCTGCTTTCTTCAACTCTTACTCTCTTTCTTGCCTTCACAGTTCGCATTGATTAGGCATTAAAATTGAAAGTTGAGACTCGACATACTGTCTTTTGACCATCATGAAGCCGAAATTGAAAGCCGCTTGCCGATTAGTTACCGATTTGCCGCCGATTAGAGACCAAGCAAAATTTGTTTTGCAAATTTGACCGATTAAGCTTTGAATTTCCATGAATCCTTTAGTCTTTGTATTGCAAATTTGATAAATTGCAATTTCGACGTTGTCGATTCAAGAAATTCCCTTCTTGCAATTGAAATTTGATGCCAATTAACTCAAACCTGTTTGCTCTGATACCACTATTGGGAGAAGAGGGGGAGATCGGCTGCTTAAGCTATTCAACACATGCTCCAAAACATCACGTCCACCTCTTCTTCTAATTTCCAAGCACACACACACACACCTAGACTATGACGCACACACATAGAGAACATAGAATTGACATAGACGTGCTTGTAAGAGAGTGTAAGAGATGTGTAAGAGATGGAGACTAGATTAGAGAGTACACAACAAATAGAGCATAGCACAAGAGAGTAGAGAAGAGAATCTGCAAGAGAGAGTCCTAAATCTAACCCCAAACTCCATGGTACCTCTCTTGTGGAGATAATATTTAATATATTATTTTTGAGTTTAAGGTGCCAAAAATTGAGGCCCCTCTTTTTACAACCACTTCACTTTTGTAAATGAGTGAAGCTCATTAGTTCTTGCATGACCCATAAGGGGAGTTCCCACTACAACTATTTACAAAGCCATAGTGGCTTATTGAAATGATATTCTAAAATACTGTGCAAACATAAAATGGCCAAGAGTAATTGTCGGCACCTCTTCATCAACTCCCCACATTCCACTCTACAAAATCATCATCAACTCAATTAGAAAATAAATAGACAGCACATAATTAATCATTATGCCAACTATCCCAATTGCAGCTAACCACTACAACAGGAGGGTGCCCAATCTCGTAACACTTGCATTGCTGCTATTAGGGGAATACAATGCCAAATTTAAAAAGTTTTGCAAATTCCACTCTGAAATGCCCTTGAGTCTAAATTCCTCACAAATTGAGTCCAATTTGCTTCAAATCAATTTTGGAGCATGCATAGATGCATAAAACCATGTAATAATCAAAATCATAAAGTTCAATTAAAATTTTCAACAGAAGTAAATAATCGTGATTATTTACAAATGGGGATTTTTTCCAACTTTTTGTATTTGATATGATAGACTTGAAATATATAGCATTTAGGTGCTCTGACTGAAGTGTGGACTCAACTGAGTGTACTAGGTGGAAATGGTGCCAGATTTAGGCTTTCAGTCTTTGAAACAGTAGATTAAAGGGATTTTGAGTTTTTGAGATCCAAATTAGCTCAAATTTGGTCAATGGGCTTGGGATATATATCATGTGCTTTGAATCCATAAGGTCAAAGTTGCAATTTTTCCCATTTTGGCAAGAAAGTAAATAATCGTGATTATTAACTTTTTCATCAAAATATAGATTTTTTTGATGCAACTTGGTTCTAGGCATGATGCAGACTCTGTGTATGAGATATGGGGTGATTTGGATCAAAAATGTGACAAATCACTCAAAAATTGGATTGGAAAGACTTTGATGCGTTTTTTTGATAATTTCCAAGTTTTTCTTGTGATCATTTTGGCTCATACTTGAAATGTGGCATGTAATAGATTTGTACAAGCGATAGGTGAAGTGAAGGTACCATTTTCAAGCCAAAAAAGTACAAAAGTGAATACATGCAGTTATTTATAGCAGTCATTTTGTTTTTGCAAAACTTGACAATTTTTTGACCTAAATATTTTCAATACATTTATAAAAAGTCCTAAATTGAATTTGGTAAAGTTTTATCGTGTCAGCATCACTTTGTGCTTTGTCAAATCTGAAATCACCAAGTTTTGTGACTAGATGGCCTGTGGAGTTGGTTAGTCACTTTTGAAGCTATGGACTTGTCCGCTACATAGTCCTGAATCTACCCATCTAGCTTTGGCCCATTTGGAGTCAGTTTGACTTCATATGTTAAATTTGACGCTTTGTAGCCTTCAAGCTGTTGTTTGCTTTTCTAGAGATGGCCTTGAATGTTTTCATGAAACCATCCATGTACATTGTGTATAGACCCAGTCTATAAGCTGTCTGTGGAGTCACAATCCAATTATGGCATCTTGCAAAAACCTAGATTTTCTACCTAGGACCTCCCTCGACCCCTGCCAAATGGTCATTTGGTGATATAGAAGTGTTCTATTATATGGGGGCATGCTACAATTCAAGTCTCATCCAATTTGGTTGAGCTGATAGGCCGCTATGGTCAATTTTTGATCGTAGGACTTCGTGCACTGCTCGATTTCCAGGGTTTTTTCCTTGAGCCTGGACTTGCTACCAGCCATATAGAATTGATCATTGATAAGCTTAGAACTTACCCCTCATGTCTCATGTGAAACAGCGCTATTAAAGGGTGACTGTGGACTCCGAAAATTGCGCGCGAAGAAGGTAGAGAGCTCTCTTCTCCAAAGGTGACTAGAGGAAATGAGGTGATTTTGGGCTACCTTGGATGTCTATATTCGGACTTCCCACACTATTTTTTCCCAAATTTTCCTGTTAGTCCTACTAGGCCATGAAATCTATGTTAAACTCAAAAATTTCTTCAATCGGATTCCAAGAGCTCATTCTACAAGAATTTGGGAAAGTAGGCCTTGGCAACCTAAGTTAGGCTTCTCGCTTCCATCTATCGATTTGATTGACTTTTTTTGTGTCTGTCTGCCTTGTCCTTTTGACCATCAGCGTATCTTCAGTTTTTCCATTTGAGCTCATTTGCTATTTATTATTATTTTTTGACCTGTTTATTAAAAAAAATCAAAGAAAATAACAAAATAAGCTAAGTGAAAATCTAATAATTAAGAAAGTCCGTTGAAAAAAACAGCTTTATTGTTGCTTGGTGGATTTCTCCATTTTTAAGTCTCAATATCAAGAAAAATGATAAAAAATAACCAAAAAAGACCGTTTTTGATAATTTTCTGAAAGTATATACACTATTTACACTCATTAGGGAGATGTTAATAGTTGAATTTTCCCTATTGATGACTTGTTAAGGACATTATTAGGTAATTTTGTAAAAAAATCACACGTTAACATCAACTTTTTCCTCCCTCTTCAAACATTGCCCTTAATTACTTAGTTCCCTTCCACCCCTCCTAGATGGTTGATGCATGGTTTTTAGGACCCCTTCTGAAGATGCAATAAAGGCACAGTCAGTTGTTGGGGAGATGAGGATACTCTAGTCCAAGGGATCTCGAAAGAGAAGAAAAATCTACTTCACAAGCACCAAAGAGTAAAAAGTGCCATGGACAAAAGATACGAGGGAACGAGCTCTTATGCATGCCTACAACCTATATCTTACAGAATAGCCCATTCTAGGTGTGAATTTCTAGTGAAATTTACACGAGGATGTTCGTGTGGACTCACAGCACAGCATACTCCGTTTTCACTTTTTTACCGACAGTAAATATTTTTACCACAGTAAATATTTTTTACCTACAGTAAATATTTTTTACCTACATGATACATACAAATCACTTTTTACCTACAGTAACTTTTTCTACCCATGGTAAATATTTTTTACTGCACCATAAGTATTTGGTAGGTAACAGTCACTGTTACTAGAAGCAGTGATTAGGCATCAACAATACAGTTACAAGAGTAGAAAAGGGGAAAATCTTATGGTAAAGGTGAGTCAACAGGGATAAAGACTTTTGAGTTGAAAAGTGACATGCTGATTTTTTCAAAGAACACATGTCAAAAGAAGCCATGGTTGAGGATTTTTTGAGAATTTGATATTCAGGAGGACCCAGCTGCCACCTCCCCCCCGCCGGTCCCCCCCTGACATGTGCAGAACCTCCAGTTTCAACAGCCACCTTACCTGCTCTTAAATGCTGGTCAAGGCCTTATCCCCATGTGTCACAATCAAAAAAATCAGCATTTACCCTCCCCTCTCACATCACTCTAGAGAATATCTTGATGGTGACATATTAGGTGACCTCAATCTGTTGACCACCCTAAGCAAAAAGTAACCCCAATCAACGGATTTAAGCATGTTTATCCCTAATCCTAAACCCTCTCAGAAACCTATATAAGGAGGCCTTATCTCACTCAAAACCAACACTTCACCCACTTCACCAAGCAATGAAGCTATGACGACATTGCTCACAACGAGGAGCTATGGAGGGAGCTCTACTCTCTCTCCCTCTCTCTCTCTCCCTCTCTCTCTCTCCCTCTAGTATGCTACATTACTAACCCTAAAACCTAAATAAGGAGTCTTCTCTCATGCTCCATGGCCACCATCCTCGCCATCATTCTCTAAGGTATTGATGTGTTGCTAGTAGGATCATACCTACTTGCTGGGTTGATTGTTTTTGACAAGGGATTATGCCATCCTTGGCTTGCTTCTCTATATCCTTGTTATGTATGATCAGATGCCGTTGTATTGTTAAGCCGATGTCTCGTGTATATATATGCTACATAAGGTCCCAAAGCTTCGTTTCTATGTGTTTTGCCATATGTTTTGATGCCATCATAATGCCAAAAGTCTCACTTGCCTATGTGCACTATGTGTGAGGTCCCTAAACCTCTTAATTTAGGGTGGTGCCCCCTTTGTTTTGTTCTTTGCTTGTTTGCATGAGGCGTGGTTTGTGGAGTGTGCACGACCTTCAGTCCATAAGCAATGAAGATGTGCAATCTACAACATGGACGAATGGCATGAGGAGTTTGCAAATTGGAGAACAGAAGAGGAGGAGGCTTTAGAGGCCTTAAAAGCTTTCATCGAGGTCTTGTTACCAGGTTGCAATGTCATTGAAATTCAAGAAGTAAGTTCTTCTACATGCCTTGTTCGTGATCGTCGCCAACGAAGGAGAGTAAGAAGAAGAGCTTGATATACCTCTCCTCTCAACCTATGAGTGCTCCAGAAACCTCCAACGCACACGAGCTTGAAATATTCTACATCAACATACACGAAGGTACTGTGACACACATTAAGGGAAGAGAAAGCATCACTAGGCCTCTCTTTCCTGAGGAGCCGACTAAGAGGAGGAAGATCACCTCTACACCTAAGTGGCCCAAGGCCGCAGCGCGTGCTCAAGCGTAAGGTAACATTTGGCTTAATCTCATTAATAAGGGATTACATGACCACTACAGGCAAGAAAAAGGCTAGTGAGCAACCAACTTCAACCTCCAACTTGCAACCACAACTCTCACCCCTAAATCCTCCTGAAGCAAAGAGGCGAAGGCTTGCCTACAAGATTTCCGCCCGTCTACGAGTGCTCCCAGTGCACTTTGAGAATCCAGACACCACCAATCCCAAGCCAACCTCCTGTCCGTGTGAAGATCACTTTGGATATTGTCCAAAGTGCTTTGGAGACCGGGTGAAAATCCTCCCTGCCCTACCTTTGTTGCTAATTTTCAAGAAGTTATCTCAATCTAAGGAAACTATCTTAGTTGATGATGTGCTACACATTAATGGTGTCACTTTCATTCGTCATGCTGATTATGGTAATAGCATCCAATTGTTGATTACTAAACGGCTCAGCATTGTACAAAGTGTTGCCATCACGTCTTACATCTTCACAGATGCATCAGGAAGAGTCGAAGTGATCCGAGGTGCTGACCTTCTGTGGCTGATCAGGCTCATTGGTCCCAAGGTGGTGCAACTAAGCTAGGCTCTTGTGTGTAAGTATGGATGCCAATAATGAGAATGATGATCCCCGCATGTTTCCTTTCCATTTTGTGCGTCATATCCGTGTGAATATTTGTATTGATAGAAAAATCTTTTATCAGCAAAGAATAGCCCTGTTGTTTGGAGCCGAGAGACTTGGGGAAATCTTGCGCTCTCCTCATCCTGTCATTCTACCCTTACTAGACTATTACCATTCCTTTGATGTGTCGATCTTCATCCTATTTTGAGCTAGGTTGTGCTAAAGCTCCAAATTGTAATTACCATACTCTATTCTAAAATAAATTGGAGCTGTTTGTGTAATTGTTTACTCTCTCACTTATGGCCTTCCCTAATTTTTATGGTAAGCTTGGGGAGGTTGCTCCAAACTTTTTGGATAATTTGAAAATGGCCTTTCTGGTATCGGGAAGGGATGACAAAGCTACTAAGTTAAGGGCCTTTCCTTTGGTCTTGAGGGAAGGTGCAAAATTATGGTATCAAACTTTGGCACCTGAAGAAAGAAGAGACTGGGAGTCCTTAAAGATGGCCTTCACCGAAGAATTTCGCCGCCATGAGCCTCCAGAGGAGATATGGAGACAGCTCTTAGAGCTACGCCAAACATCACCCAATGACTATAGAAGCTATGAAGGAAAGTTTTCCAACCTGTGGGAGAAATGGTGTGCATCACTAGGTGAAGGAGAAAGGGCGCCAGAATGCCTAAAGAAGGACTGTTTCCTGGAAGGTCTTTACCCCATCCTTCGAGAAAAGTTAAAATGTAAATTCCCAGATACCTTTGATAAATCTATGACTTATGCAAGGGAGAAGGATAGGAAGTTAAAATTCCAAGATCAACTACAAGGGGGAATGGAGCCTCCACCGCTAGCTCAACCTACGGCAAGGGTAGTAGCAGGGACAGGAGCAACAGACCAAGAGTCCTCTCAACAAGAATTACTTGAACAAATCACCAATCAACTAGAAAGCCTGTCCATCAATCTGGTTCAAGGTGTAAGGGCTCCCCAGCCAGGAAATGAACGAAATAGACAAGAAGGACAAAGGCAAGCACGTGAGTACATTTGCTACAACTGTGGAGAGGTAGGTCACGGCATGTATTATTGACCCCATCCACGACGCTATCAAGGAAATGGTAATCAAAGACGGCCTCCTCGCCAGCAAGTCACTCCTCCTCGAGCTAGGCCACTAAATGGACAAAATGCACACGTGGCTCCACCAATCCAAATATTGAGACCCCCTCCTCCACCACCACAAGCACCAACAGAGATCCCTCCACTACCATCGGGAGGGGAGGGTAGGGCTGTCTCTGTCATAAGTCTTGACAATGGTAAGGATAAAGGGAAAGAAAAAATGGAGGAAGCTCTTGCCATGCCAATAAAGAGAGTTAGGAGACAAAGAACTGATGAAATGGAAGCTTCAGAGCCGGGTAAAGGGAATGAGGGTTCCTCCCAAGTGATAGGAGACAAGAAAAGGAAGAGTAGGTCAAGGAGGCACATAGGAGTAGAAGACTTTCCACTTGGGGTAGGATCCATACCTTACGACCTGGTAGCAGATGTGAGTAAGCAAGGACCAAAGATTTCATGGCAGCAACTCCTCCACCTTTCCCCAAAGATGCGTAGAACCTGGTCTAAGATGGTCACCACCAGGAGGGCTAAGGCAAAGTCAGTTGGGTCTATTAGTGCAAGAGGCATGAAGGATAGCGTGCCAGTCATTGATGCAGAGATTAAGAGTCAGGGGGTCTCCAATGTGTACGTAGATGGTGGAGCCGAGATTTGTGTTATGACAGAGAAATTAATGCACAGGTTGGGTTTGGAAGTAAATGAGCAAACTTCCTTACAAGCTAAGATGGCAAATAATGTAAGGGTGGCTTGTGTGGGAAAGGTTAATGGAGTGAAGGTTTCAGCTTTTGGTGTGGCAATCTCAATTGATGCTTATGTGATCCCAACTAAGGGGGAGGGCTATCCGCTAATCCTTGGAAGACCTTGGCTTATGGCTATGAAAGCTAGGCAAGATTGGGAGACAGGTTCCCTTGAGTTGCGACCAAATCATAAGGTAGGTGTCAAGCAACAGAAAATTGTGTATGACATGAAGCAGGGTAGACAACAAGACCTAGAGATGGAGACTTCTATGGATGAATGGAGCACAAGCAGCTGCTCTTCATCTGAGGATGAGTCATCTGAGGAGGATGCTAGCTCTTTGGAAGTCATGGGTATAATACTACGAAACCCAGAAGGAGAAGGTGGTCAAGACTCTCTAAACAAGGAAGAAGCCACAGGCTTAGAGGAGATGCTAGCTAAGGACCTACTAGAAGAAGAGAGAGAACCCTATTTGCACGTACTAAAGAAGCATGCTGGCCTCTTTATAACTGATTACGAGCACATTAAAGGAGTGACGGTAACCCAACACCATATCCAATTAAAGGAAGGTGCCAAACCAGTGGTGCAAAGGCTAAGGAGATTAGGGCTAGTGCAACAAGATGCACTCTTAAAAGAAGTAAAAAGATTACTCAAGGCAGGATTTATCTACCCAGTGGAAGATTCTGAATGGGTGTCTCCAGTTGTGGTAGCACCAAAGAAAAATGGGAAGTGGAGGGTATGTGTGGATTACAAGCCTCTAAACGCAGCCACAAAAAGGGACCATTTTCCTTTGCCTTTTCAAGATGAAATACTAAATGAAGTGGCTGGCCATGAAAGGTACACGGTGTGTGATGGGTACTCAGGCTACTTCCAAATCAAAATTGCAGATGAAGACCAAAGAAAGACTACCTTCATAACACCTTGGGGGTGTTTTGCTTATAGAGTTATGCCTTTTGGTTTAACTAATGCCCCAGCTACTTTCCAGAGGTTTATGAACTTGGTGTTTCAACCTTACTTTGGTAAGTCCATACGAGTCTTCATTAATGATTTTTGCATTTACAGCTCTAGGGAAGTACATCTGTCCAAGGTTGATGAAGGTTTCACCCGTCTGGCCCAATTGGGTGGGCAATTGAATAAAGACAAGTGCCACATAGGTGAGAGCAAGGTCACTCTACTAGGCCATGTTGTGTCTCAAGATGGTATTGAGGCTGACCCTGAAAAGGTAAAGACATTGTTAGCTTTACCTACTCCTTCAAACGTGAAGCAACTAGTCTTCTTCATTCAAAAGGTTCGCTACATGGGACGATTCATACATCTCCTTTCTTAGGCAATCTATCCTTTGTAGCAGCTCACTAAACACACTACATTGACATGGAGTGAGGAGGGTGAAAGGTGCTTTCAAGAAGTTAAAACCATTTTGAGCCCATTGCCTGTCGTCCTACAACCCACATGGGGTGAATTATTCTATGTAAATCCTAGTGTAGGTCCAGAAGCTCTAGGAGCTGTCTTGATGCAAAAAGACCCAAAGACATCTCTCATGAGACCAGTCTACTTCTCTAGTAGAGTGATGACAGCTGCTGAAAAGGGTTTCAGCGCAACTGAGCAATTGGTGCTAGCTCTTAAGTTTGCAGTGGAGAAGTTTCGGGCTTACTTACTTCCGAGACAATTTGTGGTGATCACAACTGAGGAGGTTTTTCCATATGCCCTACAACACATGGAATTGTCTCAAAGAATAGCAAAGTGGGTGGTGCAGCTTCAAGAGTTTGACTAAACACTACAAGTAGAGGATTCCACCCGTGCTTGTTTGGCAGATGTCCTCACACAAAGGTGTTATGAGAAGGCCAAGAAAGAGGCACCTAGTAAGGTACCGCCTATCCCGGAGCCTGAAGTTCTACTGGGAGCACACAGTCTGTATTTTGATGGGGCTTACAAGAGGACCAAAGACAAGGCATCAGCAGGCATAGTAATATTTGGTCCAGAGAAGGGGAAGATCTTTGCAAAAGGGTTTCATCTAAAAGAGGTTCATTCTAACAATGAAGCAGAGTACCATGCCCTTGTTTTAGGGTTGCAATGTTGTCTTTCTCAGGGCATCACAAAGCTAAATGTTTTTGGTGACTCCATGTTGATTGTTAAGCAAATGGTTGGTGTATGGGCCTGTAAAAATGACAAATTGTCTGTTAAGATGAGGGAAGCAAAGGCCTTGTTGAAGGGTTTTAAAGAAGTTCGAGTGCACTTTGTACCTAGAGATCAAAATCGAGAAGCAGATGCCTTAGCAGGTGAAGAACTACAAACTCTCATAGTAGGTGCTATCCTTGTGAAAAGTCCTTTATACCAGGGAAAGGAGGAGCTGCATGATTTACTTTACTTTCTTGAGCATTATGAAGCACCCTCTGGTATGAGTAAAAGTGAACGTAGGTGGTTGGCAAAAAAGGCTACTAGCTATAGCTTAGTGATTGAGGACTTGTATTGTAGAGGGAAAGATGTTGTCTTAAGGAGAGTTCCTGCATCCCAAGAGATAAAGGATATTTTGTTTAGTTGTCATGAAGGTGTGTGTGGTGGCCACTTTGCACAAGAGATTACTAGCAGAAAGATTTTACAAGCAGGGTTCACGTGGCCAAGCCTCCATCGAGATGTACAACATTGGTGCCGCACATGTGAGGTTTGCCAAAAAGCTGGACCAAGGCGTCTTACCCATGAAAATCAGCATCCAATCAAAACCTATGGGCCATTTGAAAAATGAGGGATAGATGCAATAGGGCCACTACCTTGCACTCAATCAGGGAAGGAATACATCATTATGGGGGTGGAGTACATGACCAGATGGGCAGAAGCTCGTCCCACAAAGCGCATCACAGCCAAGGACGTGAGTGATTTCATTTTTGAATGCCTTTGTTTCCGTTTTGGCACACCTTTGGAGATTCTCTCGGATAGGGGACCGGGATTTTGAGCTGATTTAGTCGGGCAATTGATGAGCAAGTTAAAAATCAAGCGCAGGCACTCTACACCATACTACCCTCAGTGCAATGGTCTTGTCGAAAAGGTAAATGGTCTTATATGTAAAATCATCACTAAGCAAGTGCATTTACATCCTAAGGCATGGGACAAACACCTAGATGCAGCACTTTGGGCCTACAGAACATCCTTTAAAACATCCTTGGGGTATACAGCTTTTCACTTGGTTTACGGGCAAGAGGCACTATTGCCTATAGAAGTGGAGCTAGCGAGCCTCCGAGTTCTAAAAGCACATCAAGAGGATAGTCAAGAGAAGCAGGTGGAAGGAAGAATCATCGATTTGGAGAGGTTAGGGCTAGATCGAGAGTCAGCAGTGAAGTACTATGCAGCCCAAGCAGAGAAGAAACGAAAGAAGTTCAATCGCAACCTTGTCAAGAAAGGTATCAAGGAAGGTTCTTTAGTGCTCAGATACGACAATCTCTTTGATCGCAGGAAGGATGGTAAGTTCTTGCTTAAGTGGGAAGGCCCTTTTGTAGTGATACAGAGGTTCTCAAATGGTAGTTACCAACTAGGTGACCTAGATGGTAAGGTACATCAGACCCCGGTAAATGGTTGGCGATTGAAGGCCTACCAATGTCGTCTTTCACAGCCATATGCTGGTGAAATCAATGCTAAGGATGGTTCAGAGGAGAGCTCATCATATTCGAGCTCCAACTAAGGTAACAATCATGTACATAGTCGTTTCAAAAAAAAAAAAAAAGAGAAGAAAAAAAGAAAAAAAGAGAATGCTACCAGTGAAAGCGGATATTGACAATGGATGGGGTATGGCTTTCAAGGGTCTAGGAGACCAGTTGTTAGTCATGGATGGATACAATTATTCATCAGAAAGGACTAAACAGGGTGCATCAGCCAAGAAAGCAGTAACATGGCAAATTCAATTGGTACCAGGTGGGTAAGTATTCAAGAGAACCCTATTGTAGCACAACCTACAGCTAGAGGCATCAAATACCTCTAGCTTAAGGGGGAGGGCTATATGATGCATGGTTTTTAGGACCCCTTCTGAAGATGCAATAAAGGCACAGTCAGTTGTTGGGGAGATGAGGATACTCTAGTCCAAGGGATCTCGAAACAGAAGAAAAATCTACTTCACAAGCACCAAAGAGTAAAAAGTGCCATGGACAGAAGATACGAGGGAACGAGCTCTTATGCATGCCTACAACCTATATCTTACAGAATAGCCCATTCTAGGTGTGAATTTCTAGTGAAATTTACACGAGGATGTTCGTGTGGACTCACAGCACAGCATACTCCGTTTTCACTTTTTTACCGACAGTAAATATTTTTTACCACAGTAAATATTTTTTACCTACAGTAAATATTTTTCACCTACATGTTACATACAAATCACTTTTTACCTACAGTAACTTTTTTTACCCATGGTAAATATTTTTTACTGCACCATAAGTATTTGGTAGGTAACAGTTCACTGTTACCAGAAGCAGTGATTGGGCATCAACAATAAAGTTATAGGAGGAGAAAAGGGGAAAATCTTATGGTAAAGGTGAGTCAACAGGGATAAAGACTTTTGAGTTGAAAAGAGACATGCTGATTTTTTCAAAGACAACATGTCAAAAGAAGCCATGGTTGAGGATTTTTTGAGAATTTGATATCCAGGAGGACCCAGCTGCCACCTCCCCCCCGCAGGTCCCCCCCTGACATGTGCAGAACCTCCAGTTTCAACAGCCACCTTACCTACTCTTAAATGCTGGTCAAGGCCTTATCCCCACGTGTCACAGTCAAAAAAATCAGCATTTACCCTCCCCTCTCACATCACTCTAGAGAATATCTTGATGGTGACATATCAGGTGACCTCAATCTGTTGACCACCCTAAGCAAAAAGTAACCCCAATCAACGGATTTAAGCATGTTTATCCCTAATCCTAAACCCTCTCAGAAACCTATATAAGGAGGCCTTCTCTCACTCAAAACCAACACTTCACCCACTTCACCAAGCAATGAAGCTATGACGACATTGCTCACAACGAGGAGCTATGGAGGGAGCTCTACTCTCTCTCCCTCTCTCTCTCTCCCTCTAGTATGCTACATTACTAGCCCTAAAACCTAAATAAGGAGTCTTCTCTCATGCTCCATGGCCACCATCCTCGCCATCATTCTCTAAGGTATTGATGTGTTGCTAGTAGGATCATACCTACTTGCTGGGTTGATTGTTTTTGACAAGGGATTATGCCATCCTTGGCTTGCTTCTCTATATCCTTGTTATGTATGATCAGATGCCGTTGTATTGTTAAGTTGATGTCTCGTGTATATATATGCTACATAAGGTCCCTAAGCTTCGTTTCTATGTGTTTTGCCATATGTTTTGATGCCATCATAATGCCAAAAGTCTCACTTGCCTATGTGCACTATGTGTGAGGTCCCTAAACCTCTTAATTTAGGGTGGTGCCCCCTTTGTTTTGTTCTTTGCTTGTTTGCGTGAGGCGTGGTTTGTGGAGTGTGCACGAGTACAGAGGCCACCCGATTGCACTGCTCTTTTTCCCGCTATCAATGGTGTACTCCGAGACGACTGTGTGCATGGGTTGAACAATCGTGTCTTATGCATAGCCGTAGTTGGCTCTACCATGCTTTGAAGATCAATGCAATTCAAACCATTATGATGTGCAAGAGTTGGATCTTGAGTAATTAACTCAAGGGTTTCTGATGTCGAGGTTTTCTTTTGCTGTCTTCCAAAGAGAAAATCTTGTAGGCTGTGTGCTCTTTGCTTTATTGTACCGTCAGGATTATTTGGCACGCTGATTTCCTGAGTTGTTGGTATCAATAATGATGGTTATCGAGATTTTTCCCACCATTGGTATCTTAGTTTTCTTTGGTACAAATGTTAGGGTTGAGTCTTTTGAGACTTAACTCTCCATTGCTTTATTGGTTTTACATTTGCGGAGAAGATAAGTGCTTCTTTTTCTTCCAAATCCATTTCTTTTTAGGTTCCTTGCACAAAGATACCCCTCTTTGTGTTTTGAACTTTGGAACCTTCTTTGGAACAGTAGATGATGTTTTGGGCACCCAATTTGAATCAGCTTGTCATTAAGCTGTGCTTTTGGTACCCAAATTTGCCTGACTCCTTGCATGCTACTTGTAGAATTTGCTTGTCTATAGGATGGATAAGATTGATTTCTTTGTGGTTTTCTCTACTGGTAACCTCCTTTCCATTCCTCCCTGCTTGGAACAATTGGAACAATGAGTTGTCCGTCTTTAGGTGTGTGATAGCTTGAGCTGATTGGTATCCCAATCTCGTACTACCTTGTACGTCCGCATCCATGAGATTCCAAGGATCATTGTTTCATTTATGTGTTCATCTAGTAAGCATAAAAATCGACGAGGGCATGAACATCCATGTACTATCACATTTAAGTTGACCACTTCCAATGTCGGTGTTGGGTTCTTGTTGCATCCTTTAATAGTCAATATTCTTGCTGACAAGGACTGACTTGTTGCTTTCTTGTACGTGGAATAAGTGACTTCATTTACCCGAGCTCCTCTATCGACCAATTCATTTGTGTTATGATTGTTCAGCTGTACTTTGATGCGAAGGTCCATTCCATCTAAACATTCATTATCCATTGACATTGTATCTTTCAGTAATTCCCCTCATCGGTCATCTAGCTCCAGAGTGTTGATGGGAATAGGTATTTGTTGATTTTTGAGAGCAACTTTCCTTTTGAGTACTCGAAGTTAAGCTTCCTATTGGCCTTCATCAATAACCTGCTGATGTTTTATATTTCTTTTCTTTGCTGCATGCATCTTTTCTAGCAATTCATTGGTTAGTGGCAAATTGTACTTATTTAAACAGCATCCACTAATCCGATTAGCCATTGGTTCACCATCTAGAGTGGATAACTTAACTGCTCGACTTGGAGATACATCTTCAATGATAAACGGTCCATTTTCCTTTTTCTTAAACTTGGGAATGTGTTGCTTAAGGGAATCTTTTTCGAAGATTTTTTGTAACTAGATGGGAATCAAAAAACTGTTTTTGTTTCCGCTTTTGTGCATAGATGTGAGCTACAGTAGTTAGCCTTTGCTCATCAAGCTGTTCTAGATCTTCAAGCCTCTATGACAATTCATGTCCAGTCCACTCGAGATCCTTAGCTACCCTTAGTGTCGGCAATAGAAATTCTATCGGCAGTATGGCATCAAGACCATAAACAAGGTTAAAGGGTGTAGCATTTAAAGCAATCTTGAATGAAACTCTATACGCCCATAGAGAAGCATGGAGATTCATTTCCCAATCTGTCCTTCTCGAACTAACCAATTTAGTCTATACCGAGCTAAGAATTTTATTCGTATGCTCAGCTTGTCCATATGCTTGTGGGTGATAGGGTGCTGATTTGTTATGGATGACCATACATTCATTAAGAAAATACTCAATCACCTCATTGAGGAAATAAGTTTCCCTATCACTAACAGTTTCTATTGGCAATCCATATCTTGTGAACACATTCTCATACAAGAATGCGGTTGTGATTCTAGCATCATTATTTTGGCTTGCTTTAGTCTCTGCCCACTTAAACATATAGTCTATAGCTACAATAATATATTGGCCTTGGGTTATATAATCAAGTCGTTGTATTGGCCCAGCAAAGTCTATACCCCATTTTGAAAAATCTCCAGCCCCGGAGATTCATTTCCCAATCTGTCCTTCTCGAACTAACCAATTTAGTCTATACCGAGCTAAGAATTTTATTCGTATGCTCAGCTTGTCCATATACTTGTGGGTGATAGGGTGCTGATTTGTTATGGATGACCATACATTCATTAAGAAAATACTCAATCACCTCATTGAGGAAATAAGTTTCCCTATCACTAACAGTTTCTATTGGCAATCCATATCTTGTGAACACATTCTCATACAAGAATGCGGTTGTGATTCTAGCATCATTATTTTGGCTTGCTTTAGTCTCTGCCCACTTAAACATATAGTCTAGCTACAATAATATATTGGCCTTGGGTTATATAAGCAAGTCGTTGTATTGGCCCAGCAAAGTCTATACCCCATTTTGAAAAATCTCCAGCCCCCATCATTGGTCTTAAGGGCATGCTATCTACAAGGTTGGAATTTTTGCTCGTTGACACACATCACACCTTCGAACATATTATTTGGTATCTATAAAAAGTGTTGGCCACCATATGCCTGCCATTAAGATTACTCTTGCGGTGGTCTCACTAGAAAAGTGACCTCCAACTAATCCAACATGTGCTTGTTCTATAATGGGAATATATTCGTTGTTAGTAGCAAGCTAACACAGATACCACGGATATCTTTTTTCGGAGTTCTCATTGTAAAAATACTTATTATTTTGATAAATCGATAATATTATAACTCCTAATTTCAGGATAAACCTTCTAATTAATGAGCTAGGGGCTACAAGCTTCTAGATTGTATCAACCTGTCATTACCCATCTTTGGTAGAACTCCCAAATTATTTATTTTGACCACCAAAAACCTTGGCTAAGGTATAAAGCCGAATGTTTGTAAGTTATTATTAAGTTTTGGATAATGAAATACACAATGTGAGCCAATGGCACTCACTTCTCTCCTTCTCGCGCTTCCTACTCCCTCCCCTGTTGTCACATTGCAGTCGTGTTTGTTGCATTGCAACCGCAGGTAAGAGCTCTACGCATTGACATTAGCACATAGCAGTAATTCGTAGCTTTTGGCATCGCCGACCCGCGGCTTAATTTCATTATAACTAGGAATTTACACTTCAAAATCAAAAACTAAGCTTAGGTGGGGTATTGGGGAATCATTGCTAAGCATTTAGATGCATTTTGGGTCCAAAACAGCTAGGTCAAAAATCCAATGCTACTGTTAATAATCGCGATTTTGGCACTTGACCTAATGTGGGGTTTGAGACCATAAGCATGTGTGCTTAGGTCTTATAAACATGTTCTTTAAGTTTTGTTACGTTTGGATGTCATGCTGCAATGGATGTGATTTGTTTGTTGATGAGCGATTGGCTTTTAGTGATTTCAGTCACGTGAGTGTAGCTTGAGTTAGATGCGAGTTTTTAGTTGTTTTCCGAGAAATTGACAACCTCTTGTAGCCTCTATGCACTAGTTGAGTCAGCTTCATCCCATAGATTGACAATTTAATCGTGGTTCTTGCTAATGCTGAGTGTAGCTTGAGTTAGATGCGAGTTGTTAATTGTTTTCAGAGAGGTTGACAACCTCTTGTAGCCTCTATGCACTAGTTGAGTCAGCTTCGTCCCATGGATTGACAATTTAATCGTGGTTCTTGCTAATAAGATAGGATAGTGAGGTTAGACACGCGTCCCACATTTGGCGCCACTGTCAAGGATCGAAGAGACCTAAACTAGGGAAAAACACGAGCGTCTTGTGAAGTTATCCTTTAACTTCCTTCAGGATCGCCTAGAGTTTAAAACCTTATTTTAAAAACCACATAGCCTAAGATTGTCGTCTTTTGCTAAGTAGAGGTAGCTTGGAGGTAATCGTACTTGTTGGGTGCTTTTAGGATTATAAGATTGTAGAAATATATTAGGATTTTGAGGATGATTGATAGACAAGACAAGTCTTAAGATCAATGCTCAAAAAACCATAAAAGACAAGAAAACAAGTGTTTATGGACACTTTCCACAACCCCATTGCATGAAAATCTAGGAATAGGGTAAGCAGGATCCGAGGTGGATTTTAGAACATTGCTCTCTCCGATGTGAGTTGTTATTAGAAGTTGCTGAATTTCACATCTACGGCTAGAAATAGCACGAAAAGACTCCAAACCACTCAATTCGACTGGAGAGTAAGCTTAAAAGTTGTATGAACGAGTGGGTAAGCTCAAAGACACTTCGAGGTAAAAATATCAAGAGTTGGCCAAAACATCGAGAAAAACAAGGAAGGATACTCAAGCAAATCCAAACAAATAGGACAAGTGTTGGAATTAGGGTTGCAGAGAAATGTACACAGCTTGGAGAAGACAAAGGAAGCTCAAGGCACACAATAGAGAGTGTGTTACTTAGTATGCAATGGAAAGATAGATAGCCCTAGAGTGATGGGCGTATATACAATGCTCGGGGGAAAAAACCTCCTAAAGAGGGAAAAAATGCCCCGATGGTCCTAGTGTGTTCACACACATCACTACCACATGTATATGGTAACAAATCCCCCCTGGAGTGATGCGGTGAATGAGAGCTGGCACATGAGTAAAGGGAAGTGCCATGCCCTGAGGACATGATCAGTCCACAAAGGGGAGTAAGCCCAAAGCTTTGCGGAAAGCTTCAAGTTTCTCACGAGACAATGCCTCTGTGAAAAGATCTGCAAGGTTTTCCTGTGTTGGCACATAAACCAAGCTGATCTCTCCTGTTGAGAGCCTCTCCCTAACATAGTGGTAATGCACCTCAATGTGCTTTGTGCGATCATGAAAAATTGGGTTCCTCGCAACTGCCAATGTGCTCTGACTATCAGTGTAGATAGTGTTGGCAGTGTGCTGTCCAACACCCAAATCAGCCATAAGGCGTCTGAGCCATACACAACGTAGCTGTGAAGACTGCCCTGAACTCAGCCTCAAAACTCGAAGTGGCCACAGTAGGTTGCTTCTTGCTCAACCATGATATACATGAACTACCAAGCATGAAACAAAAACCACTTGTGGACACTCGCATGTCAAAACAACCAGCTCAATCTAAGTCCGAAAAAGCATGTAAGTCTAGCGGCAATGATCCCCCCTTGGGATAAAACAAGCCAACATGTAAAGTGCCACTAAGGTAGCGGAAAATCCTCTTGACAGCCTGCCAATGCTTATGAAGGAGTACGAGCGGAAGTGCGACGCGAGAGAGAGTGCGAGAAGAAGAGCACGATGATATGGTGAACTCGCTCTACTGTAATGTGGCGGCCCGCCCACTTACCTGGGTGACCACATTGGGCTTTATACCCCAACAACCTCCCACTTAAAGTCCAATGTGGTACTTTAAGTGTGAGAGAAGCTACTATACAAGCTAATATACAAGAGATGTAGAGAAGTGATGTACTACCCTACACCTAACTGCTTGTGAAAATGTGCAAAGCTCTCTGAGGGAAGTCCTTTTGTAAGTAGATTAGCAAGATTTTCTGTGGTGTGAACTTTGACAAGCTGAAGTTGCTTATCCTCGAGCATTTCCCTGATGAAATGATACTTCACATCCACATGATTTGTCTTTGAGTGATAAACTGGATTGCGAGCCAATTGTATAGCACTTTGACTATCACAATATAACACAGGCATCTCTTCTTTGATTCCCAAATCTGTTACTAGTCGATTAAGCCAAATTGATTCTTTGCATGCCTCTGATGCTGCAACATATTCAGCCTCTGTAGTAGACTGAGTAACACAATCTTATAATCTAGAACGCCATGATACTGCTCCACCAGCCAATGTAAAGACATACCCTGATGTAGACCTTCGGTTGTCTAAGTCACCTGCATAATCTGAGTCTGTAAAACCCTTTACACTTAGCTCCTGACTCCCATAGCATATGGGCATACTCTTTGTAGCTTTCAGGTATCTCAATATTCCTTTCACTGCCTCCCAATGTTTCTTGCCTGCGTTTGACATGTATCGACTTACTACTCCCACTGCAAATGCAATGTCTCGGCAAGTAGCAATCATTGCATACATCAAACTACCCACTGCACACGCATATGGAATCTTATCCATTTCAGCCTGTTCTTACTTAGACACAGGACAATCTTGTTTGCTAAGTTTCACATATGGTGGCAATGGAACACTCAATGCCTTTCCCTTCTCCATATTGAAACGTTGCAAAACCTTGTCAATATACTCTGTTTGAGACAACCAAATCAACTTCTTTGATCTGTCTCTTTCAATGCGCATACCAAGTATATGACTTGCCTCACCCATGTCTTTCATGTCAAACGATTTTTCCATCTTTGACTTCAAAGCTGAAATTTCTTCCAAGTGCTTGCCAGCAATCAACATGTCATCCACATACAAAATAAGGATCAGCCAACTACCATCCTTAGCCTTCTTTGTATATAGACAGTGATCGAACTCACTACGTTTGTAGCCTTGAGAAAGCATAAACTTGTGGAATTTATGGTACCATGCCCTCGATGATTGTTTTAAGCCATAAAGACTCTTTAACAACTGGCATACCCAATCTTCCTTGCCTTTCTCAACAAACCCTTCTGACTGCTACATGTAAATTTCCACATCTAAATCACCATACAAGAACGCTGTCTTGACATCCATTTGGTGCAACACCAAATCTAATATGGCAACCAATGCAAGAAAGCATCTCAATGTAGTCATGTTACCCACTGGAGAGAAGACTTCATCAAAGTCAATGCCTTGTTCTTGCTTAAAGTCCTTGGCAACAAGCCTTGCTTTGTACTTTGGCTGACTATCATGAGCGGTGATCTTATACCTGTAAACCCATTTACAAGGTAGAGCCTTTTTGCCCTGTGGTAATTTAACTAGCTTCCATGTCTTGTTTTTATGCAGAGCTATCATCTATGACTGCATGGCCAATTGCCAAATCCCGGAGTCCTTCATTTGCACTGCTTCCTTGTAACACGAAGGCTCATTGAAATCAGTCAACATGACATAGTTCATAGATGGAACAAACCTATCAGGAGGTCGCATGATACATCGAGATCTATGTACAATAGGTGGCTCAGGCTCAGCCACAACCTGTGGTTCCACTCTATCCTGTCCTTGCTCCTCTTGAGCCCTGACATTTTGTCTTGCACATGCAGGTCCATCTTCTTGGAAGACAACTCTTCTAATCTCCTCAACCCTCTCTGGTTTAGAATGATATTTGGCTTCATTAAAGTGAACATCATTGCTGCGGATAACCTTTTTGGATTCGGGATCCCAAAGTCTGTACCCCATCTCACCAGAATTACCATGGCCTAGAAAGATGCACTTTCTACTCTTTGGCTCAAGTTTGTTCCTAAATTCCTTTGCAACGTGAGTATATGCCTCACAGCCAAAGACTCTGAGATGCTTGTATGAGGGCACCTTGCCTGACCATACCATCTCTGCCACTAAATCCTTCTGCAAAACCTTGCTAGGAGATCTATTTATAAGATGAACAGCTGTTGATACAGCTTCAGCCCAAAACCCATTTGGCAGTTGTGCATTAGCCAACATACTTCTGACCTTCTCTTGTATGGTCCTATTCATCCTCTCAGCAACACCATTTTGAGGAGGATTGTAAGGAGCAATAAGTTCACATTTTATACCTTTTGACTCACAAAAGTCTTGAAAGGCCTTTGAAACATACTCTCCACCATTGTCAGTGTGTAAGCATTTAAGCTTCTTGCCACTCTGATTCTCCACAAGTGTCACAAACATTTTGAAAACACTAAACGCTTCATCCTTGTGCTCGAGAAAGGAAACCCATACTTTCCTCGAGTAATCATCTATAAATGTCATAAAGTAAGAAGCTCCCCCTAGAGATAGGTTAGGCATAGGTCCACACAAATCACTATGAACAAGTGCCAGCTGTGTATCTCTTCTACTGCTTCTATGCTTATGTGGCTGCTGTGTTTGCTTACCATACAGACAATGTTCACAGAATTCAAAATCATTAAATGAAAATCCAGGCAAATAACCAGAATGAGACAAGATTTCCATTCCCTTCTTGGACATATGTCCTAACCGGCTATGCCACAAAGAAACGTTCGGCTGCTCGGTTACATTGATTACATTTTTAGAGACATTGATACATAAATCATGTAAAGTCCTCCAGACTTTACTCCATGTGCTACTGTCATAGAACCCTTGGATATCTTCCACATGTTCTGTCCAAAATTGGTGACGTAGCCAGCATCATCAAGTAAACCTGTGCTGATCAAGCTCTTTGTAATTGCGGGAGCATGTCTCACATTCTTCAGCATGAAAGAAGAGCCATTCTGAAACTTCAATTGAACATCTCCAACACCTAAGATCTCACATGTCTGCCCATTGCCTAGCCGAACATGATCTTCAGTGGTCACATAAGAGGTAAACCACTCCTTGTTTGGAGACACATGAAGTGATGCCCCTGAGTCTATAATCCAGTCACTCAATGCATTTCCATCAGATGCTGTAAGAAGAGATGAGTCCATTGTATTCTTCAAAAAGTTGATGTCTCCTGACACTAGACTGTCATCCTCTGCAACAGTGTTTGTCACATTTATTTCTTGAATCTTCACTGAGGACTTGTTCTTCTCACCATGGTCTTCAGCTTTCTCTTTGCCTTTTTCTGCTTTCCATTCTCTGCAGTCTCTTTTCATGTGACCCTTCTTGCCACAATGGTAGCATTCCATGTTACTCTTGCCTTTAGCACAGCGGGACTTGCTACGAGACTGATTCCTCTTTCCACCTTTGTACTTTTCTTTGGTCCTTCCCCTGACAACTAAGGTTGTTCCTTTGCCTTTGTCCATTGTCTTGCTATTTGTTTCTTCAGTAAGCAGACTTCCTTCTACACCTCCTATGTTCAAACCATCTGGAGGTGCAGAATTACTCAAAGCTGTGCGAAAAGTGTCCCAACTTTCCGGCAATGTGATCAACAGGAACATAGCTTTAACAGGTTCATCAAACTTGACACCTTGAGCTGACAATTGACTGTAGATTGTGTTGAATTCATTCAGATGATTGGACATAGGTGTCCCTTCTTTCATCTTCAAGTCAACAAGCTTCTTAAGCCAGTATACCTGTGAAGCTGCACTCTGCTTCTCATAAAGATCACTCAGCTTTAACCATGCTTGATAAGCCGACATCTTGTCTGCTACATTGAAGTAAACGCTTTCTGCCAAAGTCATCATAATGGTAGAAAGTGCCAATTCATCCATTTTGCTCCATTCATCTTCGTCCATATCTTCTGGTTTTATCCCCTTGAGCTTTATAGGTTTTATCTGCTTCTTTTGTACCAACACGTGCCAAATCTGCTTCTTCCACAATGGGAAATTGGCTCCATCCAGCTTCTTGATATTGTAAAGAGCAGTGTCCTGTGATCCAGCCATAGCTACGCTTCCCAGTAGTTTACTTTCCTAGGAAAAATTCGGCAGAGTTTCCCCTGTAAACTGACCTCTGAACCAATATCAACCTGTCAAATAAACCAAGAAAGCTTCAGATTCTACAAAAATTTTGGCAGAGTCTCCTTTGTAAAATGGCTCTGGTGTATTCAAAAAACAGACCAAAAAAAACTCAAAAAACCACTATCTCTCTAACACTGTAAGTTGTGGGTAAACCTGTCCTGCACCTCTACTGTCTCTCACTGTCCTACATTGTCCTGTCACTGTCCTGTAAGCATAGACTGTGACAATGCCTCAACGGCAGTAAAGCAAAGATGCAATCCCAACTATCTAACTCACAGTCAATACATCCTAGCTGCCTATCTAAGGGTGCTCGAGGAATCGCTCCAAGACCTGTATCACCGAAAGGATCTCAACATTCGAGAATCCCCCAGCTCAATAAAACCTCACTTGACCCTCAACAAAGGCTGCAGTAAATCTGACAGTACATAGACTTCCCACAAAGTCATACATCCACAAATTTCCCACTGTATGCTGTAACCACTACGGCGGTTGTTTGCTGCGTGACTCACAGCCTACAAACCCTCAACAGACATACATCATCTCTGACAATACATCCCATGTGGAAGTACCTGCAATGTCAGGATGAAATCTGGAATATCAAGAAACAAACACAAGCTACCTGATGAACTAGTGGATGTCACCTACAGTCTGTGTGTAGATGTGCCCGTGTCGTATGTGACACGCCTCCAAGAACTGTGAGCCGTCCTTCGATGTGTAGAAAGCCACAAATCAACACTTTGGGAGTGTCAATATCCTCAGCACCTGCAGTCGTAGGCCGAAAACCCCAAATTTGCAGAGTCGGATATGCACCTGCTGAGACCACGTAGTCAAAAAATGGCATGTGCAGAACTTTGTCGAAGCCGAACGGTGGCTGAGATGACCTCATAATGAAATTCTGAGAACACCAAGCCCTTGGGGCCTCCCCACAGGATTTGGGGCCGTGTCTTTGCCTGTCAAATTTCACTCCAATCTGAGTTGGTGACTCTAGCCTCCTGTAGTGCTGCCCTGAGCCTCAATCTGAGCTCTGATACCAGTTGAAGGAGTACGAGCGGAAGTGAGACGCGAGAGAGAGTGCGAGAAGAAGAGCACGACGATATGGTAAACTCGCTCTACAGTAATGTGTAGAGCATAGTGAGTTCTTATTAGGTTTTTACAAAAAAAAAATGTGTACGTACCTGGCGGCCCCCCCACTTACCTGGGCGACCACATTGGGCTTTATACCCAACAGCTTAGACCCTGGGCTATGCATAAATGTCCTGTGAGACTGCAAACTGAATATCTGGCCTCGTGTTGCATACATAAATGAGGCAACCAACAGCAGTTTGGTAAAGAGTGACATCAGCAGGATTGCCAGCATCATGTAGACTCAACTTCAAACCTGTTTTCCATGGAAGTGGCAATAGGTTTGCAATCCTCAAGTCCAAACTTACATAGCAATGTCTCTATGTAACTTTTCCGACACAAGGAAATACCACCATCACACTGATTAAACTGTATACCCAAGTAATGATGCAACAGCCCCAAATCTTTCATCTTGAAAGTAGTATTCAAATCAGCCTTAAATTCAGCAATATGTCTCTCATTTGGTCCAGTGATCAGCAAATCATCGACATAAAGAACCACAATGAGAAGTACATCACGCTCATGCTTTACATGCAATGTGCTTTCTGTTGGACTGTTACGAAAGCCTCATTTAACCAAAGGAGTGTCAGCTTTCTCATACCAAGCACGAGGAGATTGCTTCAACCCATACAAAGCCTTCTTACATCTGCACACTTTGTCCTCTTGTCCTTTTATGACAAAACCATGAGGTTTTGTTACATAAACTTCCTCAAATATGTCACCATTTAAGAAAGAAGTAACAATGTCTGATTGATGTACATCCCAACCAAAATGAGCTGCCAATGCACATAGAAAACGCACAGTAGTCATAGGAAAAGTGGGAGCAAAAGTCTCTTCATAATCTATGCCTTTTTGTTGTGCATAACCCTTTGCAAGGTGAAAGCATGTTAACCCGTCGCGCTTTTTGTGCTAGTTAGCAGTTTCAAGTTAGCACATCTTCAAAAAATTGGGCGTCCGGTAAATTTTTTACAAATAATATCAAAATTTGTCGGAGGTTGTACATTTGGACTCCTTGTTTCAAGTGCTTTCTATTGATATATCATATGGCATAGATCTTGGAGATGTAGCTCAAGTTATTGTACTAGTTAGCATATGTCAAAATTGTGCTAGTTAGCATTGTCCGGGACATGAAAAAGCATGACAGGTTAACATGCTTTCACCGTGCAACAAGTTGAGCCTTATGGTGATCGATCTCACCATCCGGCTTGCGTTTCAACTTGTAAACCCACTTTGTACCAATGGGCTTTTTGCCAGGAGGAAAATCACATAAAGTCCATGTGTTATTTTCTATAAGTGCATCATATTCTGATTGCATGGAAGCCATCCAATTTTTTGAATTACGTGCTTCATCAAAAGACAGAGGCTCCTCAACATCATGTAAGCTAGACACAGCCAAAGCATAACAATTTGATGCATAAGATGCATGGCAAGAGCCTGAACGAGTACGACTAGACAAAGGTGCATCTAATTTACTGTCACCCAAGCCTGCTCATTTTCAGCCCTTTCCTCATCAAGTACATCATGAACATCTGCATTAGTAATAGGCTGATCTATAACATTTTTAGAAACCCCCATAGGCTGTACATTTGCCTCATTGGAAATTAGATTCGTATTTCCACCATTGAAAAGAGGCAACAAAGTGTCATAAATGTCCTGTGAGCTTACATTATTGTCTCTAGTACATGACAGCAAGGGCTGAACAGAATCTTTCACAAACACTACATCCCGTGAAACCAGAATATGCTTTGTTTGCGGATGATATAACCTGTAAACTTTGCTTTTCGCACTATAAACAACAAAAATACATTTGACAGCCTTATCATCCAATTTTTTGCGTTGTGTTTGTGGCACCAAAGCATATGCCAAACAACCAAAAACACGCATGTGCTCAATAGAAGGCTTTCTATCATGCCATGGTTCATATGGAGTAATAGACTGCAAAGCTTTCGTAGGACACCTATTAAGTACATAAGTGGCATACATGATGGCCTCAAGCCAAAAAGAATACGGCAAAGCTTGACTTTTGACCATACATCGTGCCATTTCCGTTAGTGACATGTTTTTTCTCTCAACAACACCATTTTTCTAAGGTGTATAAGGCACTATACATTGGTGTTTTATCCCATGACTAGCCAGAAATGCATTAAATTCATGAGACATATACTCCCCCCCCTTGATCGGAACGGAGGGTGCCCATAGTACATTTTGAGACATTTTCAGCCATAGCCAGAAATTGTTTGAAGCACATAAAAACTTCGGACTTTGCTTTAAGTGGAAATACCCATGCATGCCTGGAGTAATCATCAATGAAAGTCACGAAGTAAAGGTAATTTCCCAAGGACGGAGTTTGCATGGGGCCCACAAACATCACTATGCACAAGCTGCAAGCTGCATGTGGCCCGAACTGAAATCCTTTGGAAACTTAGAACGCTTCATCTTACCCAAAATACAGCCTTCACAAACATGTTTTTCAGGTGCTTCAAGAGGCGGCAAAGAATCAACCATATCAGATTTCTGCAAACGCAGCAAACTGGCAAAATTCAGATGACCAAAACGTGCATGCCAAAGTTTTGCATCTGAAATAGCCCTTGAATCTGCAACAGCATTTGCAAAAATTTGTCCACACTTGTCATACAAAGTGAGCCTATACAGCCCATGGCACAAAAGGCCAGATGCAACAATTTCATCACCAAAAGTGAGATCATGAACTGTACATCTGTCATCCACAAATTTGACTACAAGTCCAAGTCTAGCAAGTGCGGATATAGACAAGAGATTCTTCTTGATCCCATGTACATAAAGTGCATCAACAAGTGTGGAAGAAATGCCATTTGCAGCAGTAAGCACAATCTTTCCAACTCCTTGAAGTGGATAAGAGGCATTGTTGGCACAAGACTGAATTCCCATGAGGGACAGACTCGAGAGAGGTAAACAATTCACGATGTGAGGTAATGTGCTTTGTAGCACCACTATCAAAATACCACACATGTGAATCTGTAGATCATGGACAGCAGGATTTTAAGTGCACTCTGCACTAAAAGTCCATTCTGCATTAACATTAGCATCACACTCTCCTTTTACAGAAGACTCAACAATGGCTGCACTTGTAATGGAACCGGCATTTGCAGTGGAACCACCCTCTTTCTTCTTAGCATCTTTGGCCTTCAACTTAGGACACGACTTGATCAATTGATCATTAGATTTACAATAATGGCAACACATCTTCTTTTTGCCCTTATCACTAGCATTGCCAGACGAAGTGCTGCCAGCAGAAGCATTAGGAACAGAAGTTTTGCCACTCACAACATAACCATAATAAGTGGCTGCATTGTTGTTACCACCCTTTCTTTGAGAAGCAATAAAAGCCTGTTCAGTTGCACGTTGTCTAGTCCTGTTTTTTCTGGAAAGTGACTCTTGTAACAGCAATGTGCGTAATGCATCAAACTTGACAACTTCAGGATTTTCTTGGGTCATCAGTCTCCAAGTACTAGCAAAAGTCTGGTAGGAATTTGGTAAGGCATCAAGAACAGTCTGCACAAGGGAACTGTCTGAAATGACTTCACCTGCAGAAATAAGTTGCTCATTGATATCCTTAACACTCGCAAGGAAAGTGTGCATATCATCTTCCTCATGCATAATCTTCAACTCCGGCTCTTTACGCAACAAAGAAATTTTAGCCTCATTGCGACTTGCATAAAGACCAGCCAAAATATCCCAGGCCTGTTTTGCAGATTTTGTTGAATGGATGTGAGGAACAATGGTGCGCTTCACAGAAAATGCAATCAATGCATGAGCCTATGCATCCTTTACATCCCAACGATCTTGTTCTATCGTAGGTAAAACAACTCTAATAGCAGCAATCCTTGCAACAAGACTCGCAACATCCTCAACATCGCCTGCATCCTCAGAACCAGGACGTACATCAATGCCCTGCACAATATTCCAGACGCCCTTTGACACAAGAATGTGTTGCATCATATAAGCCCACATAGGGTAATTGTCCCCATCCAACCTGTCCTCAACAGCAAACATCTTCAACACATTTGTGTTGTTGTTGTCAGCCATGGTAAATGTTGCACCTGATGTGAAAACTGCCCAAAAATAGGAGAAACGGAGCGAGGACAACACGTGCTATATAGCACAAACCGTAGAAGACTAAAAGGCACTTGTTATGCAAAAAACGACACTGCCAAAAATTCTGCACAAAATGATGAAATAGCCTGTGCAGTATTTCCTGTAGTGGAAACGGAGGCCGAAATGAGCCTAAATCCACAAATTTGTCAACCTGCGCGAACGCTTGCCAAACCTCATTGAAATTGGAGAAAGTGAGCAGGAGTGTGCAAGAGCAGCTGGCGACTAAGCCCAGGAGGACGTAACCTGCTCTGATACCAATTGTTGGAATTAGGGTTGCAGAGAAATGCACACAGCTTGGAGAAGATGAAGGAAGCTCAAGGCACACAATAGAGAGTGTGTTACTTAGTATGCACTGGAAAGATAGATAGCCCTAGAGTGATGGGCGTATATACAATGCTCGGGGAAAAAAACCTCCTGAAGAGGGAAAAAATGCCCTGGCAGTCCTAATGTGTTCACACACATCACTAGCACATGTATAAGGTAACAACAAGGAGTCAACCATGATAGGAATTGAGTGGAAAGAGAAATATCAAGAGTTGAAAAAAGCTCTAAAGGAGATATATACAACCGAAATGGGAACCACATGAGAGGATGGTAAGGATGTAATGATTATTCCATCCCATTACAAAAAGTGTACTCTCCAAGATCAAAAAATCATAGTCGAACAACCTGTTAGGGAATTATGAAAATAGGGTGAGTCCTACGAAGGGCCTGAGAACACAAAAAAGATAGACTTGGCTGAACCAGGGAAAGAACCTAGGCCTGCCTACATTGCAAATGACGTAACATAAGATGAAGAAGATCTTTTACTAAACTTATTAAAAGAATACCGAGATATCTTTGCTTGGTCTTACAAGGATCTCAAGGGTGTTGATCCAGAAATCTGTCAACATACCATATCCATGAGAGATGAGGTGAAACCAAGTAGACAAAAGCCATACACATATAATGAAACATTTGCCAGGAAAATCCAAAAAGAGATTGAAAAACTAAAGGAGGCCGAATTCATTTAGGAAATTGAACACACAAATTGGGTATAGCTTGATTGCACACTTTGAATGGACCGAGGCATGCGAAGAATCCTTCATGAATCTTAAGCAATCTCTCACCTCAGCTCCAATATCGAAAGCACCAGATTGGAATAAGATGTTTCACATACATGTAGATGCTTCCAATTCTGCTATCAGTTGTATACTAGCTCAACCAAGAGACGAGAAAATTGACTTTCCTATTTCTTATGCTAGTCGATAGTTGAACATGGCAGAAAACAATTACACTACCATTAAAAAAGAAGGGTTCAAAATGATCTATGCCGTTAAACAGTATAGACATTACCTATTAGCCATCAAGTTTGTGTTCTTTGTAGACCAACAAGCTTTGTTGTATTTGGTCAACAAGCCATGCAGCACAAGAAGAATAGTGAGATGGTTCATCATTCTTCTGGAATTTGATTTCACTGTGGTTGTAAAAAAGGGCACAACATATCAAAGAGCAGATCATTTGTCAAGGATTATTTCAGGAGAATCACCTAAAGGGATAGACGATGATCTACCAGATGCCTATTTGTTCTCCGTGGAAATGATACCTCGATGGTTGGAAAACATGGTATCATTGATGACCATAGCTCAAGTGGATTCACAAATCCCACTTCCTATTACAATCAAATTAATCGAGAAATTGACTATGTATCAATTACTAGCTGATAGGCTGTACAAAAGAAATCAAGATGGAATATTTCTCTTATGCATTAATCTTGAAGAGAAAAACCAGTACCTAGGTCAACCACATATTACCATAGTAGGACTTCACTTTGCGAAAGATCCAAATATGCAAAGAATCTTGAGACTTGGAGTATTTTGGCCAGCTATGAGGAGTGATGTTCGATCTTTTGTAAAGGATTGTCCTCAATGTCAAAAAGAAACACCCATACCTCTTGTAACATTGTTTCAAATGTCACCTGTTCCTAAGTGGAGTAACTACCCGGGGGATTCACCATGGAAAACTTACTGCACCACGTAAGTGCATGGGAGGGGTATTTTTTTACAAGCTACATAAGTGTATAAGTTAGGGATAGGCCCGCAATAATTTATCTCCCAAGCTTAAAAATAAGGGAAGGGGGTATCGTATTTATGTCGAGGGTTGGGGGGGGCAACCTGATCTAGGTTGATTACTTGTAAAGATTGGTCACAGATGTGCACTAGAATGTGGATGAATTTAGGGAAAGGTTTCTATCAAGTCATACATCAAATTCTTCATCAAGCCGCTCATAGATAAGGGTTGATTTGGAGAAGATCAAGAGTTGATTTACACCAGCTTTTCATGGGTCAGGACTGGACAAGTAGCTAGAGTGTAGGCTGATCGGGCACATAGTTTGAAAGTCAAACTAAGACACATTGAGGGTACATATAGTTATCAACATAAGTGGTTCGTTAGTACATTGCCAATCACTATGCTACACACTCTTTGACTAGTTTTATCCAGTTAGATCATGTGAGACCTAGAATTTATATGTAAGATAGGGGTATGATAGTTTTCTTCATTAATTGTCATATAAACGTAGAAAGGGGGGTCATATTCACTAATATGAGTCGTATATAGGGATTTTATCAAATTTGTCTGCTCGTAGTGGGCGTCCTATTTTGTACATAGAGTGAATCCCCTGTGAGTAACTATCTGGTTACTTACTTATCAAGCCAAACATTTCCTGAGGATATGAGTAAACGTCGTTAAAGAGCAATTGAAACTGAAGCAAGAAACTATGCTCTTATTGGAAACCAATTGTATCGGAGAGGTAAGGATCAATATTTGCATCTTTGTGCAAATGAAGATGAGTGTATTCCGATTATAGAACAAGCACATGCTAGATAAGCTCGAGGTCACTTTTCTATTGAGACCACCGCAAGAGCAACCTTAACGGCAGGCATATGGATATATTCGAAGGTGTGATGCTTGTCAATGAGAAAAAATGCCAACACGTGTAGATAGCATGCCCTTAAGACCAATGATTATAGAACAAGCACATGCTAGATAAGTTGGAGGTCACTTTTCTATTGAGACCACCGCAAGAGCAACCTTAACGATAGGCATATGGATATGTTAGAAGGTGTGATGCTTGTCAACGATCAAAAATGCCAACACGTGTAGATAGCATGCCCTTAAGACCAATGATGGGGGCTAGAGCTTTCGCAAACTGGGGTATAGATTTTGTTGGGCCAATACAACCACCTGCTTATAGAACCCAAGCTCAATATATCATTGTAGCTACGGACTATTTGACCAAGTGGGCCGACGCCAGCGCAACTCAAAAGAATGATGCCAGAACCACTGCCGCATTCTTATATGAGTATGTATTCACGAGGTATGGACTACCAATAGAAATTTTTAGTGATTGGAAAACTCATTTCCTCAATGAGGTAATTGAGTATTTGCTTAATGATTTTATGGTCATCCATAACAAATCAACTCCCTATCACCCACAGGCAAACGGACAAGATGAGCATACGAACAAAATTCTTAGCTCGGTATTGACTAAAGTGGTTAGTTCGGGAAGGATAGACTGGGAAATGAATCTCCATGCAAGTCTATGGGCTTATCGAGTTTCATTCAAAACAGCTTTAAATGCTACACCCTTTAACCTGGTTTATGGTCTTGACGCCATACTGCCAATAGAATTTCTATTTTCGACATTAAGGGTAGCTAAAAATCTTGAATGGATTGGACATGAACTGTCAAAAAGACTTGAAGATTTAGAAAAGCTAGTTGAGCAAAGGCTAACTGCCGTAGCTCACATCTATGCACAAAAGCGAAAACACAAAAAAAAAATTGATTCCCGTCTAATAACAAAAATCTTCAAGAAAGGGGACTTAGTTTTAGTCTATTCCCTTGAGTAGCAAATTCCCAAGTTTAAGAAAAAGGGAAATGGACCGTTTATCATTGAAGATGTATCTCCAAGTGGAGCAGTAAGTTGTCCACCCTAGATGGTGAACCAATGGCTAATTGGATTAGTGGATGCCGTTTAAAGAAATAAATTTTCCGCTAACCAATGAATTGCTAGAAAAAATGCATGGAGCCAAGCATAGGAGAATTAAACGTCAGCAGATTATTGATGAAGCCCAAGAGGAAGCTTGGCTTCGCGTACTCAAACAAAAAGCTGCTCTCAAGAATCAACAGATACCAGTTCCTATCAACACTCTGGAAATAGATGACCGGCAATGGGAACTGCCTAAAGATGCAGTTTCAACAAATGATGAATGGTTAGACGGAATGGACCTGTGCATCAAAGTACAGCTCAACAATCATAGCACAAATGCTTTGGTCGACATAGGAGCTAGAGGAAATGTAGTCAGTTATTCCACGTACAAGAAAGCAACAACCCAAGCATTGATAGTAGGAATAGCGACAATAAAAGGATGCAACAAGAACCCAACACCAACATTGGGAGTAGTCAACTTGAACGTGATAGTACATGGATGTTCATGTACTCATTAGTTTGTATGCTTACTAGATGAACACATGAATGAGACAATGATTCTTGGAATTCCTTGGATGCGGACATACAAGGCAGTACCAGATTGGGATGCAAATCAGCTCAAGCTATCACCTAAAGGCGGGCAACTCATTTTTCCAATTGCACTAAGCAAGGATGAATGGAAAGGGAGTAAACAACAGAGCAAACCACGAAGCAATCAATATTCTCCATCCTCTCAACAAGCAAATGCTACAAGTAGCATGCAAGGAGTCAGGCAAATTTGGGTACCAAAAGCACAGCTTAAGGACAAGCGGATTCAAATCTGGGTGCCCAAAACATCATCGACAAAACCAAAGAAGGTTCCAAGGGTCAAAACACAGAGACGAGCTTCTCCGAGCAAGGAACCTAACTTGAAATGGATTTGGCAAAAAAAGGATCACTTATCTTCTCCACAAACTGTAAAACCAATCAAGCAATGGAGAGTTAAGTCTCAAAAGACTCCACACCACACCATTCCACACCAAGCACACCAACCTACCAATGGCGAGAAAAAGCTTGACAACAATCAAAAGTGCTACCAACAGCTCAAGCAATCAGCGTGTTGAAGCATCCTGATGGTACAATCAAACAGACAGCACACAAGCTACAAGATCTGCTCTTTGGAAGACTCGACATCAGAAACCCTTGAGTTAATTACTCAAGACCCAGCTGTTGCACAACATATTGGTTTGAACTGCATTGATCTTCAAAGTATGGTAGATCCGACCACAGCCATACATAAGCCACGATTGTTCAACCCATGCACAAAGTCATCCCAGAGTACGCCATCTAGGAGGGGTGGAAGGCACTAAGTAATTAAGGGCAATGTTTGAAGAGGGAGGAAAAAGCTCGATGTTAACGTGTGATTTTATACAAAATTACCTAATAACGCCCTTATAATTCATCATCAAGGGAAAATTCACTGATAATATCTTCCCCATGAGTGTAAATAGTGTATATACTATCATAAAAGCATCAAAAAATAGTCCTTTTTGGTTACTTTTCATCCATTTTTTTATAATGAAACTTAAAAATAGAGAAATCCAACAAAAAACAATAAAGCTGTGTTTTTCAATGGATTTTCTTAATTATTTGATTTTTACTTTTCTTTTCTAGAGCATTTTGTTATTTTCTTTGATTTTTTAATAAACAGGTCAAAAATTAATAATAATTAGCAAAGGAGCTCAAATGGAAAAACGAAAGACTCGTTGGCGATTAGAAAGACAAGGCGGACAAGCACAAAAATTTTCAATGGAATCGAAAGATGAAAGCGGGAAGCCTAAATTAAGCGGCCAAACCTACTTTTGCAAAATTCTTGCAGAATGAGCTACTGGAATCCGATCAGGGAAATTTTTGAGTCTAACATAGATTTCATGTCCTAGTAGGACTAACAGGGGAATCTGGCGAAAAACGGTTCGGGAAGTCTGGGTATAGATCTCCTAGGTAGGCTAAAACCACCTCATTTCCACTTGCTACCTTTGCAGAGAGAGATTTTCGACCTCTTGCCTGCGTATTTTTTGGAGTCTATAGTTGCCCGTTTTCAGCGCCGTCTCACAGGAGACATGAGGGGTATGTTCTTTATCAATAATCCATTTTGTACGGCCGGTAGCTAGTCTAAACCCCCTAGAAAAAACCCTAGAATCCGAGAAGTGCACGAAGACCTACCACCAAAAACTAACCATAGCAGCCTGTCAGCTCGACCAAATCGCATGAGATTTGAACTGTAGCGTTCCCTAACATAACAGAACTTTTCTATATCATCAGTTGACCATTCCGCAGGGGTCGAGGGGTTCCCCAATAGAAAAGCTAGATTTTTTGCAGATGCGGGAATTTGGTTCTGACTCCATAGACATCTTGCCTGTGAGGTTTAGATACAATGTATATGATTGGTTTCGTGAAATCAATCAAGCAAAGCCCTCAAAAAGCAGAAAACGGCTCAAAGACTACAAAGCGTCAAATTCGACACACGAGGTCAAACTGACTCCAAATGAGCCAAAAGTGGATGAGTTGCTTCACGACTATGTTGCGGACAAGTCCAAAGCCTCATAAGTGACAAACCAACTCAACAGGCAATGTAGTCATAGAAATCAGAGATTTCAGATTCGACAAAGCACAAAGTGATACCGGCAAGACCAAACTTTACCAAATTCAATTTAGGACTTGTTTTAGGTGTACAGAATGTGATTAGGTCAAAAATTTTAAGTTTTGCAAGAAAAATGTGACTGCTGTAAATACTCGCGATTATTTACTTTTCTACTATTTTTGCTTGAAAATTGTATCATCACCTGACCTATCATTTGTACACACCTATTACATGCCAAAAATAAAGTATGAGCCAAAATGATCACATATAACTTGGAAAATTATCAAAAAAACACAAGGAAGTTTGTGCAAGCCAATTTCTGAGTTATGGACCACATTTTTTGATCCAAATCACCTCATATTGGCCCATATACAAGGTGTATACAGTGCCTAGAACCAAGTTGTACCAAAAAATGTTCATTTTTGTAGAAAAGTTAATAATCGCAATTATTTACTTTCATGCCAAAATGGGAGAATTTTGTCATTTTGCCATCATATATCCAAAGTACACGATGTGTTAAGCACACTAGCCAAGTTTAAACCAATTTGGAGCTTAGAATCCCAAATTTCCTTTATATCTATTGTTTCAGAGACCCAAAGCCAAAATCTGGTACCATTTTCACCCTATGCATCCAAATGAGCCATATTTCACTCAGAGTATGTATTTGGTATATACTTCAAGCCTGCAATGCCAAATTTGCAAAAAGTTCAAAAAATTACTCAGTTGTAAATAATCGTGATTATTTACTTTTGTTGCAATTTTTTATTTTGACTTTACAATCTTGTTCCTTGCATTTTTTATGAATCTATTCTTGTTCAAAAATTATTTGAAGCAAATTGGACCAAAATTGTCAGCATTTCAGATAGAAGGACACTTCGAAAAAAAAATATGTCAAATATGCTAACTTTGACACTCTATTCATTGAACAGGAGCCATGCAAGCAGCAAAGAGGGCCAACAAGAAGCTCAACCAGAAAGAAAAGTTTCAAGAGCTATCCGCATTCCAGCTAGACTCTGATTCAGTCAAGAATACAAAAGCGACCTATCTCTCAAAGGAACATCTTGAGGAGCACAACACCACAGTGTTCACCGGCAGATTCAAGAGCGAGGAAGGACATCAGGTAGAGCTGCAACTTCTACCCAAAGAAGTATATGATGTCGCCGTCGCAAAACCCGGGACCAAAGAAGCCAACCAAAGGCTAGGACTCATAGATTTTTATGAACAACAGCCGTGCAAAGTGGACTTCCAGAAAGTTTACGAGCTCCTGTCCACGATCAAAGAAGATGGAACCGCTCAAATTTCTGACCCCCAAGGTAATAAAGTTGAAGTGGTAACTACCAAGGAGATAGTGGCAGAAGCACTCAGACTGCCCACAGAAGGAATGACAATGAGGGCAAGAGATAGAAAAACGGTTGGAACTTTCACTAAAGAAACCGCTGCAGCCACCTTTGTAGACCTTATTCACAAACAGGTGGAGGAGCCCGCAAGGTTATACCATTAGCATTTCCATTTTCTTGCTAAGAGGCTGCCAAGGTATACCACGCCCTATCATGCGGTTTCCACCACCTTTATGCAAGTCCTCAAGTCAACAACTAGGCAGCCGATTGACCACGCACAATATGTTTTGTCCACATTGAAAGGGACAAGGAAGGAAGAAAAGATCACATACCTAGGTGCACCAAAAGTTTTGATCAGGATTGCATACAATGCCATCGGCATGGCCGACAACCTACCACCTGTCCCAGATCAAAAAACTTGGATAGTGTCAGCTCTCAACCATCTCCTCCAGCTACAAGATTTGCCAAGAGATCATACAAGTCAGATGAAGAGTCAGTTGGAGATCTTGTCGGAACAGCATAGCAATGAAGAAATGAAGAGAAAAGCCGTGGCAGCACACCAGGAGGAGCCTGTGCAAAAGCAAGCCCAGTTTGAAAGACAGAAACACTCATACCAATGCAGCCACCAAGCACAAGGAAAGGACTCGGAGAAGTGGGTGCCTATTGGGCTTAAAGGACCAAGAACCAAGCATCACACCAGGAAGCAGGCTGAAGAACCCACGGAAGTACTGGAACGGATGTATCAAGAGGCAGAAGCTTTAAATCCAAAACAAGCACAAGAAGCAGCAAGTAAAGCAACAGAGGCAGCAGAACAGCAAAAGAAAGCAGAGAAAGCCATTGCACAAGGAGAAGCACAACATGCTCAAGGTGATCATGTGTCTCCCAGCATCTCTTCTTTTGTCTCTGAACACCGAGATCACCCAATGCCGAGCCCATCACCATCACCAACAGATAGAACCACAGCAACTAAGCAAACAAAAGAGACTGAACAAGAAAAAACAATTGAATCTAGACAAGAACCTGAACAGCAAGAAGCAGCGGAATTAGCACAACAAGCAGCTATATCTACTCAAGAGCATCAAATAGAGAAAGAGCCAAAGACAAAAAAGGCAGCCAGTCCTGCACCAAAAGAGGACACCACAAAGTTTGAGCACACAAGAGAACAAGAGGCCGAGGAAATACCCTCTACCTCAACACAACAAGAGAAGGCCGAGGCACCACCCTCTACCTCAGCGAAAAAAGATCAGCAGCCACAAGGGCAACATCAACAACCAACCGTCATGATGCAGCCAAAGGACACCTAAGAATTTGCAGAAACATCAAGATAGCTAGCACGAAATGAAGACTAGCAATCAAATGACGAAGTCACTCTGCAAGTTAATGAATATGCTAAGAAAATGTAGAAGATGACAGAACGACTTTGCTCAGTAGCACTTGGCCGTAGCACAAGGGCCAAAGAGTTAGAGATGGTGATTAACACACTCCAAGGGGAGCTGGACAACAAATCCAATGTCATCACCGATCTACAGAGGCAAGTGCAAGAGTTGAGAGCCAAAGCTGAACAACACCATGTCGCAAGAGATAAGCAACAGAAAGAAATGGAGTAACTGGGTGAGTTTCTCACAAAACTGTCAGATGCATACAAAGCAATGGATGATCAGTTGACGGAAGTTACAAATGAACTTCTAACTACAACCCTATCATCTCAGAAGATCTAGGTACAGCTAGATGTAGTCAATGCTTCCCTACAGTACTCAGAACAAAGAATCAATGATCACGCAATATTCTTGTGGAAAATACAAGAAAATCCAGTCGTGGCCTCGATCAAGGGATCAGATAAGGTATACAAGGTGTTAGAAAAGAAAAATAAAGACCTCGAGCTGGAGCAGAAATTGGAGCAGTCTCAGCGCAGAGACATGGCCTTGATGCGGGTCCAAAGAGAAGACGCGTTGCTAGAGGAGATAGTTGAACTCAAAAGACTCAATGAGCTACTAAGAGAGGGACGCCCAGAAATGCAAGAAGAGGCAGGCAATTCCGAGAAACCTCATATATAAATCCCCTTAGTCTCATTTGCTAACATGGAGACACAGCTAGCATTGGAGCTAAGTGGGGAGGAGGAGTTTCAAGTACCAATTACCAAAGCAGACACAGTGCCAGTGGTCCAGCTCTCAAAGGTTGAAGAAGATGCACTGAATGAAAAAATTACACAAGAGGTAGATGAGCAATGGAAGGCAACAATGGATTGGGAGCTGAGAGTACTTCATTCCTTCAATGTCACACAACTCACTCCCAATCAAATAAATGCGCAATGACACCAACAATCCCTACCCTATCCTATGATTAAAGTGGAATTGTTGTAAGTAAAAGAAAGGCTTTTACACTGACATGAAAGTCGAGGGTGCAGATCAAGACCACCCAAAGTGGAGTTGAGATGGCTGAAGAAGAATCCAAGGTACTTGATTATGTTCACAAGAGCACCTGTGGCCCTGCAAAAGGATCCTATCTTCTGTCCTACACCAAGAGTAAGGACGTGGATAGCACATGAGGCACTACTAAAGAAGCGGCCAACTTCACTGAATTACCCCAGATTGCTTGCTCCAGAAAAGGGACAGCCGATTGAAGAATACATGGTGAAAAATCCTAAAGGGCGCCATGTCATTTTAAAAGTCTACCAGATTTGTCATGTGCTATGTTATACAAAATCTATCAAATGCTGCTCATTTGCATCGAAGTGTTCAATGAGCCAAAGAAAGCAGGCACCCATTGGATGTCATTCCTCAAGGATAAAAAAGGGTTGTGCTATGATCTCAGTGGCCAACCTTCCAAAGAAGTTCTCTATGGCTTCTATGCCAGGTGTATGTTTCTACCTTCTCACAATATGCTGGCATTCAAGGAAGCGTCCTACACGGGATTCTTCACTTGGCGAATAAAAATATTTGGGCTAGTGATCAGCAACTTGACATCAAGGTTTGTAGGCTACTCAGTAGTGGAGTTGAAGAGCAAAGTCACCATGCAGTTTTTGCAAGTGCCCGATAAAGAGCAAAAAATCAGATACCAAAAGGCACTCAATGCGCTTAAAGATCACCTTGCTAGCCGTCAACCCAAAGACTACTTCAGTCCATAAAGCTGTGCCAAGGGACGACACGGGCAAGGAGGGGGAGAATGTTACCAACAAGCTAACACAGATACCACGGATACCATTTTTTGGAGTTCTCATTGTAAAAACACTTATTATTTTGATAAATTGGGAATATTGTAACTCCTAATTTTTGGATAAACCTTGTCATTGATGAGGCAAGGGCTACAAGCTTCCAGATTGTATCAATCTGTCATTACCCAGCTTTGGTAGACCTCCCAGATTATTAGTTTTGACCATCTAAAACCTTGGCTAAGGTATAAAATCCAATTTTTGTAAGTTATTATTAAGTTTTGGATAATGAAATACACAGTATGAGCTAACGGCGCTCACTTCTCTCCTTCTCGCGCTTCCTACTCCCTCCCTATTTGTCACATTGCAGTCGCGTTTGTTGCATTGCAATAGCAGGTAAGAGCTCTACGCATTGATGTAAGCACATTACAGTAATTTGTAGCTTTTGGCATCGCTGACCCACAGCCTAATTTCATCATAACTAGGAATTTACACTTCAAATCAAAAACTAAGCATAGGTGGGGTATTGGGGAATTATTGCTAAGCATTTAGATGCATTCTGGGTCAAAAACGACTAGGTCAAAAATCCACTGCTGTTAATAATCGCGATTTTGGCACTTGACCTAAAGTGGGGTTTGAGAACATAAGCATGTGTGTTTAGGTCCTATAACATTTTCTAGAAGTTTCGTTGCGTTTGGATGTCATTTGATGCTGCAACGAATGTGATTTGTTTGCCGATGAGCGATTGGCTTTTAGTGATTTCAGTCACTTGAGTGGAGCTTGAGTTAGATGCGAGTTGTTAGTTGTTTTTTGAGAGATTGAAAACGTCTTGTAGCCTCTATGCACTAGTCAAGATAGCTTCATCCCATGGATTGACAATTTAATCGTGGTTCTCGCTAATACTGCAATAAGATAGGATAGTGAAGTTAGACATGTGCATGTCCCACATTCGTCTTCATTTGCACAAAGACGCAAACGTTGATCCTTACCTCTCCAATACAATTGGTTTTCAATAATAGCATAGTCTCTTGCTTCAGTTTCAATTGCTCTTTGGCGGCGTTTACTCATATCCTCAGGAAATGTTCGGCTTGATAGGTAAGCAACTAGATAGTTACTCTACTTAGGTACAAGTGATATTTGGAACAATGTCACATGAGGTATGGGTGCTTGTTTTTGGCATTGAGGACAATTTTTCATAAAAGAATGAACATCCCTCCTCATAGTTGGCCAAAATACTCCAAGTCTCAAGATCCATTGCATAGTTTGGTCTTCCGCAAAGTGAAGTCCTACTATGGTAATATGTGCTTGACTTAGGTATTGGGTTTTCTCTTCAGGATTAATGTATAAAAGCAATATTTTATCTCGATTTATTTTGTACAACCTTTGAGGTAGTAGACGATTGCTCAATTAATCTTATTGTAATACGAAGTGGTATTTGTGAATCCACTTGAGCTATGGTCATCAATGATACCATATCTTCCGACCATCAAGGTATCATTTCCACAGAGAACAGATATGCATCTGGTAGATCATTATCTACTCCCTGAGGTGGTGTTGACCGCTGGGTCAACAACACAACATAACTCAAGTTTCGTACTAAAGTCTTATCTTTTGCGAGTTATGAAATGCTGCTGATTATGGCTATAAACGTCATTTGTAATGAGTAATTATTCTAGTTTCAGAAGCCGGGGTGCAATGGCACTTCCAGATTGTAAATACAAAGCCATTTGACCCTTTCAACCCCATTTTTGGTTAAACCTAAGGTAGCCTTAGTATATAAGGTACCTAGGTCATTTTGTAAAGGAGACTTTAATCATAATCAAAACCTTAGCGCTGCCGTCTACCGTGTGTGAGAGAGAAAGAGAGTGAGCGTGAGATTTATCCTCTCGCTACGCCCGGCTCGCTCAACACATTGGAGATCTGACTGCAGCATTGTTGTAGGCTCGAGGAGAGCTATGCGACAACGCCAAGCATTCCACGCGAGACGAAGCGCACACGCCGACGCATCTACGAGCTATTTGTGGCCGTAAGTGTATAAAAAAATGTATGTTTTCTGCGTACTAGTAGTCTATACAATCGTGGCGACATAAGCTACGCCTAGGTACTCATAAATTTCAGTTTCGGGCACTTTCAAAATTCTTCTCTGTCATCCTACGCATTTTCCGCAGATGGGTTTAGAGTGAGGTTTTTGAGTGTAGAAGCTTAGGGACAGTTGTATCCTAGTGAGGGGATGGTGTTCCCTAAGTTTCGTACGAATCTGGCATGATTAGGTGAGTTACCTTCCGTATGTGTGTATGAGGCTAGGTGGCGTAGTTGAGAGCAGTGAGGTTCTTGATTGTGGTATAGTTGTCCTTCCAGAGTGTTGTATGTGTAGGATGGTCTCAGCCTGACAAGCTAAAGAGATTTCCTCCGTGTGCCTATCGTGTCATCTATGTCCTCGATTGACATTATGTTGACCTGGCACTTGCATCAGGCACTCTTTCCGTGTTTCACCCAAGCACTCACCTTTCATGAACATGTACTTCACTTTCAACTGCTCAACTCCAATAAGAGCGTATACCAAAGGCATTTTTTTCCCACCGGGTTTTTTCCCTTTGGTCATCCAGGTTTCAGACCCTAATCTAAAGACACCTATCACCATCCTCTTATACATATTCCTTCTACATCAACAATAAGGAAATGCTACTCAAAACAATTGACAAATGAATTGGAGCACCAATTCAGATCATAGCATACTTATCCTCAATGGCGAGTCGAAGAATGGCCTACAATGACAAAGCTCCAGACAACACTAACAACATGATTGCACAGGAACAAAGAGTCCCCAATGAAGAAGAGCAGACATAAAAGTAATCAGAGGATCTCAAAAGATGAATGGTTATAATGATCGATGACCGCTCTAATGGATCATAGTTCTTGTTGTGGTTCCACAAAGTTACAAGCAGTGCAATAGATGAAGCCAAAACGACAGCAAATACCACATCGCCATCGACAATCAGGTCATGTCGGGGACGACATAAACGCGGAAGGGGGGAGTGTTGACCGCTGGGTCAACAACACAACATAACTCAAGTTTCGTACCAAAGTCTTATCTTTTGCGAGTTATGAAATGCTGCGGATTATGGCTATAAACGTCATTTGTAATGAGTAGTTATTCTAGTTTCAGAAGCCGGGGTGCAATGGCACTTCCAGATTGTAAATACAAAGCCATTTGACCCTTTCAACCCCATTTTTGGTTAAGGTACCTAAGTCATTTTGTAAAGGAGACTTTAATCATACTCAAAACTTTAGCGCTGCCATCTACTGTGTGTGAGAGAGAAAGAGAGTGAGCGTGAGCTTTATCCTCTTGCTACTCTCGGCTCGCTCAACACATTGGAGATCCGACTGCACCATTGCTGTAGGCTCGAGGAGAGCTATGCGACGCCAAGCATTCCACGCGAGACGAAGCGCACACGCCGATGCATCTACAAGCTATTTGTGTCCATAAGTGTATCAAACGATGTCTATTTTCTGCGTACTAGTAGTCTATAGAATCGTGGCGACATAAGCTACGCATAGGTACTCATAAATTTCAGTTTCGGGCACTTTCAAAATTCTTCTCTGTCATCCTACGCGTTTTCCGCAGACGGGTTTAGAGTGAGGGTTTTGAGTGTAGAAGCGTAGGGACAGTTGTATCCTAGTGAGGGGATGGTGTTCCTTAAGTTTCGTATGAATCTGGCATGATTAGGTGAGTTACCTTCCGTATGTGTGTATGTGGCTAGGTGGTGTAGTTGAGAGCAGTGAGGTTCTTGATTGTGGTATAGTTGGCCTTCCAGAGTGTTGTATGTGTAGGATGGTCTCAGCCTAACAAGCTAAATATATTTCCTTCGTGTGCCTATCGTGTCATATGTGTCCTCGATTGACATTATGTTGATCTAGGTAGTGTTTGCATGCACTTCATGGGTGTGTGAGTCGCTCCTCCAACAGGTGGTTCTCCTAAAACAATCCTTGACAAATGATCTGCTCTTTGATGAGTGGCGGCCTTTTTCACAACTATAGTGAAATCAAATTCCAAAAGAATAATGAACCATCTCACATATTCAAATACAATAAGGATTGGTGGTCCACAAAGAACACAAATTTGTTAGCTAATAGGTAATGTCTATACTTTTTTATGGTATAGATCATTCCTAATCCTTCCCTTTCTGTCATTGTGTAGTTTTTCTCTGCCATATTGAACTGTCGGCTAGCATAAGAAATAGGAAAATCAACTTTCCCGTCTCTTGGTTGAGTTAGGATACATCCAATGGCAAAATTGGAAGCTTAAACAAGCTCTCTTATTCCAATCTGGTGCTTTTAATATTGGAGCTAAAGTGAGAGCTTGTTTAAGCTTCATGAAGGATTCTTCACACTCATCAATCCATTTAAAGTGTGTAATCAAGATATAAATGGGTTTTGCAATTATAGCGTACATGCAAATGAATCGTCTGTAATATCCACAATGTCCCATGAAAGCTTGAACCCCTTTGACTGTTGTTGGTCTAGGCAAATCAACAATAACATGAATTTTATCCATATCAGTAGCTATGCCATTTTTAGACACTATTATATGTCCAAGAATTTTTTATTGTCTACCCATAAATGTGCACTTTTCAAGATTTAGGCAAATCCTATAAAGTCTACATTTTTCAAATACCTTTTTGAGGTCTTCAAAATGATCACTCCAAATTGATGAATGTACATATAGATCACCCATATATACTTCCAAGAAATTTCAAAGATATTCTTTAAAATCATGGCTCACCAATCTTTGAAAGATCACAGGAGCAATAGTTAATCCAAAAGGCATAGCCTAATAGGCAAAAACACCCCATTTAGTTGCAAACGTAGTTTTATGCTAATCTTTGGGGTCAACCAAAAGTTGATTGTATCCTAAGAAGCCATCTAAAAAGATGTAAGATTCTTTTCCTACAAATCATTCTAAAACATACTCAATGATTGGAAGAGGAAAGTTGTCTTTAATGGTAGCTGCATTCCTTTCTTGAGATTGACACACATCCTTAATTTTCCATTTTTCTTGGGTACTATCACAATTGGAGACACCCAATCTCTGTGTTCAATTTCATAAATGAATTCGACCTCCTTTAGTTTTTTAATCTCTTTTTTTATCTTCCTGGCAAATGTTTTATTATAAGTGTATGGCCTTTGTCTGCTTGGTTTCGCATCATCTCTCATAGGTATGGTATGTTGATAGATTTCTGGATCAACACCATTGAGATCCTTATAAGACCAAGCAAATATATCTTGGTATTCTTTCAGTAAGCTTAACAAAAGCTCTTCCTCTTCTTCCGTCAGGTCGTTCGCAATGTAGGAAGGTCTAGGCTCTTCACCTGATTTGGCCACATCTATCTTTTTTGCATTTTCAGGTCCTTCGTAGGACTCGCCCTGTTTTGGTAGTTCCCTAACAAGTTGTTTGACTATGATTTTTTGGTCTTGGAGAGTATATTTCTTGTAATGGGATGGAACACTCTTTACATCTTTTCCATCCTCCTGAGTGGTTTCCTTTTCAGTTGTATATATCTCCTTTAGAGCTTTCTTCAACTCTTGATACTTCTTTCTCCGTTCAACTCGTGTCATGGTTGAATCCCTATCCTGTTATTTAGGTTTTGCTTGAGTTTCCTTTCTCGTTTTTCTTGATGCTTTTGATATTTCCTGCTTTTTGTTTAAAGGATATCTACGAATGATTCTTTCTTTGACACAACCATGTGCATCTATTTGCATTAGAAACTGTGTTCTACTGGAGACCAATGGCATAGGTCTAGATTTCATGTTTCTCGTGTCTCTTTTTCTTCTATATCATTTCTGTCTTCTCGATTTCTGGTTGTAAAGCCAAAAAACTTCTCCTCCCCTCCTTTGATCATGAGTAGGTTAGCTCTCACATGTTATTTTTCTGACCCCGAATCATTTGAGGTAGCTGAATGTTCTTCTAGCTCATCTATTGCATCATAATAGAGGTCTGAAAAGACTTGTTGAGCCTTCATCAAGTCCTTGGAGTCTTGAATTTTATCTTCAATGTGAAGGGTTGAGATCATTTGTATGGGAATTATGTCCTACCCATCCTCAATGCAAAATTGAGTAGGCATAGACGTATTTACACATACATACATTGTTGCTAAGATTTGAGTCCACTAAAATAGCTCAAACAAATGCTCTGGAAAGGGTTCAGGTACATAGGCTTCGTCTGTGCAATCCCTTTCTAAGAGACATTCTTCTCGTTTTAAGCTCCCATTTTTTGAGGCTCCACACATCCAAATAGGTGTGTGTCTTTGTTCAACCATGATGAAATCTTAGTTTCAGCCTGAAGAGACTGAATTGAATTCTTGTATGGGTGTTTTCATAACATCTCTATAAGTGTGATCTTTTAGATTAACCCTTGTTATTGATCCCACTTGCTTTAAATACATATAATTGTTTCCCCAATCTTGGATAAGTCGTACTTGTTGCATGAAAGGTCTTCCCAAGATGATTACATAATTGAGTTTCTTTCCACAATTCACTATTGCAAAAGTGTGTTGATAATCAATCCCACAGGAATTAACTATCACTTTTTCAAGTAGTCCCAAGGGTCTTTCGATGTGTCCATCAGCCAATCGCAATTTCATTCAAGTTTGTCTAATGGATGGTTGTCCCTAGGATTCCCATACTACTTTCGTAGCTATGGCTATGCATGTCCCGCTATCCAGTGTTGCCATGGTTTCTATATCATTATATCTCATTGTAAGGTTTGTGTTTCCTTCTTCCCCTTCATAGTATTCTCCGACTTTGTTCATTGAAACAGATCAATCTCTTTGTTATCCAATTTGTGTTTCAATTTTTTCAATTTTTGAAGATCTTTGACATTTCTATCCTCCCAACAATAGACTCCGATCCTAGGATTATCCGTGCTAAGACGTTTCAAAGGCTTCAAATCAAGTTGATCGTATCCCTCAAATTCTAAAGTCTATGGTCCTTCTTTTTCTGCCATATCTGGAATTATGGTATTTACTTCTAACCCCCATTTGTCTATAACGTCAGGGTTTTCAAGTTGTAAATATTGAGTTTCGTTTTTATCCATGTACATTTTTCCTTGTTTGTTTGCTCTGATTTACTCTCCAAACTCTATGTCATGGTCATCAATGCAAATAGCATATTCTTCATGAGGATCCAACCTAAGCTCCATGGCCATTAGTCTTATAAAAAGAGAGTATGTGCTTATATCGCACTATCGTTCCGGTTTTTGAATGAGTCGAATAGGAAGTCATTTCAGATGTTGATTTTGAAAAAGTATATCAGACTTCTTCAAAGATAGTGTCCAAGTGATCGCCTTGATTTACACTCTCTTCTATGGATACTCTACTAGCGGTCTCTCCAATTATGCCTTGATTTGCTAGTATACAACCAGATCTAAGGTTCATATAGACTTGTGAAGCCCTGGATAGAGTACTTATCACCAGATTGACTTGTTGTCAACTTCATCCACTTGACTTGATTGCAACTTCTGTCAAGCTGTCAATTCCATGTCTCTGTAGCCTGATTCCTATATCAATTTTGATCAAGTTAGCTATTCTTTCACAAAGATTGTACACTTTTTGCTAACTTTTGTGACTGATCTATGTGTATCACTTCAAATCGAGCTATATGAGTCGATCAGTAGTTGAGACTTTCAGATTCTACTTTTGCAAGAAGTCAAAGGACTAATCTGCAACCTAAAAACTGAGTGAACATATACCAAGTTGGATCCGATTGAACCCCAAAATTGCCCGTTGGCCTTGTATTATGTTGGTCTAACATTGTACAGGCTCAAAAGTCCAAAATGGTGTCTCTGTGTGTCAGTAGTAAAATAATCGTGATTATTTTTTTTTCTCAATTTTTTGCACTTTTTGGCTTGATTTGCCAAGTATGCAACTTGTTAAGGTCTTTGGACAAGTTTTACTAAGTCTGAATAAAATTTATTCAAGTTACCAATTGTTTTGTGTACGCAGATTCAATTTTCAAGAATCTGGCTTAAGTCTCACTTTTGTGATCCAAATTTCACCAAAATTGATTTGTGTGGTCTACTTGATATGCTTGACCTTGTGGTATACTCAAATGTGCAAAAATGTCTAGTTTTGTAGCAGATGTAAATAATCGCGATTATTTACTCCTCCTATTTTTTGCAAGTTTTTGTCACAATCTTGACACAGAATTTATTAAGCAGCTTAGCTTAAGCTCCCTAGCCAAGCTTCATCAAATTTGGAAATTTTTTGTTTAAATGATCAACAATTTTGTGTCTACCGAGACTTTGCAAATTTGGCCACAATTTTCAATCCAATGATCCAAATCTTACCAAATTTGATTTGTGTGCCTAATATAACATGCTAAAACTAGTGGTATGCTGGTTTGGTCAAAAAAGTTGAAAAATGAGACAAAAGTAGATAATCACAATTATTTACTTCTAGTAAATTTTTACATCTTTTTGGTTAATTGAGCATGTACACTTGTTTATCACATCAATATAAGCCTATGAGTCAAGTTTCACTGAGTTTGAACAAGATTTTTCCAATTTACACTCAAGTTCTCGAAAGTCAGTACAGAATTCAGTTTTTACCAAGTTTTTGGTCAGTTTGGTGATCCAAATTCTATGGGCCTTTACAAAAGATGTTTATACGTATGCATAGAGTCTCTGGTATCAACCTTGGTTAGTTTTGAGGTCAAAGTATATAATTGTGATTATTTACTTTAGGCCTAAAATGAGCACTTTTTTGAACTTTTTCATTGGACAGTCTTTTTATGAGCTACTTTAAGCCTCTGAGTCAAGTCAAAACTTAATTTGGCCTAAAATGTCAAGAAAAAGTAAATAATCTGAGTTTTTGCAAACTCTTGAAATTTTTACCTCAATGCGTCCTTAAGCTTACCCACTGGTTCATACAATTTTTAAAGCATACTCTCCAGTTGGATTCAGTGGTTGACATTCTTTTTTGTGCTATTTCTAGCCGTAGACCTGGAATTTTGCAACTTCATATAAACAACTCACAGTTGATTCTTTTGGAGAAAGCAATGTTCTGAAATCCACCTCGGATTTCTTACCCTACTCCTAGATTCTAATATAATGGGGTTGTGGAAAGTGTCCACAAACACTCGTTTTGTTGTTTTTTATGGTTTTCTGAGCCTTGATCTTAAGATTTTTCTCGTCCATCAATCATTCTCAAAATCCTTATCTAATCCTACAATCCTAAAAGGTACGTAGCAAGTACAACCTACTTCCAAGCTACCTCTACACAACAAAAGATGACAATCTTAAGCTATACAATTTTGAAAAGAAAGTTTTGACTCTAGGTCATCTTAGAGGAAGTTAAAGGATAACTTCACAAGATGCTCGTGCTTTTTCCTAGTTTAGATCTCTTCGATCCTTGGTAGCGACGCCAAATGTGGGACGGGTGTCTAACCTCACTCCTATCTTATTGCAGACGTAACCACGAATATAATTGTCAATCTATGGGATGAAGCTGACTCGACTAGTGCATAGAGTCTACAAGAGGTTGTCAATCTCTTGGAAAATAACAAACTCGCATCTAACTCAAGCTACAATCAAATGACAGAAATCACCAAAAGCGAGTCGCTCATCAGCAAACAAATCACATCCGTTACAACATCAAACGACATTCAAACGTCACAAAAATTCTAGGACATGTTTATAAGACCTAAGCACACATGCTCATGGTCTCAAATCTCACTTTAGGTCAAGTGCAAGAATTACAATTATTAACAACAATGAGTTTTTTACCTAGTCGTTTTTGACCCAGAATGCGTCTAAATGCTTAGCAATGATGCCCCAATACCCCACCTATATTTATTTTATGATTTTGAAGCTTAAATTATTACTTATGATAAAATTAGGCCGCAGGTCGACGACGCAAAAAGCTACGGATTACCATGAAATGCTTACGACAATGCATAGAGCTCTTACCTGCGGTTGCAACACAACACACGGCACTACAATGTGACAACCGGGGAGGGAATAGGAAGCACGAGAAGGAGAGAAGTGAGCAGCATTAGCTCACGTTGTGTTTTTATTATCCAAAAAACTCATTAAAAACTTACAAAATTGGATTTTATACCTTAGCCAAGGTTTTTGTGGTCAAAACTAATAATCTGGGAGCACAACTAAAGACAGGTTGATACAATCTGGTTGCTACAATCTAGAAGCTTGTAGCCCCGGCTCATCAATTACACTGTTTATCTAGAAAGTAGGAGTTACAATATTCCCGATTCATCAAAATCATAAGTGTTTTTACAATAAAAGCTTCGAAAAATGGTATCCGAGTTAGCTTGCTGTTAAAAATTCATAATCAAGATGGAGTCGAACGAATTTGTCCAAGATTCTAATCTTTGCACGCATTGTACATATATGTACATTTTTTAAATCTATTGTTAGAATTGGATCCCAAATCATAGAGGACAATGGGTATTCGATGATGTTCACACTATTCCTCGATGGTGGTTTTCCAACCTCTTGTTCTGCAAGCCATCCTTTTGTTCCAGTGCTTGCCATGCAATACAGACATGGATACTTGGTATTGGCACCTCCACATACACCAAAAATGCACTTCAATGCTTTTAGGTCGGCACTCAAGTGCCATTCTACAATAAAGTCACCCATGCCATCTACATGTAGTTGTTCACGTGCATTTTGGTCCTGTATAACAGAAGGGATATCGGTCTGCAAAAAGAGCCATTTCAATGTATCGTGATTTTCTACTGGTATTTGAGCTGCTCCGATCCACCAAAGCTCCATTTCTGATTGAGTTCTGTGGTATGGGGAATCAAGCTTACCCTGGCTATAATCCAATGTTCTATTCATTAGGGATATGGATACTCTTTTCATTTTTTGACATTTTTGAATTTGAGCTTCATCCAATTTCATAACAAATATAAGTTTTCCTTCACAATCTACTTCTCGCATGTTATAGTATCTCACCAAAGCAGATTGAACTTTTTTATACTTATCCGAATGTTATTAAAAACATTATACTCAAAAGAAGATATTTTTTCTGCTTTACGTATGTCATCATTCCTTCTATATGATAGTACTCTCAAAAATGTTCGGGTATTTCTTCATTTAACAGAGTCTTACTTTCCCAACATTGTGAGGCTTAGGCAACCCAAAAGCTTTAATCTTGTAATACTTTAGAACATCAAACCAGGTTTTAGAGATGGCCCTATAACCCCTTCTACTCACCCCCATTATATCACAAACTTCTTGCATTTGAGAAGGCTGGACCAATAAACCCATATCTTTTAGTAAATTTTGAAATACCAATTTCTTCTGAGTTTGACTTTCAGGAAGTTTCAAAATGTCACTTTTGTTCATTACCTCATTCAAAAATCTCACCCTTTCTTGAACATTGGACATATCAAATCCTAAAAGGTTGGTCACATGTTCTCTAGTGATCTTTAATCCCTTTTTTCTTTCTTCAGAACCTTCTGTTAAGTTTACTACATCTCTCATTCATTTTACTCATGCTCTTAATCCTGTTGGAGTTTCTTTTAAAGTCTGAAGCTGATGATTTTCTTGTTTTAAAGATGCTATTAGGTTTTCAAGTTCTAAAATTCTTGTTGCATTTGAAGACAAAGCAGTTTTGAGATATTGAATGTAATGTGTATGATCAATGTGTAAATAAGATAGCCTAGAACTATATCCTAGTAAGCCATCAACCCCATCTCCAACAAATCTCATCAAATCATGAGGTATGTGAAAAGATGGATACCTTCCAGAGCTAGGATCTGGTGGATACAAGCTCCCATCTGTCCATAGATCAATGTGTTTCTTTCTCTCGTTGCGAAGTTGTTGTGCGCCTTCATTTGCAGTTATAACCGGTCTTTGATAGACACTCCGTGTAGTAGCATAGTCTTGGCTTAGCTTAATGTTCAAGTGAAACTTGCGGTTATCACTAATGGAAGATGTATTACTAATTGTAAGTAATGAGCACAAACAAAGTATAATGGAGATAATGTAGTAACAGAACAAGGTGCATCAGGAAAGAAGAGAGAAAGCTTGTGAAAGGTTAGAGAGAAAAAAGAGAGATTGAATGATTCAAAAGTGGAAACAACTATTTGCTTCCAAGTGAAGTAAATGAGAACAAATTTCGAGGTGAGCCGCAAAGGAATGTGAAGAAAACGATATCTTTTTGAATATTTAGAGATATGTACCTAGATACGCTTTAGATTGCGTAGATATGCTTTAAATGACCAAAATGACCAAATTTGGAGCCATTTTGACCATAAATGGCTCTGCTAATTAGTAAGTTAACCAATTCCTTTCACAACCCTTTTTGAGTCGTTTTTGCCCCTATGGATCTATTAGCGGCCAAACGCTAAGCCCTTAACCCTAAGCGGCTAGCACGGCCCTAAGACTGAAATGGAAAAATGCTAGCACTATATCGAGCTGATCAACACACTTTTTTGTCAAGCTTGGGATAGATGATTGGTAGCTCTCTCTCTCTCTCTCTCTCTCTCTCTCTCTCTCTCTCTCTCTCTCTCTCTCTCTCTCTCTCTCTCTCTCTCTGTGCCAAACAATTTTAACTAAGGTACAATGTATCCTAAGGCTCCAAATATGGCCTAACGTAAGTGGATTTTTGTAGTCTACTCTAAGCGTTTGAGCACGGCAATCTATTAGCGGTCAAACCTTAAGCTGCTAACCCTAAGTGACTTTACGTGACCTACCCTAACCGTCCAAATATGGAAAGTTCTAAAATAATTAAAATGGGAAAACTCTAACACTTTAACCTAAGCATTCAAGTCTCAACGTATCTAAAGCGTAAAGCATATTAAGCGGACTAAGTTTTAATTCAAACATCTACACTATATATAATGCATCTTAAAATTTTCAAGGAAGGAGAGACCCTCCACATGTCACTCAATGCTTCACTTCAAAGAAATTGTGAACCTTTTTAACCAATTTTTAATCTTTCAAGTAAAACAAAAAAAGGTTTGGCTCTACTTTTTCAGACTTCACTTTTCCTTTTGAAAGCAAGTAGGAGGGTGGCTCAACTTTTCTTTTGGAAAGTCAATGGCCATTAAAGTTGAGAATTTATGTCATAAATTCTAATATCTAGCTTACCCAAATGACTTTCTCATATTAAACCTGATCATTTAATGTGGGAGAATAAACGGGAACAAGAGTTAGACCTATCTCACCAGGGTACCAAAAGGAGAGATGGTTGCATCTCAATACGGGTCCAAAAGGAGATGGTCTACCAAAGAGCAACGTGCAACAAGTGCTTCTAGACTTATCTCAGTAGGGGACCAAGAGGAGAGATGGTTAATTACATCTCAATACGAGTCCAAAAGGAGGTAGTCTATCAAAGATCAACGTGCATCTAATGGAGCTTAAAAGACCATAGGGTTAGCTTCATTAAAGACCTCCAATAGTTAGTGTTAAAAATCCTTTGACCTTAGGCAAGCTAGGGCTAAGCTTGAGGTGGGAACCCAACCTAAGCTTGAGGTGCTTGTTGTGCTTGATGACTAAGGTTCTTGAGGTGCTTGTCGTGCTTGATGACTAAGGTGCTTGAAGTGCTTGTTGGCTTGATGACTAAGGTGCTTGAGGTGCTTGTCATGCTTGATGACTAAGGTACTTGAGGTGCTTGTCATACTTAATGAGGAAGGTGCTTGAGAAGCTTTCCATGCATGGGGGTAAGGTGCTTGAGTCAAAAAGATACCCTACAAACTTAATGAGGAAGGTGCTTGAGAAGCTTCCCATGCATGGGGGGTAAGGTGCTTGAGTCAAAAAGAGACCCTACAAAGGAGGGGGAAAGTACCAAAGTTAGGGAAATCTTTGACTTCACCTCCCACTCACCCAAAGGGCACCACTTTTCTCAAGGGGCACATGGGACACATGTCAGACTCTCCCTATGCTTAGCCACATGGTGTGCTTGAATGCTATTGGCTGGGCTAAAGAGGGTTCCAATGAGCTTCTAGTTCCATCCAACAAATATCTAGATATTTTGAAGCTCTCTCTCTCTAAGCGGGGTAAGGAGGACACTTGTCAAAAGACTACCCATGTACTTGAATGCATGCTACACTGATTGGCTAGGTGGAGAGGGGTCCAATGATCTTGAAGCATGTGGAAAGGCTAGAACTCACCCCAAGCAAGCAACGGGGGTTCTAGGTGGGTATACACCACACACACACACTCATTTTGTGGATCATTCTCACTTGGTCAAAGTTGAGGAACTTCACCTCCTTCTTTGAGCTTGTGAGAAGCGGGAGCCTACACCAACACTCTTGGCTATGGAATGCAAATCCAACCAAGAGCCATGCTTCAATGCTTAAGCTTGCCATCTTCACCATCTTGATTACTATGCTATTATGTATGCTAGCAGAAGAGTGATGATAATTGAGGAACTATTTCTTTTTCCTATGGAATGTTTCTTCTTCCTCTTCCCTACCCTCATTCCTCGCTAGCTCTCTCCACCTTTGAAGGTGTTTGAGGCCTTGGGACTGAGGCTTGGGATAGTTAATGCTTTCTACAAAGTTTATGTTATTCTTGTGATGCATGAAGCTTTCCATCTTCATTGCATCACCTAGGTCACAAGGAACACAAAGATTTTATTGTACCAAGTCTCTCTTGATGGGAGAAACTATAATATAAATGCCTATTGGAGGGGGAACTGGCTCCGTATGAATCTGGTCCTCAACTGTTGTCATCTTCTCTAAACTCTCTCTCTCTTGCAAAAGTATTGTTCATGCTAAGTTAACTAAGTACCATGTTTATGATGCTACCATCAATTAAGTTCACCCGCTATGCTCACAAAGTAATCTCACAAAAGTGCTTCATCTAATTTCCTAATTCCGCTACTCTCAAAGTTCATAGGCCATTTCCATTACATTGGTATCATAGCATTTGGTTTCACTTTTCTTGCTTAAGAAGAGAGGTCCTTAAGTAACCTATTAATGGTTGATTTTGTTAATTATATTAGGGTATGTGGGATTGGGATCTATTATCGGTTTTGTTGAGCCCACTATGTGGGATATGGTGCACACCTCGGCATCTTTGGTCTTAATAATGGAGCCTTTTTAGACTTGCCTACAGCTTTACCATTATTGAGCCATACGAAGTCCAAAAGGAGCTATCCTTCAGCAACTCTGATATGTTAGACCCACTCCACGACTCTCTATAATTAACCAATTCGAGCTGTGGGTGTAGATACTTAAGTCCCTATTTTCAAAGGGCAAAAGGAGTACCAACTAAGCATTAGGAAGAGGATGGGGTGTAGGAGGGTCTCTTTATTTTCCATGAGCTTATGGAGGTGATTAACATTTTGATGAATAGGTGTACGTCGTGTGTGCAAGAATGGTGGGTGTGTAAGAGATGTGTAAGAGTGGTCAAAGGATTCACTTCCCTCCCAAAAAGGAGGTGGAAAGTTTTATGATTTTCGGCCTTCCATAACTCCCACATATGATCTTTGATTTGTGTGGAGATCATAGATGTGCAATCTACGCGTCAAGCTCTTTCCATAGATATGCTACATGATATGGTTTTACCCGCTAGATTTTAAATTCCATTTTAGGGGAAAACTTTGAACTCAAATAAACTAGCCGTTTTTTCTGTTTGAACTGAAAAGCTGTCTTTTGATTAATTTCTTAATACTAAAGGTTTGACTTCCTTAAACTGCCAAATAAAGAGGCCCTCCTAAACCCCATTTTCTTCCTAATGGTTTTGAATTACCAAAGCATACATTAAGTAAACACATAAGTTTTATTAACATGGTTGACAATAACCAAGAGAGTAGAATGAACATTAATAACTTTGATTTTTCACATGAAGGTGCTAATGATGATGTCCCCCATGTTTGTTAATTATCTTGTTACTAGGTTGCAACAAGCTATGGTCAACAACCCCGCTTTGCAAGGCAAGGTTACTCAATAACTTCGTGCTTATGGGATTTCCTTTCCCCTCCAAGAGGAGAGAGAGCTTAGGAGGCCTCTTGATGAGACCCCCAAAAGAAGACTCTCTCCCATACGAGAGGAGGAATCCAAAGAACAAGAAAGTAATGAATCCTTAAGTTCCTTCAAAGATGTGGCTCCACGAAGACGGCGGACTAAACGGTCGCCAACTCCTCCCAAGAGGAAACAGTTAACCCATAGTCCTTCTCCTCATCACTTCAAAAAAAAAAAGAGGAAACAAAGGAAGAAAAGGACAAGAAAGAGGTCACCCTCTTCTCCTTCTTCTTCACCTTCCTCCTCTTTTGACAAAAGCAATAGTTATTCTCCTAGAGAATACAAGAGGGAAAGACATTGCAAATCTTACCCTACATGGCAAAGGTCACAAAAGCTCAAGAAGTTCAAAAAGGGAGGAAAGAGTATCTCTTTCCTTACTTATGATGGCACCTTTGGTGCTAACGACAAAGTATTGGCCTTCATTCAACAATTTGATGTGACCTTTGGAGACGAGGACTTCATGGAGTCCTCCTATCTACACCATGTAGCTATGTACTTCCAAAAATCGGCTCATCAATGGTGGGCTAGCCTTTGTGGAAATGGCAAAGCCCCAAAGACATGGAAAACTTTGTGAGTTTCCATCATGAAGCAATTCCTTGCAAGTGATGCAAAGGGCAAAGTGCTCACCGAATGGCGGAGTTTGAGGCTTTGCACGGTAAAACTAAATTGTCATACCTCCCTATGTGATGCACACTAGAGTCCCCTATGTAGAGGCCATTCTCATGTCGTCTAGACCATGGTGGTTCTACGTTCGTCAATGTGGCGTGTATGAATGTGACGATCCTTTGACCACATAGAGTACTTAAAGGAAACGCACTACAAAATAAGAAAATATATTTTATCAAATACAAATTAAAGATAACACACAAAAAAATTTACAATATAGTTTAGATATATGAGTACTCTACCTTTGGTACGCAACCTCGTGCATACTCTCATTCTTTGTTGTTGATGTCTTCTCCACGTGCTTTTGCTTCGGTCATTCTCTCATGAATCCACTCCGCACTAATGAGATCTGGGAAACATGCAAGGTGTTTATGCATTGGGGGTAGGGCTCGGGAAAAGATAGGTTCGCTTTATCCAAAGCCCGTTCAAAATGAAAATAGCCGGCTCAAATTTGGGCAAGAAGGTTCTCAAGCCGAATCAAATTACACAATTTTTAGTTATAATATTAGATTTTTCGTGTGATTATCCCTCTCAAAATTACAGTTAGCCTGCTCACATGCATGTGAAAAGGTTCCAAAGCCAGGTCCACAAAAAATGTTTCCCAGACCCTGACTGGGAGTGCCCTTTTTTCTCTATGTGCTTGTTTTCATGCTTCTCTCTCTTGCAAACGTCTTGCCGTTGCCACTGTCCACAAGTCCACCCACTTAGTCATAATTTTTGCATTGAGAATATAAAAATTAGTGACCACTCTATATAAATTCATATCCATATTAAGTAATTTTTCCTTTCCACATGACAAGTGTGAAGTCATCCTTGATATGGGCTAGTGGAAAAGTCTATTGGCCAATGGGAAAGTGTGAACCCAAGCTCTCATCAAACCCCCACTCCTCAAAATCAAACCCCCACTCCTCAAAAGAGAAGAGTGATTGATTGAATGTGGAGACTTTGTTATGTTGGCAGGGCTCCTGCCGCCGCTGGTTGGAGAAGGGATTCAAGGGAAAGTGCGAGGAGACATCCTGCGAGTGGACTTGTCGGAATATGTTTTCTAGGGAAAGGCTGGTTTGAACTTTGCAAGGGAAATTTCCTGGCAAAATGAGGGCCGCGTGGAAACCGTCATAGGGCGACATATTTCCTCGTTATATAGCACGATGCTCGTTCTGCAGTATCATTTCAGCAATACACATCTTCTCTTCTTCTTCTTATCCCCCCAATTCCCCGCTTTGCCTGCTTCAATTAGGGTTTCTGGTCATGGGCAATCACTTGGCTTGCATGTCTCCTGCGGCTTCCAATCGCCTGCATGCTGCAGCTAATTCTGAGTGCAGATTTATCAAGTTCCTTAACTGCGAGACCGGCACCCTATCGCGGCTGGAAGGCCCTCTTACTGCCGCAGAGGCGATGATGGAATTTCCTGCGCAGTTTGTGTGCTCCTTTTCGAGCGCTGCCGCGAGCGGCAGCTGTGGGCGCCGCATCTGCGGTCTGTCTGCCGACGAGGAATTGCAAGCTGCAGAATTGTACTTGCTGCTTCCTATGCACAGACGCAACACACGCTTCTCAATGGAGGAAATGGCAGCCTTCGCAAAGCTGGAAGCCGCATGGAAGTGTAGTGGAAGGCAGGTTTCTAAAGGTGCGGCCATCTCTCAAAGCAAAGTAGTCCCATTTCCTGCACCACCAGCTTCGGATGCTATGCAGATTGCCTCAATATTGGGCGAGGGCGTCTTCGTTAATCTGAAGAGCCGATCGGTCAAGCAGTTGGAGATGGCGAGTCTGCATGGGCCGTTGCAAGTAGGGGGCGTGGGCAGCAGGCAGGTAATGTGCAGGTCCAAGTCGTGGATGCCGAAGCTAGAGACGGTGAACGAGTACGCTGTTGCTTCGTGATAATACTGTAGTACAGCCCTTCTCAATTGTGGGAACGGGGGTTCGATTCGGCGACTAGACCGCCTTGAACCCCTCCACACAACTAAAGCATTTTTTGGGCCCTTTTAAGGTCACCAAGAGAGCTCCATCCAGTAGCTTCTCCAAATCCTAAGCATTTTTTGGGGTTGTCTGGAAGCATTAACCTTTGCAAGGCCACCAAAGTAGCTAATGTCTATTGCTCAAAGCTCCTTGCACACATATGTAGCATTGTGCAGCTTGGTTCTCTTGATCCACCACTAGAGCACACCGTTTCTTTGGGCAGGGCTGCATCAGCTAACAAGAGAGTTTGAACTCCGAAGAATACATAAACTTGTGTCGCCAAGTTTTATGTTGTAGGACGTTTCTGTTGTTTGGTGGCCGACCTTCTACAACTCAGCAACACTGAGCGGTAATCTCACAGAAAATCATCGATCACATTTGGAAAAGGAGAACATCATGGCATTGTGGAGGTTTGCACAAACAATCACCACCATTTACATTGTATTTTGTCCCAATTATAACCTATATTGCACAAACCAGCCCTTACAAATGCAAGGGATATATACATGCAGCCCATGGTTCTTTTGTATCACTCAATTTGGCTCACTACACTTCAAAGAAGTTAAGGAGCTCTTTCCCACGAGTTGACTACATCATCATCAAACAATCAACATTTTTCTCTAGTGTGCACTTCAACATCTATAAAGTGATAGAAGAAAATGATTGCCTTGTTACATTCCACCTACAATCTACATATCGATAAAACAAGGAGTGTTTGCAACAAAACAGCCTTTTATTGCATTTTCAACCTCGAGTTTTCAACAAACCAAAATTGCAACATCTTATTATTGGTGATACAAAAAAGGACCTTTTTTGTTCCTACATAGTTGATACTTCTACATATTTCCATGTTGTTTTGGAGGGAGCCTTTTTTGTGGAGTAAATTTAGGAGGGAATTTTTTTTTTGAGAGAGAGTCGGAATTAAAATTTGAAACACCACTCCTTTCAAAGAAAACGTGGGTGCAATTATGGATGGGAGTTGCACATTTGCACTCTGTGACGTGACGACGACTGCCACTCTCTGTCCCGCTTCAGTCACTGCGCCCTGCACCTTGTAGCAGCTCTGCACCTCTCTCACATAGCACCTTTGTCAAGCCTTTTGGAGCATAGGCTTTGCACCTCTCTCACGGGAAGCACATTTTGTTGTGCAGCTAGCAAGGTCTCCGTCTATGCACCATCACGACTATGAGGATGCCTGCAAGGAAACCTGCTGCCAAGGCATCACCAAAAAAGGGGAAGAAGCCTAGGACCATGGATGCAAGGTCCCCCCTCACAAGTATAAAATCTCCTCGGAGCATCAACACCCCAAACACGAGAGCTAGCAAGGGGGACTTCTCTGTGGAGATATCAACTAAGTCTAGGGTGCTTTATGGCGAGGATGAGACTCAATCATCTACAGAGTCCAGAGGTTGGTGTTCATCCTTTCCATCATGTCTACATGGTTTTCCTTTCATTAAAGGTAGCAATTGTTTTGAGACGGTCAATCTTTTTTCTTGTTAAATTGCATGCATGCAAGCGTGTGTATGGTATCTTGAGTGCTCTTCATTTTTTTTCATTGCATGCATGCAAGCATATGCGCTATGACCTAAAAACAAATTAAAGCTCAGTAGGGTAGTGAAGGTTAACATTAAATTGAGGTACTTAACAGCTTTACAGTACCAAATTTGGTACTTTATAGTTTTGGTATTGCTCAGTTTTAAGTTTTGCATTGGCAAAGTCATCCATTTGCTAAAGAGCATCTCAAAATCCCTGTGTTGAGTTTTGCATTACTGAAACGTGTTTCCACATTGCAGGTAAAAACAAAATGGAGGGATACCCTCTTTTGACCAAGTTTTGCTATACAGCCAAAGTGCTGCATAAGGAGTATGGTCTGAGCATGGCGGGTGTGCTTCAAAAGGATCTTACGGAAGAAGACCTCCCTGATGAACAATGGATGGTTGTTTTCAAGCAACGCTACAAAAATAATGCGAAGGTTTACTTGAATCATGTGTAGCAGACTGGTTGAAGATTGCAGGTTCTTGCTCTATAAGGTATACCAAGCCCCTCCATCTTGTGGGGAGATTACTACAAAGTTTTCACGCTGCTTTGCTTTCAAGAATTTCCATGCGGCAACAAAGGACCCTGCGAGCCATAAGGTTGCATGGGCAAGGTTTGGAGAGAATGTACTCAGCATGTGTGCCAGTCGCCTCGGAGGGTTGGATCGTGTTACCATATACATGTGGTAGTGATGTGTGTGAACACACTAGGACCGCCGGGGCATTTTTTCCCTCTTTAGGAGGTTTTTTCCCCCGTGCATTGTATATACGCCCATCACTCTAGGGCTATCTATCTTTCCATTGCACACTAAGTAACACACTCTCTATTGTGTGCCTTGAGCTTCCTTCGTCTTCTCCAAGGTGTGTGTGTTTCTCTGCAACCCTAATTCCAACAATTGGTATCAGAGCAGGTCACGTCCTCCCGGGCTTAGTCGCCAGCTGCTCCAGCACACGCCTGCTCACTTTCTCCGATTTCAGTGAGCTTTGGCGAGCGTTCGCAGGTCGACAAATATTTTGGGCTCGCTCGAAGAGCTTGATCTGCTCAGAATTTTGATTTGGGCTCATTTCGGCCTCCGTTTCCACTACGGGCAGTACTGCACAGGCTATTTCGTCATTTTGTGCAGATTTTTTGTCAGTGACGTTTTCTGCATAACAGGTGCCTTATAGTCTTCTACGGTTTGTGCTATATAGCACAAGTTGTTCCCGCTCCATTTCTCCTATTTTCGGGCAGTTTTCACATCAGGTGCAGCATTTACCATGGCTGACAACAACAACACAGATGTGTTCAAGATGTTTGCTACTGAGGACAGGTTGGATGGGGACAACTACCCTATGTGGGCTTATATGATGCAACATGTTCTTGTGTCAAAAGGTGTCTGGAACATTGTGCAGGGCATTGATGTACGTCCTGGTTCTGAAGATGTAGGCGATGTTGAGGATGTTGCAGGTCTTGCTGCAAGGATTGCAGCTGTTAGAGTTGTTTTGCCTACGACAGAACAAGCTCGTTGGGATGTTAAGGATGCGCAGGCTCATGCATTGATTGCGTTGTCTGTGAAGCGCACCATTATTCCTCACATCCGTTCAGCAAAATCTGCAAAACAGGCTTGGGATATTCTAGCAGGTCTTTATGCAAGCCGCAATGAGGCTAAAATTGCTTTGCTGCGTAAAGAGCTAGAGTCGAAGATTATGCATGAGGAAGATGATATGGACACTTTCCTTGCTAGTGTCAAGGATATCAATGAGCAACTCATTTCTGCAGGTGAAGTCATTTCGGACAGTTCCCTTGTGCAGACTATTCTTGATGCCTTACCAGATTCCTACCAGACTTTTGCTAGTACTTGGAGACTGATGACCCAAGGAAATCCTGAAGTTGTCAAGTTTGATGCATTATGCACATTGCTGTTGCAAGAGTCACTTTCTAGAAAAAAAAGGACTAGGCAGCGTGCAGTTGAACAGGCTTTTATTGCTTCTCAAAGAAAGGGTGGTAACAGTAATGCAGCCACTTCTTATGGTTCTGCTGCGAGTGGCAAAAATTCTGTTCCTAATGCTTCTGCTGGCAGCACTTCGTCTAGCAATTCTGGTGACAAGGGCAAAAAGAAGATGCGTTGCCATTATTGTAAAGCCAATGATCACTTGATCAAGTCGTGTCCTAAGTTGAAGGCAAAAGAGGCTAAGAAGAAAGAGGGTGGTTCCACTGCAAATGCTGGCTCCACTACAAATGCAGCCATTGTTGAGTCTTCTGTGAAAGGAGATTGTGATGCTGATGTTGATGCAGAATGGGATTTTAGCGCAGAGTGCACTTACAATCCTGTTGTCCATGATGCATGCTTGTCAGTTGCTGCAGATTCACATGTGTGGTATTTCGACAGTGGTGCTACAAAGCACATTACCTCACATCGTGAATTGTTTACCTCTCTCGAGTCTGTCCCTCATGGGAATTCAGTCACTTGTGCCAACAACGCCTCTTATCCAGTTCAAGGAGTTGGAAAGATTGTGCTCACTGCTGCTAATGGCAGTTCCTTCACACTTGTTGATGCACTTTATGTACCTGGGATCAAGAAGAATCTCTTGTCTGTATCCGCACTTGCTAGACTTGGACTTGTAGTCAAATTTGTGGATGACAGATGTACAGTTCATGATCTCAGTTTTGGTGATGAAATTGTTGCATCTGGGCTTTTGTGCCGTGGGCTGTATAAGCTCACTTTGTATGACAAGTGTGGACAAAATTTTGCAAATGCTGTTGCAGATTCAAGGGCTATTTCAGATGCAAAACTTTGGCATGCACGTTTTGGTCATCTGAATTTTGCCAGTTTGCTGCGTTTGCAGAAATCTGATATGGTTGCTTCTTTGCCGCCTCTTGAAGCACCTGTCAAACATGTTTGTGAAGCCTGTATTCTGGGTAAAATGCAGCGTTCTAAGTTTCCAAAGGATGGTTCAGTTAGGGCCACATGCAGGTTGCAGCTTGTGCATAGTGATGTTTGTGGGCCCATGCAAACTCCGTCCTTGGGCAATTACCTGTACTTCGTGACTTTCATTGATGATTACTCCAGGCATGCATGGGTATTTCCGCTTAAAGCGAAGTCCGAAGTTTTTATGTGCTTCAAACAATTTTTGGCTATGGCTGAAAATGTCTCAAAATGTACTATGGGCACCCTCCGTTCCGATCGAGGGGGGGAGTATATGTCTCATGAATTTAATGCATTTCTGGCTAGTCGTGGGATAAAACACCAATGTACAGTGCCTTATACACCTCAGCAAAATGGTGTTGCTGAGAGGAAAAACAGGTCACTAACGGAAATGGCACGATGTATGGTCAAAAGTCAAGCTTTGCCGCATTCTTTTTGGCTTGAGGCCATCATGTGTGCCACTTATGTACTTAACAGGTGTCCTACGAAAGCTTTGCAGTCTATTACTCCATATGAAGCATGGCATGATAGAAAACCTTCTATTGAGCACATGCGTGTTTTTGGCTGTTTGGCATATGCTTTGGTGCCACAAGTGCAGCGCAGAAAATTGGATGATAAGGCTGTCAAATGTATTTTTGTTGGTTATAGTGCTGAAAGCAAAGGTTACAGGTTGTATCATCCGCAAACAAAACGTATTCTGGTTTCACGGGATGTAGTGTTTGTGGAAGACTCTGTTCAGCCCTTGTTGTCATGTACTAGAGACAGTAATGTAAGCTCACAGGACATTTATGACACTTTGTTGCCTCTTTTCAGTGGTGGAAATACGAATGTAAGTTCCAATGAGGCAAATGTACAGCCTATGGGGGTTTCTGAAAATGTTTTAGAACAGCCTATTACTGATGCAGGTATACATGATGTACTTGATGAGGAAAGGGCTGAAAATGAGCAGGCTAGAGGTATGCCAAAATGGCTGGTGCACACTTTGCGTGACAGTAAATTGGATGCACCTTTATCTAGTCGTACTCGTTCAGGCTCTCGCCATGCATCTTATGCATCAGATTGTTATGCTTTGGCTGTGTCTAGTTTACATGATGTTGAGGAGCCTTTGTCTTTTGATGAAGCACAGAATTCAGAAAATTGGATTGCTGCCATGAAATCAGAATATGATGCACTTATAGAGAATGACACATGGACTTTATGTGATTTGCCTCCTGGCAAAAAGGCCATTGGTACAAAGTGGGTTTACAAGTTGAAACGCAAGCCGGATGGTGAGATCGATTGCCATAAGGCTCGACTTGTTGCAAAGGGTTATGCACAACAAAAAGGCATAGATTATGAAGAGACTTTTGCTCCCACTTGTCGTATGACTACTATGCGTTTTCTATGTGCATTGGCAGCTCATTTTGGTTGGGATGTACATCAATCAGACATTGTTACTGCTTTCTTGAATCGTGACATATTTGGGGAAGTTTATGTAACGCAGCCTCGCGGTTTTGTCATAAAAGGACAAGAGGACAAAGTGTGCAAATGTAAGAAGGCTTTGTATGGGTTGAAGCAATCTCCTCGTGCTTGGTATGAGAAAGCTGACACTCATTTGGTTAAACGAGGCTTTCGTAACAGTCCAACAGAAAGCACATTGTATGTAAAGCGTGAGGATGATGTATTTCTCATTGTGGTTCTTTATGTTGATGATTTGCTGATCACTGGACCAAATGAGAGACATATTGCTGAATTTAAGGCTGATTTGAATGCTACTTTCAAGATGAAAGATTTGGGGCTGTTGCATCATTACTTGGGTATACAGTTTAAGCAGTGTGATGGTGGTATTGCCTTGTGTCAGAAAAGTTACATAGAGACATTGCTATGTAAGTTTGGACTTGAGGATTGCAAACCTATTGCCACTCCCATGGAAACAGGTTTGAAGTTGAGTCTACATGATGCTGGCGATCCTGCTGATGTCACTCTTTACCAAACTGCTGTTGGCTGCCTCATTTATGTATGCAACACCAGGCCAGATATTCAGTTTGCAGTCTCGCAGGTCAGCAGATTTATGCATAGCCCAGGGTCTAAGCATTGGCAGGCTGTCAAGAGGATTTTCCGCTACCTTAGTGGCACTTTACATCTTGGCTTGTTTTATCCCAAGGGGGGATCATTGCCGCCAGACTTACATGCTTTTTCGGACTCAGATTGGGCTGGTTGTTTTGACACGCAAGTGTCCACAAGTGGTTTTTGTTTCATGCTTGGCAGTTCATGTATATCATGGTTGAGCAAGAAGCAACCTACTGTGGCCACTTCGAGTTGTGAGGCTGAGTACAGGGCAGTCTTCACAGCTACGGTTGAGTGTGTATGGCTCAGACGCCTTATGGCTGACTTGGGTATTGGACAGGACACTGCCAACACTATCTACATTGACAGTCAGAGCGCATTGGCAGTTGCGAGGAACCCAGTTTTTCATGGTCGCACAAAGCACATTGAGGTGCATTACCACTATGTCAGGGAGAGGCTCTCAGCAGGAGAGATCAGCTTGGCTTATGTGCCAACACAGGACAACCTTGCAGATCTTTTCACAAAGGCATTGTCTCGTGAGAAGCTTGAAGCTTTCCGCAAAGCTTTGGGCTTACTCCCCTTTGTGGACTGATCCTGTCCTCAGGGCATGGCACTTCCCTTTACTCATGTGCCAGCTCTCGTTCACCGCATCACTCCAGGGGGGATTTGTTACCATATACATGTGGTAGTGATGTGTGTGAACACACTAGGACCGCCGTGGCATTTTTTCCCTCTTTAGGAGGTTTTTTCCCCCGTGCATTGTATATACGCCCATCACTCTAGGGCTATCTATCTTTCCATTGCACACTAAGTAACACACTCTCTATTGTGTTTCTTGAGCTTCCTTCGTCTTCTCCAAGCTGTGTGTGTTTCTCTGCAACCCTAATTCCAACAGATCGAAAGTTCAAAACTTGGAGAAGGGAAAACGGTGCCTCCCACGGAGGCCACCCGTCATCTATTCAGAAGCCTTGTCTTATGAAAAGTGGTAGTAATCTCTATACAGGAGAGATTATAACCCGGTGGTCTTGATATCCATGCACCTCTAGACTGAGGTGTGCAAGGATCAGGCATGGTTAGATAATGTGAGGTAGTTTACAGTGTGATTTATGGTTGATTGGTACTAGATAGAGAGAGAGAGGAGAGAGAGTGAAAGAGAGAAAGAGTTAATTTATGTTAAATTTAGGGTTCAAGGTATTCACAGTCATTAGTATTGACGATGATGTGGGGTAGTTTGACCGAGACGCCTATCTCGCAATGCAAACATGATGTGCAGCAAACAAGGTGTGTTTCTTTGCAACAGGTTCACGAGTTTGGCAAGTTTACCCATCTATTATAGATCGAGATTTTGCCAATTACAACTCATCAGACTATGATGTTGGCCAACAAGCAGCAATACTGCAACCTAATAGACGTGTTCACATGTGCTTTACTCAAGGAGAATATGTCAAGCCACAAAATACAGCCTCTTCGACCTTGGAGGGCAACCATGCAGAGCACATTTCCAACCAGGCTATGTTTGAGCCCAAGATCGATAAAATGATCAAGACAATCATGGATTAGAAAAGGCTCGTCTGTGATGACATGAAACGTGTGGCCGACACTCCCTTGTATGATGAAGCACGAGCGTCAAATTGAAGGCACTCCCGGTTCTTCTTAACATGCAGTCAAAGTCTGGATGGAGTGACACTAGTGTCACATAACTTTTTAGATAATCTCTTGCAATGTGTTGACTTCAAAAAGAAAACTATTTATGTATATTGTACCAAATTACGAGAGATGTTATTGTCTTTCTCTATGAAGATTGATAAAGGAGCGCATTTTGCCATTTCATAATGTGATGCCAGATTCCATAGAGGATGCAAGAAAGATCTTGCAAACCCTAGGGATGGATTACAATTCCATTCACACTTATCCTAATGACTACATTCTTTTCAAGGGGAATATGTAACATGAAAAAATGTCCAAAATGTGATTCCAAGAGATATTGAACGGATCTCCACGGACAAAAAGTTTTGCAGAAGGATATGACATTTTGCTCTATTGCCTCGCATCAAGGATTTCTTTGAATGCAAGTCCATGGCTGCTCTAGCAACATGGCATGAGGAGAACAAATCTTCAGATGGTGTGCTACGGATCCCTGCAGATTGTGCAGCATGGAAACGTATTGATAACATGTGGTCGGATTTTGCTAGGGAAGCTTGAAATCTGCGCCTCGGACTGGCGATGGATGGAATAAATATGGTCTGAGATCGACATACAGTGTATGGCCAGTTGTCATTGTCAACTTAAACATCCCCCTATGGTTGGCAACTAATAAGGGGCATCGATTTTAAAGCTTGATTGTGTCAGGGCGCTATAACATGAAGAACATGGATGTGTATCTTTGTCCACTATTGGAAGAGCTGCAACAATTGGGGATAGTCATAAAAGTGATGGATATGAGCTGACATATAGATCAGCGCAATGCTTTGATCAGAGGCATTCTAATGTGGACAATGCATGAGTATCCTGGGCTAGCATAATGCTCAGGTGAGACTCAAACCCCTGTGATGACAGGGTTTATTGTTATGTGTATGGGTACACGGATTCAGTTGATTTATTGTCATGTGTATGGGTACTGGGCTTCAGAAAAGTGGTTACAATGCATGTGCCACATGTGGCCCCATATTTAATGCACGTCGAGTGCCCTCACTCAAGAAGAAAATCTACGAAGTTCATGGAGCCCATCTTCCAAAAATCACGAGTTACGAGAGGGTTTCTTGGGAAGCAAACCAACAAAGATGTCTGCTCGAGCATGAGTAGAGCAGAAGGAGATGTGTGAAGATAGTCTACCCCCCAGGATGAAGAGATTCTCTCTATGGTATGAGTTGCCATACTGGCAAAGACTCAAGATCAATCACTTGTTGGATCGAATGCACATATTCAAGAATGTGGGTAATCTGTTGTGGGAACATCTTATCGTCGGCAAGAAAGATACATTGGGAGCCAAAATTGACCTTAGGGAGGCTAGTCCTATGAAGAAATACTAGCCACAGACTGCAAATGAGGGATCGATAAAGCTGCCTAAAGCACCATCGATCTTGACTGGACAACAAGAATTCAATGTGAAAGGGGTAATTTGATCTATGCGTATGTCCACATGGGAAATGCACTCACTCCGGACAGCATTCACAAAGGAAGGGAAGCTTATTGGTTTGAAGTCACACGATTGGCATAATCTATGTCAAGTTTGTTCAAATTGAACTAGAGCAACGCTAAATCTGCTCTGATCCCGATTCTAAATATGATTGAAAGCATGCATTGGTGGTACAAAAAAGGGACCTGTTTTGTTCCTACCTAGTTGATACTTCTACATATTTCCATGTTGTTTTGCAGCGAACCTTTTTTGTGGAGTAAATTTAGGAGGAAATTTATTATTATTTTTTTGAGAGAGAGTCGGAATTAAAATTTGAAACACCACTCCTTTCAAAGAAAACATGGGTGCAATTATGGATGGGAGTTGCACATTTGCACTCGTGTGCGTGACGACTGCCACTCTCTGTCCCGCTTCAGTCACTGCACCTTGCACCTTGCAGCAGCTCTACACCTCTCTCATAGACCACCTTTGTCAAGCCTTTTGGAGCATAGGCTTTGCACCTCTCTCATGGGAAGCACATTCTTTATTTTCTTGTGCAGCTAGCGAGGTCTCCGGTTGTGCACCATCACGACTATGAGGACGCCTACAAGGAAATCTGCTGCCAAGGCATCAACAAAAAAGGGGAAAAAGCCTAGGACCACGGATGCAAGGTCCCCCCTCACAAGTACAAAATCTCCTCGGAGCATCAACACCCCAAACACGAGAGCTAGCAAGGGGGACTTCTCTGTGGAGAAATCAACTAAGTCTTGGGCGCTTTTTGGCGAGGATGAGATTCGATCATCTACAAAGTCCAGAGGTTGGTGTTCATCCTTTGCATCATGTCTACATGGTTTTTCTTTCATGAAAGATAGCAATTGTCATTCAAATGAGGGGTTGAGGTTTTGAGATGGTCAATCTTTTTTCTTGTTAAATTGCATGCATGCAAGCGTGTGTATGGTATCTTGAGTGCTCTACATTTTTTTTTCATTGCATGCATGCAAGCATATGCGCTATGACCTATAAAAAAAAAAATTAAACCTCAGTAGGGTAGTGAAGGTTAACATTTAAACTGAGGTACTTTACAGCTTTACAGTACCAAATTTGGTACTTTACAGTTTTGGTACTGCTCAGTTTTAACTTTTGCATTGGCAAGATCATCCGTGTGCTAAAGAGCAGCTCAAAATCCCTGTATTGAGTTTTGCATTATTGAAACATGTTTCCACATTGCAGGTAAAAACAAAATGGAGGGATACCCTCTTTTGACCAAGTTTTGCTATACAGCCAAAGAGCTTCATAAGGAGTATGGTCTGAGCATGGAGGGTGTGCTTCGAGAGGATCTTACAGAAAAAGACCTCCCTGATGACCAATGGATGGCTCTTTTCAAGCAACACTACAAGGTTTACTTGAATCATGTGCAGCAGAGACTGGTTGAAGATTGCAGGTTCTTGTTCCATAAGGTATACCAAGCCCCTCCAACTTGTGGGGAGATCACTACAAAGTTTGCACGCTGCTTTGCTTTCGAGAATTTCCATGCGGCAACAAAGGACCCTGTGAGCCATAAGGTTGCATGGGCGAGGTTTGGAGAGAATGTACTCAGCATGTGTGCGAGCCGCTTGGGAGGGTTGGAGCGAAAGGTCAATACTTCGAGAAGGGAAAATGCTGCCTCCCACGAAGGACACCCATCAATCTATTAAGAAGCCTTGTCTTACGCAAAGTGGTAGTAATCTCTATACATATGTAGACCCCCCATAGCATTACGTAGAGACACCTGACTATGTTACAGACCTAGAAAGTATTGTTGAGGGAGTGCCTCAGACATGTGCAGCTGCATCCGCTACGTTGAAAGAGTTGGAATCATCTCTATAGTAGAACAAGGAAACTTTGTTGAGAGCGGAGGGTTCCGATGCTATTGTGAACCGGATAAAAGATGACATGGAGTACTATGAACTGCAGCTTGCAAAACTAAAGTAGGAAAACCCTTGCAATGATGAGGACATCAAAGAGGTGGAGGCTGATTTGGGAGCCAGTCAACGCATGCTTCACTGAATTGGAAACAATGACGACATGAAGAAGCTTGAGAAGGAAGTTGATCTCCAACAAGTAATTATTGACATCAATGTCTTGAGAAAGTGGTTCTGGTATATTTGGCAACTTCCTAATAACTTATGTTTGTTGTTGTGTTACGAGACTGGGCACCCTCCTGTTGTAGTGGTTAGCTGCAATTGGGATAGCTGGGCGTAATGGTTAATTATGTGTTGTCTATTTATTTTACTAATTGAGTTGATGATGATTTTGTAGAGTGGAATGAGGGGAATTGATGAAGAGGCGACGGCAATTAATCTTGGCCAATTTATATTTGCACAGTATCTTAGAACATCATTTCAATAAGCCATTATGGCTTTGTAAATAGTTGTAGTGGGAACTCCCCTTATGGGTCATGCAAGAACTAATGAGCTTCACTCATAAGTAAAGTGGTTGTAAAAGAGGGGCCTCAATTTTTGGCACCTTAAACTCAAAATAATATATTAAATACCAACTCCACAAGAGAGGTGTCGTGGAGTTTGGGGCTAATTTAGGCCTTTCCCTTGCAGATTCTCTTCTCTACTCTCTTAAGCTATGGTTATTTGCTGTGTACTCTCTAATCTAGTCTCCATATCTTACACTCTCTTACAAGTTTGTCTATGTCAATTCTATGTTTACTGTGTGTGTGTGTGTGTGTGTGTCATAGTCTAGGTGTGTGTGTGCTTCGAAATTGGAAGAAGAGGTGGACAGTTTGATGGTGATTGCTTGAAAGCTTATGTTGAATTTTTTAAGCTGTCGATCTCCCCCTCTTCTCCCAACAGTGGTATCAGAGCATCAGGTTCGAGGATTAATCAGCACCAGATTTTAGTTTTAAGAAGGAGTTCCTCTAATCGACAAAATTTCAATTGCAATTCATCAACCTTGCAATTCAAAGATTCAAGGATTTGTGGCAATTCCAAAACTAATTGATCGAATTTGCAAAAGAAATTTTGCTTGGACATCAATTGTCAGCCAATCGGCAACTCATTGGCAACCGGCTTCTAGTTTCCACTTCAGGACGATCAAGAATGGGTATGTTCAACAGCTAAATTCAAGCATTAGCTAATCTTGAGTATATTTGAAGATACGGACGAGAAGGTGAACCTACTCGGAATTGAAAGTAATCGAGAAGCTTCAATTACGACTTTGAAAGACAAGTTGAATTGGGTAAAGAGAATCGGCAAGGAGGCGACTCTTGAAAGATTTCCAGAGGAAGACCAAAGTAATGTGGTCATCAAGTGCTCCGGCTAATCTAAGCTTTCTCGGCAATATCCTCCATGCAAAGGAGTCATAGCTGTAATTTTGACAGCTGCGTTTCCTTCACGAAGAGCTGCATGGGAACGAGTTCTTGCATGCATACAAGACCCACAGCCTACCATCACCAAAACCGAAACTCATACTCTCGGTAGGGGCACCCTAGGCAGCTGAGTCGCTTTCCCTTCCTGCATACAAGCTGAAAGTGACCGCAGAAGCCGCCATCACTCCCGCCTTGCTCGCGTTGCTGTCGTTGTTCTTCCTCACCATCCACCAGTTCACACACACACCTTTACTTAAAGGTGTGGTTAAAAACCAACAAAAAAAAAGTAGGCCGCCTGCAAGTTGGCCGGCCATTGCATTCCTAGCTAATGGACAATTCACCCCCCCGGGCTTGAGGTTCTTGACCGACCGCCATTGCCCCTAAATATATATATATATATATCTCCATTCTCTCCCTCTTCCTCACTCGCCTGCTCTTCCAACCTGATCGGGCTCCATCCACTTCCAAAGGGCAATTGTCTTGCAAGAAGTCGACGGGACGACATTGGCACTAAAACTTCCAACAATTGCCACACATCTTGGAATGGAAATAGTTGAATTTTTAACTTAATTCCTCCTTGACATCGACTAACTCAATGGATCTGCCAAATTACTTGCCAAATTGTTATTTTATTTCGGGAGGATAAGGGAGACCGGATGCTACAAATTCAACTAGCTCGGTGACGCATCGTCGGACTGTCTACTCTCTGGCAATTTCCTAGCGCATCACCATTTTGGACTGGACTCCACCGCTTTTTCTCAGCTAAGTACATTACATTTCTGTTATTTATTTTATTTTATTCCGCATATTGCATCTGTGAATATCAATAGATTTTTTTTTAAAAGCATTACCATTTAATTATTTATTAAATACAAAAAAAGGAAAGCACGCAATCATGGCACATCTTCCTCATGCTCCCACGATTGCAGAGCAACTTCAAAATTTGTAGTAGTCACTCACATATGAACGCATGCGAAGGCAAGAACTTGAAGATAAATTATTGCATTCTGCACGCACCAAATCTGCACCGGCACCCAAGAAAAACAAAATTAGCAGAAAAGCCTTCACTTTCAAAGATTTTGATGGTATTAAAGATGCTAGCACGGTTCTAGCATGGGTTAGTCAACTAGATGACTATTTTCATGATGAAGACTTTCCCGAGCGTGAAATGGTAAAGTGTGCATCCAATCATCTCACTAGCAACGCTGCATTGTGGTGGAATGCCACCAAACAACATGGAAGCAGACCACGCACATGGAATGCATTTAAAAAAGTGTTTTTACCCCAATTTTTGCCCACACAGTACAAAGCTAAGGCACGACGTCAATGGGATTTAATTCGACAGGGTAGAAATAAAGATGTACAGGGTTACACTAACCATTTTTGGAATTGTCTAATTCAATTGCAAGCTATTGAACATGTTAGTCGCAGGAAATTGAAACGAAAGTACATATCAGGCTTGGCACTACAAATTAGTGCTGAGGTAGATATGTTCGAACCAGATTCTCTGTCAAAGGCCATTGATTTGGCTCTCAATGCAGAAAAGAAGAAAGGTGGACATTCCTCTCACACTGATCAACCTGCTAACACTAACCGCAACAAGAGACCTCCTTTTTCTCCTAACTTTGACAGAAGCAAACACCAAAGCCGTACCTTTTTCAAAAGACGAAGATTTGACAATCCTCCTACCACTGCTCAACCTCAGACGAGCAACAACCACAACAACACTCAGCAATGAGGCAACCAACATCCTTTCAACCAGCGTTCTCCTCCAAATTCTAATGGTAACAAATAGGTGAAGTGTTTTAAATGCTTTCAATATGGTCACTATGCAGACAAGTGCCCAAATGGTCATGCTAAGGGCAATGGTCAATCCAATAGCCATTCCAATGGAGTCAAAAGAAATTCAAATCAAAAACCCTTCAACAACAACCGCCCCAACGGAGCTACTCTTAACCTCATCGAAGATGCTATACCTGACGACAACGAAGTGGAAGTTAACTACAGTGAGGGATATGATCCTGATTATGATAACGATGACAACACATCCTCAGGTACTCCTATATCTCCTCACACTTTGTTTAAAGTGCAAGGCACTGTTAAGGATGAAAATGTCACCATTCTACTAGATGACGGTAGTAGCCATGATTTCATTTCCACACGATTGGCACAGCAACTATCACTCTCTGAAATTTCATCACCTCATAAGGTCAAAAATATTTTTAATAATCAACGTTTTAATTGTAAAACTCAAGTCACTGTTGAAGTTTGCATTGGTGAATTCACACAAGAACATACATTTTTGGTAGCACCATTGCATGGTCTTGATATGATTTTGGGAATGCCATTTCGTCATGAATTTGACCCGTTGATTAATTATAAAACACGTACAATGTCTCTCAGTCATAATAATAAAACTTTCTCCATCCAAGCAACACTGGCACAACAAAAATTTCCACTTCTCTCCCACACTCAAGCCAAACGAGCAATTCAAAAACAGGGGAAAACGTATCTAGTATTGGTAAATCAAATTTCTGCTGAAACTAAAACTTCACGTCATTCCACACATGATGAATTTATCTCACAATTTAAAGATTGTTTCATGCATGATCTGCCACCTGGAATTCCACCATCACGCCCCGAAGACCACAAAATTGACATCATACCGGGTAGTGAACCTCCTTGTAGAGCACCTTATCGTGTAAATCCTACCGCACACAGGGAAATACAAACTCAAATCACTGATTTACTTGACCGAGGCCTAATACAACCTAGTAGTTCAGTATACGGAGCTCTAGTACTTCTTGTCAAGAAGAAAAATGGAACCTTTCGTATGTGTATTGACTACAGGGCTTTAAACAAGATCACCATTAAGAATAGGTTTCCTATTCCTAGAGTGGATGATCTACTAGACAAACTGAAAGGAGCACACATCTTTAGCAAAATTGACCTTAAATCAGGATATCACCAAGTCAAAATGTTTGAACATGATGTCTACAAAACTGCTTTCAGAACACAAACTGGACATTATGAATTTCTTGTCATGCCATTTGGTTTGACAAATGCACCAGCTACATTCACACGCATGATGAATCGAATTTTCATTAACCATCAGGATTTTGTGATTGTATTTTTTAATGACATTTTGGTATTCAGTAAATCTGAAGCAGAGCATAAGCAGCATTTAACACGTGTATTTGATCTGCTTGCACAAAATCACTTGTATTTGAATCCTGAAAAGAGTTCATTTTTCCAATCTGAAATTGAATATTTGGGACATATTGTATCGGGTAAGGGAATACATGTCAATCCAAAGAAAATTGAAGCCATTCAATCCTGGCCTAGACCCAGAAACTTTCATGAGCTCCGATCTTTTATTGGTCTTTCTAGCTATTACAAGAAATTTGTTCGTAATTTTGCTTACAAAGCACATTATTTGACTCTCTTATTGAAGAAAAACACGCCTTATGAATGGATTGATTTGCAACAAAGCTCATTTAATGCACTTAAACATGCTTTGACGAATGCACCTATATTGCAATTGCCTAATTTTGAAAGACCATTCTTTGTGGTAGTCACTGATGCTAGTGGGAAAGGTATCGGTGTAGTCCTTATGCAAGATAACCATCCAATTTCTTTCGAAAGTCGTAAATTCAAACCATCTGAAACAAAGTTCAGTACTTATGATAAAGAGTTGACTACTGTGGTACATGCATTGAAAATGTGGAAACACTATGTAATGGGTACTGACTTGATCATTAAAACTGATCAACAAAGTATCAAATATTTACTTTCTCAGTCCTTAATAGATGATAGACATATTAAGTGGGCCGCTTTTATTCAAAGTTTCCAGCCCAACATTCAATACCAACCTTGTAAAGAAAACGTTGTAGCTGATGCTTTGAGTAGAAGACCCTCACTTAATCATCTATCAACCATTACGAGAACTTCCTTTGACACTATGCCTGACACTTATGCACATGATGATGACTTCAAAACGACATGGTTGCACATGCTTGATAATTCTGTACACGCATTTCTTGAATACACTATTCAAGAAAACTTCCTTTATTTCAAACAAAAATTGTGTGTGACTAAACCTTTTCGTACATTAATTATTGAAGAATTGCACAAACCACCTTATGCTGGACATAGAGGATTTGCTGCAACTTTTCAAAATTTATGTCGTGATTTCTATTGGCCTAATATGAGAATGGATGTTAAACAATATGTGTCAACTTGTTTGATTTGTCAAAAAATCAAAGCAGCTATAGGTAAGAAATTGAGACTTTTACACCCTCTCCCCATTCCTGAAAGACCTTGGGAACATATTTCCATGGATTTTGTTACTGGTTTCCCACTCCCAACGCACAAACATGACATGATATGGACTATTATTGATCGTTTCTCTAAACAAGCGTACTTTGTTCCATGTAAGAAAACACTCACAGCACATCAAGCTGCACTTTTGTTTCTGAAGACTACTTTTCCACATCATGGTTTACCTAAAGTGATTATTTCTGATCAAGACTCAAAATTTTGTAGTGCTTTTTGGACTACTGTATTTGAAAATCTTGGCACTACACTTGACTTCACTTCTGCATTCCATTCTGAATCTAATGGTCAAACCGAAGTCACCAACCATACTAGTATTGACTTGTTAAAGGCTTATGTTTCCTCTCAACCTAAGAAATGGGATGACTACCTACATATTTTGCAATTTGCATACAACAACACCACTCACACTGCCACGGGTAAATCTCCATTTGAAATTGTATATGGTCACTCACTTCCTACTCCTGCTTCACGTATTTCAAATGTTGTGCCTGCCACTGATGATTTCACTACTGACTTTCATGATATTTATGCAAGTGTGCATTCTTCCATTAAACACTCACAAGAACTTTACACCAAGCATGCTAACAAGCACCGCAAGGCACACCAATTCAAAGAAGGTGATCATGTTTTACTTCGCATCGAAAAACAAAGGATCAAAAGTGTTGATACTAATGTCTTTGTTAAGCTTGCTCCTCGTTTTTATGGACCTTTCAAAATTTCAGTTGTCATTAATGATGTTTCTTTTCGTTTAGACCTACCTGCACATTGGCACACTCACAATGCCTTTCACATTAGTCTTTTACGTCCATTCCGAGGACCCCTACCTACATACCACATTTATGAAGACCCACCTTCACTTCTAGACCAAGAAGAGCAACTCACCCCTGACAAAATAGTTGACCATGAGACCACCACTACATGTACTGGAATGGTTTATAACTATTACCTTTTGACTTTCAAGGGCCACCCTAGAGAAAATGCCAAATGGATGCCTGAAAAGTTTTTCACAACTTTCCCGACCTTCTCCACACTTTCCATCACTCACGGTCCAATTGATTTCTCTATTGAGCAACTGAGGACAATTGCTATCCCTGGTGGGAGGGATGTTACGAGACTGGGCACCCTCCTGTTGTAGTGGTTAACTGCAATTGGGATAGCTGGGCGTAATGGTTAATTATGTGCTGTCTATTTATTTTACTAATTGAGTTGATGATGATTTTGTAGAGTAGAATGCGGGGAATTGATGAAGAGGCGACGGCAATTACTCTTGGCCAATTTATATTTTCACAGTATCTTAGAACATCATTTCAATAAGCCATTATGGCTCTGTAAATAGTTGTAGTGGGAACTCCCCTTATGGGTCATGCAAGAACTAATGAGCTTCACTCATAAGTAAAGTGGTTGTAAAAGAGGGGCCTCAATTTTTGGCACCTTAAACTCAAAATAATATATTAAATACCAACTCCACAAGAGAGGTGTCGTGGAGTTTGGGGCTAATTTAGGCCTTTCCCTTGCAGATTCTCTTCTCTACTCTCTTAAGCTATGGTTATTTGCTGTGTACTCTCTAATCTAGTCTCCATATCTTACACTCTCTTACAAGTTTGTCTATGTCAATTCTATGTTTACTGTGTGTGTGTGTGTGTGTGTGTCATAGTCTAGGTGTGTGTGTGCTTCGAAATTGGAAGAAGAGGTGGACAGTTTGATGGTGATTGCTTGAAAGCTTATGTTGAATTTTTTAAGCTGTCGATCTCCCCCTCTTCTCCCAACAGTGGTATTAGAGCATCAGGTTCGAGGATTAATCAGCACCAGATTTAGGCCTTTCTCTTGCAGATTCTCTTCTCTACTCTCTTAAGCTATGGTTATTTGTTGTGTACTCTCTAATCGAGTCTCCATCTCTTACAAGTTTGTCTATGTCAATTCTATGTTTACTGTGTGTGTGTGTGTGTGTCAGAGTCTAGGTGTGTGCGTGCTTGGAAATTGGAAGAAGAGGTGGACAGTTTGATGGTGATTGCTTGAAAGCTTATGTTGAATATTTTAAGCGGTCAATCTCCCCCTCTTCTCCCAACATGTTGCCTTGCTAGGTCTAATACATTTGGTGGTTTATGGCATTTTCTGGTACTTCGGTTTATTTTTTGAGTATTGGTAGATTCTGTAGGTCTGACAGTTTTGAAATCCTTTGGTAGTTTGTCGTATTTGTGAAAGCTCTTGGTATTTTTTGGTATCTATAAATCTTGCTTTGGTAGTTTTGTCAATGTCTGGTCCTCTTGCTTTTGTATGGTAGTTGCATATTTTAGGTAAATTGGTAGCTTCAGGTAGATTTTTTGAATTTTTTCTATGCTATTTTGGTAGTTTCTATTCATACTGGTATCTTTTGGGTCTTTGTGGCTCTACTTCTTTGTTTTGGTATCTTCTATCATGTTGTTATTAGACGTTTGGTAGTTGTGTAATTTTGCTATTTTGAGAGTTTTGGTAGTTTTAAATGTGCTGCTAGTACCACTAAACCCTTACTGTATGCTTTTGGTAGTTTTTGGTTATGCTTTAGTAGTTTATGGCGTGGATCTAACAAGGTTTTTTTGGTAGTTTTAATTTGGTTATGTTAGAATAGTTTATCTTTTTCTTGGGTGTATTCATAATGCTTTTGGTACTAACTGAAAGCTTTTGGTACAAATTGGTAGCTCATGGTTCTGAATAATTGGTTCAATTCTTAGTATATGGTTGTCTTCTAGCATTGATGACTTGGTCGTTTTGGTAGTTTTTTGGTACTATTTGTTAGATGCCTTGAGGACTTTCTGTAATCTTTTGGTAGAACTATGTTTCCCCCTTTGGTGGTTTATGGTTGCTTCCTATCAATGGTGTTTTGATGGTATTGATAGCTTTAGGTAGTTATGGTAGCATATGAAAATGTTTTTTAGTGGCTGTTAGGGTTTTGTTTTCCTTGCTTATGTTTCAATTACTAATTGGTAGCTCATGGTTCTATTTTTGGTAGTGTCTTTTGTCATTGAAGGCTTGGTAGTTTTGGTACTACTTGTTAGAATAATGCCTTGACGACTGCTTTTGGTACTAACTAGTAGCTTTTGGTACTAATCTGGTACCCCCTTTGCTACTCATTAGGAAAATTTTGGACTCAAAAATGGGCCTTGTAAGAATTGTTGATGTGGCATAGCTTTCAAAAAGTGGGGATCGGTAATTTTTTTGCAAATAAGATCCAAACTTGTCGGAGGTTGGATATTTAGAATCTACTCTTCAAATTCTATCTATTGATATATAGCATGCATGTATCGGACATTGCCTTCATGTAGATCTAGAAAAAGGTGATTTTAGATTACCATAATGGTAACAAAACCTGGCTGATTGAAAAAAAATGGCATAACTTTCATAGGAGTCATCCAAACTTTTCGGACCTTGGCTCTTTAGAATCCATTTTTCAAGAACTTTCTAATGATAGGTCATATCATGGGGTTCTAAGCAATATTTAGAGGGGTCTACCGGGTTGCTTTCTTTTGTACAACTTTGATGATGTGGCACTCTTAGAAGGCCCAAAAATGAGTTCAAAATTTTCCTAATGGTTTGGCAACAGGCTGGGTATAATATGCTGGAGGCAACATGGAAGGAAGCCCAAGGCCACACCCTCTTTGTGAAGCAGATGATTGTTGATGTTGGGCTGGGGAAGAGATTCATGTTATATCCTAGGCCCCAGGTTGTTGATTCGGTGGGTATGATCCACGTGTTTGGTATTTGTGTTGCATGTGGTGAGCTATTGGAGTCTTCAGGGGTTGTTGGAACCTTTATGCTTGAGTGCCGACATCAGTATCACCCCCTTTGCTTCAATGTTTTGCTACAAAGCAGGGATCATTGTGCCAAACCTGGTTGTCCTATGGTGATCCCCGAGGTGGCAAAGTCCTGGGTCACTAGGCATCATCTTGTGAAGAGCAAGTATGTGCATGTTCTGTAAATCATATGCTTACTTGCACTGAATGTGGGTTTGTTTATAAGTACATGCTGTCTTTTGGTGTTTTTGCAGAGGAGGAGGAGGATGCAGCGGTTGGGCCCAGTGGAAGAAATGGAGAGGCGGTCAAGGATGGACAGGGTGCCACAAAGTCTGTTGCAAGTCGTTTATGGGAGGAGGATGAGGTTACTAAAGAGATAGGAGATGTTCTCCATGATTTAAAGTATGGTAGTGTGGAAGGGAAAGAGACTGAGAAGGGCCAACACTGTGATACCATGGGGGACAATGAAGGAAAAAGTGAACATGAGGACAATGATGTTAAGGAGAACAAAGACAATGTGGGAGGTAAAGTCCCTCAAGAAGTGGAGTTGGATACTGCAATACCAGATGTTGTTGACATGATGTGTGAAGTCATATCACTAGCAAGGATGAGAATATGCAAGGGGAAGGTGCAGCGGACAAGAAGGGAGTGGAAGAACCTAAAGGGGCAGGGAAAGAGACCAAGGAGGGGGTGGAAGAACCTAAAGGGGTAGGGGAAGAGACCAAGCATGGGGTGGAGGCTAAGGAGGATGAGGGGGAGGCAAAGAAGGGGTTGGAAGCCGAGAAGGGGGATCAGGGGGAGGACACGATGGGGGTGGATGCCAAGGAGGGAAAAGGGGCCGATGTTGCCAAGAAAGGTAAAGGGGCACATGCCAGGAAAAGGGAACAGGCAAAAGGGGGAAAGGAAGGCAAAGCAAAGAACAGGGACGGGGCCGAGAATGCCAAGGAGGAAGTGGTAGTAGAGGATGCAAAAGTGGACATCACCGATCGGGGTGTGGATCCAGCAGTTGGTGATGCTATACGAAATCCAACAGGTGATTCTTCTGATTTGGCAACCCTGTCATAGATTTTTTGTGTGCAAAGAAATAAGCACAACTGTGCACGAACTAGTTGAATCATGCATGCAAATTGTAGCCCTTCTGACATGAAAATGTATTTTGCACGATGTGCTTTTCATTTCACCGAATCAATTCAACTTTTGGCCTCTGGATTTCATCGCTTGTTCTCTCTATAATACTGTGGTGTGTTCATCTTGTAAGTGTGTTTCAATGTTACTATTCATTTCCAAACTAAGTATTGCACAATACATTACCAAATTGGTACTACTGAGTATCAAATTTGGTAGTTTCTGGTGTCATACTAGTTTTCTTTTTATGATATGATGATTGCACTATCTGTTTGCATTTTCTATTTTCATCCACTCATATGGACTGTTGGTATTGTAGTAAACTCTTGGTGGCTACATGAGCCACCGGAAAACACAACGCTTGCGCCTGATGTGGCTGCTAAACCTGGGTGCCTGATTGTGCTTGATCTTAATGGGGTGTTGTTGACAAGCTGCCACAAATTTCCAGAAGGCCTTTGGGTTTTGGACAAGAAGCTCCAACCACGGATCATCAGACTCAATAGCTTGCTAGTTTGTCTTGTAAGGACAGATGCTGAGGAGTTCATACTAACTCTTAAAAAGAAAGCCAAGATAATTTTGTGGTCCTGTTGTAGAAGGAAAAAGGTGTTATATATGTTGAACACTTGCTTCCCCCAACATGTGAGGCAGAAGTACTTTGCAGGTAACTCATGTAAGCCTCGAGTGTTTCAGAGGTTAAGTTACGTGCTATGAGTGTCTCTATTTTCTTTGTTGCATAGCAGCGCTCATAGCGACACCGACAGGGGTAAAATATAAACCGAGAGCGCCAAAAACTTAGATCTCAGATCTGAGTTTTGGTGCTCTTGCAAAAGAGGTAAACCCGCACCTCTCCCTCTCTCCCTCTCTCTCTCTCTCTCTCTCTCTTTCCCCCTCCCACACACACACACACACACACAAAGAGAAGAAGGAGAGCCAGGTACGCTCCTTCCTTCTCCTCCCTCTCATGTTCCCTTCCCCTCTTTCTGTCTCTCCCTCTCAATCACACACACACACACATTGTGTCTGAGAGAGAGAGAGAGAGAGAGAGAGAGAGAGAGAGAGAGAGAGAGAGAGAGAGAGAGAGAGAGAGAGAGTACACACATGCATAACAAAACACATACACACACATTGAATGTACAAAAAATTACACACACATGCATAAACAAAGAATGCATACACACACATTGAGAGAAGAAAAGAGAGAGAGAGAGAGAGAGAGAGAGAGAGAGAGAGAGAGAGAGAGAGAGAGGGGAGAAGACGAAAAGAGAGAGGTAAGGGGAAAGTAGAGAAAATATGAATTAATGAAATGTTATATTAAGATTTAGGATTAGGTTAGATTTAAAATTACATTTAAGCTTAGGTGATTAAGATCTAAGATTAGGTTAGATTACATTTAACTTATATTTAAAATTTATACTAAATTTAAAATTAGGTTAGACTTAAGATTACGTTAGATTACATTTAGGTTTAGGTTAGATATAAGATTAAATTAGATTTAGGTTTATGTTGAGTTTAAGATTAGAGTAGATTTAGATTTATGTTAGATTTAAGATAAGGAGAAGATTTAAGGTTAGCTAGGCTAGATTTAGATTTAGATTTAAGTTAGATTTTAGGGCATGTCAATGAAGTGAAGTTCCAGCTAAGCTCAAGGCTTTGCCCAAAGAGCAAACACTAGGTACACAATGCAATGAACTGAGTCCATCAGAATCTGACACCTATTAACTCACCCACTAACCATGTTCAATTAGCTCAAAATCACCATATGTTCAGTTAGATTAGATTTAAGATTAGATTTTGGATTTAGTTTTTATATTAAAGTCTACCTTCGAGATACGGAAAAAAATTGGAGTTAGGCCAACGGTGATCCCTCTCTTCCTCTCTACGGGTGCACCTTAAGTTGGAAAGATTTCAACGGCATGATACTCATATTGGAGGCCAACATGTAATGTGCCCAGTAATCCCTTGAACAAGGATCTGTTGTGAAGAGATGTTAAGATGTTGTGAATTGCTACAGCTAAAGAAGAGGCAAAGGGGTTTTGTCCACTACATGCATTGCCATGTAGACGTGGGTGTGTAGATTTCTCATACCCACAAATATAGGCATTGACCAATAAAGACGAGATTATAACCCAGTGGTTCTGATCTCCGTGCACCTCTAGACCGAGATGTGCGGGGATTGGACATGACAAGAGAATGTGAGGTAGTTTATAGTGTGGTCAAAGAGAGAGAGAGAGAGAGAGAGAGAGAGAGAGAGAGAGAGACAGAGAGAGAGAGAGAGAGAGACAAAGAGAGAGAGAGATAAAAGACGAAGGATGCCAAAAGAAGATTAAATTTATGTCCAGGTTATAAGGTTTTTACATTCATTATGAGTAGTGATGACGATGTGGGGCCGTCCAACCGAAACACCTATCTCTCAACATGGATCTTATGTCCTTGTAATCAATGCAAACATGCTATGCGATGGACAAGACTCATTTCTTTGTAGCACGTTTGCAAATTTAGCGAGGTTGATACATCTATTATAGATCGAGTTTTTGCCAATTATAACTCGTCAGCTGATGCTGGCCAACAAGCAGCAATCTTGCAACCCAATAGACGTATTCACAGGTGCTTTGGTCAAGCAGCATACGTGAGGCCACAAGATGTAGCCTCTGAAGCTCGGAGGATGATCATGCACACCACATTTCCAACCAGGGTATGTTTGAGCCCGAGATCGATGAAATGATCAAGACGATCATGGATTCAGAAAGGCTTATCTATGATGATATGAAAAGTGAAGCCGATACTCCATTGTATGATTGAGCACATGTGTCTAGATTGAAGGCACTCCAGGTTCTTCTCAACATGTAGGCAAAGTTTGGATGGAGTGACACTAGCATCACAACTCTTTTCAGGTGATCTTTTACAATGTGTTTACTTAAATAAAAAACTCTAGATATATAATGATCTAATAGACTACTTATACAAGTGTACCACATTTTTTTGTTGTGTAGATTGTTCAAATAGCACATATTGCTAGCTGATAATGTGATGCTAGATTCTAGAGAGTAAGCAAGAAAGATCTTGCAAAACTTGAGGATGGATTACAATTCAATTCACACTTGTCCTAACGACTGCATTCTTTTTAGAGGGGAATACATAGACATGGAGAAGTGTCCGAAATGTGATTCCGAGGGATATCGAGTAGATCTCCACGGACAAAAAATTCCACAGAAGGTATTGCGACACTTTCCTCGGCTTCCTCACATCAAGCATTTCTTTGAATGTAAGTCCATGGCCCAGCATCATGGCACGAGGAGAATAGATCATCGGATGGTGTGCTACGGATTCTTGCAGATTGCATAGCCTGGAAACATATAGACAACACATGGCTAGATTTTGCCAGTGAAGCTCAAAATTTGCACTTAGGGCTAGCTATGGATGGCGTATATCCATTTGGTCAGAGGTCAACATCTTACAGTGTATGGCCCGTTGTCATTGTGAACTACAACATTCCCTCGTGGTTGACTACCAAGAAGGGGCAACTGTTTCTAAGCTTGTTGTGCCAGGGTGGTATAAAGTGAATAATATGGATGTGTATATTTGTCCACTATTGGAAGAGATACAACAATTTTGGATTGGCATTGAAGTGGTGGATATGAGCTGACACATAGGTCGATGGAATTTTTTGATCAGAGGCATTGAGGTGGAAATAGCTGGCACAATACATTGTAGATGGATGTTCTTTTTAGAACGTTTCATGAAAACGCTCAAGGGATATGTGCGTCAAAAGGCACGTTGAGAGGGTAGCATGGCAGAAGGTTGGCTGGTATCAGAGTCCCTAGTTTACATTGGAGAGTGGATGGATGGATTTAATAAAGGCCGAGACACGCTATGGTGAACCATAGATGATGAGCGCATATCTGGGATTGTCATGTGCAATCTCGGTGTTGAGAAGAAGACGACGAAAGATCTAGAGGCTAAAATGAATCGATTTTTCATGCTTCACAATCCAGTGATGCAAAAGTGGATTTCACAATACGAGGATGCAAAGCAAGAGAGACAAAGGGCACGGATCAAGTGGAGACGTGGAAGACTACCACCGATGCACTATCCGGCGGGTCTGGAGAGCCTACCAACATTCATGAGCCTAAGATGGTTTCACAACCAATTGAAAAGCGCATGACAGTGCGCTAAAGAAGTGACTGAGGAGAAGCACTCATGTAAGTTATGTGAATCTGGCACGTGGTATTTCATCCTACAAAGTCTGCATCAAACTGGTGGTACGTCATAGAGGTAGCCCCTCGTAGTGCACGGACGTATGAGGGTTACCATGTGCCAATCACAACGGCATCAGTGGAGGAGATTAGACAGGATGCTCAGTCAGAATCCGCTGAGGTGGTGCCAGACGAGCATCAAGCTACTACTCTCTATGGGATGCATGCAAAGGATCTATAAAATGAAATGGAGGACATCTGCCTAAACAGAGAGCTCTATATAGACATAGGGAGTTATGTTAGCTATGCGAGGATGAGAGAGAGGCTTCTTAAAGACATAAACATTTTATTTGAACAATTATGCTCCGTTTTATAATATATATTGTATACACATGACTTTTTTCATTCTTGTCTATTCTTGTCTATATGCTTCCGTTGTTGAACACCTTGTCATTGATGCTATTGTATACAATAACGCATGAAAAGATTTCATATGAGTCCTCTCTCTCTCTCTCTCTCTCTCTCTCTCTCTCTCTCTCTCTCTCTCTCTCTCTCTCTCTCTCTCTCTCTCTCTCTCTCTCTCTCTCTCTCTCTCTCGGAATCTCTCCCCCTATTATCTATAGTATACATTATAACTTGTCCATATTTTCTTCTTCATTCAATATTAAGATTAAATGTTCGTGTATTTAATGCAGGTATGGATGATGATGAGTTTCTTTCTTCTTTGTCACCCCAGTAGAGGAGGTGGTACGAGAAGCGTCATCGCTCTGAAGCACCATCACGTCGTTCCACTCCTTTAGCATCTCTCCCTGTTTTGGAGCATTCAGTGTGCTCTGAGACTTTGGTGTCGACGAGACGATCGTCACACTCTTCTAGGCATTGTCGCTCTAGTGGTGGCGGCGACAATTGCTGTGGGGATGCCGCTGTTGATGCCTCGACACCGCGTCGTGTTTGATGAGGCTCCTTACCTTCCCCTTCTTTGTCTGTCCCCACACTAGCCATGGCCTCGCCATCTATGCCAGGTTTTGCATGGCTATCAGCCGTTCCTGGCTACACACCACTAGCTACTCCTCCGGGAGTCACCCGAGTCGACACTCTCTTGCTTCGGGGCCCAGACTCTAGTGGAGACACCTGGCATCTGTACCCCCATCGAGACGCCACTTGAGACCCCCGCTGACACACCCAAGTCCATGCATCACAAGCAAGGAGACTTACCATACTCGATCAATATCAGCAGCGGCATTGTCTTGGATGACGAAGGCAAGAAGGTGATCTCGCGCATGCGCGGTCTTTGCCCTCAGGTGACACTACATACTAAACACCTGGAGTGAAGTGCCAACTGAATTAAAATACAGAGTCATCAGTATGTTTCTGCATGATGAGTTCCCTGTGTGAAGTTAGGATGAGTGCTTCAATGAAGACCTGATGAAGGTTCAAATGCGCGAATACTGCAAGCACAAGCGTTCTAGAGTATAAAAAGCAATAAAGCATGGGTGGAACATACTAGACTAGCTAGCCAAAGAAGATTGGAAGAACGAAAAGCGTGCAGTGCTTGAGAATCTTGACAAGTGGAAGCAACAAAAGGAGGCAGCCAAAGCGTGAGTAGAGGCAGGGAGCTCGCACCACTTGGGGAGCAATGGGTGGGCATCATTTGAGGCTTATTTTGTAAGTGTTTATGCATTGCACTTTAGGTTTGGTAGTTACATCTATTTGTATTTTTAAATTCTAACATAATATATTCTTTGTATGTTCTAAACAGTGGTCGATGACAGGACGTGATCCCACCCCGTACGAGCGTGAGTACGCGGACAGAAAGGGCTTAAACGCCCTGATGGACATTCTCAGTTCTCGTGGCAGCATGGTTAGTGTTTCACTTTACTCTTTTATATTTGTTGTACTTTAATGATAACCTAAGATAGTATAAATTGTTTTGTAATTATATGTTTATACTTACATAAAGTCTTATAGTTTTTTTTTTTGTAGAATCCGACAGATACGCCGCTTGGATGCGATGAGACATCTGATTAGACGACGGCAGTCTAGCTGTAGCCCAGATAGCACTAGTTTTCTTTTTTCATAGCATATAAAATGAGATGATGTGTATACATCTTTTTGTAACTATTGAAAAACGATGTATTTTCTCAAATCAATGACAATTGTGTTGTAACTATTACATTTGCAAAGCTTAATAATCAAGTGATTTTGCCTATGATGTGTATAATTTTTTCATTGATTTACTTTCGTCAATTCACTTTCATCCAATTACTTTTTCAGTTATGTATCTTTATTCTGCACAAACAATACTATGCATGGTGGAGTTAATGGTTATATTTTCTTGTGGGTGACTACTTTGGGTCTATATCTTGCACTTTCTTTCAAAGGTGAATCTGTGCTTATCTTGGATTCATTTAGGTACACTTTATTCTGGAAACATTCAATATGGTTGATGGGTGGCAGGGCATTCAATGCTCTGTCACCCAAAACTTTTTACTCTCAGGCGTCGCTATAAGCGTCTCTATATAAGGTTCTACGACATCACTATGAGCGTCACTATAGAAGAACTACAATCGTCGCTATATGCGTCCCTATATAGAGATGCATATAGCAACGTTCTCGTAGAGATGTATTTAGCGACACCGAGGAGTAAAAGAACCCAATGTATTTTTGTCACAAAAGTGTCACAAGTGCACATAACCTCTTATAGTGACCAAATTTGCTGATGTGGCCTCGTATAAAACGGGTGTATAATTTGGATCAACAAATAATACGCCTATTATCTACGTATTATTTATCTCTGGAATAACAAATAATGCTACTTAGGGAAATAATAGTACTTAAAACATCATGACGACGGGGACATTGACAACATCATGAGCGATGACAAGTGCTAGGAGTGCCCAAGAGTGCTCATGGTGCCTTCAAGTGCTTGCCTACTACTTTAGTGCATGATTTCTCCATGGGTGCATGTAGTGAGTAGCCATGCATCCCATGGTGTTGTTGTGCTACCTTACTTTTGTTTCATATCATGCATTGTGTCTTTGCGATGGTGTGTTCTTTGGTGATGCATCTCTCTGAATAGTGTGATGGTGATGATGTCCACGTGAGAATGAGCTCTAACCCTTCTGAGTTCTCATATAGGTGTAGAGGAGGAATCTTCCACAATTTGTAGCTGCCATGCAAAGAGGGCCCTGGCACATGGCCCGACCCCACCAATAAAACCATTTTTATGGCGTTATTTAGGGATGATAATGCAGGCTTGATTCTCTCTAGTCAGTGGGTATCTGTCGTTGAGAGGAGGTGAATATACAATGAATTTTGGTTTTAAAGTTACAAGAAAAGATGAGGGTGGTGATAGGTAGGATAAAAGGAGAAATTTACAAGTGGTCATGCCGTCAAAATTAACACTCACAGCTATGTGAGATGGTTGTTGATGCTTGATTTGGTGATGCAGCACTTGTCCGAGTACGTCTCTAGCTTAACCATGTTGTTTGCAACACTTGATTTGGTGATGCAACACTTGTCTAAGTACGCCTCTAGCTTCACCATGTTGTTTGCAGTCGTCGTTGACTGTTTTGGTTTTTTTCATCATGGTTGCCATCATTCTTGTCAAGACCCTCATTGAGGAGTGCGTATGCATGCAAGTGTGTACAAGTATATGAGTGATGGTGGTTGAAGATTTTTTCCAGCTCATGGGCTGATTCCGCAGGCTTTCAAGGTAGGTTTTCAAAGGTGATTATGCGAGGGAAAATGTGCACATGTGTGTAGGCGGTGTGTATGTGCATGTGGATGCAAGTGTGTATGGCTGAAAAGTCAGCTTATTTCAGCTTATGGCTAATCTGAGATGGAGGGAGAGAGAGAGAGAGAGAGAGAGAGAGAGAGAGAGAGAGAGGAGAGAGAGAGAGGGGGGGGGGGGGGGGGGGGGGGGGGGGGGGGGGGGGGGGGGGGGGGGGGGGGGGGGGGGATAATTGTGCCTAAGGGAGAGGGGGGGGATCTCATCTCATTGAGGGAGGGAAAATAGGTGAGATAGGTGTGTATGTATGTTTGTGTATGTGTGTGTGTGAGAGAGAGGAAAAAGAGAGAACCATTAAGCTTTAGAGAGAGAGAGAGAGAGAGGAAAAAGAGAAAGAGAATTTTCATCCATGGAGAGTTTGGGGAAGACATGAGAGTGAGAGAAAAGTGTGTGTGTGTGTGTGTGTGTGTGTGTGTGTGTGTGTGTGTGTGTGTGTGTGTGTGTGTGTGTGTGTGTGTGAGAGAGAGAGAGAGAGAGAGAGAGAGAGAGAGAGGTGGTGGGCTGAGGGAGAGAGGGAGAGAGGAGGCAAGGAGGCCCCTTCCTCCTTTGTTGATTTTTGCAATAGGTGGCTTTATTATTGGCCACCCCATTTTCAAACTATATATTGTGTATTGTTTTGATAACTTAAGAGTGGAGCCCCATGGGAAGAAAAACTTGGAAAGGAAGATGCTCTTGGCTCCACCTTCTTGAGGATTATGCAACCATTTGACTACACATCCCGTGGCTTGACTTTTGGTGAGAGATTTTTTGCAAAGGAGTCTTCCAAGTGGCCACTCGTCCATGAAGCCTTAAAACCTTGACGTCGAATGCATACTAGGAGAGAAGTGGCCAAAGTTTGAAAAGCGGCCCACCATGAAAAGCCCAAGTTTGTAGAAAATAGAAATGTGGAATAAAAAGGATATAATTGACCAATAATTGAGAACTAGTGCAAAAGATAGCTCTGAGAGGGGAGGACAGAGGTCTAACAATAGTGGAATCTATGAAAATAGAGACATTATATATGTGGGTAGACATAAGCATCATTACAAATCGTGGGATATTCAAAAGGAAAAAACTACATTTAATATCCCCATTTATTGTGGGAGGTGTATTGCCTCAGGAAGTGTGCATCACATGCATGAAGGACACATGAGATCATTGTCATGCACAACAGCTTGGGGGGTGGTGCAAAAAAAAAAAAAATCAAGCAGTTGTTGCACTATAATGCAATATGGAGGGAGCCACACCACTTAGTTTTCATTGTGGCAGGACAAAAAAAATTTGTCGCGAGACAATGCAAAACAAGTGAGAGGTGTCTTGTAAGCACACCTTTATCTCGCACTATGTTGTGATGTTTCTTTGTCATGCCAAAACATGACATGAAGGGAGCTCTATCTAGGGTCTAGGATTGTTCCATTGTGCCACGACAATTAATTTGTCACTCCACAATGCAAGAGATTGGAGGGAGTCTAGCAGGCATATATCCCTCTCGCATTGTGGCAAGATATTTCTTGTCGCACTACAACGAGACATGGAGGGTAGTCTTCCTAGGGTCTACAATTGTTTCATGTTGTGGCACAATAATTAATTATTGTGCCACAATGTGAGAGAATGGAGGGGGTCAACCAGGTATACCTCCTTCTCACGTTGTGCCAGGTGACAAGGTTTTGTCATGCCACAACGTGACATGGGTGGTAGTCTTCATAGCGTCTACATTTGTTTTGCATTGTTGTGCAACAATTAATGTATTGCGGCACACCATAAGAGAATGGAGGTGTTCTAACATGCATACATCCTTATCACATTGTGGTGTGAATTTTCTTTGTCATGCCACAATGTGACATATAGGGTAATCTCCTTATTTGCCACAAATGTATTGCATTCTAGTGCGACAACCATATTTTTGTGCCACAATGAAAGAGTGGTGAGGGGATTTGGTATGCACACCTACCACACGTGTTGTGGCCTTGTTGTGACACAACACTTTTTTGTCCTGCCACAACGCAATATGGAGTGGACTCCCCATAGTGCTACACTTGTTTTCCATTGTGGCAAAACATAACTTAATAATACCTTTCACATCCTCATCAAGGACCAAAAAATGCATCATTGAGGCAAAGATAAAGGGACAAGATGCTATAAATAACGCATAGATTCAAAGAAAAATCTACATAGACTCCTCCATTAGGCTTTTAAGAAGTGACCCATGCCTAGCTTGTTTCTGCCTTCCTACTATTCCCCTTCTTCCTTTGTCTTCGGTGGTTTCTTGTCCTCTGTATTTGCAATCCTGGCTCTTGTAGCCTTTGCCTTCTAGGGTGCTTTGATCTTTTTGTTTAGCTCCTTATGCATTGCTTTTGTGTTGGAGAGAGTTTTTTGAGCCTCCCTCAAGTCCACCATCATCTTCTCAGAAAACTTTTCTTTCCCCATCTTCTTGTCTTCCATTCCTACCTTGTGTGTAGATCTAGGAAAGGCCAAGATTATGCACTCAAGGTGCTTTATATGCATGATGGATATCATCATATATAAGCTGCTATTTTGGCTTCATATAACTAACCCCAATCAAACCCGTGTCATATGGTACAGTTGGTTGTGTGCCGCATTCAATGCACCAATGTTAATACAATCATTAGGGCATCCGACATGACATGATGAAATTTTTGAGACGTCTATAAATATGAGATTCTTCCTTCACATCCTCGTACTCTCGAGTCGTAGTCAAAGCCTACCTACTCAATTCTCTCCCGCTTGAAAGTCTTCTTGCTTCTCGTCACAAATTGATCATTTCTAGATCAAGATAGAGGAGGAGCTACCTTGCTCTAATGCGGCACCCAAGGACAAACTCTTCCATTTTCTTTACCAAATTTTCCTTGAACAAACAAGAGTAGGATATCAAGTCAATCTTTAACCCTATCTTCTCATTGCAAGAGTGGGTGTCTTTTGCATGACATTTCCTTGCATATTTTCTTCACATCTTCTAGTAATAGATGGCGAGCAGTACGTTTGTGTTTGAGGATTCTTTATATGTCCATTTGAAGCACATTAGTTTAGACCATTTTAAGAAGATATTTTCTATAAGAACAGTTTTAAGATTGAGTGCATTTACATAGGAATGACATCAAATGTCCTATACATAATCAAAAGTGTCATGTGATGGAATACTATGCCACGTTCATATTTTTTTTTAATGTAAATCTAGACGACCAGACCACACAATGGAGGAATCAAATAGTAGTCAACATTCAGTCACAAGTGACGAGTTGGTGCCGCCACCAAGTGGGTGCTTTACATAGATCAAAGAGTGTAGAACTTTCACAGGGAGCTTTGCCAAAAAAATGTCCTGCCTACCCTCCCCATAAATGATCATCATTATATAATGCTTAATGACATCATGGAATTGTTTATCACTGAATTGAGAGAGGACTATTGCCTTGCTATAGTTTCCCAGAATGTACAAGAGAATGAAAGTATAATTGATCTTGCTGATGAAAAGCATTTTGTCACAAATGCTTACGTAATAGTAATAAGTGAGTTTGTCAAACCAGTATAGGCACTAACAATGGTATACATGGATGTAGCCACATGTGCCACGATGCTCCCGATCAAGGCAGAGTTTAGGGCAATGCTAGAAAGGCTTGGTATCACGAGGGCTTATGGAATCACTAAGTTGGGGTGAAATCCTCCATCAACATCATTGGCATCATCCTCAACCTCTGTGATGAAGAGCTCTCTTGACATATGGAACCCTGCATTAGTCAAAGAAGATGAAAATTAAAAGGTATAAGGCTAAGGAGACAATTTTTTCTTTCCTATTAGTAGTGCATATATGAAGACTTTCATGTTTATGTACCAACACTTGGTTTTAATTTCTTGGCTCATTGTCTACGACGTTAAGTTCATTCCTTGTTCCCTTGAACAAGGCAAGGGAGACCTGAGAAAAATTTTCTTCCTTAGACAATACATGGAGAGTTTGAACTATCCATATTTTCTATGCTTACATTCCAACTTCTCTGAGGATATTTACTCTTTTTGCATTGAAGACAATTTCAAGGTATTTAATGATGTGGCTATTAGATGGAATGTAGACAAGGTCATGCTCTAGAGAAGCAAGCAATGATTTCAATGTTTGGTGTTGGCCTTGGCATCTATGGCCTACGTAGTCGCTATTTTTTGACACATGCTATCTTTGGTATAAATTGTGGAATCACGGACCCACACCAATTGCCACAATACAAAAAACATGACATAATCAAACATAAATATCTAGTGCTTCATTGTATAGAAGAGGCCCTGAAGGTTGAGGTAGATGAGGAGACTCAATTTCCCACCCTTAACATGCTAATGACAGATGCTGATGTGATAAGACACGTTGTTCGAAGAGACAAGGCATGAGAAAGACAGCCCTTTGGACAAGGCCAAGAGGCTAGAGTACTATGTAACATTTCTTGAGAACTAAAAACAATCAAAATGTATTTGTTTTATGCATCAAAGTTAGATTGATTTTGTTTCAATATCTTGCAAGCATTTTATTTGGTTGCAAAAATCATTCATATTATGGAAAGTTGAATTACACCATATTCTTCATACATCAAGGTTTGTGTTTGAACCTTGCTATAGCTAAGAGTTACGACACAACTTGTAATGGTGTTGTCCAAGCCTTCTCGTGTATTCTTTTTGTAGACACCAATCTGTGTGTCATCTTGCCATAGAGAATAACTCCCATATCTTCTTCCTTCATTGGGTTTTGGCTAATCTCACTACATGGACAATCTGATTGTCTTTGATTGGTTCATTTTGATGTAATATGTTCATAATGTTTTATGATGCATTCATTGATGTGGTTTCTCTAAGCTATTGTCTTTGTTTATACTACCTTCGTGTGTTGAATGTGGCTGAAATAACCGGTACAAGCTTGGTAGTGGTTTTTCTCCATGACTTGTGGAGACCAGATACCCAAGCCATCATATTGTCTTGTGAACCAAGGCATGTGATTATATATAATGTGTTGCACATAAAGCAAGCACAAACATTACAAGAAAATAGATTTTCAATTCAAAAAGTTAGTATATCATCAAATTAATTTACATTACCATGTAGTGAGTGATAAGCTAATTTGTATAGGCACTATTGAATGTCTTATGGAAGGTCTCCATAGCCTTTTGTAAATTTGCATAGCCGGCATCAGCCCATGAGTTCAATTCACAAAACTTTATTGCATCCAAGGTTTTCCATACATTCTTCTCACGAGTCCTAGTTGCACCATTCTATGCATGATCAATCACAACATTGTGCAAATTTTTCCACATAATGTATCTCAATGCTTGTCTTTATTTTGCACGATGGCTTTTACATTTTCTTCTAATCATAAGCATTGATAAGAAGATTTGGGGTTTCACACCACCAATGGATAGTTTCTTTGGAACATCCCGACCATTCTTAGACATTTTTTCATCATGCTCTATCTGAACATGTCCTCCATGCAAAGAGTAGATTTGGAAAGATAGATAGAAAGTTATAAGAATGTAGATGCCCACAACAAAAGAGCTCATGGGGGTCACTATATAGAGATCTTATATAGCACATGTGTTCAAAAGGTATTTATAAAAGCCCCTATTCTACATTTTTTAAGGTATAAAGAGACCCCTTATGTATCAAAATTTCCACTCTTTCAATTTAAAAACACCCTTTTGATGTATATTTTTTGAAATTTCATAAGAGAAATTAACCCCTTTTGTTAAACTCATGTGCTATAGTACTTTTTTTTTAGTGAACCCCCCGAGCAAAAGAGATCAAACGATGAAAATGTGGATGAAGGATGTCAAGCGTAAAAGAGCCCAAGCTCTTGAAATTTCACTAGAAGTTTCAAAAAAAGAAAAAGAAGACATTGAAGGTCGTTTGGTTACACTATTGAAGCATACATGACAAACAACAATATCCTGAGTCTGGATGTGCAATGATACCGCAAACTCAGGTGCAATACCCTTCACATTGGAGGTGCAATACTTGAACAAGTTTACAATTCGGGAGGTGCACTATTCAATACCCCCTATATACTGTGCATTCATGGGGTAGTTTGAAAAAACCCTTTTTAAACATGTTTAAATGAATAAAATGACCCCTTATTTTAGGATTTTTTTCCAAAATTGAAAATAAAGACTCCTTATATTAATGTATCTCTCTATTAAATTGCCTACTAAATTTTTTGCGCTTTAAAACCCCTCCTACTACAATCACATGGTACATTAACATGATTATATAGTGCGCCCCCTGAGTTTTACAATGTGTTGATGATGGAGCCAAGATATTGCAACCGAATCCATTCAATTGTTCTTAGAGAACACGATGACTCCACTCTGAGAGTGAGCATCGGACAGGGTGAGAGCCACGCGCACCAAAAACAATGGAGGGAGGGGGGGGGGGGGGGGGGGGGGGGGGGAGAGAGAGAGAGAGAGAGAGAGAGAACACTAGAAGCATAAATTCTCTCAATAACACAATGTTGTAGTCAAACCGTCTGGAGAAAATGGGGAAGCCCAAGAATCATCATGAGGATGAGCGGAAGCCTGTCAATTGTTGGGGGTCCCATCGATGCAATAGCTCCAATGACCAACAAAATTGTCAATACGGAGGGATGAGCTACCCGGCTAGGACATGGAAACACTCACACGGTAAGTGAACTAATTGTGGAAACACAAATGGTTAACTCTAGGAGATGAGCTTATCGGCCTATGGAGGAGCTAAGCCGCAATGAAGGGCAATCTTCATATCCACTTCTCTTCACCTCTAATCAACCCAAACACACACACTACAATTGCAAGACGCACACAACACTAATCCTATCATGCAACACACTAATCACAAGCACACACACACACATAGATCTATCAAGCACCACACTCCAATTAAACCTACATGCACACACAAGAAAAAGAGGGCAATCCCACAAGATTAGAAAGGGATTAAGCACTAATTAGTTAAGATCTAGTTAATCTAAGCATCATAGGCAATCATAAGAAGTAAGAGAGAGGCATAGTGAGAGAGAATGAATCATTTATTAGTGTTAATCAAGTCTCATGAGCAAGGAGAAGCTCATGGACTCCATATCCACACACCTCTAGAGCTCTCACCAAAGAGTGCTCTCAACAAATGAGCTTGAGAACCCTAATTTCTTTTACACACTACCTTATATACCTAGGTTAAAAATATGCAATGTTCGAGTGCCCAAGGCCTTTAGCGCTCCACCACTTAGTGAATCTGCATCCTAGGCACAGCAATTGGCCTATTCTTTATAGCTTGGAACTCCCATTGAGTCCATAACACCTTAAAATATTACAATGGCTTGAAATAAATCGGGAATTGGAGGAGCTAAGCCTCAATGAAGGACAATCTCCATATCCACTCCTCTTCACCTCGAATCAACCCAATCACACACACTATGATTGCAAGATGCACACAACATTAATCCTATCATGCAACACACTGAAAGCGGGAAAAAGAGCAGTGCAATCGGGTGGCCTCTGTACTCGTGCACACTCCACAAACCACGCCTCATGCAAACAAGCAAAGAACAAAACAATGGGGGCACCACCCTAAATTAAGAGGTTTAGGGACCTCACACATAGTGCACATAGGCAAGTGAAACTTCTGGCATTATGGTGGCATCAAAACATATGGCAAAACACATAGAAACGAAGCTTAGGGACCTTATATAGCATATATATACACAAGACATCAGCTTAACAATACAACGGCATCTGATCATACATAACAAGGACATAGAGAAGCAAGCCAAGGATGGCATAATCCCTTGTCAAAAACAATCAACCCAGCAAGTAGGTATGATCCTACTAGCAACACATCAATACCTTAGAGAATGATGGCGAGGATGGTGGACATGGAGCATGAGAGAAGACTCCTTATTTAGGTTTTAGGGCTAGTAAGGTTGTGTGCTCTTGTGACGCTGTTAGCGACGGAAATACACTGGGTTTTTATAACCCCCGGCGTCGCTAAAACCGTCGCTAATAGCGTCGCTACGAGAGCGTCGCTATTTGCGTCGCTATAACCGTCGCTATAGGAGTCGCTATATAGAGACGCTCATAGCGACGCTCATAGCGAATGTCATAGGGACGGTTATAGCGACGTTTACACAGAAGTCTATAGCGACGCTCATAGCGACGCTACAGAGCCATAAATAGCGACGTTTATAGCGACGCCCGAGTGAATTTTTTTTTGGTGACAGGGCATTGAATGCCCTGCCACCCATCAACCATATTGTACTTGATTCACTTTTTAAAAAAAGTGCAAGGGTAGATAATAGACCCAAAATAGTCACCCACAAGACGCATTGTTTGCAAAATTGACAATTGTACACATCATAGGCAAAATGAATTGATTGGCAAATGTAATAATGACAATTGTACAACATCATAGGCATAAAGAATTGATTGGCAAAATGAACTGCGGTGACAAATGTAATAATATACATGGTTCAAAAAGACATATAAAATCCGTCTCATGATACATAAGCTATGAGAAACCCTAAACTAATGCTATCTAGCTACGGCTAAACTGACGTCGTCTAGTCAGACGTCTCATCGCGTCCAAGCGGCGTATCTGTCGGATTCTGCAAAAAAAGACAATAAGACAGCTTTCAGTAAGTATAAACATATAACGACATTTATAAAACAATACAAAAAATAGAAAAGAGTAAACCCTAATACTAACCATGCCGCCGCGAGAACTAAGAATGTCCATCAGGGCGTTTAAGCCCTTCCTGCCTGCGTACTCTCGCTCGTACGGTGTGGGATCACGTCCTGTCATCGACCACTGTCAAACCATACAAAGAATTCATTATGTTAGAATTAAAAAACTCATAAACCCTAAACTATCGAACATAAAGAGCAATGCGAAAACACTTACAAAATCGGCCTCAAATGATGCCCATCCACCGCTCCCCAAGTGGTGCGAGCTCCCTGCCTCTACTCGCGCTCTGGCTGCATCCTTTTGTTGCTTCCACTTGTCGGGATTCTCGCGCGCTGATTTCTTCGCATTCTTCCAATCTTCTTTGGCCAGCCAATCTGGCCTATTCCACCCATGCTTGATTGCTTTTTGCACTTCGGAACGCTTGTGTTTGCAGTATTCGCGCATTCGAATCTTCATCAGGTCTTCATTGAAGCGATGATCCCGTGTTGGAACGGGAAACTCATCATGAAGTATGCTAATGACTTTGTTTTTTAAATCACTTGGTACTTCACTCCATTTGTTTAGTATGTAGTGTCTAAACAGCTGAGAGCAAAGACCACGCATGCGCGAGATCACCTTCTTGCCGTCATCATCCATGATGAAGCCGCCGCTGAAGTCAACGGAGTAAGGCAAGCCCTCTGGCCGGTGAAGCGTGAACCTGGGTGTCCCGGCAGGGGTCTCTAGCGGCGTGTCAATGGGGGTACGGACGTCAGGTGTCTCCACCGGTGTCTAGGCCCCGAAGCGAGGAGTGTCGACTGGGGTGGCTCCTGGCGGAGTAGGTAGAGGTGTGTAGCTGCTAGGAACAGTCAGCCGTGGAAAACCTGGTGTAGATGGCGATGTTATGGCTGGTGTGGGGGCGGGCAAAGAAGGGGAGGGTAAAGAGCCTCTTCGAACACGAGGCGGTGTGGAGGCATCGGTGGCAGAATCCCCACAACAACCGCCACCGCCACCACTAGAGCGCCGGTGTCTAGACGAGTGTGACGCTCGTCTCGTCGACGTCGAAGCTTCGGAGCGCGTCGAATGCTCCGAAAGAGAGGGAGATGCGGATGGAGTAGGAACGCGCGATGATGCACCAGAGCGATGACGCTCCACGTACCACTGTCTCTGCTGCGGTGACAAAGAAGAAAGAAACTCCTCATCATCCATACCTGCATTAAACACACGAATATTTAAACTTAATATTGAATGAATAGAGTAGACAATGACGCAAAGACCATTAAATACAATGACATAATGACGCATATAAATACAATGACGCAATGAATTGAGTGATAGAAGAGGCAAGTCGAAAACTCAGAATTTTCAATCAAAAGATGTGAGCGCGAGTAGAAAAGAGCGTTATACACCATGGAAGGTACTTAGAGAGCCAGAGCTTTTACAACACGGAGCAAAATTGTTCAAATACAATATTTGTGGCTTTAAGAGATCTCTCTCTCATCCTCGCATAACTCATCATAACTTCCTATATCTATATAGAGCTCTCCGTTTAAACACATATCCTCTGTTTCATTTTGTAGCTCCTATGCATGCACCCCATATAGAGTAGTAGCATCTTGATGCTCGTCTGCACCACCGCAGCGGCTTCTGATTGAGCATCTTCTCTGATCTCCTCCATTGATGCCATTGTGATTGGCACATGGTAGCCTTCATACGTCCTTGCACTACAAGGGGCTACCTCTATGACGTACCACCAGTTTGATTTAGACTTTGTAGGATAAAATATTACCTGCCAGAGCCACATAACTTACATGAGAGCTTTCAAGCACATAACTTGTAAAAGGGAGATGTTAACTATGTACATACTTACTTATTCACAATGCTCGGGTAGTACGAAAGTGTCTCTTAGATCAGTCCATTTGTTAGTAGAATCCACCTCAAGAAAACCAGACTCTCCTCTACGCACAGTAGCGTTGCGACTGTGCGCTCCTTGCCGCACTGTCGAAGCAAGGGACTTGCCAATACACCGTGTGCGAGCCACAAACGGCTCCAAGCACACAACAAGCCTAAACTAGCAAGCTCAAGAAAACAAAGGGTGTGTCACTCACCGCTCTACGCTCGCCTTCGTGGTGGATTCCTCGCCACGATGAAGAAGAAGCTGCAGTCGTGCCGCGCTCAACCGCTTCGCCGCCGTCGTGCCTTCGTAATGCTCGATCGCACACACACTCTCCCTCTCTCTCTCTCTCTCTCACACACACACAAGGAGGTGAAGAAGAAGAAGATGGAGATGGAGCAAGAGCACTCTTCAATTGCACAAATGAGAGAATGAGTAAAAATTAGGTTTAGTTGGCTTTTATAGGAGCTCACCCCATTCACACTTGGGCGCCCATGCTTAACCAACTAATCCCTTGAATGTCCAAGTTAAAGTGCGCCTCTCATCGGCGATCACTCTACCTTTCCCTATTGGTCCGACAAGCCCGGTACCTGACTCTACCAAATACATAATACGCGTCCATCGTAGGTGATGGGGTGTCCGTGTGCCATGAGGGTTAACATGCCCCCCTTCCTGATGTAGATTCCGTCCTCGGAAGCTATTGAGTTGAAGCTGGTTCGTCGAGGTGGAAGAGCATTTGAGATGAATGTCCTTAGCCTTCTTCAGTCACTGCAAAATCAAACAACATTGGCACAGTAATTGCATTCTCTTAAAAAGCATATGCAGTTTTAGGTAGACACATTGATTGGTCAAAGAATTTCAAACAATTTGTTAGCAATGAACATTAAATTGCAATGTAATCAAATGCATAAACAGATGTAAAGGCAAAAAATTAAACAAGTCTGGGGTCGCTAATTTGACGGTCGAAAAGCACTAGAGATCGAATATTAATATCATGGGTAAGCTTCTTAATTTTCTGTGGTCAATTAAGTTGTTTAATCGCGAGAGCCAAGTATTCATGTTCAAGGGCTGACTAGAGGCTATATCTAGAAAACCTTGTAGTTAAGCTACCATAAAAGGAATTTCTCATGAAATCATCGCCTGACTGATTACTTTTTCTTTGACCCCCCAAGGTCTTTTCACAGTGATTCAATTATGATGTGTGTGCTTATTTTGTATGCCTTGGGTTTTTTGCTTCTCAAGGAAAAGCGCCCACGCTGGGAACCTCTAGGGCTCTAGTACCATAGGCGATACATGTGAGTGAAGTACCAAATCAAGCTGAGATTTCTCTTCCAGCTTAAAATTTTACATTGTGGCACTTTGATTTTTTGTTTGTTCATTTTCATCATTTTAATTTTGTAACTTTGGGGGGTCATATAACACTGTTACCCTCCCCAGGCTCATCACATTAGTAAACTCCCTTTATAATACTTAAGCTAAAGGTCACTAGGGTTAAGCCCACTAGAAAGCCCTAGTACATTTCATACAATGCTGCCTAAATCGGATTAAGAACCTAAGTAACCATTGCTTATTAGGAAGGCATTCCCCATGGTATTAAGAGAAGATTTCTAATACCTAGCTTGGTCAAACTAGCTTAGTCGGACTGCTTGATTTTTACACCTAAACAAGTGATTATGACAAAAGATTGCATTGAATTAAATGTTGGATACTAAGCCAATGCGCTGAATAGTATGCTACCAATCACAATCAAAGCAAACAAACATGGATGCAAAAAAGATAAGGGCAATGCTAATGGATAAGAAACACCTGTTTGTGTTGATGGTCGCGCTTGATTTGAAGGTTCCATGAAGGTCCAAATCCTATCAATAGCAACACGCTCCTGTACACACTAGGAAACACAAGGAATACCTCCAGGAGGCACATCAGTGGGAAAAATTAAAACTCCTAAAAAACAAACTCAAAACACAATCTAGACCCCGAACCTACCTATCTGTCACCCCTTTTAGAATCAAGGAAAGAGGATATTATATAAACCGGGTGGCCACCCTAAGGCTAGGCCTCTATCCTCATCATCTAGATAAATAAAATCATTGTCCGTGAGGCCATAGTCTTCCTCGGTCTCTATTAGTTCCTCTTCATCATCCTCTTGTGCAAGCATGCTAATCAAGAACCTCGTGATGCGTGGATACTCATCTTGTGCAAAAGAATAAGCATGTGCCATTGGAGACACATTCGCCACTGGGTAGGGATCACTAGTTAGCCATAGACGTATCAGCCATTCTAACTCCTCAAAATTTCTCTCACATGCAAGGCTCTCTATCAAATCCCATTCGCAAGAAAGTATAGGGTAGCATACGTAGAACACTTGTTGAAAAGACAAGGGGTACCTTTCATCAAAAATAGAAGTGCATGCCTCTGGTGAAGTAGCCATTTCTGACAAGACAGATAGATTTGGTTAGGCCTTTAAAACATAAGAGTTGTTTTTGTGTGTTGCTTGACTTGACACGGTGAATTTGGACTTATATGTAAGATCTGATAGGGTGCTCTCTCATTGCTAGGCGCTCTTGCTCTTTACTATTTTTGTTTTTTTGTGAGTATAAGGCTATATATATACATTCCCTAAGATCGGAGATTAAGAGGTCAGGGAAAAAGGTTGAGAGGGAAACAAATGAATGATGACTATCAGCAAACACTCCCCCCTTCCTTGGGTAGATCATACCGTTTGAAATGAACTTGTCACCCTTTGAAACCAATTGTTCCAGTTGGTAATAGGTGAGGATTTTTGCCAGTAGTTTTCTATTACCCTAGGTGCCTCGTCAAGTTGCAAGGGTGGTAAGGTACTCTCCCAGGATCGAACTTGAAGTGGTTCATTAGGTGATTCTTGAACACTGGGAGGTGTGGATTCTTTTGTAGCTTCATGGAGGTCCACTACTATAGATGGAGGCTGTGTAGAAGCTTTTACCTCTATGGATGTATTACATGATGAGCTAGAATCTTCATGGGACTCCCCCCTTCTTGAGCTAGGTGGAACAAATCGTTCTTTCTTTGGTACCCAAACTAGCTCGGGAGCAGGTGTGTAGCATTCTGTGATTTTTTTCTTTCCACGATCATTGATTCGTTTTGGAGCTACGGGATTGGGCTCACTTGGGTCAAGTGATAGGTAAGAGTACAATCTACGTTTTGGCACCCAGATTTGATCATTTCCTTGATAGTAGCCTTGGGCTTCCAATAGTCGTTTAGGGATCCATCGCAACATTTTCTTACTTTTCTTGGAGCGAGTGGTACGGTTCTTACTAGGTTTCCGTTTTTTTGCATCAACCATGCTCACTACAGAGGTTTTAGGGACCCACTTGTATGTTTTCTCTGTTACATTAGGATGGTTCTTGTGTGTCTCAAGCTTTCTTTTAACTACATTAGTTGAAGCTCTAGAGAGTTGGGCTATGGGGACGTATGGTTCAACCTCCTGGACATGCAATGTCTTGGGTTTTATTTCCTTGGGCAATATCTCAGAGACTATGGCTTGAGTGGTAGGGCTAAGAATTGGTTTTTGCGTTGTAACACCCCCAGTCCCCCAATCAATAGTGCATTTGGTGGCTATCATCCACGTGCGGCCTAGGTTTATATTACCCTCCATAGTTCCAGTAGGCATGACCAAAAAGTCTTGAGCTACCACCCCATTGTCATAACTGACAGAAGTGTGCCAGATTCCAAAAACCGCAGTTTTTTTCTTGTTGACACCCTTGACTTGGATAATACTCTCAGATAGAGGTGGCTTCCCTAACTGACACCACACCCCATAGGATAGCGGATTGTATTTAGCACCCGTGTCCAATAAGGCGTTATATAGCACTTTTCCATAGGCACTATTTAACTCAAGGGGTATCGTAGAGGTGTGTCAGAGTCCAACCCATCCTCTTCGTGTGCTTCATTTGCATCAGGTTCCGAGCGAGTAGCTCTACCTAATGTTTCCATGAAACGGCTAAACATACTAGTACTAGGCTGTGGAGCTTCGGGAGGTGCATGGCCTTCTCTCTCAGTGTTTTGGGTAGGGTATGCTTCCATGATTTCTGAGTCGGAGGAGGAATCACTAGCGGCTATTTTAGGGTCTTGGGTGGTGCTACCTTGTGTCCCCGCTGAGGGTATAGAGCTTATCGTGGATGGGTAATGGGTGTCCGTATGAACAGAGGCACCCTCAATATGCTTGTGTTCTAGCACCCGCCCAGAGCGTAAGTGCATGTGCTTTTGATACCCTAAGGTGTCAAAAAGCTGCTCTAGGAGGCTTTGTGACTAGTTTTTAGCGTGTTTTTTGTTTGTTTTTTTTGCTAGATTTTTTAGAGCGTGTCGTGGAATGGGCCGTGTGATAGCTCAAAACGAGCGTATCGGTCAGAGGGTCGTGCCGTGCTTTACAGCTCTCCGTTTGGTCACTCTATGCCCTCGGAATCCCTAAAACTGTCAATTTCCAGTAGGGAACTAGGCCCAAACTAGAAAGTCTAAGGGTGCAAGTGGGAAGAGAAAGGAGGAGAGTGGAGGACTTGTCCCACATGCTCTCATTCTCTCTTGAGGGAGTATGGTATATATATAAGAGTGAGTCAAGTATATATCATAAGTCTGAGGACTGAGGCTTGGGCCTGGGCTTGGGCTTGGGCTTGGGAAAATGATCCCGATCTATCTTTTATACAAACCAACCCGTACGTTTTAAGAGTCACGTTTTTTATTTTCGAAAAATATCGCCACCCACTTGCTCGCGTTTTTAATTTCCGAAATTTTTTTCCTTTTAAAATTTTTTTTTTCAAAAATATTTTTTTTTTTTCTCGAAATTTTTTTTTTTTTTCAAAAAAAAAATTTTTAACAATTTTTTTTTTTTTGCTGCAGAAAAACGCAGAAATTGAAAAAAACGCAGGAAAAACGCGGAAATTGCAGAAAATTGACAGAAAAAACGCAGAAATTGCAGAAAAAACGCAGGAACTGCAAAAAATTGACAAAAAATGCAGAAAATTGACAGAAATTGCAAAAAAACGCAGAAATTGACAGAAATTGAAAACGCCGAACTTGAAATTGCAGAAATTGAAAAACGCAGACAATAGCAGAAATTGAAACTTGACAGCAAATGCAGAAAACGCAAAAAACAGAAATCTCCACACACCCCTTCCCTGCCTTTCCTATGATACAAATTGCACCACAAGGAAGCGTAAAGTGCTAACCGAGCTTAGTGTAGGGCATATCCCCGGCAGCGGCGCCAAAAATGTGCGCTCCTTGCCGCACTGTCGAAGCAAGGGACTTGCCAATACACCGTGTGCGAGCCACAAACGGCTCCAAGCACACAACAAGCCTAAACTAGCAAGCTCAAGAAAACAAAGGGTGTGTCACTCACCGCTCTACGCTCGCCTTCGTGGTGGATTCCTCGCCGCGATGAAGAAGAAGCTGCAGTCGTGCCGCGCTCAACCACTTCGCCGCCGTCGTGCCTTCGTAATGCTCGATCGCACACACACTCTCCCTCTCTCTCTCTCTCTCTCACACACACACAAGGAGGTGAAGAAGAAGAAGATGGAGATGGAGCAAGAGCACTCTTCAATTGCACAAATGAGAGAATGAGTAAAAATTAGGTTTAGTTGGCTTTTATAGGAGCTCACCCCATTCACACTTGGGCGCCCATGCTTAACCAACTAATCCCTTGAATGTCCAAGTTAAAGTGCGCCTCTCATCGGCGATCACTCTACCTTTCCCTATTGGTCCGACAAGCCCGGTACCTGACTCTACCAAATACATAATACGCGTCCATCGTAGGTGATGGGGTGTCCGTGTGCCATGAGGGTTAACAGCGACCCTCCATGATTATCTTGAACCATTGCATGTCGAACAAGTCGACAGAAAATCCTCTGTAATCGATCCTCAAAATCTCTTGCAGCGTACCGAAGTAAGTGAGTTCCGCCACCACAGGATCTGCATCAGAGGAACGTCGTCGACTAGACTGTTCAAGTTTTGCCATGATTCCACAATCTTGAGTAAAACGCTTTTTGTCGATTCGTTCCACCCTAAAATGTCGACCTTTACACCATGCTATTGTGTATGACTTATACTACAACGAACAAAGATTATGAGTGGCCGTTCAAACGTTTAGAAATAAAGTCACTAGCTATTCGTACATTGCAAACTTACCTTGGTCGCGCAACCCCGAGAGTACTCCCACTCTTCCTCAGTCACTTCGTCACCGCATTGTTGTGCGCTTTTCAATTGGTTGTGCAACCATCTTAAGCTCATGAAGGTTGGCAGGCTCTCCAGAACCGTCGGATAGTGCATCGGTGGTCGTCTTCCCCATCTCCACTCGATTCGTGCCCTTTGTCGCTCTTACTTTGCATCCTCATATTGTGAAATCCACTTTTGCATCACTGGATTGTGAAGCATGCAAAATCGGTTGATTTTAGCCTCTAGATCTTCTGTCATCTTCTTCTCAACACCGAGATTGCACATGACAATCCCAGATATGCGCTCATCATCTATGGTTCGCCATAGCGTGTCCCAGGCTTTATCAAATCCGTCTAGCCACTCTCCAATGTACACTAGGGACTCTGATACCAACCAACCTTCTGTCATGCTACCCTCCGGACGTGCCTTTTGACGCACATATCCCTTAAGCGTTTTCATGAAACGTTCTAAGAAGAACATCCATCTGGAATGAACCGTGCCAGCTATTTCCACCTCATCAACTATGTGAACAAGAAGATGCACCTGAATGGTTAGCATGGTAGTAGGAAAATGTTTCTCAAACATGCACACAAGCTCCGCAGCATTTAGTTTGGCGAATGGTATGGAGTCTACGTTGATCTCCTTTTGTGAGATCCATTGCACCAGCTTTGCAAGTTTGTAGATTGTGTTACGTATGTCGAGAGACAAACATCCCTCAATGGCAACCGGTAAAATAAACTATAAAGTATGTGCAGCAATGATATTAAAGTCCACATTTTATGCAATGATATTAAAGTCCACATTTTATGCAATGATATTAAAGTCCACTATGAACGTACCTGACACATTTTATGCCAATCGTGTGACTTCAAACCGGTAAGCTTTCCTTCTTTAGTAAAACACGTTCGGAGTGAGTGCATTACGCCAGTGGGGGTCCGCAAAGATCAAATGGTCTCTTTTACTTTGCGTTCTTGGGCTCCTGTGAAAATCCATGGTGCTTTAGGGAGTTTTATCGATCCATCAGACGCTATTTGCGGCCAATATTGCTCCATACGATCCACATTTCTAAGGTCAACTCTCGCTCCCAAAGTATCTTTCTTGCCGGTCAGATGGTCCCATAGTAGATTACCCACATTCTTGAATATGTGCATTGGATCGAGCAAGTGATTGATCATGAGTCTGGGCCAGTATGGTAACTCGTACCATAGAGATAGTCTCTTCATCCCTGGAGGCAATCCGTCATCGCACATCTCCTTCTGCTCTAACCATGCTTGTGCAGACATCCTTGGTGGCTCTCTTCCCAAAAAGCCGTCGCGTAACACATGATTCTCTGGAAGATACGCTTGATGACCTTCGTAGATTTTCTTCTTCAGTGAGGATGCCCTACGTGCATTCAGTCTAGGTCCACATGTGACACATGCTCTGTATCCGCTTGTTTGAAGCCCTGCATGTATACACATGATAATAGATCAACTATGGGAAAAAACAAGATTTACAGTGTCTGAGTGAGGAGTGTCAATAGATCACCTGAGCATTCTGTTAGCCCGAGATAGTCATGCATGGTCCACATTAGAATGCCTCTGATCAAAGCATTCCGTCGTCCTGTGTGTCGGCTCATATCCACCACCTCTATGCCAATCCACAATTGTTGTAGCTCTTCCAATAGTGGACGAAGATACACATCCATATTCCCCACTTTATATCGCCCTGGCACAATCAAGCTTAGCCATAGGTGCCCCTTCTTCGTAGTCAACCACGGGGGAATGTTGTAGTTGACGATGACAACGGGCCATACACTGTAAGATGTTGATCTTTGACCAAATGGATTTACGCCATCCATAGCCAGGTCTAAGCGCAAATTTCGAGCTTCCCTGGCAAAATCCGACCATGTTCCATCTATATGTTTCCAGGCTGCGCAATCTGCAGGAATTCGTAGCACACCATCCGAAGATTTATTCTCCTCATGCCATGATGCTAGGGCGGCCATGGACTTACATTCGAAGAAATGCTTGATGCGAGGAAGCAGAGGAAAATGTCGCAAAACCTTTTGTGGAATTTTTGTCCCGTGGCAATCTACTCGATATCTTTCGGAATCACATTTCGGACACTTCTCCATGTCTATGTATTCCCCTCTGAAAAGAATGCAGTCATTAGGACAAGCGTGGATAGAATTGTAATCCATCCCCAAGTTTCGCAAAATCTTTCTTGCTTCATCTCAGGAATCTGGCATCACATTGTCAGCTGGTAGTATATGCTCTTTAAGCAATCTACACAACATAAAAATACGATACAGTCGTGTAAAAATCTATCAGATCATTATACATTTAGAGTTTTATTAAAGTAAACTAATTGTAATAGATCACCTGAAAAGCGCTGTGACACTAGTGTCACTCCATCCAAACTTTGCCTGCATGTTGAGAAGAACCAGGAGTGCTTTCAATCTAGACATACGTGCTCCATTATACAATGGCGTATAGGCTTCACTTTTCATATCATCATAGATAAGCCTTTCTGAATCCATGATCGCCTCGATCATTTCATCAATCTCGGGCTCAAACATTGCCTCATTGGGAATGTGCTCTGCATGATCATCCCCCGAGCTGTCAGAGGCTACATCTTGTGGCCTCACATATGCTGCTTGACCAAAGCGCCTGCGAACATGTCTATTGGGTTGCAAGATTGCTGCTTGTTGGCCAGCGTCAGAGTCCGACGAGTTATAATTGGCAACAACTCGATCTATAATAGATGGATCGAACTCGCCAAATTCGCGAACGTGCTGCAAAGAAACACGTCTTGTCCGTCGCACAGCATGCTTGCATTGATTACAAGGACATAAGACCCTCGTTGAGAGATAGGTGTTTCGGTTGGACGGTCCCACATCCTCGTCACTACTCATAATGAGGATAAAAATCTTATAACCTGGACAACAAATTTAATATTCTATTGGCATTCTTCGTCTTATCTCTCTCTCTCTCTCTCTCTCTCTCTCTCTCTCTCTCTCTCTCTCTCTCTCTCTCTCTCCTCTCTCTCTCTCTCTCTCTCTCTCTCTCTCTCTCTCTCTACCTCACATTCTCTAGTCATGTCCAATCCCCGCACACCTCGGTCTAGAGGTGCACGGAGATCAGAACCACCGGGTTATAATCTCGTCTTTATTGTTCAATACCTATATTTGTGGGTACAAGAAATCTACAGACCCACGTCTACATGATACTGCATGTAGTGGACAAAACTCCTTTGCCTCTTCTCTAGCTGTAGCACTTCACAGCATCTTAACATCTTTTCATAGTAGATCTTTTCACTGTTCGTCTAACTCTAAACCCTAAACCGTAAGTAATTCTTGCGTGGACTCGATCTAACGTAAATAAGCGTAAATCTAAATAAATGTAAATCTAACTAAAAATAAACCTAAATCTAATTTAACGTAAGTCTACATCTAACCTAATCTTTAACGTCTTTTGGGATAGTTTCCTACGACGTTAAAACTCTCTTCTTCTTGTGTGTGTGTGTGTGTGTGTGGGTAAACCTAAATAAACCTAAGTCTAATCTAATATAACATAAATCTAAATCTAACGTAAATTATGTTATATTAAAAACAAAGAACTAAACTAACAGGGATTATAAGAACCTTAAAACTGATTTAACACATAATTTTTCACATAACTCGGCAAGAGTTGGCATTCTCATCACTAAAGATGTGAGAGTTAACTTCCGGCGGTGACGCTGCCTCATCTCCATCCACATATGACGACAGCAATTGGCCCTTTAGACCCATGCCAAGTATGATAGATTGGTTATGCCATTTCCCTCTTGAATAATAGGTCTTGAGTTCAACTCCTCGTCGGCTAGATCTTTAGGTCTTTTAATTTTAATTAGTTTCCTACGACGTTAAATTAGTTTCTCTCTCTTTCTCTCTCAATGTGTGTGCGTTTTTTTGTTTATGCATGTTTTCTCTCTCTTTTCCTCTCTCAATGTGTGCGTTTTTTGTTTATGCATGTTCTCTCTCTCTTTTCCTCTCTCAATGTGTGCGTTTTTTGTTTATGCATGCTCTCTCTCTCTTTTCCTCTCTCAATGTGTGTGTGCATTCTTTGTTTATGTATGTGTGTGTGCGTTTTTGTTTATGTTTGTACTCTCTCTCTCTCTCTCTCTCTCTCTCTCTCTCTCTCTCTCTCTCTCAATGTGTGTGTGAGAGAGAGAGAGAGGGAGAGAGAAAGAGGGGAAGGGAACATGAGAGTGAGGAGAGGGAAGGAGCATACCTGGCTCTCCTTCCTCTCCTCGTGTGTGTGTGTGTGTGTGTGTGTGTGTGTGTGGAGAAGAAAGAGAGAGAGAGAGAGAGAGAGAGAGAGAGAGAGAGAGAGAGAGAGAGAGAGAGAGAGAGAGAGGGAGAGCGTTACCTGCTCCTTGCTTCAGGGCGCCGAAAAACTCAGATCTGAGATCTGAGTTTTTGGGCGCTCTCTGTTATTTTTTTAGCCCAGGCGGCGTCGCTATGAGCGTCGCAACTTTACAAGTATATTTGCGACGCTCATAGCGACGCCGGGAAATTTTTTTTTGAGCGTCGCTGTGTGAGCGTCGCTAATATGAATAGCCTCTTGTAGTGATACTAGAGGGAGAGAGAGAGAGGGAGAGAGAGTAGAGCTCCATCCATAGCTCCTCGTTGTGAGCAATGTCGTCATAGCTTCATTGCTTGGTGAAGTGGGTGAAGTGTTGGTTTTGAGTGAGAGAAGGCCTCCTTATATAGGTTTCTGAGAGGGTTTAGGATTAGGGATAAACATGCTTAAATCCGCTGATTGGGGTTACTTTTTGCTTAGGGTGGTCAACAGATTGAGGTCACCTGATATGTCACCATCAAGATATTCTCTAGAGTGATGTGAGAGGGGAGGGTAAATGCTGATTTTTCTGATTGTGACACATGGGGATAAGGCCTTGACCAGCATTTAAGAGCAGGTAGGTGGCTGTTGAAACTGGAGGTTCTGCACATGTCAGGGGGAGGCCTGCTGGGTCCTCTTGAATATCAAATTCTCAAAAAATCCTCAACCATGGCTTCTTTTGACATGTGTTCTTTGAAAAAATCAGCATGTCTCTTTTCAACTCAAAAGTCTTTATCCCTGTTGACTCACCTTTACCATAAGATTTTCTCCTTTTCTCCTCCTGTAACTGCATTGTTGATGCCCAATCACTGCTTCTAGTAACAGTGAACTGTTACCTACCAAATACTTATGGTGCAGTAAAAAATATTTACCATGGGTAAAAAAAGTTACTGTAGGTAAAAAGTGATTTGTATTTACCATGTAGGTGAAAAATATTTACTGTACGTAAAAAAATATTTACTGTGGTAAAAAATATTTACTGTCGGTAAAAAAGTGAAAACGGAGTATGCTGTGTTGTGAGTCCACTCGAACATCCTCGTGTAAATTTCACTAGAAATTCACACCTAGAATGGGCTATTCTGTAAGATATAGGTTGTAGGCATGCATAAGAGCTTGTTCCCACGTATCTTCTGTCCATGGCACTTTTTACTCTTTGGTGCTTGTGAAGTAGATTTTTCTTCTCTTTCGAGATCCCTTGGACTAGAGTATCCTCATCTCCCCAACAACTGACTGTGCCTTTATTGCATCTTCAGAAGGGGTCCTAAAAACCATGCATCATATAGCCCTCCCCCTTAAGCTAGAGGTATTTGATGCCTCTAGCTGTAGGTTGTGCTACAATAGGGTTCTCTTGAATACTTACCTACCTGGTACCAATTGAATTTGCCATGTTACTGTTTTCTTAGCTGATGCACCCTGTTTAGTCCTTTCTGATGAATAATTGTATCCATCCATGACTAACAACTGGTCTCCTATACCCTTGAAAGCCATACCCCATCCATTGTCAATATCCGCTTTCACTGGTAGCATTCTCTTTTTTTCTTTTTTTCTTCTCTTTTTTTCCTTTTTTCTTCTTCTTTTTTTTTTTTTTTGAAACGACTATGTACATGATTGTTACCTTAGTTGGAGCTCGAATATGATGAGCTCTCCTCTAAACCATCCTTAGCATTGATTTCACCAGCATATGGCTGAGAAAGACGACATTGGTAGGCCTTCAATCGCCAATCATTTACCGGGGTCTGATGTACCTTACCATCTAGGTCACCTAGTTGGTAACTACCATTTGAGAACCTCTGTATCACTACAAAAGGGCCTTCCCACTTAAGCAAGAACTTACCATCCTTCCTGCGATCAAAGCTATTGTCGTATCTGAGCACTAAAGAACCTTCCTTGATACCTTTCTTGACAAGGTTGCGATTGAACTTCTTTCGTTTCTTCTCTGCCTAGGCTGCATAGTACTTCACTGCTGACTCTCGATCTAGCCCTAACCTCTCCAAATCGATGATTCTTCCTTCCACCTGCTTCTCTTGACTATCCTCTTGATGTGCTTTTAGAACTCGGAGGCTCGCTAGCTCCACTTCTATAGGCAATAGTGCCTCTTGCCCGTAAACCAAGTGAAAAGGTGTATACCCCAAGGATGTTTTAAAGGATGTTCTGTAGGCCCAAAGTGCTGCATCTAGGTGTTTGTCCCATGCCTTAGGATGTAAATTCACTTTCTTAGTGATGATTTTACATATAAGACCATTTACCTTTTCCACAAGACCATTGCACTGAGGGTAGTATGGTGTAGAGTGCCTGCGCTTGATTTTTAACTTGCTCATCAATTGCTCGACTAAATCAGCTCGAAATCCCGGTCCCCTATCCGAGAGAATCTCCAAAGGTGTGCCAAAACGGCAACAAAGGCATTCAAAAATGAAATCACTCACGTCCTTGGCTGTGATGCGCTTTGTGGGACGAGCTTCTGCCCATCTGGTCATGTACTCCATCCCCATAATGATGTATTCCTTCCCTGGTTGAGTGCAAGGTAGTGTCCCTATTGCATCTATCCCCCATCTTTCAAATGGCCCATAGGTTTTGATTGGATGCTGATTTTCATGGGTAAGACGCCTTGGTCCAGCTTTTTGGCAAACCTCACATGTGCGGCACCAATGTTGTACATCTCGATGGAGGCTTGGCCACGTGAACCCTGCTTGTAAAATCTTTCTGCTAGTAATCTCTTGTGCAAAGTGGCCACCACACACACCTTCATGACAACTAAACAAAATATCCTTTATCTCTTGGGATGCAGGAACTCTCCTTAAGACAGCATCTTTCCCTCTACAATACAAGTCCTCATTCACTAAGCTATAGCTGGTAGCCTTTTTTGCCAACCACCTACGTTCACTTTTACTCATACCAGAGGGTGCTTCACAATGCTCAAGAAAGTAAAGTAAATCATGCAGCTCCTCCTTTACCTGGTATAAAGAACTTTTCACAAGGATAGCACCTACTATGAGAGTTTGTAGCTCTTCACCTGCTAAGGCATCTGCTTCTCGATTTTGATCTCTAGGTACAAAGTGCACTCGAACTTCTTTAAAACCCTTCAACAAGGCCTTTGCTTCCCTCATCTTAACAGACAATTTGTCATTTTTACAGGCCCATACACCAACCATTTGCTTAACAATCAACATGGAGTCACCAAAAACATTTAGCTTTGTGATGCCCTGAGAAAGACAACATTGCAACCCTAAAACAAGGGCATGGTACTCTGCCTCATTGTTAGAATGAACCTCTTTTAGATGAAACCCTTTTGCAAAGATCTTCTCCTTCTCTGGACCTAATATTACTATGCCTGCTGATGCCTTTTCTTTGGTCCTCTTGTAAGCCCCATCAAAATACATACTGTGTGCTCCCAGTAGAACTTCAGGCTCCGGGATAGGCGGTACCTTACTAGGTGCCTCTTTCTTGGCCTTCTCATAACACCTTTGTGTGAGGACATCTGCCAAACAAGCACGGGTGGAATCCTCTACTTGTAGTGTGTAGTCAAACTCTTGAAGCTGCACCACCCACTTTGCTATTCTTTGAGACAATTCCATGTGTTGTAGGGCATATGGAAAAACCTCCTCATTTGTGATCACCACAAATTGTCTCGGAAGTAAGTAAGCCCGAAACTTCTCCACTGCAAACTTAAGAGCTAGCACCAATTGCTCAGTTGCGCTGAAACCCTTTTCAGCAGCTGTCATCACTCTACTAGAGAAGTAGACTGGTCTCATGAGAGATGTCTTTGGGTCTTTTTGCATCAAGACAGCTCCTAGAGCTTCTGGACCTACACTAGGATTTACATAGAATAATTCACCCCATGTGGGTTGTAGGACGACAGGCAATGAGCTCAAAATGGTTTTAACTTCTTGAAAGCACCTTTCACCCTCCTCACTCCATGTCAATGTAGTGTGTTTAGTGAGCTGCTGCAAAGGATAGATTGCCTAAGAAAGGAGATGTATGAATCGTCCCATGTAGCGAACCTTTTGAATGAAGGAGACTAGTTGCTTCACGTTTGAAGGAGTAGGTAAAGCTAACAATGTCTTTACCTTTTCAGGGTCAGCCTCAATACCATCTTGAGACACAACATGGCCTAGTAGAGTGACCTTGCTTTCACCTATGTGGCACTTGTCTTTATTCAATTGCCCACCCAATTGGGCCAAACGGGTGAAACCTTCATCAACCTTGGACAGATGTACTTCCCTAGAGCTGTAAATGCAAAAATCATCAATGAAGACTCGTATGGACTTACCAAAGTAAGGTTGAAACACCAAGTTCATAAACCTCTGGAAAGTAGCTGGGGCATTAGTTAAACCAAAAGGCATAACTCTATAAGAAAAACACCCCCAAGGTGTTGTGAAGGTAGTCTTTCTTTGGTCTTCATCTGCAATTCTGATTTGGAAGTAGCCTGAGTACCCATCACACACTGTGTACCTTTCATGACCAGCCACTTCATTTAGTATTTCATCTTGAAAAGGCAAAGGAAAATGGTCCCTTTTTGTGGCTGCGTTTAGAGGCTTGTAATCCACACATACCCTCCACTTCCCATTTTTCTTTGGTGTTACCACAACTGGAGACACCCACTCAGAATCTTCCACTGGGTAGATAAATCCTGCCTTGAGTAATCTTTTTACTTCTTTTAAGAGTGCATCTTGTTGCACTAGCCCTAATCTCCTTAGCCTTTGCACCACTGGTTTGGCACCTTCCTTTAATTGGATATGGTGTTGGGTTACCGTCACTCCTTTAATGTGCTCGTAATCAGTTATAAAGAGGCCAGCATGCTTCTTTAGTACCTGCAAATAGGGTTCTCTCTCTTCTTCTAGTAGGTCCTTAGCTAGCATCTCCTCTAAGCCTGTGGCTTCTTCCTTGTTTAGAGAGTCTTGACCACCTTCTCCTTCTGGGTTTCGCAGTATTATACCCATGACTTCCAAAGAGCTAGCATCCTCCTCAGATGACTCATCCTCAGATGAAGAGCAGCTGCTTGTGCTCCATTCATCCATAGAAGTCTCCATCTCTAGGTCTTGTTGTCTACCCTGCTTCATGTCATACACAATTTTTTGTTGCTTGCCACCTACCTTATGATTTGGTCGCAACTCAAGGGAACCTGTCTCCCAATCTTGCCTAGCTTTCATAGCCATAAGCCAAGGTCTTCCAAGGATTAGCGGATAGCCCTCCCCCTTAGTTGGGATCACATAAGCATCAATTGAGATTGCCACACCAAAAGCTGAAACCTTCACTCCATTAACCTTTCCCACACAAGCCACCCTTACATTATTTGCCATCTTAGCTTTTAAGGAAGTTTGCTCGTTTACTTCCAAACCCAACCTGTGCATTAATTTCTCTGTCATAACACAAATCTCGGCTCCACCATCTACGTACACATTGGAGACTCGCTGACTCTTAATCTCTGCATCAATGACTGGCACGATATCCTTCATGCCTCTTGCACTAATAGACCCAACTGACTTTGCCTTAGCCCTCCTGGTGCTGACCATCTTAGACCAGGTTCTACGCATCTTTGGGGAAAGGTGGAGGAGTTGCTGCCATGAAATCTTTGGTCCTTCCTTACTCACATCTGCTACCAGGTCGTAAGGTATGGATCCTACCCCAAGTTGAAAGTCTTCTACTCCTATGTGCCTCCTTTACCTACTCTTCCTTTTCTTGTCTCCTATCACTTGGGAGGAACCCTCATTCCCTTTATCTGGCTCTGAAGCTTACATTTCATCAGTTCTTTGTCTCCTAACTCTCTTTATTGGTATGGCAACAGCTTCCTCCATTTTTTCTTTCCCTTTATCCTTACCATTGTCAAGACTTATGACAGAGACAGCCCTGTCCTCCCCTCCCGATGGTAGTGGAGGGATCTCTGCTGGTGCTTGTGGTGGTGGAGGAGGGGGTCTCAATATCTGGATTGGTGGAGCCACGTGTGCATTTTGTCCATTTAGTGGCCTAGCTCGAGGAGGAGTGACTTGCTGGCGAGGAGGCCGTCTTTGATTACCATTTCCTTGATAGCGTCGTGGATGGGGGCAATAATACATGTCGTGACCTACCTCTCCACAGTTGTAGCAAATGTACTCACGTGCTTGCCTTTGTCCTTCGTGTCTATTTCGTTCATTTCCTGGCTGGGGAGCCCTTACACCTTGAACCAGATTCATGGACAGGCTCTCTAGTTGATTGGTGATTTGTTGAAGTAATTCTTGTTGAGAGGACTCTTGGTCTGTTGCTTCTGTCCCTGCTACTACCCTTGCCGTAGGTTGAGCTAGCGGTGGAGGCTCCATTCCCCCTTGTAGTTGTGAGCTTGGAATTTTAACTTCCTATCCTTCTCCCTTGCATAAGTCATAGCTTTATCAAAGGTATCTAGGAATTTACCTTTTACCTTTTCTCGAAGGATGGGGTAAAGCCCTGCCAGGAAACAGTCCTTCTTTAGGCATTCTGGCGCCCTTTCTCCTTCACCTAGTGATGCACACCATTTCTCCCACAGGTTGGAAAACTTTCCTTCATAGCTTCTATAGTCATTGGGTGATGTTTGGCGTAGCTCTAAGAGCTGTCTCCATATCTCCTCTGGAGGCTCATGGCGGCGAAATTCTTCGATGAAGGCCATCTTTAAGGACTCCCAGTCTCTTCTTTCTTCAGGTGCCAAAGTTTGATACCATAATTTTGCACCTTCCCTCAAGACCAAAGGAAAGGCCCTTAACTTAGTAGCTTCGTCATCCCTTCCCGATACCAGAAAGGCCATTTCCAAATTATCTAAAAAGTCTGGAGCAACCTCCCCAAGCTTACCATAAAAATTAGGGAAGGCCATAAGTGAGAGAGTAAACAATTACACAAACAGCTCCAATTTATTCTAAAATAGAGTATGGTAATTACAATTTGGAGCTTTAGCACAACTTAGCTCAAAATAGGATGAAGATCGACACATCAAAGGAATGGTAATAGTCTAGTAAGGGTAGAATGACAGGATGAGGAGAGCGCAAGATTTCCCCAAGTCTCTCGGCTCCAAACAACAGGGCTATTCTTTGCTGATAAAAGATTTTTCTATCAATACAAATATTCACACGGATATGACGCACAAAATGGAAAGGAAACATGCGGGGATCATCATTCTCATTATTGGCATCCATACTTACACACAAGAGCCTAGCTTAGTTGCACCACCTTGGGACCAATGAGCCTGATCAGCCACAGGAGGTCAGCACCTCGAATCACTTTGACTCTTCCTGATGCATCTGTGAAGACGTAAGGCGTGATGGCAACACTTTGTACAATGCTGAGCCTTTTAGCAAGCAACAATTGGATGCTATTACCATAATCAACATGACGAATGAAAGTGACACCATTAATGTGCAACACATCATCAACTAAGATAGTTTCCTTAGATTGAGATAACTTCTTGAAAATTAACAGCAAAGGTAGGGCAGGGAGGCTTTTCACCCAGTCTCCAAAGCACTTTGGACAATATCCAAAGTGATCTTCACGCGGACAGGAGGTTGGCTTGGGATTGGTGGCGTCTAGATTCACAAAGTGCACTGGGAGCACTCGCAGACGGGCGGCAATCTTGTAGGCAAGCCTTCGCCTCTTTGCTTCAGGAGGATTTAGGGGTGAGAGTCGTGGTTGCAAGTTGGAGGTTGAAGTTGGTTGCTCACTAGCCTTTTTCTTGCCTGTAGTGGTCATGTAATCCCTTATTAATGAGATTAAGCCAAATGTTACCTTACGCTTGAGCACGCGTTGCGGCCTTGGGCCACTTAGGTGTAGAGGTGATCTTCCTCCTCTTAGTCGGCTCCTCAGGAAAGAGAGATCTGGTGATGCTTTCTCTTCCCTTAATGTGTGTCACAGTACCTTCGTGTATGTTGATGTAGAATATTTCAAGCTCGTGTGCGTTGGAGGTTTTTGGAGCACTCATAGGTTGAGAGGAGAGGTATATCAAGCTCTTCTTCTTACTCTCCTTCGTTGGCGACGATCACGAACAAGGCATGTATAAGAACTTACTTCTTGAATTTCAATGACACTGCAACCTGGTAACAAGACCTCGATGAAAGCTTTTAAGGCCTCTAAAGCCTCCTCCTCTTCTGTTTTCCAATTTGCAAACTCCTCACGCCATTCGTCCATGTTGTAGATTGCACATCTTCATTGCTTGTGGACTGAAGGTCTGTGTAGCCCTCCTCCGTGGGGGCACCAAAATGAAAGCGGAAAAAAGAGCAGTGCAATCGGGTGGCCTCTGTACTCGTGCACACTCCACAAACCACGCCTCATGCAAACAAGAAAAGAACAAAACAAAGGGGGCACCACCCTAAATTAAGAGGTTTAGGGACCTCACACATAGTGCACATAAGCAAGTGAAACTTCTGGCATTATGATGGCATCAAAACATATGGCAAAACACATAGAAACGAATCTTAGGGACCTTATATAGCATATATATACACAGGACATCGGCTTAACAATACAACAGCATCTGATCATACATAACAAGGACATAGAGAAGAAAGCCAAGGATGGCATAATCCCTTGTCAAAAACAATCAACCCAGCAAGTAGGTATGATCCTACTAGCAACACATCAATACCTTAGAGAATGATGGCAAGGATGGTGGCCATGGATCATGAGAGAAGACTCCTTATTTAGGTTTTAGGGCTAGTAATGTAGCATACTAGAGGGAGAGAGAGAGAGGGAGAGAGAGTAGAGCTCCATCCATAGCTCCTCGTTGTGAGCAATGTCATCATAGCTTCATTGCTTGGTGAAGTGGGTGAAGTGTTGGTTTTGAGTGAGAGAAGGCCTCCTTATATAGGTTTCTGAGAGGGTTTAGGATTAGGGATAAACATGCTTAAATCCGCTGATGATTGGGGTTACTTTTTGCTTAGGGTGGTCAACAGATTGAGATCACCTGATATGTCACCATCAAGATATTCTCTAGAGTGATGTGAGAGGGGAGGGTAAATGCTGATTTTTCTGATTGTGACACATGGGGATAAGGCCTTCACCAGCATTTAAGAGCAGGTAGGTGGCTGTTGAAACTGGAGGTTCTTTGAAAAAATCAGCATGTCTCTTTTCAACTCAAAAGTCTTTATCCCTGTTGACTCACCTTTACCATAAGATTTTCTCCTTTTCTCCTCCTGTAACTGCATTGTTGATGCCCAATCACTGCTTCTAGTAACAGTGAACTGTTACCTACCAAATACTTATGGTGCAGTAAAAAATATTTACCATGGGTAAAAAAAGTTACTGTAGGTAAAAAGTGATTTGTATTTACCATGTAGGTGAAAAATATTTACTGTCGGTAAAAAAGTGAAAACGGAGTATGATGTGCTGTGAGTCCACACGAACATCCTCGTGTAAATTTCACTAGAAATTCACACCTAGAATGGGCTATTCTGTAAGATATAGGTTGTAGGCATGCATAAGAGCTCGTTCCCACGTATCTTCTGTCCATGGCACTTTTTACTCTTTGGTGCTTGTGAAGTAGATTTTTCTTCTCTTTCGAGATCCCTTGGACTAGAGTATCCTCATCTCCCCAACAACTGACTGTGCCTTTATTCCATCTTCAGAAGGGGTCCTAAAAACCATGCATCAACACTAATCGCAAGCACACACACACATAGATCTATCGAGCACCACACTCCAATCAAACCTACATGCACACACAAGAAAAAGAGGGCAATCACACAAGATTAGAGAGGAATTAACCACTAATTAGTTAAGATCTAGTTAATCTAAGCATCATAGGCAATCATAAGAAGTAAGAGAGAGGCATAGTGAGAGAGAATGAACCATGATTAGTGTTAATCAAGTCTCATGAGCAGGAGAAGCTCAAGGACTCTGTAGACACACACCTCAAGAGCTCTCGCCAAAGAGTGCTCTCAACAAATGAGCTTGAGAACCCTAATTTCTTTTACACACTACCTTATATACCTAAGTTAAAAATATGCAATGTCCGGGTGCCCAAGGCCTTTAGGGCTCCACCACTTAGTGAATCTACATCCTAGGCACAGTAATTGGCCTTTTCTTTACAGCTTGGAACTCCCATTGAGCCCGTAACACCTTAAAATATTACAATGGCTTGAAATAAATTGGGAATTTACAATACGTGACCATTTTGGGAAAATGTGGAAAATGTGTAACTCCAATCTTTATTGCTTCTTCATGTTGATCTTCAATGTGCATCGGTAGGTCTTCCGTCTTTAGCAGCTTTTGTTAACTAATGTTGACTCATTTAACATCAATGCATGAACCTGCAACCCAAGGTGGCCAGGTGGCTAAGCTGTGTAAAACTCCAGGAAAGGCAAATGTAGCCATCTGCACCATAAACGTCATCCAAACAAGGAAAGCCAGACTAAATAGGCTATATTGTAGAAGCTACCGTAAGGTGCATCAGTCACCAAAAGACCACAGGGACCATCAATGGATGGTGTCCAGTTAGTAGGTTGGGTAATCCAAGATGAGGGGAAAGCCAGACTCAATAGTCTATGCCTTGAAGGGCCTTTGAGAAGAGGTGTGGTCAGACCAAGCTATCTACATCATAATCATCCTATAGAAGTAGGGAAGCCAGACTGAGCAGTCTACGTTGTGAAGATCCTCTTACAAGAGGAAATACCAGACCAATTTGTATGTGCCATCTTGCTTGTATCTCCTGCCTCTAATCCTCTTGTGTCAACCAAAACATAATCCACGCCAACAACGCCACCAAACCACATCTTGGTGTGGCTCTCAATGTGAATGAGTTGGGAGTGGCCTACTTCCCACTTCGGGAAATAAGTCTATTTTAAGTTTATCGAGGGTGAGTGTAAGCAACTCTGAAGCTAGCAATCCAAATGATGAGGAGTGTAGAAGAACAATTGCACTACCATCCAAGCTAAGCTTTGGGTGACTCTGGATGTAGTCGTGGGATGCCTGGTCTCCCACATCTTGTGGGTAAACTCTCCAAAAGAGTCCAAAGCACTGAAGTCTCACTCCAGTCTATATATACAAGCAACAAACCTATCCAAGAAGAGATCCAAGATCCTCTCCCTAGGTCCATGTAGATGTTCGTCTGTAAGAAAGTGATCTAACATGTCAATGTCAAGTGGTAAGTGTGTGTCCACCTAAGAAGGTGTCTTCTTCTTTGGGAATGACGTGATACCATATGCCATAAGCATGGCCATATCTCATATGAACTCCTCTGATGGGTGCATAGGTGTGTCCATAGAAAACCACAAGTCACCACCCCTCTGGAGTGCGCAATTGTTGAATGATGGCTGGAATGAATGGATCTCCCAGGATAGTACACCCGTAGATGATCAAGACAATTTCAAAGATAGCGTTGTCAGGAGTTTTTTGGAGCAATAAATTGCGCATATGTACATATCCATGCATGGTGCATCGAATAAAGATTTGCCCATTTTCCTTAGCCAGGTGGTTATGTGGGGCCCACATGTGTACAGGTAGGACAAGATGTACATAGTGCATCAAGTTTCATCATTACCAGTACCAGTGTGTTTTCTCTACAATAATGAGAAGTTGGTAGCGCGTAAAACTTCTCGAGGAAGCTATCCACGGGCCGACGACATGAGGTAAGCAGGTGCGTCATATGGCATCTAGTGGCGTCACGACGGAGAATGGGGTCAATACTTGCACACGTAGAAGTACGGACACAATGTGGGTGTTTCCTTGTGATAATTATGCAAAAATGTCATCATGAGGACCACTTTTTGGGGCCACTTCACGTGGTGGCGTGATGCATTATTGAAAAGAAATGAGTGTCAGGTGTGCGGATGATGCAAAAAGGTGACAACTATGCACTGCGAGGTCAGTTTTTGGCATGTTCAGGGTCCGTTTGAGGTCATCTAAAAGGCCAAGGGTGCCCAGCTAATAAAGCTAAGTGTGGGAACTGAAAAAACAGAGAGAAGACCAGAGAAAACGTGGAGAAGAGAGGAGGAACAGCCGCAGGTGTGTTTTTGCTCATTTTGGAGCTTGTTTTGGCCGTAAACTGCTCATCCGAGGTCGGATTTGAGCACTTTGACATTGTAGACTGGGGTTTTGGGCCGTTCCAAACGCGATGGCGTTGTCCATTTTGCCAAATTCCTCACTCTTTTTCTGCTGTTTTTCTGTGTAATCTTCTCCGGTGAGTGAAGCCTCTGCTTAACTTTGTGGTTGTATCTGGTGTATTTCTTCAATATTGTGTAAACTATTTGCCCCATTGGTGTTGGCCCAAGCTCAATTGTATCTAAACATCAGAAATTCTCCTCTTTTGAGCTCAGTTTTTTGGGTGTGTGCGTGTGTGTGTGTGTCTCTGTGTTGAGTGGGCAAGTGGGAAGTCTCTCTCCTCTCACTCCATAGGTGTGTTCCCTGTCTCGGCCAGGTGTGTTGTGTAAGCCGAGTGGTGCTCCATAGTGTGTGTGTGTGTGTATCTTCCCAAGAGTGTGTGTTGGGTCATTATAGAGGCGCTGTGTGTGTTTTCATCCCGCTCACATTCTTTTGGCGCCCCCACGGAGGATCTTCTTCGAGTACCTTTTGCTTCGAGCTTCAAGCTTCGAGATTCGGGATTACAGGTTACAGGTTACAGGGACAGGTACAGGTACAAGTGATTCACACAGGTACAGGTAGCTGGAGTACAGTGATATACTAGCAGTGATGTCACTTGCAGTTGTTGTGGGTATGCATCACTTGGCGCCTATTTGAGCGCATTGTCTGCTGGATTGTACGTTACTTGTGGAAACTACCATTGTACGCATTTGTGGAGCCATACTTGGTTGTATTTGGCAGTCCCAGCCATTTCTGAGACTTAGTCTGGAAGATAGTCATTTCTGAGACTTGACTATACACGATTTGCATTAGCCTTCGTGTGAGGGTCGATAGCGTGAGGTTTTTATTGAGCTGGGGGATTCTCAAATGTAGAGATCCTTTCGGTGATACAGGTAGCTGGAGCACCCTTCTTGTGACCTCGCCATAGGCTATGTACTAGTGAGTCCTACTTGATGCTCGGGTTCTATTGTTGACAGTTTATGCATACATATACAGTCTATATTTTGGGTTCCTACTGCTCTATTTCTGGGGAAACTCTGCCAAAATTTTTCCAAGTTATGATGGCTGGTTTTTTGGTCTTTTGAGTCATTTATGCTGTTATGCTGTTGAAATTTTGGCAAAATGAGAGGTTAAGTCAGGTGTGCCTTCTTGGGAGCTTCATGGTTGGCTTTAATGGATGATTAAAATGGCCCTCAGTTCAGTCCTTTTCATTTAACTCAAAGAATCCAGATTAATGTTCATGTGTCCAGGAAGATCTTTTTCCAGCAGCGCATAGTCTTTATGTTCAGGCCAAGAAGATTACGAGAGATCCTGGAATGTCCTTTGCCTGTTGTAATTCCAATGATCAACTATGAAAACTCATTTGATGTGCATGTGTTTGTCCTTATCTAAAGTTGAGCTCCATTGAAGTTTTTGGGGATTGGGTAGTGAGAAGTTTTGGGTTCTTGCACGTGTGTTCGAAGGGGTTCTCAAAGCATTATAACTTGGGTAGCAATGGATTTCTCTTATCCGGAGTTTCATGGAAGAAGTGATGAAGATGTGGAAGAATTTTTGGAAAAGCTGGAGGTTGCCTGCATTAGCAACCAGATTCATGACCCTGCGCAGATGTTACGTCTTCTCCAAATTTGTTTGAAGAGTGATGCACGAGTCTAGTCCAAAACATTTGAAGAGGAGTTGCGTGCAGCGGATCCACCTATAAGATTGAGTTGGGACAATCTAAGGCATGGGTTGGAAGTGGAGTTTGTGAAGATAGAAGATCCTGACAAAGTGTGGCAAGAAGTACAAGGTTTGGTGCAAAAGGAAGGTGAGCCAGTAGATGCGTACATACGTAAGTTCTCATTGGCATGGGAGAGGATGTGCAAGGCCTTAGCACCACAAGTACCCCCACCTGACATGATGAAGAAGGACAGGTTCTTGGCTGGTCTTTGGGAGAATATACGTTGGAGAGTGGAGCTAAGGAAGACTAGGATATATGAAGATGCACTAGAGGTAGCAAGGAACAAAGAGTGGAAGTTGAGGAAAATGATCCAGTTAGGGGTGGAGTCTTTGCCCATGAGGTCTGAATTTCATCCTATAGAGTCTTTACAAGGTCGCATGTCAGGGGTTCATCATGAACCAGTGGTTCCTGTTACTACTCAGGTTATGCCAGCAGTGGTCACTACATCGGTGCAAGATGATGGGCTAAGGTAAGACATGAGGCAAGTGGTAGATTTGATGAAGAATCTCAGCCTAAACATGCTAGGTCAAGTGGGAAATAATCGAGGTCAAGGGAGGTTTGCAAATCAGCTAGGAGGTGAAGAAAGGCCTAGGAATGGTGTTGGACAAAGCAATGGTAGGTTTTGGAGGCAGACGCCCACATGTTATAATTGTGGAGAGTTGGGTCACATTATCCCGCAATGAGATAAGCCACCAAGGATGGGGGGAGACATGTATCCATTGCCAAGACAGGTGCTAACTAGGTCAAATGATTATGGCATCGAAATTAAGGGAGACGAAGGAACCAGTGGACTGACCCAGGAGGAAAAGGGAAAGACAAAAGTTCTAAGTGTTGTCACCTTGGAGAAGGCATCAAAGCTAGAGGATACATTAGTGATGCCTATTGGGAAGAGGACCACAGAGGATAAAGAAGGAAGAAGTGCCCCAGGTCCTAGTAAGAAGAAAGGAAAGAGCCATGAAGGCGAGGATGTCAAGGCCAAGAGGAAAAGGAGAGCTCATCGAAAGTTTCATGTTTCAGATTTTCCACTAGGGGATGGGCAATTAAGCTATGACTTGAAGGAGGATCTGACGAGTAGGAAGGCAGATGTTACCTTTGGGCAGCTTATAGAGATGGTGCCTAATCTAAAGCGACAGTGGAAGAGGATGGTTAACCCAATGGAGAAAGAGCCAGAGAGAGGTTCAATAAAGGTGTTGGCAATGGATGAGCTACCAGACATTTGTCCAATAGTAGATGTGTGGCATAAAAGGAAAAATTTGGGACAAGGTTATGTGGATGGCAGAGCCCAAATATGCGTCATAACACACTCATGCGTTGAGAAGATGGGTCTCACAGTGGCTGGGGTGTCAGGTTTTCGGATCAGATTGGCAAACCATCAAAAAGTAAAATGCTTGGGTGTTGTAAAGAGCTTAGAAGTGGAGGCATATGATGCAAAGGCAGTGGTTGATTTTCATGTGATGCTAGCAGGGTTGGGAGCATATCCTATTATACTGGGCAGACCATGGTTACGTGCAGTCGGAGCTGTTCAAGATTGGCGACATGGTACGATTAGCCTCTATGGAAAGACAAGTACAAAGAAACTTTATAATATGGACACAAGGAAACGATTAGAGGAGCTTTATGAAGATGAGGATGAGTCTAGTGATGAAGACTCTTCCACGGTGACAGATGAGGACAGTGATAGCACTACCAGCAGTGATGAGGATGTTGATGTTGCATTTCTTTTGATGGACAAAGAAATACAGGAGTTTGGTTTAGTTGCATTTGCGAATGAGGTTGAAGATGAAAGTGAAGGTCCTTATGAAGTGATTGAAGGGCTGATGCAAACCAAGGTTGAGTTGTCAAAGAAGCAGGAATTGATGACACAAATGATCAGTGGAGACCTCTCAGCTATGGAGAAGGATATATATTTGCATATGTTGGCTAGTTTTCCTGATTTGTTCATTACTTCATATGAATAGATCAGAGGGTTCAAGGGTGAAGAGATGCATATAGAGTTGAAAGAAGGTGCTAAGCCAGTGCGGCAAAGGCTAAGAAGGATGGGTCAAGAGCAAATGGAAGCCTTGCGAGAAGAGGTGGACAAGTTGTTGAAGGCAGGGTTCATAGTCCCTGTGGAGACCACAGAATGGGTAAGTCCAGTAGTAGTCAGTCCAAAGAAGGATGGGAAGTGGAGGATTTGTGTAGATTTTAAGCCCTTAAACGCAGCCACTAAGAAGAACCCATATCCTCTTCCATTCATCGATCAGATCTTGGATTCAGTGGCAGATTATGAGAGGTATAGTGTGTGTGATGGTTTTTCAGGCTATTTTCAATTGAAGATTGCTCTTAAAGACCGCAAAAAGACCACTTTTATTACGCCATGGGGCTGCTATTTCTACACAGTATTGCCATTTGGGTTGTCAAATGGACCTTCCTTCTATCAAGAGAGAGCAAATTGGGTGTTGGAACCATTCATTGGTAGTTGTGTTAAAGCTTTTATGGATGACTTCTGTGTTTATAGCAGTAGGGTTGAACACCATGAGAAGCTGGAGATGGTATTGGCTCGATATGATGAATGTGGAGGACAACTAAATCCAAAGAAATGTCATCTAGCACAACCAAGGGTGAAGTTATTGGGCCATATGGTGTCAGAAAATGGCATTGAGGCTGATCCAGATAAGGTTAAGTCTATTATTCTTCTTCCATCACCTACGAGTACGAAGCAATTCGCAACCTTTATACACAAAGTGAAGTACATGGCAAGGTTTATTCCATTGTCTTCTCAGATTCTTTATCCATTACAACAAGTGGCAAAGCATGATCCATTGCAATGGGATGACAAGTGTGAAGAAGTGTTTCAAGAGGTGAAAGAGGTGTTAGGGGGTTTGTCAGCCATGCAGGCTCCTGATTGGGAGAAAGTTTTTTATGTAAATCCCTCAGTAGGGGATGATGCCATTGGAGCCATGCTATTGCAAAAGGGGAAGGGAAGCCATTATATGAGGCCAGTGTATTGTGCAAGCCGAGTGAAGTTGGTAGCGGAGAGAAAGTTCTCGGAAGTAGAGCTAGTGATGGCCAGTGTAATATTTGCCATTAGGAAAAATATGAACCCTCTAGGGGCCCTTTGGGATTAAGGTTAATTAGAGGCCAACCAATAGGAAGAGGGTGGTGGACACACTCTATACCCTCAAAAAAGTAGGGGGACAAGGTACCCTTACACCTCTTAATGGCCTCTTACCTAGTGAGAAGGTAAGGGAGGTGGCTAGGGGAAAGGGAGGGGGGGGGGGGGGAGGGGGGGACCACTTTGACCTTTTTTCCCCCACTTTTTGGCCCGGATTTAAAAATACACTAAAAATTTCAAAATTTCAAAAAATTTCAAATTTCAAGTTTTCCCTCCTTAAAAGGTCCCTAACCTATTTCATGGTCAAAAAAGTATTTTTGACCTCCAAAAGTCAAAAACGTACACTAAAAATTTCCAAAAAATTAAATTTTTTCAAAAAATTTCAAAATATCATTTTCGACCCTCCAAAGTCTTTCCAAACCTATTCTATAGCTAAAAGTGATTTTCTCTCTCTACAAACCCTTTTCCAAGCTCTCAATGGCTACAACAACCACATGCACCCCCTATAGTCCAACATTATCTCTCTACTAGCTTTCTCCCATCTCCATTGTAGCACCAAGCAAGCTTCTTCCCCATCTCTTCCCCTTGCCCACCACATAGTTCCACACCAAGCTAGCTCCTCTCCCTTCTCTCACCTCCATTACAGCATGAAACTAGATTCTCATCCTTCTACTTTCATTCACTCGCACTACATGGAAACCTCTACTCCCGAAGGTGGAAAAAGCATCAACTCACATGACTTGCATACCACAAGAACAGGAGGTGTGAATAGTGCATGGGCATTGCAAGGATTCATATCCAACATAAAGATAGAATGGTGAGAAAACTACCCTTGTAGCTTACATTCAGAGCTTAAGATCATCTCCATCTTTAAGTTTATCATGCTGGAGGGAATTAACCTCTTTATGGCTTTCAATGTTTAGGCTTCACACCTCATAACATTGGGTGGTGCTATTTTGTTGATGGCTTTGGTACGCCATCTATAGTTTTGTAGCATGTGATTGAGTCTCACAATGTAAGTAAGTTGTGTTATCTATGGAGAGTCATCAAAGATTTTTCTTATAATTTATTCTTTGTATAGTTGTCATTAGATTATTAGAATGATATCATTTTGTACTTTATAACTTTGTGCTCACATAATCTGTTGTTTACTTACAGAGTCAACTTGTTTTGAGAGGACATGAGCAAGCAACCATGTGCAGAGATGGAAATCACCCTATTTTTGTTCCGTGAGGAACCTTTCACTACCGTGTTAAAAGATTTTGATAAGAATAGTAGGATTTTTGTAGAATCTTGAACCAATAGGTACTCTCTAGGAGCTCTCAGAAAAGCCATCCCTATGGTACTACTATCTTCCCTAGTGTCGTAGACACACAAATACTCGTGCATATGAATCTCTAGAAGAGAAAGACAAATACTTGTAAGAGAAGCCTAACAGCAACAACATTGTTTCCATTTGTAATTATTTTTATGAGGCTGGATTCCTCTATAAATGCAATATAAATATTTCTTTTTGTTAAATGGTGTTGCACTGAGTGAGAGTATTTTATTTAGATTACTGGAGTTTCATACAGATTTGAGAAATATTGTTGATTTTTTTGGATATTCTGATTTGCTTGTAAGATGTTTGAAGTTTCAAGTCTTAATCATTCCACCATGAAGAAATTCATGCAATATTTTGATTTCAGTTTAATCACTAATGGTTATTCTTATTAAGTGGATCATAACCTTTGTCAAGATGTCCTGATTTGGGGATGTTGAATATATATCAATAGCAACATTTCAAAAGTTGAGAAAGCTAAATTCTTGCTTTCCAAAATGTTATTGTTTCCATACTATGCCTATGCCAAGCTTGACTTAGAGAAATGACAACTTGAGATGGAGGTGTAGATATATAGGGGTGAATTATTATTGATTCTTGTTTCATCATATATATTATAATGCCTTTGAGTTTCCACCTTTTTGAGTAGTGTTGACAAGTTTTTGGTATCAAACCTTCTTAAATATCCCTATTCATTCGCTATTGGTAGCTATTTATTTGGTATTGTTAAAGATCATACCAATAGCTATCACCTTGTGAACTTAATTGTTGAATTGCGGATTTGATTTTTACTATGTAGCTCATTTGGATAGAGAAAGTGTAAACATAAATTATAGATACATGCATTGTTAACATAGAAGATATGTATCACTCGAACCTATATAACTGCTAATCAAGAAACCTTTGGTTGGATACTATAACAATAGGGGTCACATGTGGTTTTAAATACCAAAGAAATGGCTTAACCAAAACATTTCCAAGAACACGAGGTGAACACAAGGAAGTAAAAATTGGCTCCTTGTTTGGTTGATTTCTAGTGCTAAATGTTCTGAGTGCACAAAATTTGTGAGGCCTTTGACCTTGCGAGTTCACTAAAGTATATGTAACATAGCACATGTGTTCAACAGAAGGGAATTTATATTCTTGTAAAGTTACAGAAACATGTGTAGGTAAGGCCTATAAGGGCTACTTTCAATCCATTGTGGTGAACGCACATGATATAGGAAAATTTGACATAGTGAATACTCCGGACATCAAACACTACAACTCTATCTCATGGCCATACATTAAAACAAAGCCCCTATTTGTCATTTTGAAGCCCCAGAGACCCTCAACAAGAGGGACCACAACGGCGCGTAGAATGCCCATCCAGGCACAAATAGGGACCAAGATATTTCCAAGAACAGGGGATGGACACAAGGAAGTAAAAAATGGTTGATAAGCATGATACAAGGTTTAGGTATCTGCCATTTGGGGGGGGGGGGGGGGAGGGGTTGCCATGAACACATTAAACTGCCCAGTTCTATCTCATGGCCATTCATTAAAAAATTTTGGATGGCCAGTTTGCGCGCCCTTGTGGCCCCTCTTATTGAGGGTCCCTGGGCCCCTAAAATAACAAGTACAAGCTTTTTTTAATGCATGGCATGATACAATGTTTAGCTATTTGCCATTGTGGGGGGGGGGGGGGGGGGAGTTTGCTATGAATACATCAATTTGCCCAATTCTATCTCATGGCTATGCATCAAAAAAAGCCTGTACTTGTCATTTTAGGGCCCCAGGGACCCTCAACATGAGGGGCCACAAGGGCGCGCAAATCAGCCATCCAAAATTTTTGGATGGCTGATTTGCGCGCCCTTGTGGCCCCTCATGTTGAGGGTCCCTGGGGCCCTAAAATGACAAGTACAAGATTTATTTTTATGCATGGTCATAATTCAAGTGTTGGACTTTTAGGCTGTTTTCAAGAGCTTCTAATGTTCAATTGGCTCTGAATCTGTCTGGGCTTGTCTCACATAAATTTGTTCATCTCGTCGCGCTCTTCGACTATCGTGTGATGCAAAAAAATCATATCCTACTCGGATTTTCCAAAAATCAACGTGCAAGTTGGCAATTTCTTAAAAAATGATGTAAAACAGACATTTCTTACTTTTTCCTTAATCTACGGGCTCGAACGGCCATTAAAACCATGGAATCTGAAAATACTCAGAGAACCAATGTTTTTTATTGTGTTAAGGACTGCATTTCCTACATACAAAACTTTCTCAAAATCTCACCCTAACACCTTCAAAAGTGGCTTCCAAGGAGTGCCCTCGATCAAAAATTGAAACTGAAGGAAAACAATCAGAATGAACTCCTAGACTGTGTACAAACTTTAAAATAACTAAAATTTCCTTTTAAAAAAAGTTATTGCTAAAAATTTGAAAATAGACCACCCTTAGACTTCCCACAATGATAGAAATCAAAAGGTTCAAGGAGAGGTCTGGTGTCACAAGTGCATGGTAGGAATCTAATCGAGGCTTATTCCGTCAAGATCTCTTATACTTTATTATGTCTTCTCATGTACAATCTTACCAAACAAAAACAAACTTACACTTTAAATGACTACAAATTTTATTTAACTTATCAAACAATCTAAAATATGGTAGACCTAGAGTGCTCTTACATATCAACAAACAAAAAAGTCCAAATTTCTTCTCATTAACTTTGATAAACATACATCTGTGAACACTTTACAAGGAGTAGTGTGGTCATAGTTCTTACATCCATTCCATGACATGGTATGCTCCTGGGGTGACCTATCACATAAAAATATCTTTGGTAGGAGTGCCCTCATGTTAGGAAAGAGTGTGTTGCTGCTGATGAAAAGTTTTTGCATTGTCCTACTAGGGATCTCTTCATGTCAGCATAATGATTTTTGGTGTAGTGGGAGCCACATTGCCGCTGAGGAGAGCTTTGTGCCACCGTAAAAGCTTCATGTTATGCCAGTTCCTTGAGCCATTCTTGCAAACAACGCCACTCAACTAGCATAGCAAGAGGTCACCTTGTAGAAAAAACATGTATGAATTCAACATTTGCAAGCTATATAATGAAGACACTTGTTAAGTATATGTTGTACAAATTTGCAAGTATTTCTATCTAGCTGGGAATAAACAATATAAAAATATACATTAGGATGAGACTACCACCCCTAATAAGCATGGATTTGAAGCACCTACCTGCAAGATGTAACAAAGAAGACTATTTTAGAGGAAAAGTGGTGACACTTGGCCTCTCTAACCTGCAGCCTTTCACTATTTGTGCATAAAAGCAACCTTTGTGCCAAGCACTACAAAACAAGTAGAGGCAACACCTTAGACTTCAAAGTTTATGATAAGAAGAACACAATCAAAAGTAAGAAGTATATTTTTACCTTGCATAAAGGGGTGTTTTATTCAAATATGTAATGGTATTGGCAAGATATTGAAGAATCGTCAACATTCATCTCACCGATGGTACGACGTTCCTGGGATGACCTCTGATCACCCTCACGTGCGGCCTTCGATGCAAACGTTGCGAACAATCAAATATGTATGCATACGATTTGTGATGTCCTTGAGCACCATGGTAGTTGTTGCATGAGGAAGCAAAGGATGAAAAGAGAGAGGGGGGAGGGAGAGAGAGGAACATGGGAGAAGACAAGGGGGTAGTGGGGGAGAGAGAGAGAGAGTGGAGAAGGAGGAGAGAAGGGGGCAAGGAGGGAGAGGGAGGAACATGGGAGGAGAGAAGGGGACAGTGGGAGAGAGGGAGAGAGGGGAGGAGGAGGAGAGAAGGGGCAGGGAGGGAGAGGAGAGGGAGAAAGGAGGGAGGAGGAAGAGAGAAGAAAGGTTTTTTTTTTGGGGGGGAGTTTTTTTTTGAAAAATTGGACTTTTAGTGCTTGTAAGTTTAAAAAAATGTCAAAAAATACTTTTTTGATATGGATATATGTTGGGGGGGAGTTTTAAGTCAAAAATAAGTAAAAATAACTTTTTTTTTAAAAAGTCAAATTTTGGCTCTTAGTGATCCACGTTTTTGATGATGTGGCCACACCTCTTTACTCCCTTCACTTTCAAAAAGCTAGAGAGAGAAGGTGACCTCGTAGGTCCACATCCTACATGTGTCTAAAAAAAAGGCTAGAAAAGCCTACTCAAAACTAGCTTCTTGAATGCCCTTGTCCCCTTAACCCTACACACCATTAACTTAATCCCTAAAAATTAGGATTCCTTACAAGGCCCATGCAAGGTTCATATTTCTCCTAATGCTTGTCGATGATTTCGTCATTACTTGCTACCACGGCCTTTTGTTTTCTTGACGAGTTATGCCTTTTTACCACAGTTAATTAATGGTACTAACATGTCAAATGTGGTGAAGAAATGGGTAATTGAGCTGCAAGAGTTTGAGTTCTCTTTTCTAGTGGAAGATAGTACAAGGGCTACCCTAGCTGATTTGTTGACCTACAAGGAGAATCCCCTTATTGTTAAGGAAGAGGTGGTGAGAAAGGTAGTTGAAGAAGTGCCACAGATCAGCAATGCACATGTGTTGTTCTTTGATGGTTCATACAGAAAGAGCCATGATGCAGCTTCAGGGGGTATAGCACTTTATGATCCAGAGGGGAAGCTAGTATGCAAGAGAGGGTTCAAATTGGATGCTCATAGTAACAATGAGGCTGAATATGCTACTCTGGAAGTCGGATTACACATTTGTTTGAAGCATGGGGTTCGAAGGTTGAGCATAAAAGGTGATGCCTTGTTAGTGGTGAAGCAAGTGCTAGGTGTGTGGAAGAGCAAGAACACCTCATTGAAGGAAATGTGCTTCAGAATTAAAGGCCTGTTAAAAAAGTTCGAAGCATGGAGCATCAGACACATTGAACGTGCTCTAAATGGAGAGGCACATGAAGCAGCTCAAGGCATGATTGGGGAGCTATTTGTGTTGAGGACCACTTTACCTCTTTATCATGGCCGGGAAAGTTTGGCTCAAGAAGAGTAGTTTTTGCTAACAGGAATCATTCCAAAGGAGATTCAGAAGTCTAAGAAGTATGGCTTTGTGCGTAGAGCATACAGGTACAAATTGATTGGTGATGTCTTATACATGAAAGGGGTTGATCTCGTGTTGAGACGTGTACCTTGGCGGGAGGAGCTTTACAGAGTGTTCGAAGAGAATCATGAAGGCGCATGTAGTGGCCATTTTGCTCTAAAGATCACCTTGCATAAGATTTTGCAAGAGGGGTATGTATGGCCTAGTTTGCACAAGGATGTTCACCATTGGTGTAGGTCTTGCAATAGGTGTCAAGCATTTGGGAAGAGAGTGTTGAAGCCAGAGTTACGAAAAACCATTATGGCGTTTGATGTATTTGAAAAGTGGGGGATTGATGCAATAGGCCCGTTACCTATCACAAGCAGGGGAAAAAGCTATATCCTGACGGCAGTGGACTATCTCTCTAGATGGGCAGAGGCTATAGCAATAAAATAGATCATTGCAAAGGATGTGGCAAAATTTGTGTATGATGAAATATGTTGCAAGTTTGGGGTGCCATTAGAGCTACTTTCAGGTAAGGGGCCATGATTTAGAGCTAAACTGCTAGACTTCTTATGCACAAAGATGAAGATTAGGCACCAGCATACCACTCCTTATTACCCGCAGTGTAATGGCTTAAATGAAAGATTCAATGGTGAGTTGGTACAAATTCTTTCTAAAGTGACAGAGCACCAAGGAAAGAATTGGGATTTGGAATTGCCTAGTGCATTATGGGCTTACCGTACTTCGTTCAAGACAGGTACAGGGTTTACTCCATTTCATTTGGTGTATGGAAAAGCACTATTGCCTGTGGAGGTAGAGTTGCCTGCGGTCAAGATGTTAGAGAAGTTGCTTGGGCCGCCTAGTGATGCATTCAAAGAGAGGCTCTTGCAGTTACAAGAGGTCCAGTTGGATAGGATGAGTGCATTGGAGCATTATGGGTAGATGCAGGATAAGGCTTTGGCAAGATAAATGAAAAGGTCAAAAGTAAGGGTATCAAGAAACATGACTTGGTTTTGCGCTACAACAGTAAGCTGGACAACACCTTCCAAAAGAAGTTTCAAATTAAGTGGGAAGGCCCTTTCAAGGTAGTGGAGTGTTTTCCAAATGGCACATATCAGCTGGCTAACCTGGATGGTATTCTACATAATTCAAGGGTAAATGGATTGCGTCTTAAATTGTATCATGCTAGATTGATGATGGTGGAGCAAGATGAGCTGTCTGTGGATAAAGCAGTGTTGGTAAGGGATGAGGAGACCTGTGATGCGGCGAGTCTCATATCTCTCTTTGCTGCTGCTAATCATGAATGATCTAGCAGGCTAGGGGAGGGGCAAATTATGTCAAGAGTTTTTTGGAGCAAGAAATTGCGCATATGTACATATCCATGCATGGTGCATCGAATAAAGGATTGCCCATTTTCCTTAGCCAGGTGGCTATGTGGGGCCCACATGTGTACAGGTAGGACAAGATGTACATAGTGCATCAAGTTTCATCATTACCAGTACCAGTGTGTTTTCTCTACAATAATGAGGAGTTGGTAGCGCGTAAAACTTCTCGAGGAAGCTATCCACGGGCCGACAACATGAGGTAAGCAGGTGCGTCATATGGCATCTAGTGGCGTCACGACGGAGAATGGGGTCAATACTTGCACGCGGAGAAGTACGGACACAACGTGGGTGTTTCCTTGTGATAATTATGCAGAAAGGTCATCATGAGGACCACTTTTTGGGGGCCACTTCACGTGGTGGCATGATGCATTATTGAAAAGAAATGAGTGTCAGGTGTGCGGATGATGCAAAAAGGTGACAACTATGCACTGCGAGGTCAGTTTTTGGCCTGTTCAGGGTCCGTTTGAGGTCATCTAAAAGGCCAAGGGTGCCCAACTAATAAAGCTAAGTGTGGGAACTGAAAAAACAGAGAGAAGACCAGAGAAAACGTGGAGAAGAGAGGAGGAACAGCCGCAGGTGTGTTTTTGCTCATTTTGGAGCTTGTTTTGGCCGTAAACTGCTCATCCGAGGTCGGATTTGAGCACTTTGACATTGTAGACTTGGGTTTTGGGCCGTTCCGGACGCGATGGCGAATTCTTCACTCTTTTTCTGCTGTTTTTCTGTGTAATCTTCTCCAGTGAGTGAAGCCTCTGCTTAACTTTGTGGTTGTATCTGGTGTATTTCTTCAATATTGTGTAAATTATTTTCCCCATTGGTGTTGGCCCAAGCTCAATTGTATCTAAACATCAGAAATTCTCCTCTTTTGAGCTCAGTTTTTTGGGTGTGTGCGTGTGTGTGTGTGTGTGTCTCTGTGTTGAGTGGGCAAGTGGGAAGGCTCTCTCCTCTCACTCCATAGGTGTGTTCCCTGTCTCGGCCAGGTGTGTTGTGTAAGCCGAGTGGTGCCCCATAGTGTGTGTGTGTGTATCTTCCCAAGAGTGTGTGTCGGGTCATTATAGAGGCGCTGTGTGTGTTTTCATCCCGCTCACAGCGTGTACTACATCAATCACTGGGAGACCACACAAACCACCATCGGATGGTGTCCTGGCAAGAGGTAACTTCATCCTCTGTGAAAAACACAAGCCAAGAGGCCATTGTCCACCCAAAAATGCAACTGTGAGATGATGAAAACGTTGTTGTCCAACAATTTTCAGCATGCTCGTATGCTCTTGAGCGAGGTCTGGAGCGATGCAGAGGGTGTAGGGAGGGTTTATATTTGTGTGCACGTCCATTGGAGGGCTGAAAATAGAGAAAAAACAGTAGCGGTGAATGGTTGAAAACTAAAGTGAACAAAGAGGATTCTTGTCGGCAAGGCATCGAATGCCAAGGCAGGTTGGTGGTTGCAAGATCTGTAGAGGTTGTGGCAAAGCACTCCCCCCTTCTACTAAAAATGCAGCAGCCTACCAAAAATGCAGTTGCTGCCTAAAAAGACAAATGTTCCCAAAAATGCAGCTACTCCCAAGGGAAAACGCATGGGCAACAAAAAAAATTCATGGAGGAAGGGGTTTTTTGGCGAGGAAAGAGCCTGAGAAGGCCAGAGCTAGGTGAGAAACCAACAGATTTGTAGGTTCTCGAAAAAATGCAGGTTGAGAAGGTTTCTATGATATAAAAAGCTCCATTTTTCTTTGCTTGTGTGGCTGATACAAAAAACGTTGGCAGACTTTTGCAAAAAATATGGTTGATCCAACCCTTGGGAGGAAAACCAGATGCAAATGGTGCACCTTGGACTCAACTAGCAACTGATACCATGTGAGAGTGTGTGTGTGCAGAAGCGTGAGAGAGAGAGAGAGAGAGAGAGAGAGAGAGAGAGAGTAGACACAACAAACGCTATGTATGGTGAAGAGGGGGCGATCAGCCCCCCACTGACTACTAGAGAAAAAGACCCTCAATATTATGCCGTATGTTTTTATAGTTGTGGGTACCCCCTGGCCCCATATATAGGTGGCCAAGGGGAGGTAGGGCAATGCAGAGAAAAACCCCATGCCCGAGCAAGGAAAAAATTATATAGGGCACCCAGTACAAGGTGGGCTGTCAGCCCAGAACTAGATGGCCGAACAATGCAGTGGGTGGCCATCCCAAAGACATACTAGCCATACATGCATGCCCTAGACTTGCATGAAGCAGCAGAGTAGTGTAAATCTAACATCCACTACATCTCCAGTTTAAGCCACTTTAACCTCAACCAATGCAAGTGATCCTGCAACCACCACCACTACAACCACTCCAAAACCACATAGCGGGCATCATGCCATTGGTGTTGGTCGTGGCATATATGGCCTATGCAGTCACTATTTTTTGACACATGCTATGTATGGTATAGCTTGTGGAATCACAGAGTGGTGTAAATCTAACATCCACTACATCTCCAGATCAAGCCACTTTAACCTCAGCCAATGCAAGTGATCCTGCAACCACCACCACTACAACCACTCCAAAACCACATAGCGGTCATCATGCCATTGGTCTTGTTCGTGGCATATATGGCCTATGCAGTCACTATTTTTTGACACATGCTGTGTATGGTATAGCTTGTGGAATCACAGACACACACCAATTTCCACAATACAAAAAACATGACCTACTCAAACATAAATAGCCAGTCCTTCAATGTATAGAAGAGGCCTCAAAACTCTCCGAAATTTGCAAACTTTGACCATAAAATGAAAAATGAGCATAACTTTGTCAAAACTACCCCAACTTTGACCAAATTTCACCAGTGCATTAGGATTACTAAAGGCACAAGGGCATAATGTAACAGATGAATTCTGATAAAAGGGTACATGGATCGCGGTCCATGTTGGGAGGATTCTTGAAAATCCAACTAGGGGAGGTTGTTCTTGGGCATATGGAGATGCTACTGTGAAAATTTCTTTGGATTTAGGGTTTGAGGTACATGGATCGCGATCCATGTTGGACAACATTTTGAGAATATGATGATACCATCTCGTAGGGTTCATCTAGATGGTGCCTTGGTACAATTTTTTTGGGATTTGGATCATTAAACTGGCATTTAAGCTAATTTTTGGAAGTTTTCTGCAGAGTTAGAGAATTTTGGCATTTTGAAGTGGATTTTGGAATTCAAATGGCTTGAAACTTCATGGCTTGGCTTTTTTGAACATACTGGGTCAGATGATTGGGCAAAAAGGTACATGGATCGCGATCCACGTTTAGAGGAATTTTGATACAGTTTCTTTGCACATATGTTTCCAAAGGTCTTCCTAGTACACTGGTGAAATTTTTTCAGATTTGGACATGTTTTTTCTTAGTTTGCCCCATTTTCTAGTTTATAGCCAGGTTTTTTCCGTCTTTACCATATTTGTTTCTTGGAACCATTTTTTGGCACATGCTTTGCTTGATATCTGTTATCGCCTCAATTCCCGATGATTTGTGCCTATAATTCACAGCTTTGCCTAGCTCCTTGTCAGATTCCACCAGAATCTGAATCCATTTGAAGAGACAAATTGACCTCATAAAATTTCACCGCTTTGCTTGGTTTTGATCTTACAAACATCCTTAAGTTACAATTCCTTGTTGATAGGCTTTCAGGAGAGTGTGAAGCTTCCCACCTTGCTTAAGCACCAATTGAAAACTCCTCAAGAACTCTGCTTTTCGCCCTACATTTTGTCCTTTCTCTGAGTTTTTGTTGGACTCCTACCATTTTTCCTATGAAAATGGCCAAAAGATCATTTGCAAACTGAAGGTAGTGACCATTTCCCAGCTAGTGAACCAGTCTGCCCTGATTTTGGCAAAAAGTACATGGATCGCAATCCATGTTGGGAAGAATTTGGAAATTCCAGCTAGGGGAGGTTGTTCCTGGCCACCTATGGATGCTTCTGTACAACTTTTTCTGGTTTTAGGGTTTGAGGAACATGGATCGCGATCCATGTTCCACCACCTTTCGTAGTTGTTTTTGCCCTGCCTGATTTTGCTAGCTACTTGGGGTCCATTGATGAAAGGTTTTTGGTTTTTGATGAGTTTTGAAGTCCCCCATTGGCCCTATTAGTTTGCAGATTTTGTGACTTTGTACTGCTCTAATCTGTTGTTTTAGCCATGTTGATGCAGTATGGGGTATACATACATGTTCTTGTAGGGTTAATGATCATACCTGTCGAATTTAGTGTAGTAAGAGCTACCGAGGTAGTCGCACCGGGTAGAAACAAGGCCGAAAACCCTATGCTTCGGTGTCTCTCTCTCTCTCTCTCTCTCTCTCTCTCTCTCTCTCTCTCTCTCTCTCTCTCTCTCTCTCTCTCTCTCTCTCTCTCTCTCTCAAGGCAAATGACCTTATGTTGCTCCATTTGACTATATGTTCCTAGTCTACCCGGAATGCCCATTCATACTTACCTCCATTGATCATATCTTGTTGTTCATATCACCTGCAGTTTGAACCATTCTTCATTCTGATATTTGGGCGACAAATGACATTCGATGTGCAGTTTTGATCCTTTTGAAGTTGGCTCAAAATCCATCTTGTGCCGAATCTTTTCATATTTTCCATGTTTGAAGTCCTTGCTTTGAAGTTTCAATGTTTGCTTTCAAAAGTCAATTACGACTTTCGTGGCTCAACCTATCAATTTTTGTTGATTATCTGTCGTTTTTTTCTTTTTAGTAAAAGAAAATTATCTACAATTATTATTAGTTGGCAAAAAATTAGCCAAAATTAGTGTAACCTTTCATACATACATATTCTTAACCCGGCATTAGATGGTGTCGGTATGGCTCATGATTATGCCGGCTAAGAGTTTATAAGGCTCTAAAAAATTTATTTTAAAGAAAAAGAAAAGAAAAGAAATAATATATACAAAATGATAATCCTGTTGCATTTCCCCCCCTTCTTAGAGTGAGTCGTCCCAGACAAACATGTGTTAGAGTGCATGGGAACAAAGAAGGTGTCTATGCATAGCCGTATAGTGTGGCCCTATGATGCGAATGGAGGATATGCATGGTGGAACAAAATGTTGTGCAAGAAAGGGGTGCTGAACAATATGTTCAGTGGCTACTGTTGGCGAGGTTACATTGAAGCTGCATGGTCCGAACAGTAGTAAATGTGGAAGGCACGCCCTGTGTTTGACCATGACCTGCAGAAGTTGTGATTCGGCTTGTTGTTTCAATTGAGGGATTTTTTTGGGTTGCCATTGAAATTGCTTTTGTCTGGATTTCCTTGAACAAGCATCTTGTGAGCGAGTTTGTTTTGGTTTCCATATCCACTTGACGTCTTTTGGTTGTCGAGATTGCTGTTGGATTGGCCTAGGTTTTCTGACAGAAACCTTGGGCGGTTTGTCGAGGTCCGATTTTTGTTGAGACAATGTAGGCTGACTTGCATTGCTTTGTCGTTTTGGTATCCACAATTTCTTCGAATCGGTTTGCATGATGGATTTTTTAACCCATATTTTCTTGACCACGGTTGGATAATATCACTGAACTAGTGCCTGTGGTGATGGTAGAGGTTCCCATATATGATCTGTTTATACAAAGGGCGTGGGGAAAGATTGGTTCTCTTGTCTGAGCTACAAGGTATTGTCCTGCCAGTTTGGTGTGGCCTAATAAGTGTGCATCCATGGAACTCCCAACATAACTGCTTCGTTAAGATCCTGATCTTTGACCACATGAAATTGATGCGGATAAACTGTTTCATCAATAGTGATTGAAAATTTATGTATCCCAGACTGTCCATTGTGCCTTCGTTTGCTACTTTGAACCCCATCGTGTTTGGCATTAGAGGTTCCCTTGTGAGTTTTTTGAAAGTGGAGTAGTTAACAACATTAGCTCTTGCCCCGGTGTCCACTAATGCTCGTTCGGTGGTGCCATCAGCAAGTTGTAAATTAATGTGTAGATCCATTCCACCTAACCATGTAGCCGCCATTTATATGGATGCTATCGGAGTAGTATCGATACAATCGATCTCTTGTGCTTTTCTCTGAAAGTTTGCTTGCTCCTTGTGCTTTAATATTTTGATTTTGGCTTCTGTTGTGCCCGTTCTCGAATGTCATGTGCTTGACTTTTGCACTGAGCTACTGCGTGTATTGTTTTGAGTTCTTTTGTTGTCAGCAAAAGAAGATATTTCTTTAATCTGCAGCCACTTGTCCAATTCGACATCTCCTCACTGACTAATGTTGCAAGCTTTGTGATATATCATGTATTACAAAAGGACCCATCCTTCCCTTTTTGAGTTTTTTGGAGTTTTGTTTGAGGGTATACATTAAAACTTAATCCCCTTTTTGGAACTCCTTGCTAATCACATGTTAATCATGGAAAGCCTTCATTTGTTTTTTTTGACAATATATCCCAGCTATCGCTCTATTTTGGATTTCATCTAATTGTTCCAGGGTGTCTAGTCTCTCCGATAGCTCATGGCCCATCCATCCTAATTGTGTTGCCACTTGTAGGGTTTTGATTAAGAATTCCATGGGTAGGATCGCATTAATCCCAAACACCAGGTTAAAGGGAGTCGTACCGATGGAAGTTTTAAAAACTACTCTGTAAGCCCATAATGTTGTGTGTAGCTTTTGATCCCAATTCCTTGAGTCATTGACTATTTTGAGTACAATGCATAAGATTTTGTTGGTACTCTCTGCTTGTCCGTTAGCTTGCGTGTGATAGGGTGCTGATTTGCAATGGAACACCATGAACTTGTCAAGGAGGCTTTCAATGATATTGTTTAGAAAGTGTGTTCCCCTATCACTGACTATTTCTATGGGTAGACCATATCTTGTAAAGATGTGTTTGAAAAGGAACTGAGCTGTAGTTCCTGCATCGGTTTTTGGGTTGCCTTTGCTTCCGCCCATTTCGTCATGTAGTCTGTTGCTACTGATATATTGCACGTGCGACATGTATCCCAGAGGTATGATGGGGCCGATAAAGTCAATCTCCCATTTGGCAAAAGCATGTATCCCCATCATTGGCCTGAATGGAATTTCATCTGTCCGTAGGGGTGGTTTTGTGCGTTAACATTCATCACATCGTTGACATAGGTCTCTGCATCCATAAACAGGGTTGGCCACCATATGCCTGAGTGTAGCACAAGCTTTGCCGTTTTATCAATAGAGAAATGTCTCCCTGACTGTCTTGAGTGTGCTTATTCTAGGATAACGTAATATTCGCTTTCCATAGCACACAGTCGTAGTTGTTGTCTTTTCCCCACCTATACAGTTGGTTGGCAATGAGCAAATAGTGTTTGGCCTCTTCTTCTACATTTTTCATTCTTGCCTTGCCCCATGCCTCAAGAAAGTTCTTGTTTCTTAAGTACTCAACTATGTGAGTACTCCATTTGGGTGCTTATACTACTCGAAATAGGGTGGCATGTTCCACTGAAGGTTGTTTTGTACAGATATCACATGATTTTACATATGTATGGATGCTGTGTTCCATATTTTGCCAGTAGACTTCCAGTCTCTTTAGCCGCAAGCATGTTTGCGTTTCTCCATTGTGAAACCCCGTATTTTGTATATGAGCCTGTTTGAGGTAGTAGTTGGATTCTTTGGGCTGTACACATAGTCTCAAAATCCCATCCTTACCGTGCTTGTACAATCGTCGTGCTAAAAGCTGGAGATTTCATGTTCAATGTATAATTGATGGTTGTCTTTCTAACTATAATGACCCGATTGTGAGTAGAGGAATGACCTATTCGCTCCACCTTGGAACCATTCCAATGCTAAACAGATACAAATCGGGAAGACCATCATCGATACCCTCAGGTGATTTCCCATGGAACAGTCATGAAAGATGATCTGCTCGTGTGTGTGTGTGTGTGTGTGTGTGTGTGTGTGTGTGTATTCCCCTTTTTTACGACTACCGTGAAGTCAAAATCAAGCAATAGTATAAGCCAGCGAACAATTCTTCTAGTGTTGCAAGGTTTGTTTACTAGATATAGCAGTGCTTGGTGATCCACAAAGAAAACAAACTTGTTTGCAAGAAGGTAGTGTATAAATTTTTTGACAGCATATATCATTCCCAGACCTTCTCTTTCTGTAGTGGTTTAATTTTTCTCTGCGTTGTTTAGATGCCGGCTAGAGTAGCAAATGGGAACATCCATTTTCTTCTCTCCTGGATCGGCTAGTATGCATCCTATGGCATGGGCTAATGCATCAACATGCACATGAAAGATTTTTCTCCAGTGAGGTGCTTGCCAAATTCGAGCAAAAATTAGTTGCTGCTTTAAATTATGAAAAGCCTGCTCGCATTCTTCTGTCCATTCAAACTTAGCAATGAGGATGTACGATGGCTTAGCTATTACAACATACATATATATGAAACACATGTAGTACCCACAATGCCCCATAAAGGCTTGCACTTCCTTAATTTTCGTTGGTCTCGGTAGTGCGGCAATTATTTGTACCTTTTCTTGATCAGTGGAAATTCCATTTATGGACACAATGTGGCCCAAAATTTTACCTTGTCTTACCATGAAGACACATTTTTTAGGGTTTAAACAAATATGATACATTCTGCACTTTTCAAAGACTTTACCTAGATGCGTTATGTGGTCACTTCTTCGATGAGAATGAACACAAAGACCATCCATGTATATCTCTAGAAATTGTCTGAGATATTCCTTGAATGCATGACTCATTAGTCTCTGGAAAGTAGCAGGGGCATTGGTCAGGCCAAAAGGCAATACCCTGTATGAAAATATGCCCCACTCTGTTGCAAAAGTTGTCTTATACTAATCTTCTACTTTAAATGTCAACTGGTTGTAGCCTGAGAACCCATCCAGAAAACTATAGGCTTCTTTCCTTGCTACCCCTCAATAACATGATCCGTTATTGGTAGTGGATAGTTCTCTGATGGTGGTAACATTTACCTATTTGAGGTTTACACAGACACGAAATTTCCCATTCTTTTTGGGTACTACCACAATAGGGGACACCCAATTGGTGGGTTCAATCTCGTAGATAAACTCTGCATCTCCTCCTTAATTTTCTTGGCAAAAGTCTCATTGTATGTGTAAGACATTGTCTGTGTGGTCTGGCATCACGTTTAAGGGGTATTGTGTGCTGACAGATGTCAGGATCTATCCCTTTTAGATCTTTGTATGACCATGCAAAGACATCTTTGTATTCTCTAAGCGTATCGACCAGAAGTCGTTCTTCTTCGTCAGAGGTCCGTGGCAATGTATGCCGGTTTAGGCTCCTCGCCCGGTTTTGCTAAGTTGATGCATTTAGCTTTTTCAAGCCCATCATATGAAGTTCCTGGTTCTTTGGGATCTCATTTGGGTTTTTGCACCATGATTTTCCTATCTTGAATAGTATACTTCGTATAGTGGGAAGGTGCATCGAATTTATCATCGTTTGATTCCTCGTCAGTTTTCCATTTTTGTTGTCCAAACTTTTTTCAAAGCTCATTTTAGTTCATTGTAATTATTTTTGCGCTCCATTTTGGACAACTTCGTCGATTTCTTGGAATTGCTCTCCTTTTTTGTTTTCTTTGTGTTCTTCTTTTTTGTTTTTGTTTTGGTTGAGTCGGTTTCATGTACCTCTTTGATATCCCGTCTTTGACGCAATCAATTGCTTCTACTAACCTTAAGTACTACGTTTTTTCGGTTAATAGAGGTACCGAGTCTTCTCTTATCTTACTTCATTTGTTTATGCGTTTATCCTGATATCTACGCTATCTTCGAGGATTTTGGTTCGGAAAATCATAGTAGATCACCCTTCGATCCTTCCGTTTGATGTTCTGACTTGAGCTACTAGAAAGCTTGTCGTCTGTGTTGTCCTATCTTATCCATTGAGTCCCGGAAAGCTTCTTTGATTGTTAGTCAAGGTCTCTTACTGAGATTTCATCCACTATGCGTCTGCAATCGGCAACCCCCTCCTCGTCAGGGACTTCCAATTCTAATTTCAGATATAGACTGACACCCAACATTTGGAATGGAATGATATCATATCCTTTTGCATCGCAGAATTTGGTGAGGGTCACCTTGTTTACACAAACATCAAGAGTGGCTAGTATCTGTTGCCATCCAAAGGGTTTGAACATTTCCTGTGGAAAAGGCTCTGGTACATATGCCTCATCTTGTGTAGTTTTATCAAGAATGCAATCTTCCTTTTTTAAACTACCACTCTCATAAGATTCTCCTGTCCAATGGCGAGCTTTGTTCTGCAACCAAGCCGGTATTTCCCCTTCTTGGTCAGTTGTGGAGTTTAGTTCTTCTCCTAGGATTCGTTCTACATCTTCTATAACTATGACCCGTGACACTAATTTTTGTAGTGACTTCCTTGTTCCTTAGATAGATATAGTCATATCCCCAATCTTGTACCATTTTGAGCTGGCACATGAATGGTCTGCCCAATATGATATTGAAATTGCTGCTCTCATCAAAATTCATAATCGCAAACGTGTGTTCATATGCAATTCCGCAAGAGGTTACCACAATTTGCTCCAGGATGCCAATTGGTCTTTTCAGATACCCATCTACTAATTGAAGTTTCATTCTAGCCTTTCGGAGAGCTGGTTTCCCCCATTTTTCCCACATTGCTTTGGTGGCTAAGGCTATTCCAACCCCACTATTCAATATTGCTACCGACTTAACCTCTTTGTACTCCATCGGCAGGGTAGTATTTCCTTCTTCACCTTCACAATAATCACCTACCTTGTTCACTGGTACTGGCTCATGTTTAGTTTGTCTCGAGGGTTGTGTCTTCAGTGTTTTTGGAGAAGCATTGGGTGGCGAAGTTACCAGCCCTATTTTTTCCTATTTTTTCCCAACCTCCTCACAAAGATGCGGTCTTATCTGTAGTAGTTTTGATAGAGTTAGCGTACAATGGATAGGGTATGACATCAGCTCATGAAGAGTTTTGGTATCCATCATTTTAGGATTGGCCTTCCACTGAGATGGTACTTTTTTCACCTCCGATCGAGTTTCATGGTTAGCAACAATAAATGAAGGTAACGTCTTTAATGACTGCGGTTTGTTGTCTTCCGATATCGCCGTATCTGCATCACCATATAGTGATCGGATATCATTTGGGTAGAGCTCGTGTTCTAGGTGGATCTCCGTGATAGGGTTTGTCACAAGTGTAGCACTTTCGTCTTTTCTATTCCTGATCTGCTCCCATAGCTCATGAGACCATTGTTCTTCTACTTTTGGAATTGGTAGAGGTGCTTGCAAATACATTCCATCTATCATATTGGCTGCCACCCTCGTATCCAATGGTGTTTTGTTTACAGAATCTGGTTGGTCTTCCTTTTCAATTCCTCGCTCCTCTAACTCTTGAATTTTTTCACGGATTAATACCTCAGTTTTTGGAGCAGTCGGAACTGGTGGTTCCATAAGCGCTTGAGCGGCTTGGATGAGCTCCTTGCACATCTTTAGCCTCTCTTTTTCATAGCCCAGATGAGGGTACGTTAACCACCTATCCTCTTAGGTTTGGTTAGGCTTTAGCCTTGCATCCTAAGCTTTTAAAATTGCATCCAAAGGTTCAAAAACCTAGTCCACCAAGACAGATCCTCCCGATGGTATAGCGGATGGTTTTTTACCTCGCTCTTTCCCTTCCCAATTGTTTCTATATTTGTAGTATTTTGGTTTCCAAAGATGTTTTTTCTTTCTCTCTTTTGGCTTTTATCTTGTCTCGTTTTGCCTTCCAAGATTTCCTAGGGGTTCGAACAGACAAATTTTCTATCTCGATTTGACTGGCTGGGGCATTCCTTGTAGCCTCATGTGCTTGGGCTCTCATTATCGCGTTTATCGGAATGGTTGGTTCTATTTCTGATCCACTTGAGCTTGGCACAATCCCAATCTTGTCCATGGTTGCTTTCCCTTTGGTGTCAGGGTTTTTGGACAGTGTGGAATGAGATGGTCAGTTGTACATCCTTCACAGAACCCAAAAAGTTTAATCCGTTCTCCTTTGTTTGTACAAACCCTTGCCCAATGATCACCGCCGCATTCAAAGCATGGTCCTATAGGTGGTGGAGAAGCTTGTGGAGCTCCCATCAATTGTCCTGCTCTAGGAGGATACCCCCTAGGTTTGTAGTTCTGGTTTTCCCCATGAACATAAGCAAATTTTCTTTGACCAAGTAATGGTTTTTCATTGGCTTTGCTATATATGAGGGCTCGGGCATCTCTTATGGAATTATCCATGGAATTTGTCCCTCTGGAGCATATGCATTCCCATCAAATCCCCTCTCGTAGGTATTGTCTAAATCTTCCCGATATGAGACTACCTAGACCATACTCTGATCAGAAGGTGTTTCTATGGGTTGAGAAATCCTTACCATGGCCCTATTTTCCTGGGGTAAAGGAGGTTGATTCCCCAACACAGGTTGAGGTTTTTCCTGCCCTTGGATTACATTATTTGGCCGCACTTGGTATCTTGGAGGGGGTGGAAATTTTTTCCCTCCATGTGATCCGTATTGTCTCTCTCTAACATAGTTCCGATTATAGAAACATTCGTGGGTTTCATGGTTTGTCCATTTTGTTCAGTAGCACACCATTTCAGTATTCATGGTGCATTTACTCCTAGCCTTTATTGAAGGTTGCACCACTGGGTTGGATGGTCTCCTCCACAAGTGTCGCATTTTTGGGTGGGCTGTTGTCGTGTGTTTGGGTTCGTCCTGTTTCCTTGGTTTATCCTTCTGATCACTTCCTCGATCATTTGATCTACGTCCAGCGCAGCTAGGTTTTACCCACCCAATTTAATAATGGACTCACTAGTGGTTGAAGAGGTACTACTCATTCCCTGATCTGTGTCTTCAATCACCTCTCCATGCCTTGCAACTATCTACCAAATGCAAAGCCTCTTTCGTGACTTGCTCAAAAGTTACACATGCCTTTAAGTGCAAGTCCTTTTTGAGCGTGTCATTTCGCAATCCTTCTATGAAAAGGACTGACAGTCTCTCATCCTAAGGTAGTTCTCAAGCAGGGCATCTTTCCGTATATTGCTTGAAACAAAGCGATGCTTGCTTCACCTTTTCTTTCTCCTTTTGTCTAAATGCATAGATCTGGGAGACAATGTTATGCTTGATTCCTCTCTTTGAGAATTCCTCAGCGAACTCTTGGAGAAGTTGCTCAATACTTGAGAATTTCAAGCTCTTTAATGGTTGGAACCAAGTCAAAGCAGTCCCTTCTAACGTCAACCCAAATCCTTCATATTGAGTATGGAAATCAGTTATCTGTTCCGCTCTCAACACTTGTTTGATGATGAAAACATGAGCATACGGATCTCTTGATCCACTAAACTTTTTGGGTACGCATTTTGCCACTTGAGATGGTCGCATACGTCTGGCCTCCACAACCATTCTTACAACACTTGGTCCTCCTGGTGTGGTTTCTCTAGGTTCATAATCTCCTCTTGGCACTACTAGTGGTATCCTATCCGCTATACGTTTGTCAAGTCGATCTCGTATAATAGTCGGAGGGATTCTAGTGGTGTAAGTCACGTCAGGAGCAGTACTGCCCCTATGTGTGTTCATGGAAGCCCTAGACCCCGTTGACTAAGGGTCCTGTGTTTGGGACTCGTTCATTCCCAAAAGAAACTTCCACCCTGGTTCTCACTGGACTCGCATGTGCAGTCTCCGGTCTCGTGTGAGTAGTCGTGGTTTTTACCTCTTTCGGATTTACATAGTATTGGTGGAGTGGTCCCCCAAAATATGTATATCTCTCTAACTACTTACGATCCATAGGAGAGTACTTTTGGCCATACTTGTCTATTATGACCACATGAATACTTCTCCCTTCCGTGTACGTAAAAACATATAGTTTTTTACGGTCACTCAATTCCATGATGCGGGGTTCATCACATCTATAATAGAGTGTTTGTTCTCCATTATTAAACGTATATAACCCCACACACGTGTTGTTTGTATTAAGACGCTCTGACTCATTGGTGCGTCTGAGCACTGTGTTTTGCTTATCCATCTTGGGTGGCTCATCTGCCAGCTCGTGATCTACCTTGTCCTTGGTGCAACTCATCCCCCATTCATCCACAATAAAGGGGTTATGAACCACTAGGTACATCATTCCCTCTCTGTCAAAATACCTATCCTCGTCATAATCAACATCTACAAGGTCTCTGAACTCACTCCGCTTATTTTCCAACTTAGCACAATAGCGGTCCATTCCATCCTTATAGATTTTGGCCTTAAGGACATTTTCAAATTGAAACTTCAAATACAACAATTTTACATCAGATGCAGGTTGAGAAGGACCTGCCCCCATTGAAGTTGTTCCCTTAGGATTCAACTTGCTAGAATCTTCAGACATGAGGCTGTATGATCTTTCTGACAAGGTGTCAGAGAAGCTCTTCTCTAAAATGGGTTCTAAGGGCTACGGTGGTCTTTGATTCAGGCTTCCCTCAATTGAGTGATTGCTCTCTTGATCCAAGACGCTGGGATTCCTATTCTAGTACAATCTTCCTAATCGCAAATTCATGAAGAACCGATATTGCAAAATCCAAACCAAGTTACCTCATTAGCTACTTGAATTCTCCGGGTGATCTTACTCGCTGGGTAGAATCCCTAAAAGGTCCTAATGTTTCATCAAAGGTAAATGGTAGGAATCAAGAAGAGTTAGACTTGTCTAACTTTCTAAAAGGATTCCAAGATGTGTTTATTGATGATATCCCTATGGACTTACCTCCAAAACGAGGGGATGATGACCATCAAATTGAGCTCCTATCAGGAAGCTCACCGCCTAACACCTCCCTATCGAGTTTCACAAGCTCAACAAGAGGAGATCATGAGGCAAGTACAAGAATTGGTAGACAAAGGAATGGTGAGGCCTAGCTCCTCTCCCTTTTTCTCTCCAGTCCTTTTAGTGAAAAAGAAAGATGGTACATACCGCATGTGTGTGGACTATTGCGCACTAAACCATATCACTATCAAAAATCGATTTCCCGTACCTCGGGTAGAAGATCTGTTTGATAAGCTACAAGGCTCTACCTACTTCAGTAGGATTGACCTTAAAAGTGGCTACCATCAAATAAGGATAGTGAATGAAGATATCCTAAAGACCGCATTTCGTACAATGTTTGGCCTTTAAGAATATCCAGTCATGCCTTTTGGCTTGACTAATGCACCAGCTATATTCAATCGATTAATGGAGAAATTTTTTAGACCCTACCACAAATTCACTGGAGTGTTCTTTGATGATATCATCATCTACTCCAATTCCTTGGAGGAACACAAGCAACATCTCCAAGTGATTTTTCAAGCATTAAGGGAGAATAAGATTTTTCTAACAGAAAAGTGAATTTTTCCTTCAAGAGATTCAATACTTAGGTCATATTATCTCTCGAGATGGTATCCGTATGGATCAATCAAAGTTGGAGGTAATAAAAGCATGGCCTAAACCAAGGAATCTACATGAGCTAAGAAGCTTTATTGGTATGTGTGCATACTATAGACGCTTCATAGCAAAATTCTCTCAAATAGCAGGACCATTACATGACTTAACAAAGAAAAACGTTAAGTATTCATGGAGTGCTAAGGAGCACAATGCTTTTGAAAATCACAAAGAGAAGCTTATCTCCCAACCAGTCCTTATGCTTCTTGATCTCTCAAAGCCATTTGAGGTCCAATGTGATGCTTGTGGTGATTGCCTTGGAGAAGTATTGCTTCAAGAAGGGCATGCCATAGCATATGAGAGCCGAAGGCTCAACATGGATGAACGGGTCTTAGGCATTTATGAGAAAGAGCTCTTAGCTATTCTACATGCCCTAGACACATGGATGCACTATCTATTGGGGACTCCATTCATCTTACGAACAGACCATCAAAGTCTCAAGTACTTCATGATGCAAACAAAGCTTTCTGACAAACAAATGAGGTGGGCAAATTTTCTTTCACAATTTAATTTCCACATTGCTCACATTGCTGGTAGGCACAATCAAGTGGCTGATGCACTTTCACGACGACCAAAAGTTAATGCTGCGTCAATAGCGACTCACAATGATCTATCTTCTATGATAGATGAGTATGCTACTGACCCTGACTTGGCTTTGGGGAAGAAAGAGGAACCATTCACCTTGCAGGATGGTTATCTTCTCCATGGCAATAGGCTATGTGTTACCCACTCCCTTCATGAGAAAGTCATGTATGAATCCCATGCTCCTCCCTATGCGGGACATAGAGGCATTCAACCTACTCTTTGAGGAGTAGAGACATACTTTTATTGGCCTACCATGAAAGTGGACATACAAGAGTATGTTTCAAAATGTGTAGTATGCCAAAAGACCAAGTATGATAGAGGGAATCAACCTGGATTACTCCAGCCATTGCCAAATCCTAATTCACCATGGGAGAGTATATCCATGGATTTTATCTTTGGATTACCAAAATCTATCCATGGGAATACGCGAATATGGACAATAGTCGACAGGTTTAGCAAGCAAACACACTATATCCCTATTAAGAAGACTATTAAGGCACACCAAATGGCAACTCTCCTCATATCACAGATTTTCAAACACCATGGATTGCCAACATCCATCGTGTCAGATAGAGATCGTAGAATGATTAGTAATTTCTGGAAAGATCTCTTCAAAAATCTAGGTACAAGATTGAATTTCTCTTTGGCCTATCACCCACAAACGGATGGCCAAAGTGAGATAGCCCAATCTTACGATTCTTGATCTACTAAAGACCTATGTTACAGAAGTAGATCAACGCTCACAATGGGAGAAGTACTTACCTCTTGTAGAGTATGCGTATAATAATACTATCCATACTTCTACGGAAAAAGCACCTTTTGAAATCATAGAGGGAAGACCTAAAAGTCCCTTGCTACTTAAAGTACATGTGAAGATGTTCGCTGCTGATGAGTATAGCCGTGACTTGCAAACATCTTCTCAAAAGATTAAGGAGGCTATATCCATCTCCCAACTAAGGCAAAAAGATGCTGCTGACAAGCACAGAAGGGCCTTAACGGTCAAAGAAAATGATTGGGTCTTACTTAAGTTTCCTAAGGCTCGATTGAGGCAAACGACGGGCAAAAATCCTACGGGCCATCAAAAGTATTATGCTAAACTAGCAAAAAGATACTATGGTCTTTTTCAAATTTTGAAGCCAATCAATGAGGTGGCTTATCAACTCAAGTTACCTAACCATTGGCTCATACATAATGCTTTTCATGTGAGCTTACTCAAGCCCTACAAAGGAGAGCCTCCAAATGAACCAATTATTGAAGACCCTCCCGAAATCGAAGATCAAGAAGAGGTACTACAACCCGAAGCTATCCTTCGGCATGAAGACAAGGTACTACGACATGGCAAGATTATCCGACGGTATCTTATTAAGTTCAAAAACTATCCTTTTGAAGATGCTAGGTGGATGCAAGGAATCCAGCTTAAGGATAGTATGAACCTTGTCAACGCTTACAATGCTACATTAGAGTTACCAAATGTACATGTTTCTTTTAAAATGATCAAATTTTTTGTCTTATAAGACTAATTCTCTCTTTATTGCGCACAAATTTAAGTAGTATGTATACTAAGAATCATGTTTGGGATGACGACATCTCTCAAACACCATGTAGAATTTGTCACTCTACTTGGGAGGATGAAATGGACTAAAGAGCAGACATGCTTGCGGCACTGACTATGTCTCCCAAACACCAAATGGATAAGTCATCGATCTTGGAATGATGTCGTAGGGTAAAAAGGGATCCTCTACACCCGCTAAGACAAATTGACTAATGACTATGACTTTATCTCTTTTACCTCATAGTCGAGGACGACTATGATTTCAAGAGAGAGGTAATGTCATTAAATATCTAATATCTAACCACCAAATGATTTTCTCATATTAAACTGATCATTTAATATGGGATAATAAACAGGAACAAGGGTTAGAATATGGACATGTGCTTACGGATCTATCTCAACACGGGACCAATGGTAAAGGGGCCCAAATGAGAGATGGTCTGTGAAAGAGCAAGGTTAAGTAATGAAGCTTAAAAGACCTTAGGGTTAGCTTCATTAAAGACCTCCAATGGTTAGTGTTAAAAGTCCTTTGACCCTAGGGCTGAGCTTGAGGTGGGAACCCAACCTAAACTTAAGCAAGCTAGGGCTGTGCTTGAGGTGGGAACTCCACCTAAGGTGCTTGTCATGCTTGATGACTAAGATACTTGAGGTACTTGTTACATTTAATGAGGAAGTTTCTTGAGAAGCTTCCTATGCATGGGGGGTTAGATGCTTGAGTCAAAAAGAGAACCTACACATTTAATGAGGAAGTTGCTTGAGAAACTTCCTATGCATAAAAATCTCAAAGTTAGGGGAATTCTAAAAGAGCACATGAGACACATGTCAGACTCTCACTAAGCTTAACCATATGGTGTGCTTGAATGCTATTGGTTGGGCTAAAGAGGGGTCCAATGAGCTTGCAACATGCAAAAAGGTCACCACTCGCCCAAAGCAAGGAGGGGGGGTGCTAGGGGGATATACTCCACACACACACACACACTCATTTGCAAGGCCATTCTCACTTGGTGAAAGTTGAGGAACACCACCTCCTTCTCCAAGCTTGTGAGAGTGAAAGCCTACACCAACACTCTTGACTATGGAATGCAAATCCAGTCAAGAGTCATGGTTCAATGCTTAAGCTTGCCATCTTCTCCATATTCATTACTATGCTATTATGTATGCTAGCAAGAAGAGTAATGATAAGTGAGAAACTATTTCTTTCTCCTATGGAATGTTTCTTCTTCCTCTTCCCTATCCTCATTCCCCGCTAGCTCTCTCCACCTTCGAAGGTGTTTGAGGCCTTGGGACTGAGGCTTGGGATAGTTAATGCTTTCTTCAAGTTTATGTTATGCTTGTGATGCATGAAGCTTTCCATCTTCATTGTATCACCTAGGTTACAAGGAGCACAAAGATTGTATTGTACCAAGTCTCTCTTGATGGGAGAAACTATAATACAAATGCCTATTGGAGGGGGGACCGGCTCCATATGAATCCGGTCCTCAACTATTGTCATGTTCTCTAAACTCTCTCTCTCTCTTGCAAAAGTATTGTTCATGCCAAGTTAACTAGGTACCATGTTTATGTTGCTACCATCAATTAAGTTCAACTAGGTACCATGTTTATGTTGCTTCACCTAATTTCCTAATTCCGCTCCTCTCAAAGTTCATAGGCAATTTCCATTACATTAGCTCTCTGAGTTCACTTTGGTGAGATTGACACTCTCACTAAGTATCCGTTCCCCATCCCGAGTCCCTTCCTTGCATATTGACATTATGTTAGTACAAAAAACTATGATGCAGACGTCCGCCACAGTGACCCGCTAACAGTCTCGTATTCTTCTTTCTCTTTGTCAAGGACCTAGAGCTGTTTTATTTCTCTAAGTTGTTTCGTAAGTGTTGGAATTAGGGCTACAAGAAAACATACACAGCTTGGAGAAGATGAAGGAAGCTCAAGGCACACAACAAAGAGTGTTTTACTTAGTATGCAATAGAAAGATTTGTAGCTCTAGAGTGATGGACGTATATACAATGCACGGGAGAAAAAACCTCCTAGTGAGTGGAAAATGCCTGACGGTCCTAAGTGTGTTCACACACATCACTACCACATGTATATGGTAACAAATACCCCTCTGGGAGTGATGATATGAACGAGAGCTGGCACATAGAGTATAGGGAAGTGCCATGTCCTATGAGGACATGATCAGCCCACAAAGGGGAGTAGGCCCAAAGCTTTGCGGAAGGCTTCAAACTTCTTACGAGACAATGCCTTTGTGAAAAGATCTGCAAGGTTGTCCTGTGTTGGCACATAAGCCAAGTTGATCTCTCCAGTCGAGAGCCTCTCCTTGACATAATGGTAATGCACCTCAATGTGATTTATGTGAGCATGAAAAATTGGATTCCTCGCAATTGCCAATGCGCTCTAATTGTCAGTGTAGATAGTGTTGGCAGTGTCCTATTCAACACCCAAATCATTCATAAGCCATCTGAGCCATACACATTGAATCGTAGCTGTTGAAGACTACCCTATACTCAACCTCACAATTGGAAGTGGGTTGCTTCTTGCTCAACCATAAGATACATGAACTATCAAGCGTGAAACAAAAACCACCACTTGTGGCACTTGTGTGTCAAAACATCCAGCCCAATTTGAATCCAAAAAGGCATGTAAGTCTGGCGGCAATGATCCCCCCTTGGGGTAAAACAAGCCAAGATGTAAAGTGCCACTCAAGTAACAAAAAATCCTCTTGACAACCTGCCAAGGCTTAGACCCTGGGCTATGCATGAATCTGCTGACCTATGAGACTGCAAACTCAATATCCGGCCTCGTGTTGCATACATAAATAAGGCAGCCAACAACAGTTTGGTAAAACTATAGGTGATATGGGAAGGCATGTCGATGAAGGCTAGGGATGGAGTGCGTGTTGAGATCAATGGAGGGTATAGTACTGAGGGTGGTCGAGCTTCCACGTGACATGTATCACACATTGCATACCTTATTGAGTGTTTGCCGAGTACAAACATACTCAAAAGCCAAAGCTACAATAAGAAATGCATGAGCTTCATTTGAAAAGGTCCCATTCCTCCATCATCGCTATTGCACCCAAAGCTTTAAGCTTCTCCATGAACTGGGCGGTCAATCCAAACTTAACCACGCTAGGAAATTTTTCTACAAACTCTTTGGCTTCCTAAGACCCATGGAGGCAGCCTCACAATTCTTAAGCTTAACACTTTTTGGGTGCCTTCTCCTCCACAGGGGCATGGGGTGTGTCGCCGCTGCTTCTTGCAATCAATCTATTGCCATACCTCCAATTGGCATTGCCCATGGATGGTGGCTATGGCTGCCTACACAGTGCTTTAAAAAAACCTAGGTTTAGTGTAATCTTACCTACAAATCATGAGATTTACCTCTAATTTTTATATTTGAAGGTGAGAAAACCTACAAAATTTAGACAGATTTAATGTAATTTTGTGTTGAAAACTACAAGTGTAGTAAATTTACGTATAAAAATTCTTATGTGTAGGCTTACCAAATTTTTGGAAAAAAGATTTTCTCAAGCATTGCCCATAGCAAGGCTTCTACGATTTTGAATTGGCTTGATACTCCTTAATGGACACTCGTTTACTCACATGTCACAACAGGTTCTTGCAGAGTGCTTCAGCAGGCTTGTTTGCATGCTTATTATAGTGCATATGATATTCATTTGTTACAAGGTCTTCTTTGAGAGTTAGGTCAATGGTCAAGAGATATTAGAACTGACTGATTGTAACTTTTCAAGTGAAGAACATATTGGTTTGAGACTCATATAATACTTGATAAAGAAATATATGCCAAGTTTAATGATTGTTCTAGATAGAACCGACTGATTATAAATAATCAAGTCAAGAACAAGTTGAGGGAGTCTCTGTAGTACTTATTGTGGGTGTTGCTCAATGGTAGTATGCACGGGAGAGAGAGAGAGAGAGAGAGAGAGAGAGAGAGAGAGAGAGAGAGAGAGAGAGAGAGAGAGAGAGAGAGAGAGAGAGAGAGAGAGAGAGAGAGAGAGAGAGAGAGATACCCACCCAAGGCCTACAGGGCCCTATGCAAGGAATGACTGCACTACAACCTTTTCATTTTGGCATCTGATCGGCTAGCATGCATTTGTCGCGCTTCGCATTGACGAGCCATTGATAATAGATTGTGTTACCCTTGCTTTGCCCTCTTTTACTCCTCTATCTGAAACATGGACTTAATAACTCTTTTAATTATTTGCTCGAATTTGTATTCACCCAAAAAATATTGTGCGGGCTATGGTAAGACTCAGCTTTTCATAAGTGGATACCTCGATGATTGGATTACTTGTTGGGGTTTTTTATAAGCGTACCTTATCATGAAGAAGATATTTGAATGTTTGGAAAACATGTATAGAAAAGGAGAAAGTGAATTTTCCATTACCTCTCTCTATGCTGACATGGCATTTCTTACAAGGTCAAAATTTGAGTCCAAACTTTTCCTAATGGTATTGCTTTTCTTCACACTTTGGGCATTCTTCCGTACAAAATAGGATACAATCATTCCGACACACATGGATTTTATTATAATCCATGCAATTAAAGTGATAAACTTCTTGGTGTCTTCTCTAGTGGGTGCCATTTCTTTGTCACTCAAAAGGGCACAAAGAAGGTCATGATAATATACCAATGCAAATATCAAATATTTAAGTAGCTGTTAGGATGGAAGTGAATTTTACCTAAAAATTTAGGTGACGCTTACGTATGACTAGCCATAGGAAGCTTGGAGATTAAGCATTACAAGGGACACTCGGAATACCAAAAATTATAGCTCCTTTATAGAGTAGGAGACATGCAAGATTGCAAAGCACATTGTTGGGGTTTTGTTTGATGTAGCATCTTCTCGATTATCTATGACTCGCTCCTTTCGCTATCAACCTTTGCTGTTAAATTTTCATGTCAAGGAATGCATCAAGAATCTGATCAATGTGCTCCTCCTCAATATAGTGCTCGGATATGCGTGTGTTTGGTGTAGAATCAATGTCTGGTTCAAAGATTCTTCTTCTAATTTGTGTGACCCATGGGTCCCAACTTGATCTCCAACTCCTTCACATGATTGGAAGAGAAAATTATCAACCAAAGCTGTATGGATGAGAATGTTACAAATCCATCGCTTCTTCCAAAAGATTGATACTTGCATTACATGCAAGAGCAAGTGATCTTCTCCTTGAGATCATTGTTATCCATCTGTGTTTTTACAAATAGAGTTTGCATATAGTTAAAGCTACACACAACAACCATGATCCATGACAAGTGAAAACATTGAACATCTCAAGTTCCTATGGTTGACTCTTTTTTAAGAGCTTGAGTTGCTATCATCTCAATCCCTTCTGGTATGGTCACTGCATTCAACATATCCATTGTATTCATCCCTGTGATCATCATGCTCTCTACGAGTCCTTTGATCAACATCCCTGCGACTACGATCCCTTTTATAGTCATCCTCTCTATAATTGTCTCTTTGTCTTCCATACCTTCTCTCATGACCAAGTGGCCACCTCTAAGCTTATGAAACCTCATTAGGCCCACTATGGTTCAACCCTTGAGACATGTGGGTGTGGGCAATCCCTTAAAACTAGTCGAAGCGAAGCTTCGAACGCCAAAAAGAAACTTACTAAGTAAAAATATGACTCTCTTTCCCACAGATCGAACGGCAGCGCGATTCATGTCCGACCGTTGCCACTTCATTGAAGACCCATGGGAGTTGGTCGCGGCCTCAGTTCTCTCTAGCGATGGAAGTTTGCGCGAGCCGAGCCAAACATGGCACGGCAGGCAGCAGGGCAAGGACGCGCAAAGCGCTTGTGGAAGGATTTCTTCAGAGATCCATCGCAATGGCTGGACTGCCGCAACAGCAAAGTAAGTTGGGTGTTCCTCCCTGTCTTTCCGTTTTACTGCAGAGAAAGAGAGATGCATCACCTGCTCAATTGGATGCGCTTCCCCGGACTTTTGGTTGTTACAGAGCCATCCTAAGGCGCCTGATTTTTGTCATAGAACCACGAAGGAGCCCTTGTGGCTAAATGGATGCCATATTCCGAGCTGGGTGTCTGAAATTCTCAAATTTGAGCATCTTGAAGAACCCCCTCTACAGACTGTGCCCCAGCGAAGCAAGGAGTTATATCAGCTTTGTCTCGATGATGCACTCCTGTACTTGGAGCAAGGATCCCATGGCCCGCCTTCTGTCAAAGACCTTGCTTGTGTCTTGCACAAATGCAAGATGGAAAGAAGCCAAGAACGTGCATTACGCCTGCAGAAATATATGCAGAGAAATGGTCTAATTTCATGTCCCTCACTTGGTAATAGGCTCGTCTCCATAATGGTGGAAGTTGGATGTATTCATCAGGCTCAAAGTGTTTTTGATGGGCTTTTGTGTCATGATGAACGCGGGTGGAACTCTCTTATCTTGGGTTATTGTAAGCATGAAGAGCCGCATCATGCTCTTCAGCTATTCCAGAAAATGCAAGAGAGCCATGAACCTCCAATTCTGACTGGATATACCATTGTTGCCTTGTTGCAAGCTTGTGCTGTTGTTAAAGACCTTAGAACAGCATCTGCATTACATGCTGAGATTATGAGGAAGGAGTTGCTTGAAAAAGATGTATATATTAGTGGTGCTTTGATTGATACATATGCCAAGTGTGGATCCCTTGCAAAAGCACAAGAGCTGTTCGACAAGCTCTTTGCGAGGGATGTTGTTTCATGGACGTCATTTATTGCAGGTTATGTGGAACATGGATATGCTCATAAGGCACTATACTTTTTTGAACAGATGCAGCAGCAGGGCATTGCACCAGATTGTGTTACATTTGTTTGTGCCTTAAAAGCTTGTGGCATGCTAGGGAACACAAATTATGGCCGACAGCTTGCACAGAAATTGTTTTCAATGCTTCCCTTTCGAAATTTGGTATTTTGGAATGCACTAATCGCAGGATATGCTGAGCAGGGATTGGGCGAAGAAGCTCTAAAATGCCATGCAGCCATGAAGCAGGAAGGCATATTTCCTAATGGTGTCACTTATGTCTGCTTATTGAAAGCATGTCGCAGCATGGAAAGCATGGACAATGGACACAAAGTCTATACCGAGATTGCCATCGTCGGATTGGATGTAGACCTCTCTGTTGGTAGCACCTTGGTTGACATGTATACAAGATGGGGTTCACTTCAAGAAGCACAAGCTGTGTTTGATGAGCTTCCTGTCAAGGGAGTGGTCACATGGAACGCACTCATCGCAGGCTATGCTGAGACTTGTGGTGAAAGAACACTCGATTGTTTTAGAGATATGGAACTTGGCCATGCCTGCCCAGATGCTGTTACTTTTGTTAGTTGCTTGAAAGCCTGTGGCAGCATTGGAGATTTAGACATGGGCCTACACATCCATGTAAAGCTTGCTAGAAAAGGTTTGGATACAGACCTTGTAGTTGGCAGTGCGCTCATTCACATGTATGGGAAGTTTGGTTTGCTTGCAAAAGCACGGGAAGTGTTTGACAGACTTCCGGTTCGTGATGCTGTCTCTTGGAATGCTCTGATTACGGGATACATTGAGAATGGGCATAGTGAAGAAGCGCTTGTTTGTTTTGACCAATTGCACCTTCATGGTATTTACCCACACCCAATCATGCTTGGGTGCATCTTGAAAGCTTGTGCTAGCATAGGGTATGTGCCTAAGGGACACAAAATTCACGCTGAGATTGCCAGGCGGGGTTTAGAAGCGGACCTTGGCCTGGGCTGTACCTTGCTCGACTTTTATGCAAAATGTGGCTTCCTTGCAACGGCTCAAAAAGTTTTTGACAAACTTGCAACCAGGGATGTAGTTTGCTGGAATGCACTTATTGGTGGCTATACTAGCTTTGGATTTCACGCGAAGGCACTTGAGTATTTTGATCGGATGCAGACTAAGGGTGTTTGCCCGGATGATTCAACGTATGCTTGCGTTCTGAAAGCTTGTAGCAAATCTGGAGTCACCTTTCAAAATCAGGAGCTACATGCAGAGATAACAATGAAAGGTTTAGAAAAAGAGCTCTTCATTGGTAGTACATTGGTTAATATTTATGCGAGATGTGGCTTTCCAATAGAGGCACAAAATGCTTTTTCCATGCTTCCTGTTCAAGACGTTGTTACATGGACTGCTCTTGTAAGTGGATATGCACTTCAGCTTGGGGAGATTCTCAACACCATGCAGGTATTTGAAAAGATGATTGGGGCAGGCATAGAGCCGAATACTATTACACTCATGAGTGTCCTCAATGCATTGAGTCATTCAGGTCAGGTTGATAAGGGTCAGATGTACTTCAAGTCTATCAGCAGTCCAGCACATGATCATTACAGCTGCATGTTAGATGTTTTTGGTCGTGCAGGGTATATGGAGGAGGCAGTGGCAGTGATTGAAAACATGCCTTTCCACCCAGGTAATGTGGTTTGGGATACTATGTTAGGCGCTTGTCGAAAATGGCAAAATGTAGAGCTTGGAAGGCAGGCTTTTAAACATGCAGTGATGGTGGACGAAAGCAATACTGCAGCGTATGTTTGTATGTCTAACATCTATGCAGATGCTGCTTACCAGGACTCTCTGAAGGTTACCAGACATCCACAGCTCAAGAGCTCTATGGTGAAGATCATGCATTGATTTACAATATTGGTGGCTTAGTTAATGTCCCTCAGAGATCAAGTGAATGACCATGAAGGGTCAAACATTTTGCGGCGTGTATTCTAGCAGCTTATTCAGTGTTTGTATATACTCATGAGAGGTAGGTGATTGCCTCAATGATCTCTCCTTGGTCTTTTACACCCACAACATAATCTTCTATCAAGGCAGGGGCCTTGAAGAGAACATAAGTAATGTTCCAGCAGCAACAAGCATTATGGAGCAACAACAAGCTTTTCACGACTGAACCATTTTGATTGCATCCCACCCTTTATATTTCAAACACAAGCAAAGCAGAAGCTGAAGATTTTAGGATGACATTAGTCTCATGCGATGTCCTTCACTCCTTTCCTTAACTTTGCTCTCAGATATTTGTTGATGCCTTTGGTTTTGGTGGAAGCAAGAAAATGTGCATCTCCAATGATGGGACATTCTACCTACATGTATGATGTGAGATGAGAGAGCGTGAAAGGGACGAAATGCAGAGAAAGAGAATTAGTTAACTCATTAAGGACTACATATATAGGGGAAACGATGAGCCGATGCAATTCTACCTAAACTCTAGCTCCAACTCCCCTTTCACCTGAATGTATCCACACTCTTAAGAGCGATCGTCCCACAAGCTTTTTCGTCAGTTGTGTGACGAATCCCAACAAGACCTCGTTTTAAAAGTATGTATAAAAGCATATGGCAAGGTTTTACAAGCTACCACCTTTGTTGAGGCTTATTTGCTGAAAGGGTCCCCTCCCTACTAGGTTTAGTGGTACATACTGGTTCATCTTTTATTATATTCATTACCTCCTGCGATCCCTTCCTTTAAGTCCCGAGGCAATGCTAGGACTGATCTGAGATCTGTATAATCTCTAATAAAAGGTGGGTGCCGGATTCGAGCTCGCTACATCTGAGCAAACGCCTCCTCTGCAGCTGTAATAGCCAACTCTACATCTAGTCGATGTTGTCGCTCAAAGCGAGCCACAAATTAAAAAAAACAGCTCATCTCCTCTGTGCCCCAGCAGTCGCATTCGCATCTCCCAATGGCCGCCTCGTATCTCCCCCCTTTCCAGCTTCCGCTCTCTCTGTCTCTCTCTCTCCCCTCCGAGCGCTGCAGTCGGGACCTCCATCTCCAATCTCGCTTTTTTCCGCCCGCATTTGCCAAGATTTTCTTTTTCAAAAATCGTGGGCACATACTAGGTTTACATTATTAGCTTATGGAACTAATCAGTAACATGACATAAATTAGTTCAGCTCTTTCATCTTTGAGTAACTATCATGCTTATGGAACTAATCAGTAACATGACATAATTAGTTCAGCTCTTTCATCTTTGAGTGAGCTTATCAGAGGGCTCCCCCATTACGCTTGCTAAGGGCGCATGTGGAGGGCCTCATGTTGTAAACCCGCAGCCCCATATCGCCTTTTGCATTTTGTGGTTGCTTTTGTTGATAACTCGGAAGCAGTCCTTGCTTGTGTTTGTGATGGGGGGTGCTTCTATTTCATGGGGAAAAAATTTGCCAGCATGGTCATAGGGGCTTAGGCCAATGGGGAGTTTCCAAGCAAGGGTGTGTTTTCTAGGTGGAGGGCATGCATGAGATTTCTATTTTTGTTCGGTTCATTGGGTGCATTTTGGGCGTGCAAATTCAGTAGTGTGTGTACTTTTCCTGTGAAGTTGCAGGTGCTGCAAACACTCAGAAACAACAGGTCCTCCTTTGATTGCTCCTTCACATGGCTATTTGAACCAGATCGGTCACACACACACGCATGCTCGCGGGGCAGAGGTGTGCGATATACAATTGGCTTCTCCTTTCCCTTGTGTGGTGATAGTGGCGGGACTTGGACATTGAATCGGGCCATGGATTGCCTGGGCACCTCGGCAATCAAGTTCTCACAGCATCTCAGCAATTTGGAGGTCACCTGTCTCAACTCTCGGCTCAAGCTCAGTTTCATGTTTTGGCAGCTACAGATGAGGATAAGGTTCGACACTTGATCATCACGATAGTGGCCAACCTCCAGCAGTCGTCTTCTTATGTTTTCATCCATGAGGATCATATGTCTGAAGCGATTGCTCTACAGGCAGCCCGGTGGCATTGGACCTTGGTCCATGGCCCCTTTCTCTCCAACAATGCTCCGACTCAAAGCCCCATCCAAGCCTTTGGCCAAGGCACGTTGGATGTTAGTTGTAGCAGCATCAACCCTCTTCCCAAATGAGCCTTGTGTCTTGAATGTGTATGGCTTAGGGGGGATCACAATTCCTTCGGTATCGTGGACGCCTACCCTAGGAGCTGCAGCGCTGTCTTGTGGGAAGCAACATCGACATCTTGATGATTTAGGAGCACCATTTGAGTGAGTCACATTGAGAGATGTGGCCACTTGATGGGCAGACAATTTGAGCTTTTCTGGCCTGCCGGATTTGGTCATATGAGTGGTTATCAAGGTGGAGTATTCATTTCTATTGCAGAGACCTTGCGACCGACAGTTGTAGATCGGGAAATTATAGTGCCAAGCATAGTACAATGGATGACCATTTGGTGTCACAGAGAGGTGCTGGAAATTGTGAACATTTTTACACCTAACTAGGCACAGAGTTTTGGAGACAGATTTTTGAGGGACTGCCTGACATAGAGCATTGGTGTGTGGGGAGAGACTTCAACATGTTGGAGCACCCGGCAGATCGGATGGGAGGTAGCCAGGCCACCATCCAAGGCAGTGTGCAATAGCTTCCCTTGGTCTGATCGTCGATGGGGGAGATTACTCTATCTAGTCGGATTGGTTGATTCTATATTGGTGACTGGCTTGGGCAGAGAGGAGGCTCTACTGTCATTCTTGTAGGTACCTCCTCCTCTAATCACACCCCCGTCATCCTTGCCATAGAGGAGCAGCCTCAGAGTACTAGCCAATAGCTTCGGATCTCAGAAGGGGTGCTCCTGGACATCAGCTTGACTGGGACGCTGGAGAGCTTGTGGGACACAGCCTTGGCCTCGATCAAAGATGCAGCTAAGGAATGTGACAAAGGGATGACAGAGCTAAGGAGCTTAGCCGCTTCTTCCACAACACTACTATGGCCTTGCTTTGTGAGCTGAAGGAGAAGAAACAAAGGTTGTGATGGGGACTGGCATCCTTGCAGAGGGTCCAAGAATGGCAGTTGGAGAGTGAAAAAAAACTAAAACTGAGCATGCTTTAAATCAAAATGTATATGATTTGGAGCTCCAGTCTTTCTTTTCTGCATACCTATTTCCTATAAACCATTATTAATACTGATTCTTCTTTATTTGCATAACCATGTTATCAGAGTACCATATCAAATTAAATTTATAAGAAAAAAAATAACTTGAAATTAAATAAACTATAAACCAATTAGTTAGTTTATAGAAACAAACATGTATACTGGTTTTGTATAGTTTACATAAACATTCTCTTTCTATCTCTCTTTCTCATCCTAACTGGCCACCGTTGTTGATTAGTCTTTCTACATTGTTACCTCACATGGAAAGTTTGATGTACTTTGGTTAGGTCTCGTATATCATTTTTGCCTTTTGAAGACGTTTAATAGAACATTCACTTCAATTCCTCTCTCTCTCTCTGCCTTTGAGATCTAGGGATAGTTTCCACGATGTTTAAACTTCTCTTCCTGTGTGTGTGTGTGTGTGTGTGTGTGCTTTTTCTATTTCTTTTGTGTGTGTGTGTTTGGGGGAGGGGAGGGGAGGAGGGGGGGGGGGGGGGGGGGGGGGGGGGGGGGGGGGGAAGGGAAGGGATGCACGTGCGCATGCATGAGTGACTAAGAGGAGGATATTTGAATAACCTTTCTATCACCCAAGTGTGGTACTTTTGTTATCACAATTCCCTCTTCAATAAGAGGTGTTGAGTTCAAGACTTGTCAAATAGATCTTTGAATTTTATATGTCTTTTTGGCCTTTTGAAGATGTTTGATATGACAATTCATTTCTCTCTCTCTCTCTCTCTCTCTCTCTCTCTCTCTCTCACACACACACACACACACACACACTCGCACACACACACACACACACACACACACACACACACACACACACACACACACACACAATAGGTCCTTGAGGTCATGGGATAGTTTCCACGATGTTAAAAATCCTCTTCCCATGTGTATGTGTGTGGGGGGATGCACCTGTGCATGCATGAGTGACTAAGAGGAGGAAATCTAAGTAGCCTTTCTATCACTGGAGTGTGGTAAATTGGTTATCTTGATTTGCTCTTCAATAAGAGGTGCTAAGTTCAAGACTCGTCAGATAGATATTTGAGGTCTCTTTGAATAGTCCCTAAAACATCAACACCCCCCACCCAGCCCGCCACCCGCCCCTCTCTCTCATATTCTTTGATTAGTACTAATTGTTGGATTGAAGTATGTGCAATTGGAAAGCTTGCAACTTCAAGAAACTATCTGGGTAGGCATTCATGCACACATAAACATATCTCAACAATTGGACATTTTGAGTCCCGTTATCCATGCATTTCATCTGAGGTTTGTTACATTATTACTATTATCATTAGAAGTACAGTGATTTCTTTAAAACATACATCCTTTCATTTATGTTAAAGACAAAAAGAGTGATGCATGTGTACGCTAATGCCACAACATGAGCTTGCATAATTGGATAATAAGGCTGAAATAACTTCAGATAAGTACTGTGAACAATGACATATGCAAATGTATATGGTGTGTGTAGAAAGCAATCCTCTTTCCCTTTCAAGAGGCCATACTTAATGGCAAAGAAATTAGAAACCTACGACAATCATCAAATAAGAAAGCATGGAAGACATACTTTCCACAACCATTAGTTTATTAGTTCACATCGAAGATTGAGCATCACATTTTTTTGTTCATCAAAAGCCACTCAAAATTGGGTTTTGATGATTTCCCTTCAATGTTAAAACCACCTTTAGCTCTACCACAATATCTTGTTTATGCACTCTCTCTCTCTCTCTCTCTCTCTCTCTCTCTCACACACACACACACACACACACACACACACACACACAAACACACACACACACTACCTATCCGTATAGCAGATAACTTCACTATTTTTTGGTATCCCTTGAGCCCCTCGACACACACACATGCATGTGCGTGCACACACACACACACACACACTATTTATAGCAGATAACTTCATCTTTTTTTTGTATCCCTTGAGCCCCTCGTCCTTGTGGTTAAAATATACTACAAATCTAAGGAATCTTTTTACTCTCAATTAAGAAATGACAACAATAATTAAAGTGGAACATTACCTTCTTACGGCTGCACAATTTTGGTTTTTATAAAAATATTTGATAATATTTCTCTACTTTATACCACCATGTGACCATACATTTTTGGACAAATTGGAAATTTGGTAGTGTTCTGAGCACCTTGCAAGCATTAATAGATAGACCTAATCACTTCAAAGTTGGGTGTTGGTAAGGTGGCAGCACCTAACTCTACCCACATTCAAGTGTTCTTTCCTAATTTCTCTCTCTCTTGCCACTTCGTCCTACATGAATGTTTACAAACATTCCTAATTTTACTTGCTGTGCTCATGACACCACCCAGTCGAGTAATAAACATTTGTACCTACAAAATACATTCAGAGTGTTCTTACTGATGCTCCTTTGATTTTCTTTTTTATATGGCTAAAGATGATGATACCTGTTAGGCTATACATACTGGCTGAACGATTTTAATTTTGAATGGATGTTGTTTTATGCTCAATATCATAATTAACTTGAGGGTGAATTTGCAGGAGGCCTTGTATTGAGCATGATGCATTGCGGCACATATGCAGTTGGTCCTTGACACAAAGTTCTTATACTTCTATCTTTATATGTAGAAACTCACTTTTGATGAAGGTGAGTATATAGTGGTGAATTCACAATTGTAAAGTGCTTTTTGATGCTATCCTTTCTTGGTGGATAAATAGCTAAATTTTAAAACAAATGTTCGTAATTTACTTTGAAATTTGTCCAAGGATTGTTAAAAGAGCCTTAATCCTCAAGTGGGGGTCTCGGATGAGGTGGCATTAGAATGGACTTTTGAGAATTGATCCAATTTACAAAGGAGATGTCCATTTTTTTCTGGAATTAAATGATGTAAACACTATCATAAATAAATGGATCATTCTCTAATTATAACCTTTGATCTATGTTATATTGTTAGCTTTTGTTGTAATTTTTGACACCAATAACAAGGGGAGGGAGTTGTTGACACCTGTCTTCCCCAGTAATGTCAGTTCTGACGGGCTTGTGTTTCCTGGATGGTGACAGGTAAGAGGTTTCCTCCTTGGGATTACTGCGACAACTACAATAATAACAGATGATCACCCATGGTCTAGTTATTTTCATAATTGATTGATAGCCCTTGTATATGCTTCTTTGATAATTTCATATATTGACAAATAACACTGTATATGTCAATGTCTAGTCGATATATCAATTGTAGTCTTATTTCTGTCAATTGTAAAGACTACTTATCCAATGTAGACAAAGTTCTTGGCCATTATATACACTTTGTCTCGTTGCTAGTCCCATTGTGTGGTTCAATAGTTTGTGAAATCAAACTATTGTTAGATAATCATTCTTAAACACACATGTTGGAATTAGGGTTGCAGAGAAACACACATAGCTTGGAGAAGATGAAGGAAGCTCAAGGCACACAATAGAGAGTGTGTTACTTAGTGTGCAATGGAAAGATAGATAGCCCTAGAGTGATGGGTGTATATACAATGCTCGGGGGAAAAAACCTCCTAAAGAGGGAAAAAATGCCCCGGCGGTTCTAGTGTGTTCACACACATCACTACCACATGTATATGGTAACAAATCCCCCCTAGAGTGATGCGGTGAACGAGAGCTGGCACATGAGTAAAGGGAAGTGCCATGGCCTAAGGACATGATCAGTCCACAAAGGGGAGTAAGCCCAAAGCTTGGCGAAAAGCTTCAAGCTTCTCACGAGACAATGCCTTTGTGAAAAGATCTGCAAGGTTGTCCTGTGTTGACACATAAGCCAAGCTGTTCTCTCCTGCTGAGAACCTCTCCCTGACATAGTGGTAATGCACCTCAATATGCTTTGTGCGAGCATGAAAAACTCGGTTCCTCGCAACTGCCAGTGCGCTCTGACTGTCAGTGTAGATAATGTTGGTAGTGTCCTGTCCAACACCCAAATCAGCCATAAGGCGTCTGAGCCATACACACTCAATCGTAGCTGTGAAGACTGCTCTGTACTCAGCCCCACAACTTGAAGTGGCCACAGTAGGTTGCTTCTTTCTCAACCATGATATACATGAACTGCCAAGCATGAAACAAAAACCACTTGTGGACACTCGCGTATCAAAACACCCAGCCCAATTTGAGTCCGAAAAAGCATGTAAGTCTGGCGGCAATGATCCCCCCTTGGGATAAAACAAGCCAAGATGTAAAGTGCCACTAAGGTAGCGGAAAATCCTCTTGATAGCCTGCGGATGCTTAGACCCTAGGCTATGCATAAATCTGCTGACCTGTGAGACTGCAAACTGAATATCTGGCCTTGTGTTGCATACATAAATGAGGCAGCCAACAACAGTTTGATAAAGAGTGACATCAGCAGGATCGCCAGCATCAGGTAGACTGAACTTCAAACCTGTTTCCATGGGAGTGGCAATAGGTTTGCAATCCTCAAGTCCAAACTTACATAGCAATGTCTCTATGTAACTTTTCTGATACAAGGCAATACCACCATCACACTACTTACATTGTATGCCTAAATAATGATGCAACAACCCCAAATATTTCATCTTGAAAGTAGCATTTAAATCAGCCTTAAATTCAACAATATGTCTCTCATTTGGTCCATTGATCAGCAAATCATCCACATAAAGAACCACAATGAGAAGTACGTCACCCTCACGCTTTACATACAATGTGCTTTCTATTGGACTGTTACAAAAGCCTCGTTTAACCAAATGAGTGTCAGCTTTCTCATACCAAGCACGACGAGATTGCTTCAACCCATACAAAGCCTTCTTACATTTGCACACTTTGTCCTCTTGTCCTTTTATGACAAAACCGCGAGGCTGCGTTACATAAACTTACTCAAATATGTCACCATTCCAGAAGGCAGTAACAATGTCTGATTGATGTACATCCCAACCAAAATGAGCTGCCAATGCACATAGAAAACGCACAGTAGTCATACGTCAAGTGGGAGAAAAAGTCTCTTCATAATCTATGCCTTTTTGTTGTGCATAACCCTTTGCAACAAGTCGAGCCTTATGGCGATCAATCTCACCATCTGGCTTGCGTTTCAACTTGTAAACCCACTTTGTACCAATGGCCTTTTTGCCAGGAGGCAAATCACATAAAGTCCATGTGTCATTTTCTATAAGTGCATCTTATTCTGATTGCATGGCAGCCATCCAATTTTCTAAATTTGTGCTTCATCAAAAGATAGAGTCTCCTCAACATCATGTAAGCTAGACACAGCCAAAGCATAACAATATGATGCATAAGATGCATGGCAAGAGCCTGAACGAGTACGACTCTAGACAAAGGTGCATCCAATTTACTGTCATGCAAAGTGTGCACTAGCCATTTTGGCATACCTCTAGCCTGCTCATTTTCAGCCCTTTCCTCATCAAGTACATCATGTACATCTGCATCAGTAATAGGCTGATCTGTAACAGTTTCAGAAACCCCCATAGGCTGTACATTTGCCTCATTGGAAATTACATTCGTATTTCCACCACTGAAAAGAGGCAACAAAGTGTCATAAATGTCTTGTGAGCTTACATTACTGTCTCTAGTACATGACAGCAAGGGCTGAATAGAATCTTCCACAAACACTACATCCCATGAAACCAGAATACGCTTTGTTTGTGGATGATATAACTTGTAACCTTTGCTTTCAGCACTATAACCAACAAAAATACATTTGACAGCCTTATCATCCAATTTTCTACGCTGTGTTTGTGGCACCAAAGCATATGCCAAACAGCCAAAAACACGCATGTGCTCAATAGAAGTCTTTCTATCATGCCATGCTTCATATGGAGTAATAGACTGCAAAGCTTTTGTAGGACACTTGTTAAGTACATAAGTGGTACACATGATGGCCTCAAGCCAAAAAGAATGCGGCAAAGCTTGACTTTGACCATACATTGTGCCATTTCCGTCAGTGACGTGTTTTCCCTCTCAGCAACACCATTTTGCTGAGGTGTATAAGGCACTGTACATTGGTGTTTTATCCCACGACTAGCCAGAAATTCATTGAAGCCATGAGACATATACTCCCCCCCTCGATCAAAACGGAGGGTGCCCATAGTACATTTCGAGACATTTTCAGCCATAGCCAAAAATTGTTTGAAGCACATAAAAACTTTGGACTTCACTTTAAGCGGAAATACCCATGCATGCCTGGAGTAATCATCAATGAAAGTCACTAAGTAAAGGTAATTGCCCAAGGACGGAGTTTGCATGGGCCCACAAACATCACTATGCACAAGTTGCAACCTGCATGTAGCCCGAACTGAACCATCCTTTGGAAACTTAGAACGCTGCATCTTACCCAAAATACAGCCTTCACAAACATGTTTGACAGGTGCTTCAAGAGGCGGCAAAGAAGAAACCATATCAGATTTCTGCAAACGCAGCAAACTGGCAAAATTCAGATGACCAAAACGTGCATACCAAAGTTTTGCATCTGAAATAGCCCTTGAATCTGCAACAACATTTGCAAAATTTTTTCCACACTTGTCACACAAAGTGAGCTTATACAACCCACGGCACAAAAGGTCAGATGAAACAATTTCATCACCAAAACTGAGATCATGAACTGTACATCTGTCATCCACAAATTTGACTACAAGTCCAAGTCTAGCAAGTGCGGATACAGACTCAGAGATTCTTCTTGATCCCAGGTACATAAAGTGCATTAACAAGTGTGAAGGAACTGCCATTTGCAGTAATAAGCACAATCTTTCCAACTCCCTGAACCGGATAAGAGGCATTGTTGGCACAAGTGACTGAATTCCCATGAGGGACAGACTCGAGAGAGGTAAACAATTCACGATGTGAGGTAATGTGCTTTGTAGCACCACTGTTGAAATATCACACATGTATCATGGACAACATGATTGTAAGTGCACTTTGTGCTAAAAGTCCATTCTGCATCAACATCAACAACACAGTCTCCTTTCACAGAAGACTCAACAATGGCTGCATTTGTAGTGGAGCCAGCATTTGCAGTGGAACCACCCTCTTTCTTCTTAGCCTCTTTGGCCTTCAACTTAGGACACGACTTGATCAAGTGATCATTAACTTTACAATAATGGCAATGCATCTTCTTTTTTCCCTTATCACCAGAATTTCTAGATGAAGTGCTGCCAGCAGAAGCATTGGGAACAGAAGTTTTGCCACTCGCAACAGAACCATAAGAAGTGACTGCATTGTTGTTACCACCCTTTTTTTGAGAAGCAATAAAAGCATGTTCAACTGCACGCTGTCTAGTCTTGTTTTTTCTGAAAAGTGACTCTTGCAAACAGCAATGTGCATAATGCATCAAACTTGACAACTTCAGGATTTCCTTGGGTCATAAGTCTCCAAGTACTAGCAAAAGTCTGGTAAGAATCTAGTAAGGCATCAAGAACTGTCTGAAATGACTTCACCTGCAGAAATAAGCTACTCATTGATATCCTTGACACTAGCAAGGAAAGTGTCCATTTCATCTTCCTCATGCATACTCTTCGACTCCAGCTCTTTACGCAGCAAAGCAATTTTAGCCTCATTGCGACTTGCATAAAGACCAGCCAAAATATCCCAAGCTTGTTTTGCAGATTTTGTTGAACGAATGTGAGGAACAATGGTGCGCTTCATTGAAAATGCAATCAATGCATCAACCTGCGCATCCTTTACATCCCAACAAGCTTGTTCTACCGTAGGCAAAACAACTCTAATAGCAGCAATCCTTGTAGCCAGACCTGCAACATCCTCAACATCGCCTACATCCTCAGAACCAGGACGTACATCAATGTCCTGCATAATATTCTACACTCCCTTTGACACAAGAATGGGTTACATCATATAAGCCCACATAGGGTAATTATCCCCATCCAACTTGTCCTCAGCAGCAAACATCTTGAAGACATCTGTGTTGTTGTCAGCCATGGTAAATACTGCACCTGATGTGAAAACTGCCCGAAAATAGGAGAAACGGAGCGGGAACAACACGTGCTATATAGCAAAATCTGTAGAAGATTGTAAGGCACCTGTTATGCAGAATTTGGCACTAACAAAAATTCTGCACAAAATGACGAAATTGCCTGTGCAGACCTGCTTGTAGTGGAAACGGAGGCCGAAATGAGCACCAATCAAAAATCTGAGCAGACTAAGCTCTATGAGCTCTCCTAAAAAAAATTTCGACTTGCAAACGCTTGCCAAAGCTCACTGAAATCGGAGAAAGTGAGCAGGCGTGTGCTGGAGCAGCTGGCGACTAAGCCCGGGAGGAGGTAATCTACTCTAATACCAATTGTTGGAATTAGGGTTGCAGAGAAACACATACATCTTGGAGAAGACGAAGGAAGCTCAAGGCACACAATAGAGGGTGTGTTACTTAGTGTGCAATGGAAAGATAGATAGCCTTAGAGTGATGGGTGTATATACAATGCTCAGGGAAGAAACCTCCTAAAGAGGGAAAAAATGCCCCAGCGGTCCTAGTGTGTTCACACATATCACTACTACACACACACACACACACACACACACACACACACACACACACACACACACACACACACACACACACACACACACACACACACACAGAGGTTACCAATCATATTTTCAATTTACCATGGAGTGACAAAAATACGTTGGCAAAAAGCTTGAGAAATACCCTAAGAAGTAGAAAGCTTGAGAATTACCCTGATAAATGGATTAAAAAAATATATAGCTTATCATGGTTTTTCTCCATTTGAATGTCTATTTGACATATTGTTTCTTCTGCTAAGGTTTGATAACAAACTAACACATGCATGCAATTTACACTATTCCCTCAGAACTGATAACTTGCAAGGAGAGAGAGAGAGAGAGAGAGAGAGAGAGAGAGAGAGAGAGAGAGAGAGAGAGAGAGAGAGAGAGAGAGAGAGAGAGAGAGAGAGAGAGAGAGAGAGAGAGAGAGAGAGAACCTTGAACTCACATTGAGAGAAACGTTGATGGAACTCCTAGTGGTGATGGCAAGGACTCTCTCTCTCCGGAACTACTCGCCGAGACTGTTAATCTTCTCAGCTCCCGCAGGTTAGAGATCTCATGTCCACCACCCCATGCATGCCTGCATTCTCTTTCTAGGCATGTGGCATGCCTGAATGTCGTCCTCCATAAAAGAGTAGTAGGATACTTTGGGATGAGCTAGCATGAAAAACAAGCCAGTTTTAAAAAGGGTGCAACAAAATATCAAGTAATACATCAATCCTCTAACTACACCGGTAAGCAATCTCCCTCGCAAAAACAGAAAACAAAAAAAAAGTCTCATTAATTAATAGAATACATACAAAAATATTTGTTTTACTATTTCTATCTCAAGACAAAATTACTTATTATCTTGTTTAATACCACGATCCTAATAACTAAAATCTGTGCTATTATCATTATTATGTAGAATCTTTGATTCCACATTCTTGCTTGTTGCATTCTTCAATGGCAAGTCCTTGACTGCCCGTACCCGCTCTGGTTCTTGATCACAGATGATTTCTTCATCCACTTCCTCTGACATTGAATCGTCCGCTGTATCCTTGTCGAATCTTTCAACTTCAGGCTTGAAAAATTCCAAGCTATTTGAGACCACCTATTGTAGCTGATCTTTTTTGGCAGCTTGATTTTCAATTGAAATATCATTGATGTCTTTGACCTCCAATATTTTAGTCATCACTTTGTCTCTTGTATCTTTTGACAAGATATGCTTTCTTTCTGGCGACTTTCTATTTGGAGATGTCCGCTTTAATGATTTAGCTGCTTGCAGTCTGATGTTGTCTTGTTTTTGCTGCTTCATCATATCTAAGTGCAGTTTTACTAAGCAATTGGGTATTAGATGATCAATGCCACATCTGTAGCAATGGCCATCTATTCCTATTTGTTCTATACCTAGTCGAGGTATCTGTCCATAATATTTTTGGTATTCGTTGCCCATAGTATCTTTGATCAAGTATGTCATCAGCATGACATGTAGATACTTAAAAACCAACACTGACGCTGGCTTTGACTGTTTGCCTTTATCTTTTTTGACTGTGGCATCTTCAAGAAGCTTGTAATAGCTTCCATTATAACCCTGGTAGATGGTCGTTTCAGTTCTTGCTTCAGTGACCAACTTTAATTCTATGTATGTTATCAACATGTGATCCTTTATTTGTGGCTTCTGTATAGTCTTAGGACTATGTTGTCGACTCGAGCCTGTATGTGGCTTCTGTTGTCCGTTGAATTGTAAGAGAGTATTGTGATTCTCCTTTGTTGTTTGCAATTGATAGGGTTGTTCTGATGGAAGTAAGTTAGGTGGAGACTGGGACTCCCCCCATCCGATAGTGTTCCCTATCTGTAAGAGGTATCTTTCTTATACCAGATGTGGATATTCTAGCTTTTTCATCTAGCTCAGCTGATTGAGCTAGGTCTTTGTGAAGTCGTGCTAACTCAATAGCTGATTCTTCCATTAATTGTATGTGTGTTTGTGTTGGTGCATTTTGTGGTGCATGTGTAGTGTTTTGTACCTGTGAATGTTGTGTTGTGGCACTCATCTGTGTAATGAAAGGAGTTGAATTGTGCTCATACAAATTCAAAGTATGATCATGTGTCAGTGGAAGCCTAGAGCTTTTAAAGTGCACTTCCCTATCTTCTAGTGATTGACTTTGTGCAATAGTGGCAGTGTGACCAATATTTACCTGGTTAGATATCATTTTGTCATGTGTCTATCGCTCAATTTGGTCTTGTGGAGTTGAAGGTGACAAGATGAAAGCTGCAGCTCTTTCTGAGAATTTATCTGCAATAAGATCTAATTCATAGCATCTTCCATCTATACCATAGCTCTTGTCTCCGATGCGCGTTGCCCATAGTGTCCTAGGAACTGACTCGTTAGATGTCCTTACCCCCGTGACTTGAACCCATCTTTGTCCATGAGAATCTACATAAATTGGATCTTTCCATCTCGTTTCGTGGATCCAATGAAGGGCTATTGGTTCAGGTTTCTTGTTGACTTCTGAAGTGGTTGAAGGCAACTGTTGTTTACAGATGGCTTCAAGGAATTCCTTCCTGCTGACTGTGTCTTCATTTTTTGGCAGATTGATTATAGTAGGCCCCGTCTCTTGAGTGATTTCTCTGTTCTGAGCTACCACTCTATCTGCATTGGAAGCTAAAGGTAAGCTCATTATCAAGCGGTAAATATTACCACTTGTCGACATGTATTTATAACCCAACTTTGAACCATCTTCATGAGCTATGAAGCATTGATCTGGCTCTTCCGTCGATTGTTGAGGTGTTTCTGCTTTGTACCATCTACCCTCCATATCTCTATAGAGACTGCTACAGTTTTTGTCCTTGTAATTTGACTTTATCAAGTGCACAGTGACTCGAAAACTGCTAACCTCTAGAAGATCTTGCCTGTGCAATTTTATTATGTCCAACTCAATACCTGGTTTGAGCTTCATGTACACCGATCCTAAACAATCTTCCATTAGGTTCTTTTGCAAATTAGCCATGCTGGTAGCTTCTTCTACTTCCACAACTTGTATGGTTGGGCTTTTCAGAGCATTTTGCTTAGACTTTAGATATCAATTATTTGCATCATCCATGTAGCTTGGAAAGTCCTTGAAATGACCTATTAACTCTAACCTAACGCCAACTGATTTGACTGTTATTAATGAGCTTGAAGCTACATCATAACTACTTTGATTTGCCGATATTGCCATTGACTGTGGCTATTGCATCTGCTACTCCATTTTGCTTTTATCCTTGTCACTAACCTGTTGAGCACTTGTATCCTTTTTCTAGCCTCTCCCACGGGTGACCAGTGGTTTTCCTAACTCAAAGTTCTCTGCTAGACTTAGCTGTGATCTCTGCTCTGACTATCAGCTGCGATGGTCTGATTTACCTGTATAGCTGTACCACTAGTTGGCAAGTTACTTACCACTGTACTACAACGACTACAAGCCTTGGTGATACCTTGATTTCAGTTGATTGAGCAATGAAATGTGCTCTTAATCTGCAAAACTATGGATTAGCAAAGCACTTTTGACCTGAACTAAAACTATCTCAGTTTGCTTGTTGATCGCACACTTTTATGGTGTTTAATTTAAATTAAACCACCACGTAGGTGACCATAGGTCATCCGGCTTTCAATGTGTATAAGCCAGCAATTTAATACAGTTTTAAGTCCAATTTCTATGAAGAATTTTGGTGCTCAACCAGAGTCAAATTTGGCAACTTGCAGTTGGGCAAGGGTGAACCCTCAGAGAGTGGCGACGGGTTCTACTACATCTAGCTAAACAAGGGCATCCAGAGTGCGGGGGACCGGGGTCTTGTGTATGTGTGGGTGTGTGTTAAAGGGGGTTGGCGGATGGTGGGAACACAGCCTAAGAGGTGTGTATGGACGTGTGTGGGATCAGCTACCAACGAGAGTGTGAGGAGGTGTGTGTGTTGACGTGGCGGCACGCCTGCTTTGCAGGAAACGGCCAAGGAGAGGCTTGCTAGTCAACGCGCATGTGGCGTGCAGGTGTGTGTGTGTGTGTGTGTGTGTGTGTGTGTGTGTGTGTGTGTGTGTGTGTTTAAGAGGTGGCGGGCCCTTTTCGGTGAAGGTGCCAAGAAGAGCGGCAGCAGCCCAGGTGCATGTGTGTGTGTGTGTGTGTGTAGGTAAAGGGTTTGGCGGGCTCACTCTAAATAAGCCAAGAGACTCAGTGAAGAGAGGCTCAACACGTGGGGGTGGGGTTGCTGCAAAAGGCGCCAAGAGGCAATTCAAGAGGCCAGGCTGGCCAGCGCCTTCAACGGGTGAGGTGGCGGGTCCTCTTCGCAGCAGGTCCAGGTGCGTTTGTTTGGGTTTGACGGCGCCCTCTACAGGTAATGCCAAGCAAGTGTAGTGCGCGGCCTGGGGCTTGTCAGTGTATGTGTTGGGTAAGTAGAGGGTGGGGTCCTCGGTAATGCCAAGCGGCGCTGTGTGTAGAAGTCGCCAAGGCTGCGAGCTGGCCGATCGAGATCGTGGGGAGTTGCAAGGGTAGAAGAGAGAGAGTAGAGGGATAGTTAGTGGAGGCAGGGCAGGAGGACGATCGCTCAAGGGTCAGGGTAGGAAGAAATGCAGCTGCCAATGATCGCGATTGTTGGGCATTTGCCAAGGTAAGTATAATTTTTATTATTTATTTTCACAAAAATAACACTAAAAACACATTAAAAAATAATAAAAAAACACACGAATAAACACAAAATTAATACAAAGTAAAACACAAAAATTATATAAAAAGAAATACACAAAATTAATCAAAAACTCACAAATAAATATAAAATATATACAAAATATCAAATAAACATACAATTATAATAAAAATAACACATAGTTTCAATAAAAAACACACAATTAAAATCAATAAATCCAAATAAAATCACACAAAAAACACAGAAAAGCACAATAATAATTAAAAAGAAATCAAAAATTACAAAAATATCAAACAAAAACACTCAAAAAATTAAAAAATTTGCCCCGACACTCCACAAATCACTCCAATTACTCAAATTATCAATTTGTGGTTAAAAATTAGTAATTTTAAGTAAAAATTAGCACAAGATTGCTAAAAATTACTAAAAATAGCCAAAAACATTATCCAAAAAATTCTTGAAAAATCCCAGATCAGCACACCGACCTAATTGTTCACAATCAGACAATCGAAACGTAGAGATTAATCATTTTCTAATCACAATTTCACAAAATATCATTCTTTAAGCACAATTAAGCCATTTTGCACACAAATCATCTCAAAACTGTACATAAAATTAATACAAAAAATACCATCTCTTGCACAATGATTAATCACACTCAAAACAGCACTTTGCATCAATTAAACATCAATTTTGATCACCCAAATCTCAAAATTAATCAATCATTAACACACTTTTTGCATCAAATCATGCACCTAAGCATACATAATCAAATTTGATCGAATTTCGACAGCATTTTGGCGTCACAACGGAATCAAAAACCATAACCATAATCACTTAATGACCTTAAGCACTCTCACGCTTTGAGTGACCAAAAATCAACACCAAAATAGCCCCAAAATTTCCTCAAATTAGGCACTTCCGTCTACACAAAAGCGGGCATAAATCGCACCTAGTTTTGCATTTTATGAATGCACATCGTTTATGAATCAAACTTGCACATAAAATCAGTAAATGAACATTAAAATTAGCACCTTAATTAGGCACAAACTCAGCGGATTAAGCACTTGATTGGTGCCCAACATACTAGTGTGTGTGTGTGTGTGTGTGTGTGTGTGTGTGTACCGTTCCCGTAGAATCACCTACACACAACCAACACAAAAATCAATGTGTAGCATCATTTAGCATGAATGTAAACACATAATCATCATGGACATGCATCAAATAACCAATTCAAATCAGCACTTTGCAAAATGCCCAAATAATTAGTGAAAAATTAGTAGATGAAATTAATGAAAATTAGTGATTAAAGGGTGATTTTGGCTACGATTTGCGCACAAATGGAGCAAGATTTGAGTGTGTGGATCACGTAGGCATGTTATCCATACACCCAACTCACTTTCTACTTATGTGTAGCACAAAAAACACTTATCAATCAACGGGAAATTAGCATCAAAAATAGGGAAATTAGTGAATTTGAAGGTCAAAATTAGTGATCAAAATCAAGAATCTAATGATGTGTGTGGGTTGTTTTGTGATGTTCTAATCATAATCAATGCAAACCCAAGCACTAATCACACTAAAAACCACTTAATTAATCAACACACCTAATCTAAAACTAACAAAATTAACGGAAAATTAGGGAAATTAGTGTCTCCTAATCACACCAATGGCACCTGTAGCTTAGGCAATCGATCCCCGGCAACGGCGCCAATGTTGGGACGTCATCCTAGCATAGGGAGAACATCAACATAATGTCAATCCGAGAAGTACGATTCGGCTAGGGCATGGAAACACACAAGAGGCTTATACATGCCAAATGGAGGGTTAGAAGGTGAAACCTACACACAAAGAAAGCTACGGAGAAGGTATGATGATGCTACGAGGAGCAAGCACAATACTTACTCTACCTTTCGGCCTAATCTCTCTCACACAAGCTTAATCACGCTCACCACTCACTAATCAATCACTAATCCGACTCTAATCAAGCACACAATGAGCATAGATTAGCATAGAATGACCACGCCAGGCACACACACTCTACACAAGCCTAAACACACTTAGTAGCATGCTTAAACAAGAGGGAAACATGAAATTAGAGAGAGATTAATCGACAAAAGCACCACTAATCTTTTATTAATCAAGCATTGATTACACAATCAATAAATGAGAGAGAAGAGGATAGAGTGTAGCTATGGCATGAAGCCGAATCGTCCATGTACGCGCGTAGAGAGCTCAAGAACTCCATAGCCATCACCTTCTTCACAAAGCTTATCTCAAGTGAATAAGAATCCCCTTTCACATTGTGTGTTTTGAGTTATATACTCACTAGGCTTTTTAGAAGTGGTCGGGCACCCAACTGGCCAAACTCACTTAATCTGCTATCTGCACTGCCTAGGATCTAAATATAGCTCAATGTTTACAACTTGGAACTCTTGATGAGCCCAAAACATAATTACAACCCGCATTTGCGGTCATCTGACGAAAAATCCTAAAACTTAAGTGACCGTCAATTGTGACCGTAACTCCATAGATAGTCATCAATTCCAACTCTTCTCTGCATTTGTTGCTTGTATTTTATTCATCTTCATCTTTACTTCGCATCCACATCATCTGGCCTCGTTAGCATTTACTAAAAATAGTAAATAGCATCTTTGACTGGTCCATTTGGGCACTGTTGACTTAGCAGCCAAACAGTTGTAGTTGTGGAAGCCTCAGCTAAAGGGGCTCTAAATAATTTATATTTTTGTGATGATCTATGCTTTGAAAAAACAAGATTGAGAAAAATCACAAACCATTGCTATACTGCCCTCGAGAGCAGCATGGTTGTCCGTGTGCATGCGGATGGCTAGCGAGCTTGACAACAGTAGGTGAATGACGATTACTTCAAAATCCCATGCAATCTTCATGGTAGGTGGGTTACTTTAGAATGGAGCATATTTAGGGAGCCTCAAGAAATGGAGAGATTCTTGGTGGGCTTCCTATGCGGAATGTGGTACTTTCATGAAAGCACGAGAAGTTCTTGATGGGCTTCCTTTGCAGATGGCATCACTTTGAATGTGTTCATTGCAAGATATACACATTCTAGAGGAGAGAACAGTCCTCAGTTTTGGCATGATGATGGATCCATGAAAGCATGTGGAGACATGGAACCACAGAAATTTGAGGGTGCTTTGAAAGAAGAGCTCGTGTTTGATGGAATCAACATTTGAAGGGGAGCTTTATAGTTTTACAGAGAGGTAGTCTCTCTTTAATCAAATTCTTGAAGAGGAGATTCTTAGGATTCCTGGAGGCTTTATGCATATATACGTATCAGAGAATCGGTATAGCCACGGGGATGGGAAGTTGAGCTTTTTAATGGCAATTTCTTTGAGCCTACTCCAAAGATGGACACCAACATTGTGTGGATTTCCTATGGGATTTTTAGGGAAGTTGTTTCTTTTGATCCATCTACTCTATTTCTTGTTAAATTTGATCCTAAGGTTGAAGGCAAGAACTTGGATTATGTACGCTTTGTCTGTGGTTCACTATATGGGATATTCCTTGGGTGTGCATTAAATTTAGATACTAAGGGGAAGAAAAACAAGATTGCAAGAATGGTGAAGAGGAGAAGGACAGAGGATGGGAATGGGATGTCAAAGAGAACCATAAGGAAAGGAAAAATGCATGTGGCATGCTCCATTGTGGAGTGGGAGGAAGTGCATGTGGTAGGGTATTTTGAGGAGACTGATGAAATGCGTGTTGTACAAGATCCGCTACTCTCTCATTTACTTTGATGTCATAACTACTATGTTAGGGAGCCTCATGAAAGCATGAGAGGTTATTCATGGGCTTCTTGTGCAGAATGTGGTACCCTCATGAAGCACGAGAATATCTTGATGGGCCTCTTTTGTGGAATGGCATCACTTTGGATGCATTGATTGCAAGATATGCCTAGTCTAGTTGTGACATCACTTCAATGCATTGATTTTGCAAGTTATGCACACTTGGATGTAAAAGGAACATTATGCAAGAAATTTTCTCAGCGGTGCCTTTCTCAATATGTATGCCAAATGTGGTGCCCTCCCAAAAGCATGAACATTTCTTGATGGGCGTCCTCTCCAAGATGTCTTCTTTTGCAATGAAGAAGCTCTAGGAGTCTCTAGGTTGTTGTAACTAGATGCAAAGGGAAGGCCTTTCTCCAAGTGTATCAACCTTTGCTTGCACATTGAGTAGCTATCACTAAATGCAAGACCTTCACATGGGTGAGAGAATTCACAATGTTAGGGTCTATTAGAGAAAGATGTCATGATTGGTGATGCTTTGATTGATATGTATGCCAAAAATGTTGCCCATACAAAAGCGTAAAAAGTTCTTGATGGGCATACACTATGGGATGGCATCTCTCTTGGAGCGTGTTTATTGCATGATAAGCCCAAGATGGTTGTGGCCTATTGGAGGAACATGCTGTGCTTGGTAATGCTTTGGTTGATATGTATATCAAATGTAGTGCCCTTATAAAAGCACATAAAGTTCTTGATGAGATTTCTTGTCATGCCAAGGGCAACCCTGGGGGGTCAAGGACCTGGGCCAAGGGTCGACTGCTAATGGGCAGGGAATCCTACAAGGCAAGGGCCTATAAAAAAGAGGTAGGTGTTGGGGTGGTAAAGCCCAATGTGTTGCACCTAAGTGTTGGGTGGCTGGAGACTAACCAGGAACTAACACTAACCATTCATACTACAAAAAAGAATAAGGACTCATAACCCTAACACTATTGTGTTTGGAGTCCACTCAAACTTGTGTCTCATCTCTCCATTGTTGCACACACACACGCACACACACACTCTCGCAAGCGCACTTCAACTGGTATCAAAGCTCAGGGATTGGGAGCACAATTGGAGCTCAGCGGGGAGGCACATGGAGAAGCAGCAAAACTTGCAGCACGTTTTTGTAGATCTATTTTGGCCTACCAAAGCGTCCTCATTCAAGCCAATTCCCATCAATCTTGATCGGTTTTTTGTCCTCTTCAACTTTGTAGAAGAAAGTTTTCTCAAAATCTTCATCAATTTTGAGATATGTCACTCAGATTGCCTGTAGGTCGTGAAGTACAAGCTGCAAATTTTTACAGATCTATTTTGACCTATAAAAAAAGCTTATTTCATGTCCATTCCCACGTGGTCTACAACTTTGTAGAAGAAAGTTTCTACAACTTTTGCACGGTTTGAGAGATATTCAGTTCAGACAGCAGGGTGGTCTACCTTCATCGGTTCTTCTGCATACAGGTTTTCATTGCAAACTCTTTCTGCAATCTCTGTCACATGCATATTTCATGTAAGTTCTTGAGGGTCTATTAAATCAGAGAAACCGCTATAGCGGTTACAAAAAAGTTGATTTAAGATCTTATGCGGTTTATGTATTGTGATGGAAATATGCAAAGCCTATTGTCGAGGCTCGTGGTAAGGTTTTATTGAGCTGGGGGATTCTCAAATATGGATATCCTTTTGGTGATACAGGTTTTGGAGCGAGCCCCCGACATCCCCATAGTTTCGGCATCGACATAGGATATATGTTTATGCGGTTAGTGTAGTATTGGTGTGCATCTGCTGACCCGCCATTGTTGGCATTGCTCTCATCATTATGCGTATGCATTTGACAATGTTCAATTGGTCAGAGACACTCTTCTAGAGCTCGATACACTGACAGTGAGAGTTCTTTGAGATTCTATCTTGCCAGTTTAGCCACTTTGATCAACATTTCAATCATTGTACACATTTGTTTTGGGTTCAGAAGTCAATTTTGTAGGGGAGACTCTGCCGGAATTTTTCAGGTTTTCTATCATCTTCTTTACTCGAGAAAATCTATCACTTTTGTTCCTTGTCGAGTGATGGCTTCATCATCGGAGAACTCTTTGTTCAATATTGAGAAGTTAGATGGCACTAACTTCCCATTCTGGAAGGAACAAATTTACAATGTCTTAGTACAGAAGAAGCAGATCCGGCCAATAAAGATGAAAGGGATAAAGCCTGAGGATATGGATGAGTATGATTGGGAGGAGTTGGATGAGCTTTCCAGGTCCACCATCATGCTGACTTTGTCAAAGAATGTGTACTTCAATCTGAACATGGAAAAGACTAGCTATGAGCTATGGAACTTATGTGACCTGTATGAGAAGCAAAGTGCAACATCACAGGTTTATTGGCTGAAAAAGTTAGTTGATTTGAAGATGGATGAGGGCACACCCATGTGCAACTATCTCAATAAGTTCAACACAATTTTTAGTCAGCTTTCTATGCAGGGAGTCAATTTTGACAATTCAATCAATGCAATGTTCTTGCTAGTTACGTTGCCAGCAAGTTGGGATACTTTTCGCACATCCATAAGTAACTCAGCACCTCCTGATGGTTTAACATGTGCTGATGTTGCAAGTAGTTTGCTTACTGAAGAGGTTTGCAAGAAGAATCTTGATACTTCTTGTGGTACTAGCAATGCTCTTGTTGTTCGTGGCCGAAAAGACATTGAGTGTTATCATTGTCACAAAAAGGGTCATATGAAGAAATACTGTCGAAAGTGGAAACAAGAGAAAGGTAAAGACAAGAAGCAAGAAGAAGGCAAGACTAAGGAAGACAATATAAAGATTGAAGAGATCAACAATGTTTTTGTTGAAGATTCTGATGGAGACATTTATCTCACATCTGCCATGGATTCAACATTTTTGGTTGCCACTGATGACTATGCTTTATAGGATTGGGTTATTGACTCAGGTGCATCGTTTCATGTGACTCCTCATAGAGAGTGGTTCAGTACATATGATGCAGCTCGTAAAGGTCGTGTTCGTATTGGCAATGATTTTGCTTGCGACATAGTTGGTGTCGATGATGTGCAACTAAAATTTCAGAATGGTTCTTCATTCATACTCAAGAATGTAAGACATGTGCCGAAGCTTACCAAAAGATTTATTAGTACAGGACAATTGGATGACGCAGGATATTACTGCACATTTGGTGATATTTCATGGAAGATCACCAAAGGTTCTTTAGTGGTAGCACATGGTTCAAAGTTTGGGACTTTGTACATGCTACATGTATCCAATGTTAAAAACCATGTAATTTGTGCAACCGAGCATCCAAGTGTTTCTTTGTGGCATCACCAATTAGGACATATGTCTCAAAAGGGAATGAAAATCTTGTCTCATTTTGGTTATGTTCCTGGCTTCAATTTCTTAGACTTTTCAGTTTGTGAGCATTGTCTTTATGGTAAACAAACACAGTCACCACACAAAAGGGGAAGCACTTCGAAAAGTGAGCCATTAGAGTTAGTGCATAGTGATGTGTGTGGACCTATGCCTAACATATCCATAGGAGGTTCATTGTAGTTTGTTACATTCATTGATGACTTCTCAAGGAAAGTGTGGGTATATCCTCTCAGGAAGAAGGATGAAGTTCTTTCAAATTTTCAAAATTTTGTGGCATTAGTGGAGAATCAATCTGACAAGAAATTCAAGTGCTTAAGGTCAGACAATGGTGGTGAGTATGTCACTAAAGCCTTTCAAATTTTTTTGATTCCAAAGGCATCAAAAGACAGTTGATTGCTCCATATAACCCTCCACAAAATGGTGTTGCTGAGAGGATGAACTGTACCATACAAGAGAAGTTATGTAGCATGTTGTCTAATGCAGAGTTGCCTAATGGATTTTGTGTGGAAGCATTAGCAAATGTTGTCCATCTTATTAATAGATCTCCTAACAAGGCTTTAGATGAGAAGGTGCCTGAAGAGCTTTGGTCTAGGAAGCCACCTTCTTACAAGCATCTTAGAGTCTTTGTCTGTGAAGCATATTGCCATGTTCCAAAGGAGTTTTGAAGGAAGTTGGTTCCTAAGTCAAAGAAATGCATATTTCTTGGGTATGGCAATCTTGGCGAGATGGGATTTTGGTTATGGGATCCTGAAGCTAAAAAGATAGTTCGCAGCAATAATGTATACTTCAATGAAGAAAAGATGCATAAGAAGCCTGTGCATATAGTGGAGGTTAGGAGAGTTATCTTCAAAGAAGATGGAGTTTTCCACAATAGATTGAAGTGCCTAATGTCAGACAACAAGTACATAACCCTCCTATAGTACAAGATGTTGCTGAGGGACAACCGGCTCAAGAAGTTATTAGAAGCTACAAGAGTTTCAAGGCCTCCTAATAGATTTACTCCCTCTCATTGGACTACATTATGTTGACAGATTGCGGAGAGCCTTCCTGCTATAAGGAAGCCATGTCAATGGATGACAAGGCAAAGTGGGCAAAAGCTATGCAATAAAAAATGGACTCGTTGCATAAGAATCAAACTTGGAAGTTGGTTCGGTTGCCTAAAGGTAAAACGGCATTACCATGCAAATGGGTGTACAAGCAAAAAATTACACCTCATGATAATAAACCCAAGTACAAGGCATGACTTGTTGCTAAAGGATTTAAGCAGCAAGGTATTGACTTTGATGAGATCTTTTCTCCGGTTGTCAAGATGACTACTCTCGGTGTGTACTTGTGTTGGTTGCTAAAGCCAACATGGAACTTGACAAGATGGATGCCAAAATGGCGTTCCTGCATGGTGATCTTCAAGAAGAAGTTTATATGCAGCAACGAGAAGGTTTTGTTGAGAAGGGCAATGAAGACTTTGTGTGTCAGTTACAAAAGTCTCTTTACGGTCTAAAATAGTCATCAAGGGAGTGGTATTGTAAATTCTACTCGTTCAGCCTCAACTGCCCAATCAAGGGAGTAACGGAGGCTTGTTGTCCCTTAAAAGCCCCATCAGTAGTTACAGTATCTCCCATCTCAAAAGCTTGTATGCCGAGCTTTGTGGCCAACTCCGTCGATATGAATTTGTGAGTAGATCAAATGGGATGAAGGCATCATTGCTCCCTCACCTTTCCCCAAGCGTATGAAAGGGATGATCCTTTGCAATGAGAATCCTTTTTTGAAGCTTCGACCATGGAAGCTCTAAGAGTCTCATTGCGGGCATTTCTTTTGGAGCAAGAACGATAGCCATGTCCTTGCTCCCCACACTTAAAGCAATTGATCTTTACAAAAAACCTCTAGCTCTTCAGAAGAGATTTTGTTTTTGCCTTTGTAAACTCCTTTCTCTTGGGTCTTGTTGTTGTTGTTGTTGTTGCTGCTGCTGCTGTTGGAATTGCCTTGGAAAGAACTTTGAGCATTTTTCTTCCCCTTTATATCATTTTGATCTTTGTTTTCCATGGGCTTGTTATTCCTTTTGACCTTGTGTTGAAAATTGATACGAGATGCAACCCTAATATGGTGGATGACTTCGGTGATAGAACCGGGCCGTTGGGAGTTGACATACTCGGTCATTTCTTCATGTAATCCCACACAAAATTGTTTCTTTTGCTCAACAAATTCTATCTTTTGAAAGACTATAGCTTTGAGATGTAAATCCCAGAACTTGTCTACATATTTGTGGATAGACTCGTCGGAGAGTAGCTTCAATCTTCTCCATTCATTAAGCATTCTATCCTTGGCATTGCTTGCAAGGAATTGCTTCATTATGGAAACTCGTAGATTTTTCCATGTCCTCCGGGGCTTTGCCATTCCCGCGGAGACTTGCACAGCATTGACAAGCAAATTTTTGAAAGTTCATAGCTACATGGTGTAGCTTGGAGGACTCTATGAAGCCCTTCTCTCTAAAGGCCACATTGAATCGATAGATGAAGGCCAATACTTTGTCAATAGCACCAAAGGTTCCATCATAGGTGAGAAAAGAGACACTCTTTCCTCCCTCTTTGAACTTCTTAAGCTTTTGGGACCTTTTCCAAGTAGGGTAGGATTTGCAATGTCCTCTCCTCTTGTATTCTCAGGGAGAATCTAGGGGGATTCACTCTATATACAAAATGGGATTCCACCTACGAGCGGACAACTCTGATTAAACCCCTATACAAGACTCATATTAGGGAATATGACCCCCCTTTCTTTACTTATAGGACAATCAATGAAGAAAACTAGCATACCCCTATCTTACATATAAAATTTAGGTCTCACATGATCTGACTGAGTAAAACTAGTATAAGAGTGTGTAGCATAGTGATTGGCAACGTACTAAGGAGCCACTTCTATTTTGATAACTAGATGTATGTGCCCGATCAGCCTACACTTTGGCAACTCGTTCAATTTTGACCCATCTAAATTGCTCAAAAAACATGGTTATAAAGTTGAGTTAGGTTCTCCGTGTAAATTTGCATCTATCGAAACTCTTTATAGCTTTCATCCATCAACAAATGAATTGTAACACGAAACAAGAAATTGATGCAAAGCAGTGTTAGTTCTTGCCTGTATCTTTGAATCACGAGTTTGAGGGTAGACTCTTTTGGAAGCCATGATTTTTAAACACAAAAGCTTCCTCTCATTTTCTCCCTTTTTACACCCCCCCCAAATATGATACCTCCCTCCCTTATTTTTAAGCTTGGGAGATAAATTATTGGGACTTGACCCTAACTTATATGCTTATGTAACTTGTAAAAAAAAACCCGTCCCCTGCACTTACATGGTGCGGTAAGTTTTCCATGGTGAATCCCCCGGGAGGAGAATATCCGCTGCTTTCATTGGAAGAGGAGGAAGGTGAAGAAGAAGGAGAATACAGTGACCTCTTTCTTGCCTTTCTCTTCCTTTGTTTCCTCTCTTCCCATTTGGAGTGAAGAGGAGAAGGACTACAGGATTATCTTTTCCTCTTTGGAGGATCTGGGGATCATCGAGACCATCGTCTTTGTGGAGCCACATCTTTAGAGGAATTCAGATATTCACTCCTTTCTCCTTCGTTGGATTCCTCTGCTTCTCTTATCATAGAGAGTCTTCTTTTGGAAGTCTCAACAAGAGGCTTCCTAAGCTTTCTCTCTTCTTGGAGAGGAAGGGAAATCCCATAAGCACAAAGTATTTGGGTAACTTGAGCTTGTAAGGCAAGGTTGCCCATATCTTGTTGCAACCTAGTAATAAGATAGTTCACAAACATTGGGGCATCATCAGTAGCATATTCATGTGCAAAATCAAAGTTTTCAATATTCATTCTACTCTCTTGATTATTTTCAGCCATGCTAATTAAACTTATGTATATCTACTTTGTGTTTTGGTACCTTCAAAAACCTTAGTTGCTACTCTTCTTTACCTTTGAAAATGAGATCTCAAGTAGCCATACCTGTGGTTCAGAGATTGTTGATTTCAAAGAGTAGTGGAGAGGATCTAACATTTCTCGGTTGATTATGGTTCCTGTTGAGCTTTCTAGTAGCTCAATAATGGTTAAGCCAAAATCAAGCCCCAAGAGACTCCATTATTAAGTCTATAGTTCCCAATGGTGTACCTCGAACTAATTCCTTTCAAACCAAGATAATAGATCTCTGTTCCACTTACCCTCTTTCAATGAAAAGGTCCAACCTTTCATGGACAACATAAGGACCTCTCTTCTTAAGCAAGAAAAGAGAAACCAATAGCTCTCATACCAATGTAATGGAATATGGCTATAACATTGATTGTAGTGGATATTGGAATTATAATAGAGATCAACATGGACCATGAAGTTTTCCAAGGAGATATACACTCTCTATATGGGGATGCCAGATTTGTAGCATCTGAAAGATCAAACCACACTCTCTACAGACTTTGCCATCTTTTGTAGGAGAACTCGAAACAAAATTTGAGGTTAGAGTGGTACCTTCTTAGTGGAAAGCCACACCAAAGGTGACGGATACCAAGAGCTTCCATGAATTGATGTCTTTTCCTATAAGATGCACCATTACTCTTACAAAGATTTTGAAGATTAGAGTGCATCTATGGAGCCAAATGAGAAAAAATATGAAAAGATGGGATTATAAAATTGTTCACACGACCAACTCATAGATGAAAACATGGATACCACTTTACCTAAGAAACCACAAGCAAAACCAGTACCAACAAATAAGGTGGGTGATTACTGCAAAGTTCAGGAAGAAAACACCGCCTTACCACTCAAATACAAAGGAGTAAAAACAATAGCCATAGTTGATAGTGGGGCTGGAATAGCCATGTACCTAAGGGAATTCGAGAGAAATGGGGAATACTAGCTCTCAAAAAAACATGCATGAAGTCGAAACTAGCAGACAAATATGTAGAAAGACCCTTGGGAATGCTGGAACAAGTAGTAGTATCCTCATGCGGGATATAATATGAACATACCTCTACAGTAGTAGACTTTGGAAAATGCAACAACTTTGAGGTTTTTTTGGGATGGCCTTTCATGCGTCAACTCAAAATGGCTCAAGATTGGGGCTATGAAAACCTCTATTTGTAGCATAAAGAAGTCATAACCAAGGTTAAAACCAAGGATCATAGTTACAAGGATGTAAAAGAAACTCTAATAGAAGACCTTGCTGTCACTATGGATGACGAAACACAAGTGCCTCCTTGGCTGGTGAAGGATGCTCACATTTGGATATGTGGGACATTAGAATGTGGGATTCTTAAAAAGGAAGATAGCATACTAGAGTGCCTAGAAGAAGACAACTACTACATGAAGGAACCATGCTATTTGAACCCTTTGGATAAGATCAAATGCTAGCGACTCTTGAGGTCTACGTAAATGAGATAACCAACACTATGTTTTGCGATAAAAATGGTTATGACATCATATCCTTTCTAATAGTATTCATTGTCCAAGAAGCCAAAAATCTTTCTAAAACAGTTGAGATGGGATAGACCAGCGATTATAAAAGAATAGTGGACGAAGTTTTTGTACAAAACCTTTCGCACAATGATAAGGATAAATACCATGATTTGAGGAGCGATGAATTAGGTAACGATGATGAAGACGGATTTTCAAGTGGTTATCATATAACTCCCTTATTTACAATAAAGGTGTTGAAGGAAGCTAATGAGGTTTGTGAGTATGAAAGAAAAAAAGGTGAGACAAATTATCTACATCATGAAGCATGGTTCCAAAATGAAAACAAAGGAAGCATATCAACCACGAGAATATGCCATCATTGACATACCTGAAGAATTGGCCAAAGTTGTTTCAAAGAAGCCGACGCCAGAAAAAGCGCAAATGAAGGCAGATGAAGAAGCAAAGTTTCCAAATTCAACATCAAATGTTCAACAAACACAAGATCAAGAGAAGAAAAAGGATAAGAAACAAGATCGATTGTCTTCTACGAAGATCCAATTCAGCATATGTGGACAAATAGGACCTACAATCACATGTTCACTTGTGATAGATCCAGAATCAACAAAGACTATAATGTAATGGAATATGACTATGACATTGATAATAGCGGAATTTGAATAACCATAGTGATGTGACCATCACCTAGAGAGAGGGAATTTACAGATTGGGAATTTTACAAGGCTTGGGTGAAAACTGAAAAAATGATGATGATAACCTACAGTTTACTGAAAATGGTGTCAAGGTTGCATGATGCCAGTGAATCGTGGCTTGCCGGTGCGTCGGTGTAGCACGTACGTCTTTGGGGGGTCGGCCAGGGCATGCCTTTGGCACCTTTGCTCTTTTTGTTGTCGGTGTCACGTGCTTTGGGCCGCTTTCTTCTGTGGATGGTGTTGATGCCGATGGATCTTCCGTTTTTTTTTTTTTTTTGTAGTTCGGTGTGTGCTTGTATGCATGTGTGTGTATGTATGTATGGGTGGGTAGGTGTGTGGATATAGGTGTGTGCGTACGTGTGAGTGTGAGTGTGTGTGTGTGTAGCTGTATATGTATACGTGTGAATGCGTGCGTGGGAACGGGGGGGAATTATATATAAATATATAATATTTTTTTTGTTAATTTTTGTAAATTACGGATCTGTAACGCAGAGGCGGGGGAGGAGATGGGGTGAGAGAGGGGGGGGGGGGTGCGTGTGGGTGGGTGTGTGTGTGTAGCACTGCAAGGGCCTACACTGGCTAAGGAGAGAGAGAGAGAGAGAGCGCAGAGATGGGGGCTGCCTGCAGGGCACGCGCACAGCGCGAAGGAGAGGGGGGGAGGGTGTGGAGAGAGGGGGGGTGCATAGAGGGGTGTGTGTGGTTGTGTGTGGTTCTAAGCGCCCGCGAGGGCCGGGGGTAGGTGTGTGGGCGTGAGAGGGAGAGGGCGGGGCCGCCTGCTGCCGAAATTCGGGGGGGGGGGGGGGGGGCATAGTCAACGGGAGACAAGAGGGAGCGAGAGGATGAGTTAAGAGAATAGTGGGGGGGGTCCCACCATGGGAGTAAGAGAGAAGGAGAGCAAGGGGTGAGGAGGGAGGGAGAGGATAAGGGAGGGAGGAGGGTATAGAGTAGAGAGAGAGAGAGAGAGTGAGAGAGATAGAGGGAGGGAGAGAGAGGGATTGCCCTAAGGCCCGTGGGGCCTTTCTAAAGGAGAGAGTGAGAGATACCTAGAGTTAGGGCTAGGGGGGGGGATATTAGGAGGTGGTCCGCTAGGAAGAAAACAAGGGGGGGAGGGGGGGGGGGGGGGGGGGGGGGGGGGGGGGGGGGGGGGGGGGGGGGGGGGGGGGGGGGGGGGTATATAGCGGCCCGTCGGGGCTTGGGTGTGGACAAGCAGAGAGAGGGAGGGAGAATATTTGGAAGAGAGAGAGAGAGAGAGAGAGAGAGAGAGAGAGAGAGAGAGAGGATAATATATGTGGCGGTGGGCCCGGTGTGGTTGACCCTGGCACCAATGAACCTACCGGGCCAGGTGATGCAGCGACAGAGTAGGAGAGAGAGAGAATATTGGCGGAGCCGGGCAGTAGGAGAGAGAGGGGTTCGTCTCCTGGCGATAATGGAGAGATGTGTGGCCAAACTCGTGGTGCCCCGCTAGTGGTTAACCTTAGAGGGTGGGGGGGGGTATGGTGAATGGTAAGAGCTTATTTTTTTGTTTTTCTTTTTTCTTTTGGTAACAAGCCTTCCCTTCCTTAGGGTGTGGTTCTCACGGTCACGGTTTCGAAAGCCGACCATCAATAGCCCTCCCATCTGGCTAGAGACATTCATGCTTCTAGCCCTTCCTCGGCATCTTTAGTTGTGGAGTTAGAAGGCTCTCCCTCTTCTCGAATGTCTAGCATGAACTTTGGATCAAACCTAAGAAAATACCTTTTCAGCCTCCATCCATTGACTCTAGTCTTGTGAATTCTCCCATCTGCTTCCATCAGCTTATAGCTGCTGTTGTCATAGTGTTTCTTGACGATGAACGGTCCTTCCCATCTGGGTTGAAATTTCTTGTCCTTCCTGGTGTCAAATCTGTTGTCGTATCTCAACACTAACATACCTTTTTCCAGGCCCTTCTCTTTAAGCCCTTGATTGAAAGTGAGCCGACGTCGTTCTGTCTCCACTGCATAGTAATTGATTTCTTCTTCCCTATCTAGTTGGAGCCTCTCCAGATCCAGGATGTGGTTTTGGAGATTTACAATTGGGCGTTGTATCTGGCTAGCCAAGACTCATAAGTTGGCTATATGTACCTCAATGGGTAGAATTTCCTCCTTCCCATAAACTAGATGGAAAGGGGTTAAACCTAATGATGTTCAGAACGTCGTTCGGTAGGCCCACAGAGCCACCATGAGATGTTTATCCCAGTCTCCTGTGTGATTGTTCACCTGCTTTGTGATGATTTTTCAAATCATTCCATTTACCTTCTCTACCTGACCATTGCATTGTGGATAGTATGGTGTGGAATGTCAGCGTGTGATGCCTAACTTTTTCATCAGTTCTCCCACCAGATCACCTCTGAAACCTGGTCCTCTATCTGATATTATCTCAAGAGGAGTGCCAAAACGGCAACAGGTATGCTCAAAAATGAACTTTGCTACCTCTTGGGCTGTAATGCGAGTGGTAGCTATTGCTTCTGCCCATCGAGTCATGTAGTCTACACCCACTATGATGTACAGCTTACCTGATTGGGCCCTTGGTAAAGGACCGATTGCATCTATTCCCCATTTCTCAAATGGACCATATGAGATGATAGGAGTTTATGGCTTGTAGGTTAATGTGCGATCACTGGCCACTTGACAAGCCTTGCATGTTTTACACCAATGGTGTACATCCCTGTTCAAGCTAGGCCAAGAGTATCCTGTATGTAGAATCTTCCTACTGATGATATCTAGAGCAAAATGAACGCCGCCGCAGACACCATCATGGCAACTTGAAATTACCTTTGTGATCTCACTGGAGGTTGGCACCCGCCTGAGAATCTGATCCTTTCCCTTACAATACAAGTAGTCGTTTACAAGGCGGTATCTGGTAGCCTTCCTTACCAGCCACTGCTTCTGGCCTTTAGTGTACCCTTCCGGACATTCTCCTGTATCTAGAAAGTTGACGATATCAGGCATAGCATCACTACCTTGAAAGAGGGGTAGCATCAGTATGATTGCTCCTACGGGAAAGTCTTGTATTATTTCTTTGCTAGAGCATCTGCCTCTTGATTTTCTGCTCTGGGGACATGATATAGTTTCACTGCTTCAAATTTCCTTAGAAGATCCTTAACTTGGCGTACTTGACCAAGTAAAACCTGATTTTTACAAACCCAAGTGCCATTTATCTGCCTTATCAAAAGCAAAGCATCGCCAAACACATTTAGGTGCTGAATTTCTTGTGAAATACATTGTTCCAACCCAAGGATTAGGGCTGCATATTTTGCTTCATTGTTGGAGTGGGAGTGTAATAACTGCCCGATGGAGAATACTCTTTCTTGTTGCTCATTGAAAAAGACTATGCCAGCTGTAGACTAGTCCATTGTTCTCTTGTATGCTCCGTCAAAGAAAAGAGAGTGAGCTCTTTCTAGCCTAGGACTCTCTACCATTGGTGTTTCTTCCTTTGCTTCCGTGTTGACCCTTAGCTTCTTCTCATAGTGGCGATGAGTGAGAATTCCCACTAAACTAGCCTTGGTGGAGTTTTCTACTTGCATGGTGTAGTCAAACTCTTGTAATCTAATTATCCACTTAGAGATCCTAGATGAGACATCCATGTGTCTCATTACATATGGGAAAACCTCCTCCATTGTCACGATTACAAAGGGTCTAGGCAAGAGATAGGAGCGGAACTTTGTGGTAGCAAACATTAGTGCCAGAACCATGTGTCCATTTTTTGACGGGGTCATGACACGACTACAGAAGTAAATAGGACGCATGAAAGAAGTTTGGGGGTCCTTTTGCATTAGCACGGCTCCGAGTGTATCACTTCCTACACTCGGGCTCACATAAAATGGCTCATCCCACTTAGGGGGTGAAATGGTGGGAAGCTTAGCTAGGATTTGCTTTACCTCGGTAAATTGTTGCTCATTTTCTTCACTCCATGAGAAGACATCCCTCTGGGTGATTTGTTGTAGAGGGAGGACCACTTGAGATAGCAAGTGAATGAAAGTTGCTCCTAATGGGGCTTGGACGGGTCATTGGGAGAAGCTGAGGTCCCCACGATTTCCATTTCCGAGGGTTGGAAGGTGCCGTCTGCCGATGAAGACACGGGAAGGGAACCCATGCATAAACAACACCTCGACAGGGTAAAAGCTAGAGATTAGTATAGGGAGAAAGGGAGCCGACACAGAAGTAGTACCTGGAGAAGTATTAAGCCGAGGGATTCCGCACTGAAAGGAGAAGGCTATTGAAGCACCCTTGCCTCCTTAGCTTGACAGAAACCCCCGGTTGCTTGACTGATAGAGGGGAGAGTGTTTGTCGTTCGAGAGAGGCTGTCGTTGCCGTTAGAGAGAGGCGGGCACCGCTGCTTTAGAGAAGTCCGCTAGGGGAGTTTATAGTGGCTACCGTATACGTGTAGCACAGAGCCAACCCCAAACTTGAAGCAGTCACCTTGTCGAGCTTAAGAACCACCGTGCTTAAAGGCCACCAGCCTGCCACCAGGTGTCCTGCAGCTCCGCTACCTCGTGCTGGAGCATAATTGACAAGGGTCGAGAAATGTTGATAGTATGATTCCAGATTTCTAATTCCTTGAGTATAGTCAAGAAACTCACTCATACGGTCTGGATGATAAACTTTGTTCTGATAGTTCTTCTTGAGCTGGGTCTTAAGATAATCCCAAGTTGCATCATTAGGATCAACATTGTTTTCTGTGCAATGGTCTCTCCACCACAAATGCTTAGCTATTTTCTCTAGTTTGAACTTAGTGATGATAGTTTTGTTTATTGCAGACGAATGAGCCTAATCAAAGAAGTCATCCATGTGCTCAATCCAATCTTCAAGAACTTTGCCTATATCTTTGCTTTCCCCGCTAAAATTTCAAGGTTAAGACTTGCAAAGCATAGCATCGATGTCTCTATCAATGATGGTGTGTTGAGAAAAAATAGGTGAATTTGCGTTAGCAGCAATCACATTTTCTCTAGAAGGCATGATAACTTACTGCACTATATCAACCAAGGTCATACTTAGTACAATATTCTAATCCGCTTGAAGTCCTTTAAGACAAAATAGAATAGACTATTGAGAATAAAATGAGAGAGAGAATAGGAGAATGAATAACAAATAAATTAATCCAATTTCTATATCACAAAACTTTGGGGTTCCAAAAAGGTCTACAAAGTGTCTTAAAAGTTTCTAATAATTCTAATGGCTCTGACATAATGCACCCGGCAATAGCCATTGTGACATCCTTCCACCAGATGAAGGATAGCTATCCCATTCCTTGAGTATATTAGACGGGTGATCCCAATAATCCTTTTTGATATTTGGTTTAAACATCTTCTCATTGGCGTTGAGTCATACCATTGTTGAGTAAGGGATCGGTTAGTTACAGGTACTCCTATTTTGGTGTAAACTATTGCCTTCTTGTACCCGAAGTAGTCATCAAAGTAAGAAGATTCTTTTGGAAACACATTTGGTGTGTTCGACCCATCTGAGATGTGTATATTTGCACCATTTGCAAGACACTGGGATTTGTTAATTATAGGCATTGTATAAAAATTTTACATAGCGAGGATTGTGGATTAGTGACTTTTCAAATAAGTCAAAGAACAACTTCCAAGGTACCGAGCTAAAGGAATGTTGGTCGTTGGTTTGGCATTGATGGCCCCATACATTGAACATAGCAATGTTGAAACATCCCATAGCCATTACTAAGGGAAGTATGTTACTAAGGGAAGTATGTTTCTAAATAAGTTAAGTTCATAAGTATTTATGTACAACACTTGGTTATTGACAACAATCTCCTTTCCCAACTTGGATTGTATCCACTCGATACTCCCAACGATCAAGGGTTTATGTTCAGTTGGTCTAAACTCGGGGTTCCCTGCAGCGTAATGGTACCAAGCTTAGAATGTATTAGGTACAATACAATCCATGGACATTAACCTTTTCTTCTCTTTCCCATTATGCATGGTAGTGACAAGCCTTTGCACTTCCACTCCTGTTTGAAGATGCTCCTCCACCATAAGGCAGGAGAGTATATCCACCCATATCCCTTGAGGTAAGATGTCAGTCATCTACATGCACAACCCACTACTCAAGTTAGTTAGAATGATAAAACCAAGATTCAAATCAAATGTTATGTCCTTGAAATAATATGAGTCATATCAAAATCAACTTTTTATAACTGTAGAAAACCAAAAAGATACATAGTGTCTTAAGGGAGAGACATAAATACAAAAGGGACCTATGAACCAATTCTTGGTTCCTACAACCGATGTTCTACCCCTATGTTTGTTCACATCTTGAGTTTCAAATTTTAAAACTTCTACTTGTGCACTAAAATTCACGTCTTTCTTTTTGTACCATTCCTCTCCTCATGATACATCCGTGGGTGGTATTCCATTAAAGACGTTTACATGAGCATGCCGTTCATTTACATCATCTCTGTAGAAATACCTACTCGAGTTTAGTGCCATTGGCTTTGCTTGGGCAAAGGCACTAATGCCCTTGGGCTTCTCGTAGTCATCAAAGGTAATAGTGACATTGTGAGGATTGTATTTGAGAATAGGTCCATAGACTCTATTGAACCAATCCTAGGGTACATAATAGAATCGGTTAGTGCCATTTGACTTCTTCCATACTTTGATTATGACCTTTTCACAAAAGCCATATCTTTGGTTTAGCATGAGGACCTTCTAACTAAGTATGAGCTCTCAACTAGGTATGTCCAAAAGCCAACACAGGTTAAGGTAAAGAACATATCCTTGTACCTTGACGTTGCCTTCTTGGATCTTTTCATTGACCCAAAGCTGTGGATTGGTCATGAACCTACTAGGCACTTGTGTTTAATTTTCAGGTTGGGCTTCAACATATAACTCCCACGCTACATAACTGTTCGGAACAAGGTAGGCTCTAGTCCTCTTTGAGGCTCAAACCACTTCAATTCTCCAACGGAAACTGAATCCAACCGCATAATTGAAAAGAAGATCCATCTAAAAACAAGACAAAGAGAGAGAAAACTTAGTACACATGTGAACCAAAATTGAGTCTATGCTTCTTTTATTCATCAAAACTTGATTTTTATGATTTCATTACAATATTATGGGTGTCTCGAGACAATTCTCTAAATATTCTTTTAACTCTCATGACAGGGTATTCTCTCAGACCTCCCACGCGACAATGTGGTCTGTAATTACCTTCTAATTTTTATTTTCCTATGACAACTGCAAGAGCTTCAAACTTCTTAGCAACTTCGGCAATCCTTAACATTTGGGAGTGCATCGCCAAGTAGTAGAACATGTCTTCTAGGCCTAACCATATTCTAAGTTTAAGTAGCCTCAAGCTGACAAACCAATCTCTTGGACTATCATCAATGTAGATAAAGAATTGATGAAAGGGTTCTTGGTGCCGGGTAAGGTAACTACGGTCAACGCTCTTCCAACAAGTTGTTCTTCCTGGCGTGCCGAAAATTTCTAAGTGAAAGAGTTCCCTTTCATCCCTTGACAACCTCCCCTGGCTAAAGCATTCAGAAATCACTCTGGGAGTCATTTGTTACTACAAAACAAACATTCAAAGAAATTACAACACCGATGTTACACACTTCAACCACTTAACCATAACTCAAACCAAACACTTCCATTCAAGAAGACAAGTCAAAGAAGTACCACCAACCAATGTCCTTATAGATGCATCATGAACACAATATCTTTCCCAAACAGCATGCACGAATGTGTGCACGATGCATAACTAACCCGACTAGTATCAAGCTTTAGGCTATCCCCATAACCTGAAGTATAGGCTCTGATACCAGTGAGAGATACCCCTCCCCAGGGGTCTATGCACAAAATATGCAATTTACCCCTTTATACAATTTTCAATATACATCAGAGTTGGGAAAGCATTTGCATAGGAGAGGAGTTCTCAGTGCCCGACCACGCATGGAGTTTAGCCCATGATCCGGATTCCATCTAGAGGCACCTAGCGACTAGTGCTACCCCTGAATGGGTGTTATGAATGAAAGCGTACTCAAGAAAAATATAACATTGTGGAGGGTGAATATATGTGTACACCGCATTGCGGGGGGGGGGGCGGGGGGGGGGGGGGGGAGAGAGAGAGAGAGAGAGAGAGAGAGAGAGAGAGAGAGAGAGAGAGAGAGAGAGAGAGAGAGAGAGAGAGAGAGGATGAAATTGAGTGCAGAGAGACATGAGACAATAACAATAGAGAGTCTTGAAATGCCCCATCTAAATGAAACAGGAAACCATGTAATACTTCAATGACAAAATTTGGGTATACCATAACATCAAAAAAATTTATGACAAAATAACTAGCAGAGCACCAGACCTTGTATAGGGATAGACCGGTCACCCATCCACTTCCGCTCTATTATGGACAGAGAGAATTTCACTTTGTCGGGAGTGAGCCCGAACACTTCCAACCTACCTGATCCAGGCATAAGTTGAGGCCGCTTTGCCTCCCTCCATGAACTCAAGCTCTGAAAGGATCCCAAGTAATAGTAGGTGGTAGGGTATCAACACCAACCATACCAGTTTAGGCGCCACGCCTCTTTGATGCCCAACACCGGATGTTTAGTCAAAGCCAAGGCAAAATCATCGATGCGTTAGCCGTGTAGGTCATTCAATCCCCGATGCACTAACCGTGTAGATGAGCCTAACAAAAAGAAGAAGACCTAGGCAACATCCCCGATCCAGCAAAGCTCCAGTTCAACGACCCTTTTGTCCAAGGCTAAGCGATGTAGATGATCCTAGTCTTGTAGCAACGCTGCCATGAGAAACATAACACATGAGTCCAATCACAATAGCACTTTTCATATGCACAAACAATCCTTTCCAAGAAGTTTAGACTATACAATGTCTCTACCCTTACATGTCAACCATAAACCATCTAGATCACTTTATGATCTAATCTCAAAACCATAAACCATAATCAGACCAGATCACATGGGTGAGCACTCCACCCAACTCGGGTGAGGCACGACCAATCCTGCATAACCACTTTAGAGCATAACATGGCTGCAAAAATTTTAGCAACATAACCATATCTAGAAAAAAAACCAAGGGCCACACCGGCTTCCACGATAGAATCACAACCATAATCCATGAGGGAATCTTAGTCCTTAACCACAAATCATATTCACAATGAACAAACTCTCACACTTGGAGTTTGACATATCACCTGCAGTAAATCGGAGTCCACACACATGACTCTTAAGACATGGGCTTTTTTATGCATAAAATAAGTCGGACCAGTAGCTAAAAATGATATAACAAATCCAATTTTGACAACATCCAACCATGCAAGTTGATGCATCATATCTACGCTTCACATCTCTAGCACATAGAGCTAGTTTTGACCTAGAAAGGTGGAAAGCAATCATACCCATGCACAGGATGCATCCTCATCAACCCATAAGGTTTCATACATCGTATATGATAACATTCCATCACCATAAACATGATGCAAAACAGCTCCAACCTTTAGGTCAACCATTAACCATAACTTCACACATATGCAAAAAAAAAAAACATTTTGCCATTTTCAGGAGCATGCATGACATGAAAATGAAAGCGTTTGACCTCAAACCATTCATCAAGTTCATATCCATAATATAGACTAACACTCTATCACATCAATTTACCCATATGGTCCTCACACAACAAATGGTAACCCGAAAAGAAAGCCACTTTAATCATATTTGCCTATGCTGTTCGGCTTGACTAACCATATACCCTCACATATGTTTATGGGCATCTAATAACTGAAATAAACTCACCAAAACAAACCATAAATCATACATAAGCGGCTCGGTTAACTCACGACCTCATATGGTACTCCCCCTTGGTAGCACCCTTACACGCGTAGGTAAAACCGGTTATGGAAATATTAATAACTCGCATACTCGAGGTGATAACGGAGACCTAAGTACATTTATCATCAAGTTTCATCAAGCTTTTCAATTAATTAAGTGGGTTTGCCCATCCGGTGAATCTATATAGTGGTTTTCCAAGGAGCCTAGGGTCAAAAAAATTGACTGTGCAGTGGGAAGCAAGCTGTTTTTTGACCATATCTCTTAGCTCCCGCGTGATTTTCACATGGCACTGATGGTCAGCTTTTGAAACCGTGACCGTGAGAACCACACCCTAAGAAAGGGAAGGTTTGTTACCAAAAAGAAAAAAGAAGAATCTTGATCCGTTGGCCGGTGAGCGGGGCACTTTAACCCACGACCAATTCCCTATGAAATGAACGTTGATAAAATCCCTGCATCGCATGTAATAGCACGTTGACCATGTTTCCAGCCAACACAAACAACACCCTATTTAATCAGGGTATGCCTCGTGTTTGCGTGCTCGTTTGGGCACGAAGTTCATTCTAACGCCGTAGACACCGAGAGTTTAGTTGGTTGAGCCCCGAAGTGCAGTCCCAAAAGGCAATCCCGACGCGCTGGGTGATCTCAATGATAGCATGTAAACTATAGGTCGGCTTTCTTTTCAAAGTTCTTTACTATTTTCTATTAACTTTATGAAAATAAAGTCTTCAGGGTCTATGTTAGGCCCGTAGGATTCCGTTTTGTCTTTAGATTCAGAATCGTTGTATTTGCTAGAAACTCTTTTCAACATAAAGAAAGGGCCAGAATAATTGCCTTTAACCCAATCGAAGGTCAAAAAGCTATAACGTTGTTTATTACGTAGTTTTGTCTTCCTTTTTTATCTTAACTTCTTCGGGTATTCAACAAGCCAGCCTTTAGCAGGGCTGAAGATAAAGTAGCCTTAGGTACTTAAAGTGGAGGTAACGTAAATGAATTAATAGATAAAGACTAAGTTCTTTAACGTCGTCTGAGATGGCTGACTCAGATGAAGTAGTAGGCAAATTTGTTTCCTTTTCTTAAGGAGTTACACGTAAGTTTAAGGAAAAAAACAAACCTATGAATAAAAAAAAACCAAAAAAGCCATTAGCAAAAGCTTAAGCAAGAGTATCAAATCCAATTCAGCTGTGTAATTTAAAAGCATATCAAAGGGCATGCATGTGTAAGAGTATTGAAAAAAGACCTACTTACCGGATATCCCACCCGCCATTAACAGTGCCTAGTGCTCCAGTGGGCAATTAAGTGACACGCAAGAGAAAAAACAGGGAGAGTGGCTGAGTGGTTAAAAGCGACAGACTGTAAATCTGTTGAAGGTTTTCTACGTAGGTTCGAATCCTGCCTCTCCCATCCCAATAAGTGGCAATTCAAAAAAGATGTTAGCCTTTATAGATAGCGAAACGTATATTTAAGGCTTTGCCTAGGCTAAAAAAAACCAACATAACTATACAATGGCCTTAACTGCGTGCACAAAATCTCTCTCTTTTACCCACACCGTTAGCAATGACTAGACAACCTTGCTTCCCCTTACTCCACCCACCTTTTTCGTTGGATTGACTTTTCCCTGCCTAACGACTTTAAACCAACTAGTACACCATTAGACTTGCTAAATACCGACGCAGTCAAGTTGATAACGAACATTCTTGAGATGAGGGGCTCGGCTCAAACGATTACATAGACGAGATTACCTTCTTGCCTACCTTAGCAGTTCCTTTTAGAGTGGGCCAAGGACCCATCAAGCTCTATTTACGTTGATTAGGAAACGGCAAAACGCTAATTGAAAACTAATCATTATTTTCTTTTTTATAGAAACATAACCAAGCCAATGCAAAAGCCTATGCTAATAAACAGCCACTGCATGAAAAGACTATGTCCAAGAGACCGCCCCACAAGGTACATCTTGCGCCTATGGGCCACTATAACTGTTCAATACACTTGAAACTGGAGCACCCTAATAAGGTTCCCTTGCGGTGGGCTACCAAGATACAAGCCCTACGGGAGCAGGATTCTCCGAAAAGCAAAATCCCTAACAAATAAAGGCTAGGGATATGCCCATTTGGAGATTTAGGATCTCGATGGTCAATGGAAAGAGAAATGGACTATAAGTATATTTTACATAGATAATACTTAAACAATACCTTGATGGAAACAAATCCCCTGGCCCAAAGCAGTTCGACTTGGGATTAGCGCAGTGGTTCGGTTTCCTTGCGCATTCATTGAAATGGCTGGATCTTGGTCTATCAAACCATAAGTAGCAGATTTGACTACTTTGGCCCTTGCTGTCCTCGGAATCAGGATTAAGGCTACCTAGCATGCATCTAGGGCTGCTTGCGGCTCTTAGATTTAAGACAAAAATGAATCCTGAGCCAATTGAGTCTCCAATTTTCAGTTCACCAATACAATAAAGACGCAGCCACAGGTTGAGTGTTGCACGATTGTAAATCGAACACTCATTAAGATTTTGTACGGTGTTCGGTAGGTTCAATTCCTATAGCATTGAAAAGAATGCATTGGATGGATGCCTGGGCATTGAGAAAAAAGGACGCTTCCAAAGGCGAAAGGCCATGGGGAGATACCGTCTGTGATCCATGGGTTTCCAATCGGGAAACAGTATCCAAGCTTGCCGGGCATGCCGTGTGCTGCGGCTCTGCCTCGGACTTGAGAGACTTAGCGAATTGAAACATCATTGTAGCTAAAGGAAAGGAAATCAATTGAGACTCCGTTAGTAGCAGCGAGCGAAAGCAGATTAGGCAAAGAAAGGGGAAGGGGCCCCGAGAAAGGGACCTCCGCTTTCCCTGGCCCTGTGCAGGGGAGAACTTGTAGTAGGGGGAAGGCGAAGACATAGCGGCATTTCATTGAGACGTTGTACGATGTTTCAAATACTTTCTCACATCTCTTCAATACAGATACAATAACGATCGTAGCAATCTCCCCTAGTACCCACTAGTATGTCGGAATCCGATTAGTCATGAACATCGTAAGGTGCTGCTTTTCATAAATCCCAGCATACTCCCGGTTAGGATAGATAGGCCCCTTTGTCGAGCTTTCCCCCCAACGGAGCCGTACGTGAAAGTTTCCCTTCATATGGCTCGAATGCGTTTCCGGAGGCCCGCCCCTGTAACGCATCTGCAGGCGCTTAGGGATGAGGGGCATTTATAGTCTATGCGTAAGCGTCCATAGCACCAGATTTTGGATTGAGAGTTCGGTTCATTTTCCTAAGCTTTTTGCTTGCCTCAGGCCACTTACCGCATGGCCCACGTTACGGCAAAAAGCAGGCAACCGTAACCAGTAAAGTCAAAACGCTACATCCGCTTGGCAGCAAAAAAGAGATAGCTCCGAAGGGAAAAAAAGAAGCTCTTACCATTCACCATACCCCCCCCCCCCCTAAGGTTAACCACTAGCGGGGTGCCGCTAGTTTGGCCACACATCTCTCCATTATTGCGAGGAGACAAACCCCTCTCTCTCCTACTGTCCGGATTCGCCAATATTATCTCTCTCTCCTACTCTGCCGCTGCATCACCCGACCCGTTAGGTGCATTGGTGCCAAGGTCAACCACACCGGGCCCACCGCCACATATATTATCCTCTCTCTCTCTCTCTCTCTTCCAAATATTCTCCCTCCCTCTCTCTGCTTGTCCGCACCCCAGCCTTGGTGGGCCGCTATATCCCCCCCCCCCTCATCCACACTCGTTTCGGCTTTACTATTTCCCCCCCCCCCCCGCCCCCCCTTGTTTTCTTCCTGGCGGACCACCTCCTAATATTCCCCCCCCCAGCCCTAACTCTAGCTCTCTCTCACTCTCTCCTTTAGGAAGGCCCCGCAGGCCTTAGGGCAAGCCCTCTCTCTCCCTCCCTCTATCTCTCTCTCACTCTCTCTCTCTCTCTCTCTCTCTCTCTCTCTCTCTCTCTCTCTCTCTCTCTCTCTCTCTCTCTCTCTCTCTCTCTCTCTCTCTCTCTCTCTCTCTACTTTTTACCCTCCTCCCTCCCTTATCCTCTCCCTCCCCTCCTCACCCCTTGCTCTCCCTCTCTCTTACTCCCATGGTGGGACCCCCCCCCTATTCTCTTAACTCATCCTCTCCCTACGCGGCCCTGCCCTCTCCCTCTCACGCCCACACACCTACCCCCAGCCCTCGCGGGTGCTTGGAACCACACAAAACCACACACACCCCTCTATTCACCCCCCCTCTCTCCACACCCTCTCCCCCTCTCCTTCGTGTTGTACGCGCGCCCTGCAGCCCAGGCAACCACCATCTCTGCGCTCTCTCTCTCTCCTTAGCCAGTGCAGGCCCTCACGGCGCTACACACACACACACACCCACACATACACGCACACCCCCCCCCCCCCTTCTCTCACCCCATCTCCTCCCCTGCCTCTGCGTTACAGATCCATAATTTACAAAAATTAACAAAAAATATATATACATTTATATATAATTCCCCCCCCCCCCCCCCCCCCCCCCCCCCCCCCGGTTCCCACGCACGCATTCGCACATATACATATACAACTACACACACACACACTCATGCGTACGCACACACCTATATCCACACACCTACCCACCCATACATACATACACACACATGCATAAAAGCACACACCGAACTACAAAAAAAAAAAAAAAAAAACGGAAGATCCATCGGCATCGACACCATCCACAAAAGAAAGCGGCCCAAAGCACGCGACACCGACAACAAAAAGAGCAAAGGTGCCAAAGGCATGCCCCGGCCGACCCCGAAAAGACGTACGCGCTACACCGACGCACCAGCAAGCCACCATTCGCCGGCATCACGCAACCACGACACCATTTTCAGTAAACCATAGGTTATCATCATCATTTTTTCAATTTTCACCCAAGCCTTGTAAAATTCCGAATTTGTAAATTCCCTCTCTCTAGGTGATGGTCACAAAGGCCCACCTAGAGGTTTTCATTTTAAATAACTCCCAAGACAAAGCAAGGGTCAACCACACCGGGCCCACCGCCTTGCTTTGTCTCCCCAATTAGCTTACCCTAATCAAACTGGGATTACCCTAATCCAAGCAGCCAACACCTATAAAAGGGCACTAAGAGGTCACTATCGGGGGGGGCAGTTCATGAGAGGTCAGCACTTGGTAGAGTTTTAGTGGAAATAATTGACACTATTGGCATCACGAGGAGGGGACTCGTGTGATGGTCTGCTTTGGGAATTGCACCATGTGAAGGGAGCTACGTCCACCTCTTGACTCCAATGGTGAATGCACACACACATACACGTTCTTGGTAGCAAGTTTTACAATCATCGAGTCGTCTTTAGAGAACGCACCAAGTAGTGACACCATCTTCTCCCTACCTCTCTATCACCACAGTGTGCCGCCTCGCCGGAAGGAAGGTCATTGTAAATACTGCAAAAATAATTCTCCCTCACATCCCCGAGGGTTCTTTAATCATTTGCCTCTCTCCCTCTGTGTGTGTGTGTGTGTGTGTGTGTGTGTGTGTGTGTGTGGTGTAAGTTTGTGGTGTTCACATCACCGTGGTCTGCATCCTAGCCGCTCAAAGCTAGGTGGTGCCCCCTGTTCGCTTTACCGTGACCGCCTCGAGGCGTGCCATTGGCCCCCGGCGTTTTAGAGGCCGTCGGGGTTTAGGTGTCGCTTTACTCCCGTCATTTGGTGCCCCCACTAAGGATCGAACTCAAGACCTTCAGTTTAGAATTCTGAAAGTGACATACGCCATCAATCATGGACAAATGGCTGAAGGAATTTTCTAACTGGAGGACGGAAGAAGAGGAGACTACCGCCTTCATTGAAGTACTACTGCCAGGCTGCAGTGTCATCAGTATTCAAGAGGTAAATTCTCCATCTTGTGTTGCTCATTCTAACCACAAGTTGAGAGCATCAGGTGGGAGGTCTATGAAGTGGCATCACTATTGTCAATCAAAACACACTGTCAATGAGTGCCAGCAACGAAGGGGCTGAAATCGTCTGCATCGACATTCATCATGAAGAAGTCATCCACATCAAAGGAGGAAAGAAAACGGTGAGGCCTCTCTTCCCTAAAGAAATTGCAGACAAAGTTATAACCTTTACTCCAAAATGGCCTAAAGGGGCTGCTCGAGCCAAAGGTAAGGAAAAGATAAGCCAGTCTGGAAACACGTGACCCCAAAGGGAGAAGCATCTGGCCAAGCAAGTGCTTCAAGCTCAGAGAGTCGGGTTGTACCCAGCTTGCCAAAGAGGAAGTCATCCGAAGCTAAGCGGCGGAAGGTCGCCTACCGATTCGCACGACACATGCAAGTACTACCAGTCCACTTCGACAATCCTGAAGAAGTGGTAAGAAGATTCCCATGTCCTGAGGAAGAGTGGTTCGGCTACTGCTCTCGTTTTTTTGGAAGACGGGTAGAGGGTCTTCCTCCTCTCCTTGTACAACTTATCCTGAAGAAGCTCTCCACCACGGGTAAAACCCAGTGGGCTGGAGACAAGTTGCAGCTGAATGGAGTGGAATTCATGCAACACGCCGACTACGGAAATTATCTGCAATTGCTACTAGCCAAGAGGCTGGGAGTGGTCAGACGCGTCGCCATCACCCCGTACGTGCTGAGCGACGAAGGAAAGGTAGAGACCATGAAAGGCGATGACCTCTTGTGGATGTGCCAACTCACCAACACTGGCACGGTAAGAGTATAAGTAATTACTCCACCCTCTGTGCATGATGGAAAACGGGCTGACAGCATTCCCGTTCAGATTCGTGCAGCATATGCATGTGAATATCTATGTAGATAGGAAAATCTTCTACCAACAGAAGATCGTGTACCTATTCGGTGCGGCGGTACTAGGAGAAATACTTAATTCCCCAAACCCTATCATTCTCCTCATATTGGATTACCACCATTCCTTTAGTGTTTCTATCTTTATCCTGTTTTAACCTATCCACCCAACCCTGTAAAAAGCCGCTATGAGCCGCTACTGTCATTAAAAAAAAAAAAGGGTTTGTAATTTCCTGAGTCACTACCATGGCAAGTGTTTCTTTCCCCACGTTCAATGAAAAGAAGGGAGAAGATCTCACCACCACCGACTTTTTGGATGATTTCGACATTGCTTGTGTCGTTTCCAACAAAGATGACAACACTTCACGACTTCAAATTTTTCCTCTACTGATGAAAGTAGAGGCCAAGTCCTGGTATAATGCATTGCCCCAGTCTACCAAGAATGCATGGGATGTGTTAAGGGCTGCCTTTGTAAAGAGGTTTGGTGGAGGCACAACCTCGGAGAAGCTATGGCAGCTACTACTGACAGAATTGAAGCAGGGAAGTCTGCTAGAGTATGCCACCTATGAGTCCAAGTTTGTGGACTTATGGGAGAGATGGGTTGCCTCACTGGAGGAAGGTGAAGGAGCGCCTAATTTCCTAAAGAAGGACCGTTTCATTGTTGTTGGTTTGTGGTTGCTGCTTAGAGAGAAGATGAAGGGAAGGTTTCATGCAACATATGAGTTGGCAGTAGAAGTAGCCCGCCTTAAAGAGAAGAAGTTGTGCATGCAAGCAAGAGTAAATGAGTCAGAGGAAACAAGCTTGGCCTGACCAACCCCAGTGACTGCAACAGCCAGTCATAGAGCCCAACCGCAAGAGGCATCAGGCAAGCACCAAGACCTGCTAAATCACATCACCACCCAACTAGAGAGTTTATCCGTGCATCTGGTGCAGCAAGGGCATGCACCTGTCAGGAATCCAGAACAAGGGAGAGGACAACGAAGGCAGAACCAAGAGTACCACTGCTACAATTGCAGGGAAGACGGCCATGGTACGTACTACTGCCCACATCCAAGGAGGCAGAATTCAATAGAGGGGGGAACCTAGAATCATATCTATCCGCCAAGAGCAAGACCACCACCACCTAGGCAAACAGGATGGATACCACCAGTCCAGATCCTTCAACCACCTGTACAACAACAACCACCATAACAACCTCTCATTCCACCACTACCCCCACCACCTGCTGTGAACCAAGCGGTGAGTGTTATTAGCTTGGACGCTAAAGGGAAGGCAAAGGTAGAAGAATCAGTTCGAGAGAAGCACAAAGGGAAATCAAAGGTAGAAGAAGTGGATGCTATGGGAGAAAGAGAAGAGAAAATGAAAGGGAAGGCCGAGTCTAGCAAGCAAGTAGGTAAACAGACGACGGAAGATAGACATCGTGGACTTCTCACTAGGTGAGTATGCAAAACCCTATGACTTAGTTCAGGATGTGTTAATTCAGGGCCCGAAAATAACTTGGCCCCAATTACTCCACCTTGCACCAAGAATGAGGAGGCAATAGACAAAAATGGTGAGTACCGGGAAATCAAGACCCAGGATAGTTGGGGCTATCTCTGGAAGGGATCTCGACGACATCCTACCAACTATGGATGCCCACATCAAGGGGCAATGAATCTCAAACGTCTACATAGATGGTGGCGTGCAAATATGCGCCATGAGTGAAAAGATGATGCACCATCTAGGACTAGAGGTAAGTAGGCCGGCACCCTGCCGAGCCAAAATGGCAAATAATGTAAGAGTGAAATGCGTGGGCATTGTGAATGCGATCAAAGTAAAAGCATTCAATACAGAAGTGGAGGTAGACATCTTTGTCATGCCACACAAAGGAGAGGGCTACCCCATCATTCTTGGGAGGCCTTGGCTTATGGCTATGGAAGTTAAACAAGACTTGAGCACCGGAATGATTCAGATAAAGGATGCTAAAGGGAAGTCCATATTCTATGACGTGAGGACTGGGAAGCAACGCAACATGATCTTGGAGGCTTCAGAAGATGAGTCCACCAGCGACTATTCGTCTACCTCAAGAGAAGAGACAACCACCACTGACGGGAGCGACAGTAGCATTGAAGTGATGGGGGTCATTCTTAAAGATCCAAAAAGATTTACACAATCTGAAACACCCGCGACAAACCAAGAGGAACCATCAGGTACGCAGTCCTTAGAGGATGCAGGTAAGTTACAAAAAATGCTCTCAAATGAGTTAACCGATGAAGAAAGGAAGGAATATGTCTCCATGCTAGGTAACTTCACTACTTTGTTCATTGATGGCTGTGATAAGATCACAGGAATTACAGTAGTGGAACACCACATAAAACTCAAGGAAGGTAGCAAACCCGTAGTGCAGAAGCTCAAAAGACTTGGGGTCATCCAACAAGAGGCACTACTTAAAGAAGTGAGAAGTTTGCTACAAGCAGGTTTCATCTACCCTGTCGAAGACTCAGAATGGGTCTCCCCAGTAGTAGTCACACCAAAAAAGAATGGTAAGTGGAGAGTCTATGTGGACTATAAACCTCTCAATGCAGCCACGAAGAGGGATCACTTTACCCTCCCATTCCAAGATGAAATTCTCAATGAAGTGGCGGGTCACTAATGATCCACAGTGTGCGATAGCTACTCAGGATACTTCCAGATTATTGTTGCGGAAGAAGATCACAAGATAGCTCTTTAAAACGCTGAAATCTGACATCTCTAGCTCAAGATATAGCATTTTTGAGCCTAGGGCCTCATGAGGTTAGTACCAAGCAAATAGAGACCCCTCAAGGGCCTCTATTTGCTTGGTTCTGACTCCTTCATAGTCATAAATAGTACCTATCAATCACTATTAACTACAATCTATTCGAATTTAAATTGTGAGTACTTCATAAAAAGGTGATTGACACTTGTGCAAGATGCACAAGTACAAGTACTTCACTTTATAGGATAGCAATAGTGGGTCATAAAAAGGCGTTCGGCGCTTGTGCAAGATGTCATTATCAAGCACATTACTTTTTTGATGATAGTGACAATTTCATCAAAATGGTTTTCATGGACATTTTCAAAATGAGAAAAAGGGTTTTTTCTACGTAACGTTAGCCTCTTCCTATTGGCTAAGGAGCATTCTCTCACTAGAGCTAAAAGGTCCAAAAATGAGTCCATTTCTTTCCTAATGATGCTAGCTAACGAGGCTGCCCCAACCACCCCTTCGGTTGGTTTGTTATTTTTCGGCAGCATGTTGAGTCCCCTTTATTTGCAATCCTCCGCCACTACAACCTCTCCAACGACCCTTTTCTCCGCAAGCACCCGCTCATCCTTGGGCCCTCCCAACCTTGCCATTTCTCTCCCGAGATTCACCTCGTTGGTGGCCCTCGTCAACCCGCCCTCTTGGATCCAACACGCCCCCAGTTTACCCGCCTTCTCTACCCTGACCTCTTCCAAGAAGTCTCTTTTTGGCTCAAAGGAGCTACGAGGCCTCACGGCCAACCTACCCCTTGAAGACCTTGATCAACTCTCTCTCCCATCTTCCAAAGCCTTTGGCACCACGAATGCGGCTTTTGTATCACGGAATGGCACCTTCTCCCAGTCAACCCAAGGTGGTATTCTCTCAAGCCCCCCCTCCCCCCCCCCCCCCCCCCCCCCCCTTTTCACTTTCCCGACCACTTTTGTCTCCCTCTCCACAAACTCCTCTTCCTTTGTGTTTGCCCCATCCCTAGCCATGAACGTGCCTATTGAAACTCTACCCATTTTTTCCGCCATCAACAAGCCCTTGTGTTAGAAGCTGGACACACCCTACGGAAATTGACTGCCCGGCAGATTATCATTTTTTGTAATTATTTATTTATTGAGAAAACCCGACATTTCACCTTGTAAATATTGGGGCTTATAGAAGTTTCCAGATTGTATTCCAGTTTTGACATTTAGATTGAGTAGATGGTTAATTTGAAACTTTAGGGTTTGAGAATTGTAAGGTATTTATACCACTTTTTGACCTTAATGAAAAACCTTTTGTCATTTAAAAAAAAGTTTGAAGTCTATGAGTGAGCATACTGTGTACGAGAGAGAGTGTGAGCTTCATCTTGACGCTACATGTGCACCGGTGGTCGGAATCGAGTGCGGAGAAGTGCAGCGTGTTGCCCCCGACAAGAGCTACGCGCCGATACCTACATTGCACGCGTACGGTCCGGTTTTGCGAGCTCCATCTACGAGCTTCATCTGGTGATTCGGTGAGCATACGTTGTCTGAATTTGCATTGCAGCATATCCACGCGTTCACATTGAGTAGAGCTACACATTAGGCACTTTAGATTTCGAAAATGAAGACCTACAAATTTCGGCCAGACATCCTACGTGATTTTGCACCGGGTGTTTTGGGTTGGCGTTTTGGTTCATAGACCTTAGGGAGAGCGACCTATTGGTGTTAGTAGGGTCTCCTTCAAGTTCTATGGTGTTTCGAGATTGTTTGATGGGTGTTTGGCTCTAAAAAGCGTTGTAGGAAGTTTCCTCTTATGCACTCCTGAAGGCTGTGACTTAGACATAGGGTAGAGACCTCTCTAGGAATTAGTTAGGAGTTGGTCGAGTGTAGGTTGACACCCTATGCTTGCTTCCACGCGCCTACGGATCGAGCTTCGTCCTTAGCTGACAAATCTTGTTAGGTGAATTTTCACTGTGCTGACGTCCGTCGCGGCATATCCGTCCATGGGCTGACGTCCGAGAACACACTACTTTATTGTAGAAGGGAAATTAGCAATCAAAATACATCTTTGAAGCGTTGGTCATCCCCTCTAGTAGCCATCACATAGAAGTTTTGCTAGTTGGTTGGTGAAGGATTAACATAGAAGTGAGACTTTGCACAACAATAGTCCCTTTGTAAAAAATTGGCAAGCAGGTCAACGAACCAAACTGCTTGTGGTTGTGGGGTTGCCAGCTTGCCAAATGTGAACTCACTCTTGGCTCAACCAACAATAATTCAAGAGGTCCGTGTCTAGTTGGAGACTTTGGAGTGAAAGACTCTTCAAAAGAGTAGCGGAGCCCACTAACCGTTGAATGAATGTACATTGAGCAACAAACGATGGCAGCTCTACTCAACTAAGCTATGCGCGCTATTTACCTGGCAAATGATGGACTCCTTAGGTCCTCACGACAGCTTCCTAAACACATTGCAAGGCCAAAAAACGTTGCCAGAGGAAGATATGCAAAAAACATGATGATTGCGTATATCATTTTTCAATGAATAGAAGTGAATGCCCAACAAAATTACAAAGAAACTTCTCTGCTACAAATGCCTTCAGCCTATGAGTGGAAGAGATAGAGCTACAAATTCCTTCAGCCTAGATCCTTTGACTTAGGTAGATTTAGGTAGACTGAGATAGTTTTAGGTATTAGAAGAGTAGGAGTTGGAGTGGTAGAAGCAGTGAGAGGAGAGCTTGAGAGTCCAGAGAGGCCAGAAAGCAACCAAAGCACCATTATCACCATTTCATATGAAGAGTAGGAGTAGAGTAAATAGGACATCATGATTCAGAATCTAGAACACTTCATGCATGTATACTTGCTTGGTAGATTCATCACAAGGTTGTAAAAGATGCAAAAGTGTGTTTGAAAGCTGAAGTGAAGTCCAAAAGTTACTATGAGTGTTTCTGATAGAGTTGCAGAGCATCAGGAGCATTTCTGTCAGGAAAAAATTTAATTTTAAGCCAAGAGACATCCTACGCGTAGGATGTCTACAGGCTAATCTGGTGGGAATTTTGGGATTTTGAGTTGACCAGTGTGTTCAAAAGGTGGAGTTTACCCTATTTTCACATGGAAAGTGGAAATTTGGCCATATCTTGACAGGATAAGGTCAGATAGATTGAAATTTCCAGACATCCTACCCAAATTGTGCCAAAGCATTATTTTAAGACCAAAACCATAGGATGACTGCATGGGCATGATCTACATGATATATTGGGTGACTTAGAGAGGTTTCATCTCATTTGGGTGAGAAAATTTGGTTATAAGCAGACTTTAGCACTTTTGATTGAAAAAGGCTAGAACAGCTAAAATTGGGGATTTTTGAAATCCAAACCAAAATCAAAGCATACTACTGGGTTGCTGACATCAAGGGGACGTTGTGGGTCAAGTCTGGGGTCAAACAGGCCAAAAAGACATCCTACACGTAGGATGTTATCTGTGTGATTTTGCACTCCAAACCTAATTTTGAGCACACCAAAGTGATCAGCAACTCAAGGGGAGCCTGTGCTTTGAATTTGAAGCCATTCTGATGAAAAAGGCATCCTACGCATAGGATGTCTAAAGCAAGAAATTGAAGCCAGATACTGACTGTGAGCATAGCAAGGTGTTGTATAGCCTAAGGCAAGCCTCCTAATCAATTTTGGTCCAAATTGTAGTTGATTAGACTGATCAAGACCAGCAATAGGCTGTCAAAATAGATTTCTGATCCATTAACCGGCTTATAGGTGTCCAAATCAAAATGTAAAAACAGATGTGGACTTAGCACATCAAGGGGAATCCATAGTGCAAAAATCCAGGCAAAACAGAGCAGGAGACATCCTACGCGTAGGATGTCTACTGGGGCCTACTGAAGAGAAAATTTGACTGGGCTTAGACAGTGAGGTTCCATTTGGGTTAAGGGTTCCAGAACTTCTGTCAGAAGTAAATTTGGACCTTGTTTGTCCATTTGACGGAGCAAAGACTGAATTCAGACCAACATCCGAGGAAAGTACAGTTCTAGATTAGCAAACCTAATCCATAACATCAGTAGTGTATAAAATACAGTAGTGGTTGAGATTAACTCTCCAGTTATACCAATCATTACTAAGATCACCTCTAGCAGTTAAATGCTTTGATTCGATTGCCGAAATTAAACGCTTGTGTACAAGTATATTCAGCGGCAAAGTAAGAACTTGTGTGGAGACTGATCCTTTTCCAGGTGAGTGGTTGGATTTGTGATAAATTGCATTGATAAGTTTGATGAATTTAAGGTCAGGAAGATACATTTTTAGAGACCAAAAGGTGGCAGGTGACCAAGGTAGCTTAGTGTCCACCGACGAGAGTGTAACTCAGGCAAGGCTAGATCCACTAGCACCGATTATTGAGGAATGTAGTGATATTGACACTTCATCAGACAAATCCTTCTTCATGATAGGTAGCCAACAGCCAGGAGGTTTTACCTACCAGGAAGAAGCACCTCCCTAAATCCATTGAATGATTCCAAGTTCACTGTGATCTTCTTAGAAGGAACAAACTCAAGAGGAGCCCTAGTCTATTCTGACTATCGAGGACGCAAGTGCATTTGTATTGAAGAAAGACCGGCTCAGAGATTGGAGATAATTCGAGTCTATGATGATGGAGATAGATTCCGAGACGAAAAGGGGAACCACTATTTGATAGTTAGTAACCCTGAAGATTACAACAGATATGGAGATAACGTGGCGAAAGGGAAAATGGTTTCAAAAACTCAAGAACCACCACCAAACATTGATCGACCTGGAGTAATTTTTATGTATGATAAGAAAACAACCAGGGTTTCAACTTATAATGAGAATGTGGGAATCTACAAGCATGAGAGCGAGGGAATAGTCTCTTACTTTCACTGCAAAGAACCATACTTAACCGAGTTGAGCAAAGACAAGGTTCTTTACTCATTCTCCTATGAAACTGCAATGGGGAAGGATATTGTTTTTGTTTATAGATATGGGCAAGAATACCAACACATTCTTCTAGAGGAGGTAGAAAAGGCAACAGTTCTAGGAGCATCAACATATGCCCCCGACGAAGTGCCAAGAGCCACCTACACCCCTAACAAGTCTACAAATCCCTTTTCAGAGGAGTATGACGCTACCTCACATTCTACCCGACCGCAGACATTCAACAACCAAAACCAACAAGCAACTCAGCCATCATTGCGGGCATGGCTTCGACAGAGTGCAACATTGGAACAAGACCAAAACCGAGATGGTTATCAAGTCGCACGAGGGCTAAGGGATTTGCAAGAACTACCACTCTATTCAAGGTATCAAGGAGAGAGTAAACCAAAAACTCAAGGGTCAACAGAGCCTGGAAGACCACCCATAGAACGAGTTCGAAGAGATGAACCATCTCTTGCAAGAACCGCTAGAAATTATGGCTTAGGAGCACCATTGGGAGAGGAACCAGCTTATTATAGAAGACCAGAGGAGGTATATCAATTAGGACGTGGAGATCCAATGATGAGGTTTGTAGATCATCGTAGAATTAGACCTTCTCAAGTGCAAAAATGGGTAAACAAGAAATACACAGGAAACAAAGATCCAAGAGATCATGTAGCAGCATTTGTGTGTGTAATTAGAGCTGAAGAGGTGTTAGATTTCCTTACCCAATTTGCAAGCTTTGGACTAACCCTCGAGGATGACGCTGCTACTTGGTTTGACTTTGTGGAGCGTAGAGACTTTGAGTCTATGGAAGAGGTGTTTGACGAGTTTATCGAGGAATTCTCACAAAGGGGGATAGCTCATAATACCGTCTCACAAATCCATAAATTCAAACAAAAAGATGGGTAATTTGTGCAAAAGGCAGCCCTAAGACTAAAAAGATATGTTAAGTTCTGCCCTGTGGAAGAACTGCCAACTCAGTCCAGACTTATGCTTATATTCATCCAAGGACTAAGGAATGCAGATCTCCAGAAGGACTTACATATGAAGAGGAGCACGACGTTGAATGAGTTAACCAAGGAGGCTCTTTACCTTGTGGACAATTGTGAGGTCTACAAAGAGGGTGAGTTCAAGGACCTTGATGACGATTCATCTTCACAACAAAGTGGGAGCAAATCTTCTAAGACAGCACCGAAAGGGGAAGTAGCTATAAACCAGGAGCAGCTTGTAGAGGAAGTGCTAAAAAAGATTAACTTGTACACCAAACCCCAGGCTAAACAGCTCAAGTGGTGTGCTATTGAACAAAAATGGACAAACCATGGGACGGAGGAATGTTATTATAACAAGGGATATGTGAGAGAGAGACCTACACTCCCCAAGCTCAGGTAGCTTCTCCTCAAGTTCCACCGATGCCTACGTATCAAGCAAGCAACCTACCAGGACCTGTAGGTGTAGAAAGACCACAACCAGTGTTGGAGCAACAACCACCCCTACCAGGATTACGCCAGTCGGTATAATATACACACCAACCGTAACCGAATCAGAAGAGAAGAATTTGGTGCCTATGCATGCATATTATGAAGATCCCAATGGATATGCAACAAACCATGTCTATTATCCACCAGAAGAACCCTCGACACCAGAACCATGGAGCATGATAGGAAATACAGAACCACCAACAACTACACAGGCAGTAGGAGAAGGAAGATATAGCTTAGATGAACGAACATTATTGTTCATAGCTAATGGAGGCATGGGCGGACAGAGACAGGCATACCAACAAAGAGGAGCTCAAGGAGCACCTCAACAACCCAAGGGACCCTGCTACAAGTGTGGTGGAGACCATTGGCTAAGAGACTGTCCTCATGATGAAATCATTAGGGTCAACGCATATTGCACCGAGTATGGAGTTACTCATTTGATTCCGGATTTCCCTAAGAACCCTAACAGAGGAGCAAAAGCTACCTTGAACATGCTGGAAACAGTGCCTTCCAGTGGAGGGTCAGAAAATGAAACAATCATACCTATTCAGGCGGTGACACGAGCCCAAGCTCAAAGAATGACGAACGAACCCATAATTGAAGAGCCAAAAACCGATGCCCCAAGTTCAGAAACCACTTGGAACTTGGAAAGCTAGAAAGGCGCGTATGAAAGCCAGGAAAGAACGAGAGCAAACAGCTCTATCCGAGGAGTTAAAACACACAAAGGATAGATTAGAGCGGTTAGAGGATCTAGCTAGCCTAAGCTCACACACCGCGGCAACCATAACACCCAAGGAAATAGCATAGCCCAAAAGTGTAGGATCAGGAGGATCAGTACTGGCAGACAAGGTAAATGAGCAGTTGGATGCACTTCTAAAAGCTTACGAAGCCAGACTCAAAAGAAACCAAACCCAAGAGAAAAGATGGATGACTTATCCATATGCTGAAATAGAAAAACAGAGGTTGGAAATGTGTAGAAAGATGATTGAAACAGCTCAATCTTTGATGGAAAACCCGCTTGGTAAACCTGCAAATTGGCAGGAGGTACCAGCTCCAACCCCTATCCAACCAGCTTTAGAGGAACAAGTAGAAACGAAGGAAAGACTCACGAATGCCTATGAGTCTAGGGGAGAACCTATCATAGTGCCAAATACAACAGATGAGGCAAGTGACGGGTTCCAACCTAAAACATTGGCAGAAATGGGTAAGGACTGTAACGGTCTAGATGATCTGTGGAAGCAAATCCGTGAAGCCAATGAAGCAATAAGGGTGAGTAACCACATAATAGCACGAGAAAAGAGAAGAATGAGATCTTACCTCCTATTGAAGAATTTGAGGCAAAGTCGCAAATGAACTTTGATATACATTCACAAGGGGGAGACCAGGGATCAGTTAATTCGGGGCACAGCCAACTAGACTCGCTGAAAACTCTACCCTCTTACCTAGGAGAGTATGAAGCCAAGTCTGAGGTGAGAGCAATCCCATCTCAAAGACTTTCTTCTAACAAAGTGATGGATTCACAAGGGTTGATTGAGTTATTGTCCACCGCGGTGGCATGCACAATCACATTAGCTGAACTCCTAAGGTTACGACCAAACATGTGGACCACAGTAGGTAAATGCCTAGAAAAATTTGGAGTGAAAGACCCCACCCTGAAGCTTCAGGAAGGGACCAGAGAATTGGAAAGGCCTCAACTAAACACTAGGCCAGTACCTTTAAACAAAGTTGGAGAGTATTGCGAGGGAGAAGATGGAAACACCACGCTACCAGTAGAATTCCAAGGAGTAGTTTCCAAAGCTATTCTTGACAGTGGAGCGGGACTTGCTATCGCCACCAAAGAAATCTGGAAAAAATGGGAAAAACCAGCTTTAAGAGCTACCAGAATGAAATTGCAATTGGAAGATGGGTTCATGTAGAAGCCTCTAGGATTCTTAGAAAAGGTGATTGTCACTTCATGCGGAATCGAGTATGAGCATACATTTGCAATAGTCGATTTCGACAAAAAGAACAATTATGAGATCATCTTGGGAAGACCGTTCATGCGACAATTGAAGATGGTCCAAGATTGGGGTTACAACCACATATACCTCAGATATGGCGAGACAACAACCAAGATACACCTAAAAGACCATAGTTACAAGGATGTGAACCAGACACCAGTAGAAGAGTTTGATTCAGCTACAATCGTAGGATCGGAACTCCCAGCATGGTTAGGGCAACAAAAAGAGCTATGGATGTGCGGAGCTTCACACTGTGGGAGCTTAAAAAGAGAGGAATGCGTCTTAGAAAGAGCAATTGAGGACAAGGAGTATATTCCGGAACCTTTTCCTGAAGACGCTTTAGAACCTCTAGAATGGGAACACATACTAGCAACATTGGATGTCTGTACCATTACAGATAGTCCAACAACAAAATTTTGCGATAAGGATGGCTATGATGTGCTACCCTATTACATGGTAAGCATTATACCAGGAGAAGATGAGACGATAGAACCACCAGAACAAGAAGAGCTTTATAGATCCTCTGAACATCTGGAAATAAATAATGATGCAGATAATGAGTGTTCAGACAACTCAAGTGAGCGTGGGGGGAAAACAGAGAATATCAAGTTTTATGATTTTAATAATCAGCACCCTAGACGCCAAGAACGCTATAGGAGAAAAGGAGCAGAAAACAAAGCGAGAGAGAACCTGATGCCCAAGATAAAAGGTAAAACTCACTATCTGATGCTTGTAAAAGCAGGGGATTGTGTAAAAGATCAAATATCATGAAGATTCTCAAAAGTTGGAAGTGAAAGAACGCGAGAGGAAAAAAGACAAGTACGAAAAGCTAAAACAGAAACAAAATCACAAAAACCTCAAAAGTCAAAAAAAGAAACAACGAAAGACCAAGAGTGGACCAAACTGGAGCGTAAACAGAGATACCAAGAACTGAAACGGTCTTTACGAGAGAAATGGACTACTGAGGAAGATAGTGATGGTAAAGGGCAGTCAGAAAAGGGAAACATGAATGTACCATCACACTATCGGAAATTCACCATCCAGGACAGAAAAATCATAATGACACCACCAGTCAGGGAAAGAACCAACCAGGAATCTTACGATGGGCCAAAAAATGCGAAAAGGATAGACCTCGTGGAACCAGGTGATATATAATGTTTTGCAGTGATGTTTTTGATTTATTATGATTTTTGGGGATTTTCTGGGTTTGATTTGCTATTTTCCTTTTAATTTTGCTAATTTTCGGCAGAAAAACTTCAAAAATACAAAAAGCAGGTGAAAACCAGTCGTAATGAAAAACAAAAAATATGGGGATGATCAATGACTATAGGACAACCTATGGTACAGTGGGGGTGCAATTATGAGACTGGAGCGGAAAGCGTGTTTTGGTCAGATTTTGACCGAAATGCCAAATCTCTAGTAAACTGGGCAAATGGAGTCCAAATCAAGAAATTCTTGAGCCTAAACCGCATCTCGCAAGAAGTTGGGAGCACATGTCAAATTTCATGAAAAGTGGTTCGGGGACCTCCATTATAAGAAATTTTCACCTCATTTTTAGTTCATTTTCACTATTGTCCTTTGAGAGGGAGCTTCTGCCACCTAGAGCGAGTGGAACTTCTAGCAGCTTCTACGACGCGCATGACTACCCGAGAGGCTTCAAACATGAGAGGTAGGCTCACCATCTTGAGCTTTTCGCGCATGTTTGTCGTTTTGTCGCGAAAACTAGCGTAGGGTTCACACACAAAGCGGGCAGTAGAGACCTACAAGTAGAAGTGGCCACCTAACGGCTAACCCAAAAGCAATGAGACTTCATCGGCAGCTTACCCTATCATAGGAGACCAGTCTTGGATGTCCAAAGGCAGTAGAAAACCATCGGAAAAAACCCTAATTCCTAGAATCCCGCAAGAGGCCACCAAATGGAAAATCGGCGCGGAGAAGTGCCCAAATGCTACCAAAATTCATGGGTAGGAGCATCTCGACATGCTCAACAAGTCTATGTAGCCCACATGACCAAAAGGTGATCCGAAGCGGCACTAAAATTCAGAAATGGCATCAGACACACAAAGCATCAAATAGCTCTCGCGGCAAAACCGCATGTCCGTTTGCCACCAAACTTCACGAGCGGCTTTCCTAGACCATCAACAACCAAGTCCTATGGTGGTAGACCACCACAAGTCATCGAAGACATGTAAATGCAACCACGGGTGCTTCTAGAGCGACAAATTGCCAAATGGAGCTCTGGTGAAGCCAAGGTCGACAAAAACCATACGGCAAGGATCCCCAAGGGATCGGGAAGCTATGGAGACCAACATCAAGAAATTTCATCGGCCGAAAAGCACTCCAAAATTCAAAAAACGGCTCGGAGGCTCTGAAATCCACACACGGAGTTACTTTCTATCCATTTGACTTTTTTTGTTGAAATTATGCTTAAAAGGGACTCAGGGGGACTAAGGGCAAGCACTAGTGACAGTTTCCATGGAAAAATCACCAGGAGACATCCTACACGTAGGATGTCTCAAGGCCATTTCTGGGCACAGAACCCAACATTTCTCATCAGACACATTTTTTGAATAGCCTTTACATGCTAGCCACCAAGTTTCATCACATTTGGACCAAAATTGACCTCATATGCATGAAAAAATGCAAAATTAGGGCATAGAGGCAATAATGGGCCTTAAACCTACCAAAACTTGTCCAAATCACATGAAACTTGCACAACACATTCATGAGCACATAGCCAACCAACCTGTGTGGTCACCTGCAAGAAATGATGAAAAAGACATCCTACGTGTAGGATGTCTATTTGACATTTTTGACCTACAAGGGGTATTTTTACATTCCAGATATTTTCTTATCATCTTGAAGAGCTCATATATCAAGTTTGAAGCCATTCTAATCAATTTTGACCCCCAACACCTTCAAGATACACTTTTTGAGCCCAAAAACACTACACAGGGTCTTACTAACATCAATTCTTGTCCAAATCAAAATCCAAGAGCATGGCCATGTTCCACATGCCAAGGACTACCCACATAACAAATCCCAAGCCATTATGATGAAATAGACATCCTACGCGTAGGATGTCTCCAGCATGTTTTTGAACTTCTGTGCAAAGAATGGCATCATGGAAGCGAATACCATGGTGCAAGGAGCCCATATATCAATTTTCAACCCATTTGGATATCATTTACTACCTGTAGTGGACTTTTACCCTATTTGTGAGCCTAAAGCCTGAATCTGCTCAAAAATCCACTTTTTGATGCCCAAATCCAATTCCAAGCACATAGCCATGTTGTACAGGCCAAGGACCACCAGCATGTCAAGTCTCACCCAATTCTGATGAAAAAGACATCCTACGCGTAGGATGTCTAAATGAAAATTTTTGGCCAGAAATTCACTGTGAGCACATGCACAGTTGCCCAAGTTCCTTTTAAGTTTTATTTTCAATTTTCAAGTCATTTGGATAGTTAAAACTCAGTTTCTCGCTGATATGGGAAAAACGCTAACTTCTGACTACTGAGTGCAGCAGGATCTATGGTAGCCGCAAAGTCAGCGGCAAAGAAGAAAAGGATGACCATAAAAGATTACCTAGAAGAGGTAGAGCCCTTCGTCATACCAGAAGGAACTCTAAAGCCAACAAGCACATGGATCCAAGAAGATCTGCTAGAGTCAAATGATCTAAAGATCTACCAAGGCGTGTTCAAAGACACCGAAGGAAATGTGATAGAGCTACCAATGCTACTGCGGGAACTCAATGAGTTCGTCAGAAGCAAGATGGCAGAGTGTCTGGAGAAGATTGATCTCCACAATTATTTTGAAGCGGTGCCGACAGGTATTGACATAAAAAGAGTATGGGAATTTGTGACCACCATCAAAGAAGATGGAGTGGCTCGAGTCACGGATCTGCAGGGCAAGCCAGGCATGGAGATTCTAATCACTGAGAGAGTAGTGGCAGCTGCACTAGACCTCTCCAACAAGGGAGATAGTGTAACCAAAAGGAGAGACGAAGTAAAGGTGTACACAGAGAAGAAAGCCAACTATACCTTTGAAGACATTGCCAACCCCAAAGTGGCAATCATGAGTTAGCTGTATAATCAATGTACAAAGCGTCCACAAAAGTACAGAATGCCGCATGCAGCAATTGCCACAACATTCACCTGGGCAATGCAGAAGAGCAAGCCGAAGGTAATCAATTATGCAACTTATGTACATGATAATCTGGTGAAGATGGGCAACAAGAACCCCACATACATCGTGCCGGGGGAGCTAATCACAAAGGTGATTTATGGAGAATTGCACGCCAAGGGGAGATGGCCCGACCCTCCATCACAGAACGACTGGCTAAGGCTCAAGGAAGACAAGGAAGAGGAACATCCAAAAGCACCGAGGGTGGCAACCCATTTGAAACGCTGGTTAGAAACCGTGCAAGAAGAGCAACCAGAGCTAAAGAAGGGAAAGAAGGAATCTTCCCAAGTGCCAGTAAATGACAGAAGGCGGCACGTCTAGAGCAGCTGATGAAAAGTTTCAGGGCCGAAAGAGCCCTCAAAGGAGATTTGAATGAGCTATGGAAGCCGTCTCTAGAAGCGTCTCTAGAAGCAATGTCGAGATCATCCCGAAGGGTGCACAGAGACAAATTCCATGACTACATTAAGAATTTTGAGATTCTGGATTCCACAACAGAAAATATCCCACATGTACCATTTACAGAAGAGGAAGTGGAGCAAGTCCGACGGAAACTGCTAGAAGAGCAGGAAGGCCAAGAGAGAGAAAGGGAGACAAAGGCGGACAGAGATTTCAAGAAAAAGCCGACAACTCCACCGGTCAGCCCTCCGCCCTCACCACCTCCTCGTAGCCCTCCACAAGAAGAGAAAGAGGAGCAAGACAAACCAAAAGACCAAGAAGAATCAAAGCAAGAACAAATCCAAGAGCAAGAACCAAAAGAAGAAGCTAAGCCTAAGAGTGAGCAGCCAGAGCCAAATGAAGCAAGGTATAACACATTTCTAGACCTGCTAGCTTTCGGATATACAAAGGAAGAGGCTGCCACAGTCGCATTTGACTTGGCAAGCACGGGGCCCAAAGAGCAAATGCAGAGCCTGAGGTTAGTGGAGCTTAAAGAAATGGCCACTGATACAGTGGACCTGCACCCGCCCACCAATGATTGGGATGTGGTGATGACAAAGCTAACCGGGCTAAGAGCACAGTCAATGGCCTCAGAAAGTGAAATGGCAACTCTCAAAGCCACTGAAGTGCAGATAAAGCTTGAAGTTGACACTTCAAAAACAAAGCCAAAGGCAGATAGAGAGAGAAGCAGAGCTACAAGCCAGTCTGGCAAAGGCATTGCAAAGATGCCAGGAAATGGAAAGAGAAAATCAGGAAGCAGCTCAAAGACTGCAAGGAGCTGAAGAGGAATGTACACAACTCAGCAAGTCATTGACAGATGCAGAGAGGGAAAGGGATAACCTAACCCTACAACTTGCTGAGGAGTCCAAGGAAGTTGAGGCCATGAGAAATGCCAAAGAGAAGGCAGAAATAGAGCAGGAGGCCAGCTAGGATGAGGTCCTTGAGCTCAAGGACCAGCTTAAAGTTAAATATCAAACCATCCAGCGGCTACGGGCATCTCCTGCCAGAGTCAGAGCTACCATCTCGACTCACACCACTATAGAGAGCCAGATCTATGAAGAACAGATGAAAGAGCTCCAGAAAGAGTTGACCTTAGAGAAGAAGCAAAGGTTGATGATGGCAGAAGGGTCGGTGGTGATGCAAACACACATGGAAGAATAGAAGAAAGCAATGCCAGATGAGCTAGAAAATATCAAGAAAAAGCTCGAGGAGGCGGAGAAGATAAACGTCGAGTTGAACGACCTCCTCGTGAACATGGGAGAAGAAGCTGAAGCACAAAAACAGACACTCCAAAAGCAGATAGAAGAGCTGAGAGGACAACAGGCGGAAGAGCAGGCAGGCACAGGGCCAGCAGCCATGGAAGGCATAGACCTAGAGAATGTGGCAGATCCTGTGGACACACCCATGCAAGACGAAATCCTAGTAGGACCCTCTCAAGAGCCACAAGATCTGACACAAGAAGAGGAAGAGAAGCTGCGCAAGGCCATAGAGGCAGAAATCAGAGAAACGGCCAAGGAAGCCTTGGAATGGGAGCAGAGGGTTTTCTAATCCATGACCATTCAGAAGACAGATGCTAGCAACCTCCGGCGTGAATGGCTACAGCCCTCTCTCCCATATCCTTTGCTAAAGTACGAAGCCACCACCATCAACAAGAGGATCAGAGAAGAGGCGACAGTGCCACTCTACACAGCAGATATCTCCCAGCCTAAAGGGGCAAAGTTGATAGTCGACTCCCAACCCAGGTGGAGAAAGGCATGGCTAACGAAGTATCCACAGTACCTAATCCATTTGGTAGAGGCACCCAAAATCATTAGAGATAACCTAAGCTTCTGCCCTCTACCAAGGATGCAGACGTGGAAGGCCCAAGAGATACTACAAAGAAGCCAACCCACTTGGCTAAACTATCCAAAGCTGCCAGGCTTGAAGGTAGGCGAGAGAATAAGTGTTCAATACATGGTGAAAACCCTAACGGGCGCCATCAAATTGTTCACTGGCTCGCCTGACCTATCTTGCATAATGATGAGGAAGATCTGTAAAACTCTTTTGGCAGTCTTCGAGACGTTCAAACCAGGCCAGGTGACAGCTAGTATCTTCTTCTTTCAAGATACTTACAGATGTGCATATGATCTGTCTGGTCAGCCTTCCAAGGAGGTGATACATGCATTGTATCAAAGGATCATGTTTTTGCCATCCTATCACCTCCAGGCCTTCAAAGAAGCTTTCTACACCGGCTTCTTCACCATCAACACTGATATATTCGGCCCAACACTACTGGATTTACATGCAAGATACGAGTCGCTGCTCAAGATGCGCGAAACCATAAGATGAAGAAGCAGTTCAACAGCCATGTAGAGGACGACATGAGCAAGGAGGGGGGGAGTGTTAGAAGCTGGACACACCCTACGAAAATTGACTACCCGGCAGATTATCATTTTTTGTAATTATTCATTTATTGAGAAAACCCGACATTTCACCTTGTAAATATTGGGGCTTACAGAAGTTTCCAGATTGTATCCCAGTTTTGACATTTAGATGGAGTAGATGGTTAATTTGGAACTTTAGGGTTTGAGAATTGTAAGGTATTTATACCACTTTTTAACCTTAATGAAAAACCTTTTGTCATTTTAAAAAAAGTTTGAAGTCTGTGAGTGAGCATACTCTGTACGAGAGACAGTGTGAGCTTCATCTTGACGTTACCTGTGCACCGGTGGTCAGAATCGAATGCGAAGAAGTGCAACGTGTTGCCCCCGACGAGAGCTACACGCTAATACCTACATTGCATGCGTACAGTCCGGTTTTGCGAGCTCCATCTACGAGCTTCATCTGGTGATTCGGTGAGCATACGTTGTCTGAATTTGCATTTCAGCATATCCACGCGTTCACATTGAGTAGAGCTACACATAAGGCACTTTAGATTTTGGAAACGAAGACCTGCAAATTTCGGCCAGACATCCTACGTGATTTTGCATCGAGTGTTTTGGGTTGGGGTTTTGGTTCATAGACCTTAGGGAGAGCGACCTATTGGTGTTAGTAGGGTCTCCTTCAAGTTCTATGGTGTTTCAAGATTATTTGATGGGTGTTCGGCTCTAGAAAGCGTTGTAGGAAGTTTCCTCTTATACACTCCTAAAGACTGTGACTTAGACATAGGGTAGAGACCTCTCTAGGAATTAGTTAGGAGTCGGTCGAGTGTAGGTTGACACCCTATGCTTGCTTCCACGCGCCTGCGTCCTTAGCTGACAAATCTTGTTAGGTGAGTTCTCGCTGTGCTGACGTCCATCGCGGCGTATCCGTCCAAAACCTTGGAATTTGACAAAATTGTTACACTCTCTTTAGTGGAGTTCAAAACCCTTAGCCATAAGCTCCACAAGTCTCTTCGCACCTCACTCATTTGAAAAATATTCACGCCAACCAAAAAGCCCCCCTTAGTCTTTGCATGAAGCCTCCCCGCCTCTCCCTAGAGGACTCTCAAGCACATGCACTCTTGAGTGCCAAAATCGAAGCTCTTAACATCCAGTTCCAATTGGATTGCACCCAAGTCTACATTCACGCCCAAAGTATTCTTGTCACCAACCTTCAAAAAAGCTTTGCTTCTTATCGCGACATTGTTAAAGAGAGGCTCTTTGACCTCACCAAGAAGCTTGCCTCCATCTCTTTTCCAAGAGTCCAACCCTCGACATGGGCCAATCAACTCCTCTCTTGGAAGCTTTCCTCGCTACATGAATGTGATGCTCAACTTTAAAATACAATCCTCCAAACCCATTTGGCCTCTTCCTTGAACACGGCGGCCCATAATGCAAGGAAGAGGGCACAAGCCACCATTTTGGAGGAAGCGGAGTCTCTACCCAAGGAAGAAATGGTTGGTGAATTGATGCATCATGAGGTCACCACTCAAATGAAGAACATTCTATCACCTCCGCCAAAGAGGCCTCCTAACCTTAAAACCTCCCATCGTGTAGTCCATAATAAAAAACCCCTCCCTTTGTCAAGAGCCTCTCATGAAGAGGGTTTTTATCAACCCTTCAAAAAGCCTAAACCTTCCTCCCCAGGGATCCTCTCTTCCTCCTCCACCCCTTGTAAACCGCCATTTACCTCCTCCTCCTCCAAGAGCCTCCTTTTTCCTCCTCCCCCCTCTCCCAACCTCACCTATGTTCCTCCCCTTTTGAAATACCTAATTATCCTTTGGGCCCTACTTCTTCTTCCACCCCTTTCCCTCACCCTCAACAGCCCCACCCGAAGCATAGCCTGCCTAATAAACCTAGAATGTCAAAAAACTTGCAATGGAAGAGGAAGAAATAGGCTTTGAGCACCCTTCCTCTTGGGTCCACTTGCTCTTCTCCCAAACCCTTCTCTTTCCTAAGCTTTGGACCCCTCCTCCATGTAACTCCTTTTTTCTTCCCCTCTCTTACCACAATAATAGAAAAAGGTCTAAATATTGGCTCCCCCTCACCAACCCCCATCTCTACAAGATCTTAGCCTTGGGTAAGCAAACACTTTTTACTCTAGAACTTAAGATTACTAACCTCTCCTTTCACAACTTATCCAATTGCTCTCTCTTTCTCTCAGAGCGTAGAGTTTTAGGCTTAGGACTCAACTACATTCCCCCCTCCCCTCCTCCACCTTCTTCTTCTATCTTCGGGGCATACTCCAACCTCGAGAGAAGCATACAACTCAAACTTTTTTCCAATAATGCGCTCCCTCTCACTCCTTCCTTTTCTCTCCCTAATCCCTCTTGGAACCCTCCCTATCACTCCACCACCTTGAGGCTTGCCTTTGATTGTACTTTCTCACGTTTAAAACCCCTCATTAATCTTTCTTCTCCTTTCCTTCCCAAAACCTTCTTGTTGGACGCCATTTCTTCCCTAAAAAATGATCATAAAATTATAATTAAACCGGCCGACAAGAATCTTGGCCCCTTCATCCTCTCCCAATCTTGATACACTAAAGAAGTACTACACCATCTCTTGGACCCTCTCACCTACTCTCCCATCTCTACCCCTCCTTTGCCTTTTGTTCATTCCACTCTTTTTTCCATTGTTGTAGGGAGGCATTGTAGCACGACCTAATCGCAACCCACAAAATTGTCAAATCGTGAATCGGTAACCCGTCGGCTAGGGCATGGAAGCACGAACCTAGGATGTATAGACATAGAGGATTCAAGGGATCCTTCTACTCATCATAGACAAAAGCCATGAAAAGGGCTTCCTCTAATCAACCCCACATTCCTACTTACTAATCACTTGCACACAATCATGCGGTTGAAATTAACCTCTCACATCAATCACTCTATTCACAACTCTTAATCACACAACTACACAAGCATGCAATTAACATACCTACTCCACATTAGTGTGTCTATTCCGGCACAACCCCTCAATGTGACTATGTATGCACATACTAACCGTACACCTTGTAGAGAGAGATGAAGAGAAGGAAGACATAGCCCTCCCACACCATGGCCAATGGTGTGGATAGAATAGATTACCTCAAAAAAGGGATTAGGAGATCTACCATCACATTAATACAATCTCAATCCACATAATCAAACAAAGAAGACTAAGAAAAAAGAAAGTGTTATTGATTATTAGAAATCAAGAGCTACATGGGCATGGAAAGCGCATGAGCCTCATGACCATCTACTCTACAAAGAGGAGAACTCACCCAAGAATGACTTCTCATTAAGCATAGGGCTCTTTTATAGCTTTGGGCCTCAAACCCTTCAACTATGGGATAAATTTGAGCTCTTTAGCATAGACTTATACAACTTTGGAACTCCTAAATGATCCCAAGGCCCTATACAATGAAAAGAAAATATTGTGTACTATAGCACATCCACAGCTTGGTGCATATTCGCTGTAGCCTATGTTAGCCGCTGCTAACATTCCCCCCTTCCTAATTTGGCACACGTCCTCGTGTGCCGGTGAAGGGCAGCGGAGCCAAATGTAGGGAGGTGTTGTAGCACGACCTAATCACAACCCACAAAATTGTCAAATCATGGATCGGCAACCCAGCTAGGGCATGGAAGCACGATCTTAGGATGTATAGACATAGAGGATTCAAGGGATCCTTCTACTCATCATAGAGAGAAGTCATGGAATGGGCTTCCTCTAATCAACCACACATTCCTACTAATCACTTGCACCCAATCATGTGGTTGAAATTAACCTCTCACATCAATCACTCTATTCACAACTCTTATTACACAACTACACAAGCATTCAATTAACATACCTACTACGCATTAGTGTCCATTCTGGCATAACCCCTCAATGCGACTTTGTATGGACACACACTAATTTCACACCTTGTAGAGAGAGATGAAGAGAAGGAAGGCATAGCCCTCACACACCATGGCCAATGGTGTGGATAGAATAAATTAATTCAAAAAAGGGATTAGGAGATCTACCATCACACTAATACAATCTCACTCCACATAATCAAACAAAGAAGACCAATAAGAAAGAAAGTGTAATTGATTATTAGAAATCAAGAGCTACATGGGCATGGAAAGCCCATCAACCGCATGACCATCCACTCTACAAAGAGGAGAACTCACCCAAGAATGACTTCTCATTAAGCATAGGGCTCTTTTATAGCTTTGGGCCTCAAACCCTTCAACTATGGGATAAAGTTGAGCTCTTTAGCCTAAACTTATACAACTTTGGAACTCCTAAATAAGCCCAAGGCCCTATACAATGAAAAGGAAATAGTGTGCACAATAGCACATCCATAGCTTGGTGCATATTCAGTGTAGCCTGTGTTAGCCACTGCTAACATTCCCCCCTTCCTAATTTGGCACACGTCCTCATGTGCCGGTGAAGGGAGTGGCACCAAATGTAGGGAGTCATTGTAGCACGACCTAATCGCAACCCACAAATTTGTCAAATTGTGGATCGGTAACCCGGCTAAGGCATGGAAGCACGAGCCTAGGATGTATAGACGTAGAGGATTCAAGGAATCCTTCTACTCATCATAAAGAGAATCCATGGAAAGGGCTTCCTCTAATCAACCACACATTCCTACTTACTAATCACTTGTACACAATCATGTGGTTGAATTAACCTCTCACATTAATCACTCTATTCACAACTCTTAATCACACAACTACACAATCATGTGGTTGAAATTAACCTCTCACATTAATCACTCTATTCACAACTACACAAGCATGCAATTAACATACCTACTCCGTATATGGGTGTCCATTCCAGCATAACCCCTCTATGCGACTACGTATGCACACACACTAACCGCACACCTTGTAGAGAGAGTTGAAGAGAAGGAAGGCATAGGCCTCACACACCATGGCCAATGGTGTGGATAGAATAGATTAACTCAAAAAAGATATTAGGAGATCTACCATCACACTAATACAATCTCACTCCACATAATCAAACAAAGAAGACTAATAAGAAAGAAAGTGTAATTGATTATTAGAAATCAAGAGCTACATGGGCATGGAAAGCCCATGAGCCTCATGAACATCCACTCTACAAAGAGGAGAACTCACCCAAGAATGACTTTTCATTAAGCATAGGGCTCTTTTATAGCTTTGGGCCTCAAACCCTTCAACTATGGGATAAAGTTGAGCTCTTTAGCCTAGACTTATACAACTTTGGAACTCCTAAATGAGCCCAAGGCCCTATACAATGAAAAGGAAATATTTTGCACTGTAGCACATCCATAGCTTGGTGTATATTCGGTGTAGCCTGTGTTAGCCGCTGTTAACATTCCCCCCCTTCCTAATTTGGCGCACGTCCTCGTGTGCCGGTGAAGCAAGACACAGTGACATGGTAGAAAGCAAGTCCATGGAAGAAATGTTGAGCTGCAAAACTTAAGAACAAGTAATGAGCATCAAAGGCCACCAACATGAAGCACAAATGAACAATCATGCAAAGTGATTTTTTTCTTCTAAAAGATGGGTCAATCATAGTCAAAAACTAGACAACATAAAGCAAAAAAACACTTAAACTATTGTGAAGATTAAACTACTTGAAATTTCAGTTTTATGCATGAAACACAAGCAATCAATTATGACCCTAGGCTAATGCAAGTTCATAGACCTACTAGCCTAAAAACTATGTGAACAATCTTAATAAATCATCCAAGTCTATCATGTCTACGGGCTATAAAAAATCTCCTAATCTATTAGTACATTGCCAAAGCTTTCTGATGCTCATGGAAGTTTTGGTTTTGTCATTCATTGAAAAAAGTAAAACACAATACAAGGCTACCACCCCAAGGCAAGTCTAGGTGCGACTCTCAGCTCCTTGAACCCTCAAAAAGGTGTTCCAAAAACCTACTAGCCTACCAAGGTGACGGCTAACCCCTATCAGCCCAAGGCATCGGTTTAGGGCCTTGACCAAGCAATCCAAGGTGATTCCCCTTGCCTGCCAAGTTCCAATAAGGCACTAGGCCTCACATAGACACAACATAATATAAAAATTTTCTTTTCATGTGTCTAGTAGCATTTTTGCTACTTTTTTGGACACTTTTTTGCTTCATGATTTCATTTTTTAAGCACTTATCTATTGCTTCCAACATGAGATGCTTATGGCAATTGGACTAAAGGACTAAAGCCCTAGGTCATGTTAAAAATGAATGGAGTATTAAGACTATCACTAAGAGTCTAGAGCTAATGAGAAATGAACCTACATTAACCTAAGGTCAAGGAAAATTACCTATGATTAGCACACATAAAACCTAATTTTTTGATGAGTTAATTTTTACAAAGCAAAGTGTTGAAACTTTAGGATGCCTAGCTTTCGAACATGAAAAAACCATAGCTTAGAAGCAAACTTTCAGCTAAGCCAAGCAAGAGAATGGAGAGATGAACAAAAGAGCAAAAGCATGGAAGGATTACACCTATTCATGCTCTTTGTGCATCCTTGAGCAAGCATCCCCTTTGTAGTGAAGCCTCTTGATCTTTTTATTTGCAAAAGAAGCCGATTTGAAGCTAAGTGTAAACACAAGCTACAAAAGTCTTTTATTGAAATCCAAAAGCACACAAAAAACATTAATGAAAACCTAAAGCTAGGGTCTTGCATACCCAAATTTGCCAAAGGGAAAAAACCCAAGGAAAAAAAGTGCATTTGGTTATGCACATGATGCTCTAAAGTAGCAAATTTATGCATACATAACAACAATGAGAGATAAAATATGCTTCTATATAAGCACATTTTACAATTTTTACAATCTCTCATGAATGATTCAAAAGTTTGATTAATTTCTAGCTCTAATAAAATATGCAAAAAACAAGCCAAGAGCTAAAAATAATGCAACTTTTGAATGAATTTGACACGGCTCTCGATAGCCAAATTTTACAATATAAAGCTTTCCAAAAAGTTGGCTAACAACTAGCTCATGAAATTCTACAATTTTAGGGCATGCTATGAGCTAGAGATGATTGCAACTTGTTGAAATGAACATGAATGGCTCTTAATAGCCAAATTTGTACTTGAAAGCTCCCAAAAAAGTTCGGTAAACACTAGCTCAAATGGAAACATTTTAACTTTTGACCAAGCTATGAGCTAGCATTTATATAACTTTTAATCCAATTGGAATGGCTCTAACTAGCCATATTTTGCAATATATTGCAATGATGACCCCTTCTTGGATCAATGAAATCACACACCTGCCCATAACCCTTCAAAAAAAATCAAATCATTAGTGCTACTAAGCATTTGAACATCCAATACAACCACTAAAATAATTTAAGAACAATCATAAGCCCGAAATTTTACTGCCCTCTCATGGTCATTCAAGAACTCTCAATTTTAGTGCTATGTAGGGGTTTTTCAATCAAATCAAGCACTAAAATACAACATTCAAATCCAATTTTGTGCATCAAGTGTTTTGATCAAGCATGCATGTCAATATAATCTCTCAAAAGTGAGACCCATAGCAAGAAAGAGCTTATTTTTTAGCGCAAAAGAGCTCTCGATCGGATCAAAACAAACATCACAACATGCTCAATCATAAACCCAATCCTCGTACAAAACCTTAATTCATGACACATTAGATGCACCAATGTGCTCTCACGCTCTTTTGTAGAAACTTTGAAATACAAGGCAAGGAAGGAGAGAGGGAATTGGCATTCAGCAATGAAGACACACAAAATGAGTAACTTCGATTCTCATGCATCATCTAGCACATATAACAAGAAAGTGATTATTAACATGGAAATGGATATTCACTTTGAACTCCCTCATAATGAGCGGTCAAAAAGCGTTCTTGCATCTAAATGAAGCACTATAGTAGAAAAGCGGGAGGTTTTGAACTCAAGGTGCATTGTTTTTCTTGATAGCCAACTTACCACTTACCTCTTTCGACGGCCAATGAAATCACCGATGTTCTCCCTTCAAAAGATCAATCATTTTCATAGTGCACAAACCATTATTTAAATGATTATAACCACTAAAACATGCAAGAATCAACACTCATTCAAAAGAGATAAACAACATGATTTGTTTTCTTTCGTTTTTTTTTCTTTTTTGAAGGAGGAGGGTGAGAACTCCCTTCTATTCCATTAAAAACAAAACCTTTTTGTTTTATTTTAATTTTTAACTCTCTGTTTTTGTTTTGATGGTGGCGGGTTGCAGCTGTACACAGGACCGTCAAAACACACACACACACACACACACACACACACACACACAGAGAGAGAGAGAGAGAGAGAGAGAGAGAGAGAGAGAGAGAGAGAGAGAGAGAGAGAGATATGATGGTGATAGTGTGGGGGCGGCATCACGAAGGGAGGAGGGTGAAAATAGCTTGCAACCAGTTGTCTAGATGCAACCGAGCGTGCATGGCGGGCTCAGGCTGGACAAGAGTGTGTGTGGGTGATGGAAAGCTGGTGCATATGAAGACTCGCAAGGGCTTGAGTCGTGTGTGAGAGTTTTTGGTTGGTGAGCGGCACTGAGAATCTCCAAGTGTCACCAGGCAGCAGTCGAGCAGTTATTAAGATCTCAGGCACTACATGATTATGTTTGTGTGTGTGTGTGTGTGTGTGTGTGTGTGTGTGTGTGTGTGTGTGTGTGTGTGTGTGTGTGTGTGTGTGTGTGTGTGTGTGTGTGTGTGTGTGTGTGTGTGTGTGTGTGTGTGTGTGTGTGTTTGTGTTGATGCGCACCATTCCACGCAGCCCTTGTGTGTGTGGTTGAGCGCTAAAAGCCAAAGGCGGCATAATCGGCAGAGAGTGCACGTATGCACATCTGTGTGTTTGTGTGTGTGTGTGTGTGTTACAAGCCAAAGGCGGCATGATTGAGACACAACGTGAGGGTTGCCAGCCGTGTGTGGTCAGAGACTAGCCGCAAGTAAAGAGGACAAGCCACAGTTTGTGTGTGTGTCTTTAGTTCATCTCAACGCGAGCCGAACGGCTTCCGACTTGGTCATCGCAAGCTTGATGGCAAGGTAGCGAGGAAATTGGGGACTCAAGAACCATGTGTGTGTGTGTGTGTGAATTTCAAGCCAAAAGTGGCGAGTGGGTGGCACTACTAGCAGCAAATCCTGGCAAAAGAGTGTGTGTGTGTGTTTCATGAACGCCAAGCCAAATCAGGCATGTGCGACTCTGCAACTAGGCAAGTGGCGAGCAGCGGTGGGTGTCCAGGCCCGCAAAGCAGGGAATGTGGGTTTTTTTTTAATACGCCAAGACTGGCCCGTTTTGCTTTGTTTGTACCCGTTCTTTTTTTTTTAATCTTATGAAGAAATATTGCCTTTCAGGGGAAGTGGGGATTCCCACATCTCTGAGAGCAAGGGGGAGAGAGAGAGAGAGAGAGAGAGAGAGAGAGAGAGAGAGGGATGATGTTTGAGCGTGTGTGTGTGTGTGTGTGTGTGTGTGTGTGTGTGTGTGTGTGTGTGTGTGTGTGTGTGTGTGTGTGTGTGTGTGTGTGTGTGTGTGTGTGTGTGTGTGTGTGTGTGTATAGAGTCAAGCCAAATGTGGCGAGGTAAGTGGAAGTTGGTCCTGCTTTTGAAAGAAGTCCTACTTAGGGGAGGTTCCCCCATTAGATTCACAAACATGTGTTTCTGTAATTTGAGCATGTGCCCTTGGCCAGTACTACTCATTGATCTTAATTTTAATTTCAACACACATAAACCCCAAAGTTGAAGTATCAACCACTATTTCCAACATTCATTGATCGTTTGTTAATGATACACTCATAAGATGACTCAATTTTATAATAGAAATGCACATTCACTTTGGTTTTAAATCTCCCATTCACATCTAAAAATGCTCGAAATGACGTTCAATTCCTCAAATGATACCAAAATTTGTTACAAAAAATTTGCATTTTGATCTTAATTGATCAAGTCCTTTGGTATGATCAAACACATCAAAAATTGGACCTATTAATGATCAAAAATGGCAAAACCGTTTCCAATTATCACCATTGCAATCTTAAATTCACATTCAAATCCAATTGGATTGTCATTTAGGTTTGCATTGCTACACAGTTGATTACGGCATTTGCACATGCACAAATCACTGAAGTTATTACCATATTTATTTGAATTGGCATACAACTCAATGGTAATACATACAATCATTCTCAATTATTTGAATTGAGTCATTCCTCTAAATTGATTTGATGACACACAAAAATGTTTAGGTCTATTCAATCATTATGATTAGTGATCAACACCAATCATTCATTCCAATTTGGATAGATAATGCCATTGCAAAGGCACACACATTAGTGCAATCAACTATTGGCCAAATTAATCATCATAATTGGTGAAAAATACCAATTATTCATTCAAGCAGCGGATTGCACATGCCATTGAGTAGGCACACACACCCAAATTTAGGCCAAAATTTTATGAAAAATTTACATTAATTCCACGTTGCAATGCTCAAATTGCAAACTCAATCAAGCATAAATGAATGAATGCATGCTCAATTTTTAAAAAATTAACACTATTTTGACCCAATCAAGCAATGCACACACTCAAAAATTAAGCACAAATGATCAAATTTGGCTCAATTGGCAATGCATTTAAGCTTACACCTAATGATTTTATGTACTTTTCATGATCATTTCACAATCAAAAATCATTTAGGTGCCCTAATTGACCATCAATCATTGAAAATCAAGTGGTCATGGATGGGCACACACACTCAATTTTTGCCCAATTTTTTGGCAATTAGGCTTATCCAATGATTGAATTAGCCTAACGTACACATCATTTACATGATTGCATACTCATGTATCATCAGTTCCATCAATTTTTATGTATGCACACATTCAAGATTAGGTGCGCACACACTTGAAAATTTTGACAGTTTTTTTCCCTCTTTGGTGCATGCACACACATGAACTCTTCATGAGAATTAAACGTTATTTGGATACACACAAGTTCATTAGTCATAAATTGACTATCAATTTCATTCCAAGTGTATCAAATTAGGTGCAAAGTGTAGGCCAATTTGTGTTACACACCTAATTTTAGCAAATGATTAACAACCTCATTAATCAATCAAGAATTGACATAACAAGTGAGTGCACTTACATCATAATTACACTCCAAGCAAACACTCAAATCATCAAATTTAGGCATAAATTGGTACAGTTAACTTGATTAGAGTGATGATTCCACCTCTTGCAAAGGGATTTCACATACTTTACACTTCAAATGTTAGTGGTTATGCTAGCAAGGTTAGTCAGAATTAGTTATTAGCATGAAATTAGTAAAATTAGCATGGAAAGAAGCGAAATTAGCAAGGGTTAGCATGAAATTAGTGAAATTGTGGGTGGAATTGGGGGTTTGGGGTATTCATAACTCAACATTAGAATCAATTTCTTGCACAACATCATCAAATCAAACCAAAAACTGAGTTACACACACTCAAAAACCAACAAAATTAGTAGTCAAATTACTCTATTTTACACATCCTAAACTCACTAGCTTAGGTTATTGCCGCCCCGGAAATGGTACCAAATGTAGGGAGGTGTTGTAGCACGACCTAATTACAACCCACAAAATTGTCAAATTGTGGATCAGTAACCCGGCTAGGGCATGGAAGCACGAGCCTGGGATGTATAAACATAGAGGATTCAAGGGATCCTTCTACTCATCATAGAGAGAAGCCACAGAAAGGGCTTCCTCTAATCAACCACGCATTCCTACTTAGTAATCACTTGCACACAATCATGTGGTTGAAATTAACCTTTCACATAAATCACTCTATTCACAGCTCTTAATCACACAACTACACAAGCATGCAATTAATATACCTGCTCCGCATTAGTGTGTCCATTCCGGCACAACCCCTCAATGCGACTTTGTATGGACACACACTAATTGCACACCTTGTAGAGAGAGATGAAGAGAAGGAAAACATAGCCCTCACACACCATGGCCAATGGTGTGGATAGAATAGATTAACTCAAAAAAGGGATTAAGACATCTACCATCACACTAATACAATCTCACTCCACATAATCAAACAAAGAAGACTAATAAGAAAGAAAGTGTAATTGATTATTAGAAATCAAGAGCTACATGGGCATGGAAAGCCCATGAGCCTCATGACCATCCACTCTACAAAGAGGAGAACTCACCCAAGAATGACTTCTCATTAAGCATAGGGCTCTTTTATATCTTTGGGCCTCAAATCCTTCAACTATGGGATAAAGTTGAGCTCTTTAGAATAGACTTATACAACTTTGGAACTCCTAAATGAGCCCAAGGCCCTATACAATGAAAAGGAAATATTGTGCACTATAGCACATCCATAGCTTGGTGCATATTCGTGTAGCCTGTGTTAGCTACTGCTAACAATTGTTACAAACTTTCATCTCCTACCTTCCAAAGAGAGAACTTTTATCCTCTCCTCTTCTCATGCCCCTCCCAAACCTTGTCTCTTCTTCCTATTACCCAAAATTCATAAACTTGTCCTTGTAAGCTGCCCCATTTGTTCCTACAAGGGTTATATCCTAGAAAATGCCTCTAAGTGGCTACATGTGCAACTCTTCCCCATACTCTTAGCTAAGAAACAACACCTCAAGGACTCTCATTCTCTTATCTTAGACTTAGCCTCTATCCCCTTTTCCCCCCATGTCACTATCTTTACCTTTGACGTTGAATCCCTGTACCCTAGCATTCCTATCCAAGAAGGGCTTAACGCTCTGAAAAGCTCTATCCTAGGTCTCTTTCCCTATCCTAAAGTCAACTTCATTCTATCCCTTGCCTCTCTCATTCTCAACCATCATCACATCTCTTTCAAAAGAAAGTTCTAGCATCAGGTTAAAGGAACCGCTATGGGGTTCAATTTTGCGGTGGTATATGCCTGTCGTTTTCTTTGCTCTTTGGAAGAAGGCGGGAACCTTGTCTCTTACCCTTCTCTCCTATACTTTAAGAGATTCATAGACGACACTTTTGGAGTGTGGGATGGCCCCCCCGCTAGCTTAGAAAAGCACCTCCTTGAGTATGGACATCTCCAAGAGCATATAAAGATCACTCCCTTCATCTCCTAACAGGAAGATTTTATTTTGGACATACACTTTTTTAAAGGACCCTCCTTTTTCTTCAAAGTGATTTTGGACACACATTACCACCAAAAACCTCTTAACTCATACAACTAGATCTCGTGGCAATCTTAACACCCTATCCACCATAAAATTGTGAGGTCCCCATCCCGCCGTATCAAACGGCGGATCTGATGGTGAACCTGGTGGCCACTAGATCTATAGCGGAAGCAAACAAAGTGGTTCAGGGTTCAGCTAGCGAACGATCTCTCATCACAAAGTGAGTCGACTAAGAATGAGATCTAGCTCCACCTCACAGGGGAAGCGTACTTGACCTATTTAGCAATCCTAAGACCCACCTTCCAAGAGGGAAGAAATCTCGAGTGCCTTTTTCTCCATGTTTCAGAGGCACGTACACTTGAGACTTCGCCACTCTAGGGGCAATGAGTATTACTAGTGTCGATTTAAACACTATGGGGACAGAGAGTTCCCGACCAATCGGGACCACCCTTCTCATAGGCATTGGTAACCTGAGCCAAGCCCCCACTTTCCACCCCCACACTCACACTTCCTTGTGTGTCCTAATTACTACCACAATGGTTGTTCAACATAAAAATTCCTTGATTAGATTCCGAATCACAATGTTCGTTCAGACAGCGGCACCAAGACAAAGTTCTAGTAAAAATTCTACTCAAACTTATTCATTAAAATTCCAATGTTCTGGAGGTACAACATCCCCCCTCCAACGAGAGTTTACTCCTCCCGTTGTCACCTAGCCGCCCATACAACTAGGTATGTCCATCGCATAGAAAGCACGACATGGACATTCCCACCGCATAGAAAGCAAGATGTGGATTCCCACCGCTTAACCAGCAAACGTGGGTATCCACCGCTTAACCAGCAGACGTGGATTCAAGAGCCCTTAACCAGGAACTCTGTCCGCTGTGATCAGGAGGGGGTTCAGGACTAATTCAACATTGGAAATAGAATGAACATGCCGAGCTAAATTTTCCCTAGCAGACATTCTTTCCTATTGCAAACAGTATATCCATCCATCATTTCTTTCCTACTTTAGACTTTAATATACAAATGAATTCAAATACCGAGGTTTCCGTCGGATTTCTCCAACATGTTTGGGGATATGTTATTTCCTAGCTAAACTATGCAATGTTAGTTTAAACGACTTGAATAAAATTGTGACCTACCTCTTCCATTTCTTCGTCAATGGCTCGTGAGATGGCCAGTGCTTTTTCGTCCATGGGAGCTTTTCCTTTTCCATTCACATTGCTCGTTCTCGCCTCGCGGTCGTGGGCACCACCGAAGCGAGTTCTCTTAACCGGGGCCATTTTATACTCACTACTTTAAATAATAAACTTGAAGAAAAGAGCTAAAGTCCAAGAGCATCATCACAATCCAAATGATAGATTAGAATCATTGAACAATTCCCCTTATACGAGAGTGTTAGATTTTTCCTTCGAGACATAGTAATTTTATGGATAATACTTTACTTATCCTATGGAAACCGGCTCTAAAGTTAATCACTTGTCTTAGATGATTAAGAATTCAGAATCTTACTAATTAAATTACAAGAGAGATGAATTAAGCAAGCTCAATCACTTTCCTAATGCAATTAGAAAGATGCAGAATTTCCGCATGCATAGGTGAGAGAAAATTCTCTTCTTAGTGGCTTAATAATGGATTAATTTTTTCCTTAATCACATCTTAATGTGTGAGAAATTGAATCTAACTTAATTACAACTCTATTGAGTGGTAAAAGGATAAATTCATCAAATCTACATTATTATCAGCGGCTGACAATTAATTACTATACTGCCTAGAGAGAGAAATCTCTCCTAATCATGTATTAATCATTGATTAAGAGTGATGAATGGCTGCATAAATTAGCTAATTGGATGATGATTATGTAATGGAATATAGCTAAGGAAAATTAGAGAGCAGCTATTGGGAATTGTAGCTAGGATTAAGCATAGTACACATGGAATTAAGAGAATGATGAAGAGAATTACAGAAGAGCATAAATTAAATCATGATTACCGTGATTAGGGGCTGAAAATCCTCTCGATTTTTTGATCCAAATGAGTTCTCAAGACGAGAATTCAGCAGCACTTCCCTCCTTTGTTTCTCCTTCAAAAAACTGTGTGTGCCGGCAGCACCTCCCCAAGGTGTGTGTGTGTGTGTGTACTGGGTGTGTGTGAGCATGTGTGTGTGTGTGTGTTTGTGTGTAATCACACTCTTAAATAGGCTCCTCCAAGCTGAAAATCGACCAGCCTTGCTATTTGCATCTGAGTGAGCACTCACTTCATGCATGGAAAGTCTAGTTTTCTGTCTACCAAGTGTCCAGTTAGCTAGTCTAACTGACTCTCACACTCACTCTCAAGCTTGGAAACTCTCCCACAACTCCCACAAGACAAGAGGGCACACCCTAGCTGCTAAAGCTAGCTAAGAGTGGCCTGGAACCTGCTCCCACACAGTCTCGAGCCCCGGTGCCTCCCCGCACAACTTTAGGAAAAATTGGTTTTAGGCTAAAACGGCCCATACGAGTCGGAATTTAATGCTGTAAATTGCTATACTAAGCTCTAACTAAGGTGTATTGGTCCGAGTACCTGCCATATTTAGCAGCCCCCGGGGTTTGAAAATGCATTTTTTCAAATTCGGGGTAAGGGTGCAGTTTTTCGAGACAGTCAAAACTGGACGGGTCGGGTGACCAAAAACTTACTATTTTTGGAATTTTTTTACAAAAATTATTTTAATTCACATTTCTAAGCTTTAAAACATTCTAAACATCATGGCACTGACAGAATTCGGAAAACTGCAAAAAATAGTAACTTTTTCCATTATGTTCATTCCATGGTACAATGGTGCTCTTTTTGGACGGGGTCAAAGACCTTACAACCTCCCCATTATGAAAAATTTGAGATGTCCTCATCTCAAGAATACATCTGGGTAAATTTTATGCTAACTACTTAGGTACATATATCCTTTGTCTAAAGTAAAGATATCCTTTGATAATAGAATAGTCTTTAGCTTTATGCGTTTTATTCTGCTGAACTTTGATGAGATCCTGGTGCTTGAATTATTTCTCACTAGGATTAGCAGTTGCAGCATACAGAGTTGTTCTCTCATCAGCTTCGCCACCCACAGCTGGTTGTCTCACTGCAGCATTAGCGAAAGCTCCGCTTCCTTGTCCTATGTTTCCTCTTCCTCGGCCTCCTCTTCCGTTTGGTTGACCTCGCCCATTGACGTTCAGAGGTACATTATTAGCACCGGATGTTTGGTAAATCCTTTTTGGACATCGGCTTTTGTAATGTCCATACTCTTGGCATTCAAAACATTTTATATTGGGAAACTCAGTAGCTGTCGTAGTAGCTACTACCGGACGATGGTCGTATGCAGGGTTGATTGGTCTGTTACTCCAGTTGTCTGTCCTGGCCCTCTTTGACAAATAGTATTGACTATCTTGGGTAGCCCTCTGAATCTCTTTAGCTAACGGCTTGGCCCTTAACAAGGCATCATGTAGTGTTGTCGGCCTGAGAGCTTCCAACCGCATATTCAAAGGGTCAATTAGCACTTGGCAGAACCTCGCCACCTGTTGTTCCAAGGTCATCTTAGGAGCATGTCTCCAAAGAGTTACAAACTATGCATAATACTCTTCGACAGATGAAGTCAGCTGCCGAAGTGAAAAGAACTCATTCATCTTCAAGGTTTTATAGGCAGGTGGTAAATAACGTCCCATTATTGCAGCTTTGATGTCTTCCCAGGATTGGGAAGATCCCTTAATATCCATGTCCCTGCAATGTTGCTTCCACCATATCTTGGCATAGCCAGACAAGCGGAACATCGCAAGCATAGTCTGATTCACGGGTTGGGTTCCCGCAGCTTCGAAGTAATCGTCCATTGCTTCCATCCACACTTCCGCATCTCTCTCCACATTAACCCCTTCACCTTTAAAGGTTGGAGGTTGGGCTTGCTTAAGGAGGAGCTTCTTCTCTTGCGCTACCAAGTAGAGAGCAGCAGGCGATGCCCATCCAATGGTATAAAACTCATTACTATAGCACTCTTCTCAAATTAACCTAGGCTTTTCCATACTCAAGAAGAAATTTAACTTTTTGGGTTTAACCAGCCTACTTAATCTGTACAGCTATCACAAAGGATTTAACCATTCCACCATTAGTTTAAATTCCATTGAATACATCCAAAATTGTCCGATAAATAATGGTAAAAACTTTACTCGAGAGATTTGATCCATAATTATAACTTTATGTGCATCAACAGGCTACCTGCCCGCAGCACTAGTCACACCAATGACTTCTCAAAAAACATCATGTAGAACCCACTGAATCCCAACAAGCTCAACGAGTAAAACTCTTTAACATCACTCAGGAGACAATCCACTAGACAAATCCAATGTCATTATTCTGGGAAACATCATGCTCAAGCTTTGAGTACAACCTATCCTACTATCCCTTATTTTTTTAAAAAAATTCAAACAACATCATTTTCCAGTTCGTAAACCTATAGCTCTGATACCAGGTGTGAGGTCCCCACCCCACCGTATCAAACGGCGGATCTGATGGTGAACCTGGTGGCCACTAGATCTATAGCGGAAGCAAACAAAGTGGTTCAGGGTTCAGCTAGCGGACGATCTCTCATCACAAAGTGAGTCAACTTCGAGCATACTAGCAATGAGAGCTAGCTCCACCTCGCAGGGGAAGCGTACTTGACCTATCTAGCGATCCTAAGACCCACCTTCCAAGAGGGAAGAAATCCGGAGTGCCTTTTTCTCCATGTTTCAGAGGCACGTACACTTGAGACTTCGCCGCTCTAGGGGCAATGAGTATTACTAGTGTCGATTTAAACACTATGGGGACAGAGAGTTCCCGACCAATCGGGACCACCCTTCTCATAGGCATTGGCAACCTGAGCCAAGCCCCCACTTTTCACCCCCACACTCACACTTCCTTGTGTGTCCTAATTACTACCACAATGATTGTTCAACATAAAAATTCCTTGATTAGATTCCGAATCACAATGTTCGTTAAGACATCCCTTCAACCAGTATTGCAAAGCGGCACCAAGACAGAGTTCTAGTAAAAATTCTACTCAAACTTATTCTTTAAAATTCCAATGTTCTGGAGGTACAACATCCCCCCTCCAGCGAGAGTTTACTCCTCCTGTTGTCGCCTAGCTGCCCATACAACTAGGTATATCCACCGCATAGAAAGCACGACATGGACATTCCCACCGCATAGAAAGCAAGATGTGGGTTCCCACCGCTTAACCAGCAAACGTGAGTATCCACCGCTTAACCAGCAGACGTGGATTCAAGAGCCCTTAACCAGGAACTCTGCCCCCTGTGATCAGGAGGGGGTTCAGGACTAATTCAACATTGGAAATAGAATGAACATGCCGAGCTAAATTTTCCCTAGCAGACATTCTTTCCTATTGCAAACAATATATCCGTCAATCATTTCTTTCCTACTTTAGACTTTAATATACAAATGAATTCAAATGCCGAGGTTTCCGTCGGATTTCTCCAACATGTTTGGGGATATGTTCTTTCCTAGCTAAACGTGTGCAATGTTAATTTAAACGACTTGAATAAAATTGTGACCTACCTCTTTCATTTCTTCATCAATGGCTCGTGAGATGGCCGGTGCTTGTTCGTCCATGGGATCTTTTCCTTTTCCATTCACATTGCTCGTCCCCGCCTCGCGGTCGTGGGCACCACTGAAGCGAGTTCTCTTAACCGGTGCCATTTTATACTCACTACTTTAAATGATAAACTTGAAGAAAGGAGCTAAAGTCCGAGAGCATCATCACAATCCAAATGATAGATTAGAATCATTGAACAATTCCCCTTATACGAGAGGGTTAGATTTTTCCTTCGAGACATAGTAAGTTTATGGATAATACTTTACTTATCCTATGGAAACCGGCTCTAAAGTTAATCACTTGGCTTAAATGATTAAGAACTTCAGAATTTTACTAATTAAATTACAAGAGAGACGAATTAAGCAAGCTCAATCACTTTCCTAATGCAATTAGAAAGATGCGGAATTTTCGCATGCATAGGTGAGAGAAAATTCTCTTCTTAGTGGCTTAATAATGGATTAATTTTTTCCTTAATCACATCTTAATGTGTGAGAAATTGAATCTAACTTAATTACAACTCTATTGAGTGGTAAAAGGATAAATTTCATCAAATCTACATTATTACCGGCGCGGCTGACAATTAATTACTATACTGCCTCGATCTATAGCTATATTCCATTACATAATCATCATCCTTAAAATCTCCCCCTCCCCCCCCCCTTCCAAGCTTTACCTCCACTCCTTTCCTACATTTCCCCTATCTTAACTTTTATCCCCCCCCCCTAATACCCTCCTTTTCCTCCATAAGTTTTGGGTCATAGTCCCCCCCTACTACCCTCCTTTTCCTCCATAATTTTTTGTCATAGTCCCATTCTTTTTGTACCCCTAAAAAAGCACTCTTTAAACCTCCCTCTTTCCCTGCTTTTCCTACCTCATTTAAAGAGCTAATTCTCCTCTATTAAATAGGCCTCCTCCTCTTTAAACTCTATACCTACTACCTTGGGAACCCCTCCTCCCTCAGGTGGATACCTATTTAATCCCTCCTACACCTCTTGTATGGTTGACACCACTAAAGAGCTAATTGCATAACGTGTTTGGTGTTAACTTCTTTTGCAAGATTTCCTCCCCCTTCCCTCCCCTTACTTACACTCTAGAGATATTCCTCTCTCCCACCTTTTCTAACTTTGGAAAAGTAAATGTATCGCTCGCTAAGTGTTATAGCTAGTCAATTTTTTCCTTGGCTTTCACAAAGATATGGATTTTGTGAAAAGTTCATAATCAAAGTATGGAAGAAGTCAAATGGCAGCAACTGATTCTATTATGTATCCTAGGATTGGTTCAATACAGTCTATGGGCCTATTCTCAAATACAATCCTCACAATGTCATTATTACCTTTGATGACTACGAGAAGCCCAGGTGCATTAGTGTCTTTGCCCAAGCACAGCCAATGGCACTAAACTTGAGTAGATATTTCTACAGAGATGATGTAAATGAACGGCATGCTCATGTAAACGGCTTTAATGGAATACCACCCACGAATGTATCACGAGGAGAGGAATGGTACAAAAAGAAAGACCTGAATTTTAGTGCACAAGTAGATGTTTTAAACTTTGAAACTCAAGATCTGAACAAATATAGGGGTAGAACCTCGGTTGTAGGAACCAAGAATTGGTTCATAGGACTTTTTTGTATTTATGTCTCTCCCTAAAGACACTATGTATCTTTTTGGTTTTCTACGGTTATAAAAAGTTGATTTTGGTATGACTCACATTGCTTTGAGGACATAATATTTGAGTTTGAATCTTGGTTTTATCATTCTAACTAACTTGAGTATTCGAGTGTGTGTGTAGATGACTACCATCTTACCTCAAGGGATATGGGCGGATATACTCTCCCGCCTTATGGTGGAGGAGCATCTTCAAACAGGAGTGGAACTGCAAAGGCTTGTCACTACCATGAATAATGGGAAAGAGAAGAAAAGTGTAACATTTAATGGCCTAATAACTTGTGTGTAGTGGAAATTAGCATGAACATAGTGGGCATTTCATTAGAATATATTCCTAATGAGAATTACAAGAGTGCTTGGGTGGAGAGAGCAACAAAAAGCATAACACCTAGTTAGATAGCATCAACAATACTTCAAAAGAGAGAGAAATTAAGCTATTGACAACATTTGAGGACCGGATTTGCATGGAGCCGGTCCCCCCTCCAAAAGGCTTTGTATTATGGTTTCTCCCATCAAGAGAGACATTGTACAATACAATTCTTTGTGTTCCTTCAAGACTAGCTAGTGCAATGAAGATGAAAGCTTCATGCACTAAGCAAAACACTTAGTAAACACAACTTTAATTATCCCCGTTCTCAGACCCAAGAACTCACACACCTTCGAGGATGGTGAGAGCTAGCAAGGTATGAGAGTAGATTGAGAGGAAGAAGGAGTATCTTACGAGAAATATGTACATCTCCTCACATAATCACTCATATTAGCATAGCTTTAGCTTAGTAATTAGCTTGGTAGAGGAGATGAGCATGCATTGAAGCTTGGCTCTTGGTTGGATTTGCATCCACAAGCCAAGAGTGTGTCGATGTAGGCTTCTATCTCACAAGCTTGGAGTAGGTGATGAGCTCTCCATTAAAGCTTGGGAAGATATAGTCTTCTCTTTCTTCACACATGAGATTGTGTGAGTGTGTGTGTGATAATGCCTTGCAAAAATCAGCCCCCTCCCTCTCTTGGGCGAGCCCTCTTGCTATTTGCTCTTGCTATCTCCCCATTGGCCCTCCCCCAGTCAAGCCAATGATTATTAAGCAGCATAAGTGATAGCCTATTGACATGTGTCCCCCTTTCCCCTTTTGTGAGAGATTTAGGTAATTTAATAATTAAACTAAACTCTCATTGGAACCCTTTGCCTCCTGGCCAATAGGAATCAGGCAAGCCATTGGGCTGATGAATGCTCATTGGACCCCTTGGGAGACTGTCCCAATAGTCTTCTAGAGGAATTAATTCTCATTGGTTCTTTTATTAAGTGTTTTTAAATTAATTAAACTAGATTTACTCTAGCCTATGGTCCACCTCCAAGGCCATTCAATAGGAATTGGGCACACCTTGTGGGCATCTGGGCTAGGGAGTTGACATGTGTCCTTAATTCCCTTTGTGTAAAAGGAGCCTGTGTGTGTGTGTGTGTGTGTGTGTGTGTGTGTGTGTGTGTGTGTGTGTGTGTGTGTGTGTGTGTGTGTGTGTGTGTGTGTGTGTGTGTGTGTGTGTGACTTTGTCTCTCATCCCCTACTCCCAAGGCTCGCCCCCTCCTATGTAGGGATTTGAAAAGACTTTTTAGTCACACACAAAGCATCCAATTTCCCTAGGGTTGACCTTTGGACACAACCTTTGAATTTTGGAACCTTAGCATTTTGGAAGTCTTAATGGGCTGAACCTTAGGGTCTTTTTAGCCCATTGTTTCACATGGCTCTTTTGCAGATGGCCCCCCCTTTGGATCCCTATTTTCCCTCCTTTGGATCCCTACTGTGGTCGGTCTGCTAGCTTAACCAATATTCTAGCTTTTTCTCCCCTGGCACTTCCCCATATTAAATGATCAGTTTAACATGAGAAAATCATTTAGGAGAATTAGATATTGATTATTATGACATTACCTCTCTCTTGAAATCATAGTCATCCTCCACTATGTTGTAGAGAAGATAAAGCAGATTCATGAGTCCTTTTCTTAGTGGGTAGAGGATCCCTATGTTACCCTACGACATCATTCCACAATGGATGACTAGTCCATTTGGCGCTTGAGAGCCTGAGGCTTCCGCAAGCATGTCTGCACATTAGTCCTATCAGTCTTCCATAGTAGAGTGACAAGCTCTACTTGGCGTTTGGGAGAGGTCGTCTCCGCAAACTTGATCTAAGCATGCATACTACTTCATTTTGGTGCACAATAAAGAAAAAGAGAGTCTTATAAGACAAAAAAATTTATTCATTTTTAACATTTTGTACATTTGCTTACTCTTGGGAAGCATTGTAAGCATTGACAAGGTTTAGGTTATCCTTTAATTATATGCCTTGCATCCATCTAGCATCTTCAAAAGGATAATTCTTAAACTTAATAAGATATCGTCGGCGGATAGTCTTACCGCCTCTTAGTACCTTGTAAGCATTGACAAGGTTTAGGTTATCCTTTAATTGTATGCCTTACATCCATCTACCATCTTCAAAAGGATAATTCTTAAACTTAATAAGATATCGACGGCGGATAGTCTTACCGCCTCTTAGTACCTTGTCTTCATGTCGGAGAATGGACTCGGGCTGCAGCACCTCCTCTTGGTCCTCGATCTCCGGTCGGTCTTCAATAGTTGGTTCTTGAGATGGCTCTCCTTTGTAAGGCTTTAATAGGCTCACATGGAAAGCATTGTGTATGAGCCAATGATTGGGCAACTTGAGTTGATAGGCCATCTCATTGATTGGCCTAAGAATCTGGAAGGGACCATAGTACCTTTTTGCTAGTTTAGCATAGTACTTTTGGTGGCCCGTAGGATTCTTGCCCGTCGTGTGCCTGAATCGAGCCTTGGGAAACTTTAACAAGACCCAATCATTTTCTTTAAAGGCTTGGGCTCTTCTGTGCTTGTCAGCAGCAGCCTTTTGCCTTTGCTGTGAGATAGAGATAGCATCCTTAATCTTTTGGAAAGATTCTTGTAGGTCTTGGCTATACTCATCTGCAGTGAAGATCTTCCCATGTACCTTAAGTATCAAGGGACTTTTTGATCTCCCCTCAATTACCTCAAAAGGTGCTTTTCCCGTGGAAGTATGTACAGTGTTATTGTAAGCATACTCCACTAAGGGTAAGTACTTCTCCCATTGGGATCTTTGATCTACTTCCGTTACATAGGCTTTTAGTAGATCGAGAATTGTTAGGTTAGCTATTTCACTTTGGCCATCCATTTGTGGATGATAGGCCGAAGAGAAGTTTAGCCTTGTCCCTAAATTCTCAAAGAGACCCTTCCAGAAATTACTGGTCATTCTAGGATCTCTATCCGACACTATGGACATTGGCAAGCCATGGTACTTGAAAATTTGTGAAATGAAGAGGGTTGCCATTTGATGGGCTTTGATAGTCTTTTTGACAGGTATAAAATGAGCTTGTTTATTGAACCTGTCTACTATCGTCCATATTCCCGTATTCCCATGGATAGACTTAGGCAATCCAAAGATAAAATCCATGGATATGCTCTCCCATGGTGAATTAGGGATTGGCAAGGGTTGAAGCAATCCAAGTTGCTTCCCTCTATCAAATTTTGTCTTTTGGCATACCACACATTTAGAAACATACTCTTGTATGTTCACTTTCATGGTAGGCCAATAGAAATATGTTTCAATTCCCTTTAAGGTAGACTGAATCCCTCTATGCCCCGCATAAGGTGGAGCATGAGATTCATACATTACTTTCTCACGTAGTGAGTTAGTAACGCATAGTCTATTTCCATAGAGAAGATAACCATCTTGTAAAGTAAATGGTTCTTCTTTATTCCCTAATGCAAGGGCTGAAATCACATTTCTAAAATCGGGATCAATAGCGTACTCATCTATCATTGAAGATAGATCATTGTGAGTTGCTATGGAAACCGCATTCACTCTCGGCCGTCTTGAGAGTGCATTAGCTACTTGATTATGCTTGCCAGCAATGTGAGCAATATGAAAATGAAATTGCGAAAGGAAATTTGCCCACCTCATTTATTTGTCGGAGAGCTTGTTCTGCGTCATGAAGTACTTAAGACTTTGGTGATCCGTTCGCAGAATGAAAGGAGTCCCCAATAAATAGTGCTTCCATGAGTCTAAGGCATGTACAACTGCAAGGAGTTCCTTTTTGTATATGCCTAGAGCTTGCTCAACAGGGTCGAGCCTTCGACTCTCATAGCCTATGGCGTGCCCTTCTTGGAGCAAAACAGCTCCAAGGCAATCACCACAAGCATCACATTGGACCTCAAATGGTTTTGAGAGATCCGGTAGTGTAAGCACTGGTTGAGAGATAAGCTTTTCGAAAGCATTGTTCTCCTTAGCAGACCATGTATACCTAACGCTTTTCTTTGTTAGGTCATGTAATGGTCCCGCAATTTGTGAGAACTTTTCAATGAAGCGTCTATAGTATGCACACATACCTATAAAGCTTCTTAGTTCATGAAGATTCCTTGGTTTAGGCCATCCTTTTATTACCTCTAACTTTGATGGATCCATTTGGATGCCATCTTGAGAGATAATGTGACCTAAATATTGAATCTCTTGCAAGAAAAATTCACTTTTCTTTTGATTAACATAAAGTTTATTCTCTCTTAAAACTTGAAATATTACCTGGAGATGTTGCTTGTGTTCGTCTAATGAATTAGAGTAGATTATAGTATCATCAAAGAACACTCCAGTGAAGGTTCGATGAGGCTTGAACAGCTTCTCCATGAAGCGGTTGAATGTGGCTAGTGCATTGGTCAAGCCAAAACGCATGACAATGTATTCGTAAAGACCAAATGTGGTACGAAATGCGGTCTTTACAATGTATTGATCAACTATCCTTATTTGATGATAGCCACTTTTTAGGTCAATCCTATTGAAGTAGGTCGATCCTTGCAGCTTATCAAATAGGTCTTCTACCCGTGGAACGGGAAACCTATTCTTGATAGTGATCCTATTTAGTGCTCTATAGTCGACACACATACGATATGCGTCGTCTTTCTTTTGCACTAATAGCACAGGTGAACAAAATGGAGATGAGCTAGGCCTAACCATGCCCTTCTCAACTAACTCATGCACTTGCCGCATAATCTCCTCTTGTTGAGCTTGAGAAACTCTATAAGGAGGTTTGTTAGGCGGTGAACTTCCTGGAAGAAGTTCAATTGCATGGTCATCATTACCTCGTTTAGGAGGTAGCTCACAAGGGATGTCGTCAATAAAAACATCTTGAAACCCCTTGAGAAAATTGGATAACTCTAATTCCTTTGGGTTGCTTTTATTTTCTTTTGCTAAAGCATTAGGTTCATTTTGAGAATCTTTAACAAAAATCATGTACACGGAAATAGAGCTCTTTATTGACTTGTTGAAAGCTGGTGTATGTACAATGGGGATAGTGTTACCCATTTCCTTAGCATCTATATACATGTCTTTTTTCCCTGAACTTAAAGGAGATTCTCCTTTCAGGAAATTTAACATCAGCAGTCAGGCGGTCAAACCATGGTGCCCCTAGGATTACATCCTCATGCTTGAGAGGAGAGATAAGAAGTCCTCTTTGTCCACATAGCCTTGGACATGAAGCCTCAATTTCCCGATTAAGGGAGTGACTGAAGCTTCTCGCCCCTTGAAGGCACTGTCTGCGGGTAGGACATCTCCCATCTCGTAGGATTGTATGCCTAGCTTGGTGGCCAACTCTATAGATATAAAATTGTGAGTAGAACCAGGGTCAGAGAGAATAAAATCATCATGTTCTCTTACCTTTCCCCAAGCATGGCCTAGAGGAGATCCTTTGTGATGAGTTTGGTGAGTCTCCTCCTCTTGGATTTCAACCAAGGAAGCTCTAGGAGGATCTTGGCGGTTGTTCTTTTGGGGACAAGCGCGGTACGCATGCCCTTGTTCGCCGCACTTGAAACACCGGTTATCCTTGCGATAACGCTCAAGCTCTTCAGGAGAGAGTTTTTTTTTACCTTTGTAAACTCCCTTCTCTTTAGCTTTGTTGGAGTTGCCCTTAGGAGACTTTTGGACATTGTCCTTTCCCTTAGGCTCGTTGGAACCCTTGTTTTCCGGGGGCTTATTATTTCTTTTAGTCCCCATTTGGAAATTGATTCGAGAGGCCACCATAATATGGTGTATTACCGTCGATATGGTACGTGGCCTTTGGGAGTTGACATACTCTGCCATTTATTCGGTTAAGCCCACACAAAATTGTTGCTTTTGCTCTCCAAAATCCAACTTTTTGAAGACAGTGGCTTTGAGTTGTAGGTCCCAAAACTTGTCTACATATTTGTGGATGGATTCATTGGGAGAGAGCTTTAAGCTTCGCCATTCGGTGAGTACTTTGTCTTTGGCATCGGTGGCCAAAACCTGCTTCATAATGGAAGCTCTTAAAGCTTTCCATGTTCGTGGAGCTTCACCGTTGGCTCGTAGGCTAGACCACCATTGCCTGGCGGACTTTTGAAAGTGCATAGCTACATGGCGTATCTTAGAGGACTCCGTGAAGCCCTCATCTCCAAACGCCGCATCAAATTGTTGGATAAAGGCCAAGACTTTCTCCGTAGCACCAAAGGTGCCATCATAGGTAAGGAAAGAGATGCTCTTCCCTCCCTCTTTGAACTTCTTCAGCTTGGATGACCTCTTCCATGCGGCATAGGATTTCCTATGGCCTCTTCTTTTTTATGGTTCAAAGGTTGCACCATCACTTTCTTCAGAAGGTGAAGAATTTGAAGAAGGTGGAGAAGAGGGTGACCTCTTTCTCGCCTTTTTCTTGTCTTGATCTTCGTTGTCTTCACCATCACTTTCATAAGAGAAAGAGGCTGAAGAAGATGGAGAAGAGGGTTTCCTCTTTCTCGCCTTTTTCTTCTCTTGCTTTTTATCATCCCTCTTTGAATTATGGTGTGCAGAAGAGTGTGATGGTCTTCTCCACTTTGGTGGTGATGGAGAGCGTTTAGCCCACCGTCTTCCGAGAGCCATCTCCACCGAGGTGGCGGGAGACTCACTTCTTTCTCGTTCCTTCGGTGGAGGCTCTTGAGTTCTCCTTTGGGAAGGAGATGCATCATCAAGAAGTAAATTCTTGAGCCCTTCGTATGGATTCTCTTCTTCTTCCCGAATCGGAGAGAGACCTCTTTTGGGAGTTTCACAAGGAGGCTTCCTAGGTGTTCTCTCATCATGGTGATGAGCTTGGAGAATCTTGTGAGCACGGAGCTGCTGCTGCACTTTGCTTTGGAGAGATGGATTGCCCATGGCTTGTTGAAGCCTAGAAACAAGATAGTTAACAAGCATTGAAGCATCAATAGTAGCTTGCTCATGAGCAAAATCAAAGTTATCAACATTAATTTCACTCTCTTTACTATTGTCAGCCATTCTAACAACTTTTAGGTGTAAACTTTTTAGGTGTACTTTGGCACTTCAAGCCCTAGTTGCTACTCCTCTTTACCCCTTTAGAAAAAGCACTCAAGCTATTGTACCCGCTGCTCGAATACCATTAATTGCAAGGAATAGAAGAGAGGGTCTTTCGACACCAAAATAGCACCAGCTCCTGTCAAGCTTCTAATAGCATAATAATGGTTAAGCCATAGGCAAGCACCGTAGGACTCCACTATTAAGACCATAGCTCTCGACGGTGATGCCCCGTTAACTGCATGAAGGCAGGCGCACTACAAGGCTGAAAAATCCCTATTCTACTTACTCGCAGGCAATTAATAATACCAACCATTTATAGCTAGCTTGGGGACCTCCCTTCTTGAGCAAGAAAAGAGAAACCTTGTGCTCTGATACCAATGTAACATTTAATGGCCTAATAACTTGTGTGTAGTGGAAATTAGCATTAACATAGTGGGCATTTCATTAGAATAGATTCCTAATGAGAATTACAAGAGTGCTTGGGTGGAGAGAGCAAAAAAAATCATAACACCTAGTTAGATAGCATCAACAATACTTCAAAAGAGAGAGAAATTAAGCTATTGACAACATTTGAGGACCGGATTTGCATGGAGCTAGTCCCCCCTCCAAAAGGCTTTGTATTATGGTTTCTCCCATCAAGAGAGACATTGTACAATACAATTCTTTGTGTTCCTTCAAGACTAGCTAGTGCAATGAAGATGAAAGCTTCATGCACTAAGCAAAACACTTAGTAAACACAACTTTAATTATCCCCGTTCTCAGACCCAAGAACTCACACACCTTCGAAGATGGTGAGAGCTAGCAGGGTATGAGAGTAGATTGAGAGGAAGAAGGAGTATCTTACGAGAAAGATGTACATCTCCTCACATAATCACTCATATTAGCATAGATTTAGCTTAGTAATTAGCTTGGTAGAGTAGATGAGCATGCATTGAAGCTTGGCTCTTGGTTGGATTTGCATCCACAAGCCAAGAGTGTGTCGATGTTGGCTTCTATCTCACAAGCTTGGAGTAGGTGATGAGCTCTCCATTAAAGCTTGGGAAGAGATAGTCTTCTCTTTCTTCACACATGAGATTGTGTGTGTGTGTGTGTGATAATGCCTTGCAAAAATCAGCCCCCTCCCTCTCTTGGGCGAGCCCTCTTGCTATTTGCTCTTGCTATCTCCCCATTGGCCCTCCCCCAGTCAAGCCAATGATTATTAAGTAGCATAAGTGATAGCCTATTGACATGTGTCCCCCTTTCCCCTTTTGTGAGAGATTTAGGTAATTTAATAATTAAACTAAACTCTCATTGGACCCCTTTGCCTCCTGGCCAATAGGAATCAGGCAAGCCATTGGGCTGATGAATGCTCATTGGACCCCTTGGGAGACTGTCCCAATAGTCTTCTAGAGGAATTAATTCTCATTGGTTCTTTTATTAAGTGTTTTTAAATTAATTAAACTAGCTTTACTCTAGCCTATGGTCCACCTCCAAGGCCATCCAATAGGAATTGGGCACACCTTGTGGGCAATTGGGGTAGGGAGTTTACATGTGTCCCTAATTCCCTTTGTGTAAAGGGAGCCTGTGTGTGTGTGTGTGTGTGTGTGTGTGTGTGTGTGTGTGTGTGTGTGTGTGTGTGTGTGTGTGTGTGTGTGTGTGTGTGTGTGTGTGTGTGTGACTTTGTCTCTCATCCCCTACTCCCAAGGCTCGCCCCCTCCTATGTAGGGATTTGAAAAGACTTTTTAGTCACACACAAAGCATCCAATTTCCCTAGGGTTGACCTTTGGACACAACCTTTGAATTTTGGAACCTTAGCATTTTGGAAGTCTTAATGGGCTGAACCTTAGGGTCTTTTTATCCCATTGTTTCACATGGATCTTTTGCAGATGGCCCCCCCTTTGGATCCCTATTTTCCCTCCTTTGGATCCCTACTGTGGCCGGTCTGCTAGCTTAACCAATATTCTAGCTTTTTCTCCCCTGGCACTTTCCCATATTAAATGATCAGTTTAACATGAGAAAATCATTTAGGAGAATTAGATATTGATTATTATGACAAAAGAAACTAGTCATCAGTCCAAGGATTGTCCATTTAATAATTCAAGCTTCAGAGTATTGGTGGACAATTATGAAGGTAGAAACTTCAGCTCCAATCGAAATTTCGGAAATTTTAGACCTAGATCGTCGACTATTCAAAGAAACTTCAATTAGTAGAACTTTAACCAAAGTCAGAGACAACCTCAAAACCAAGGGAGCTTTAGACCAGGCAATCCACCTTTTGTCCGGAATGGACCGCCTGCCAACAATAACAACAATGGAAATGTTAATCCTCAACCTTGTGCAAGAGGAGGAGGAAACCAAAGACCTCAAGGAAGACCTCAAATTAACAGAGCGCAGGGGGCTAGAGGTGAAGGAAATGAGGCAAACGTGTATGTTCCTGCTGCAATTGAACATCAAGGAGTGAATGAACAATTTTTCAATAATTCAAATCCCAATGGAGTATCAAGGTAACCATTTTACCTTATTGATTGATTCATGGAGTACACATTCTTTCATATCTCCTAAGTGCATCAAAAATCTTATTCTGCGTGAACACATTGATACAGACCTTACAGTGGAACTAACTACGGGTAGGAAGGTTAAATTTTCTACTTCAATGGTTGAGTAACTTGAATTTTGTTTTGGATGGTCACAATACTTCTACAAACTTCAGAGTCTTACCCATAGGAATGTACAATGGAATCCTAGGAATGGATTGGCTTAAGGCCAATGATGCTCACATACATTGTAAAGATGCTTCATTGACTTTCAAAAATTACCAAAACTCTAGGGTTACAGTTACTGGGAAACAGGGAAAGCCTAAACTCAAATTAGTGAACTTTACCAAACTTATGAAGAGTCATAGAAAAGATGAAAGAATTTAGGCAATAAAGCTTAACCCTAAGGAGAAGAAGATAGATTCACCTGAACCCAAATGGATAACATAATTTGATGATGTATTTTTCAAAGAACTTTCACAGTTACCATCCAAGCGTGATGTTGATCATGCAATAGAGCTTACTCCACGAGCTCAACCAGTTGCCCGTAGACCATACAAAATGACGGGGCCTGAATCTATGGAACTCAAGGAGCAACTAACTCAACTTCTTGAATTAGGCTTCATGTAGCCCAGCATTTCTCCATGGAGTACTCCAATTCTCTTTAATCGGAAGAAGGATGATACTCTACATCTTTGTATTGATTATCGTGGATTGAACCAGGTAATAGTCAAGAATAAGTATGCAATACCAAGGATTGATGAACTGCTTGACCGATTACATGGAGCTTCTATCTTCACAAAAATTGACCTTGAGTCAAGGTATTACCAAATTTGAATCAAGGAGGAGGACATACTAAACACAGGATTTGATACTCGTTTTGGACATTATGAATTTACAGTTATGCCTTTTGGACTTGCAAATGCTCCCACAACTTTTAATTGTCTCACGATCGATGTGTTTCAAGAGCATCTTGATGATTTTGTTCTTGTCTTCTTTGATGATATCCTGGTTTACTCAAGAAGCAAAGAAGAATACAAACAACATGTGCGGAGAGTACTTGAACTTCTCCATCAAAATCAACTTTATGAAAAACGTAGCAAATGCACCTTCTACACTAACAAGGTGGAATATTTGGGATTTATTGTATCCAAGGATGGTGTTTTTACTGATCCAAGTAAGATCGAAGTTGTTATATCTTAGCCTACACTGCAGTCAATATGAGAAGTACGTGGCTTTCTTGGTTCAACGGGATAGTATTGTACATGTATTCAAGGCTACGCTAAGATTGCTTTTCCATTGACTAATACACTTAAGAAGGCTAAAGTGTTTACCTAGAAAATAACTGTGCTCAAACTAGTTTTGAGAACCTCAAAGAAGCTTTGGTAAACGTTTCAATGCTATAGCTTCCAGACTTCTCAAAGGCATTCACTATGCTCATTGATGCAAGTGTCGGTGGCGTTATGTCTCAAGAAGGAAAACTAGTAGATTATGAAACTCGTAAATTACGTATACATGAGTTAAATTATCCTACACATGACTTGGAATTATTGGCCATTGTGCATGCTCTTAAAGTATGGCGACATTATGTTCTTGGAAGGAGATTTGAACTACATACTGACCATAAAAACCTAAAGAGGATTTACACCCAACCTGACCTTAATATGCTGCAACAAAGATGGATGGGGTTGTTATGCAAATATGATTTTGTAATCAAATATAAACCTAGGAAAGAAAATCTTGTGGTGGATGCCTTGAGCAGGAAGAGTACTGTAGCGGTTGTCACAACCTCTACTATTTCCTTAATTGACCTTATTCGAGAAAATATACCTCAGGACCCGTATTACATAGAAATCTAGTACTTGATGAACTTAAATAATCGCACGGAGAAGCAAGAGAGACAAATCAAAGGCTTCTACGTTGAAGGCAATGACCTTTACTTCAGTAACCGTCTTTGTATCCAAATCAAGGTGGGATCAAACTTCAGATATTACAAGAAGCTCATGACAAACATATAGCAAGACACCTAGGATACATTAAGACCTACTCTACTATAAGGAAGAGTTTCTTTTGGCCATAACTAAAGTGTTATGTGTTGAACTATGTCACAAGATGTTTAACATGTCAGCATATTAAAGCTGAACGAGTTCGATACCCCGATAAGCTTCAACCTATTTGTGCTCCACAAATGAAATGGGAATATATATTCATGGATTTTATTAAAGATTTCCTACATCTCTGGGATATGACTCAAGAAGTACGTACCTAATCCGCAACACATTCTTGATTGTTTTCTATTATCTACCTCTACCGATGGAACTTTTAAGTGCATCTAGAAGTGATACTTCAAAGTAGAACTAAGCCTCTACGTAATCGGCCACCTTGTTAAATCGTCAACGTATCCTCAAGAAGATGCCACTTGGAAACGAGATGATGTAATGAGACTAAATTATCCAGATTTCATGTCGAGGTGAGGACACCTCGAGTTTTTCAAGTGTGGGAGGATGTAAGATTCCCAATTTTTGGGTCTCTTTTAAAAATAAGAAAAATAGCTTTCAGTATCTACTTTTGTCAAATTTTGAATTAAGATACTCGATTGACAGTATCGTAAATTCTAAAGTAAAAAGCAAGGCCGTTTCCATGTTCCAGTAGGTTAGACGGATGTTTGGTTCAGTTTTGGAAAAAATTGCTATTTTTAGCTTTTTTATGCTTTTAGGTGCTTTTTTGCAAAAAGCAAGGTCGGATCCTTAATCTACGCGTTCCAGGCAAGCTATGGTTCAATTTTGTGACAATCTGCTTTTCGAGTGCCTTTCACGCTATTTTTAGCTTTTCATTATTTTTAGTGCTTTTTAGTGAAAAGCGAGTCTGCTCAGCAGACAAGGGGAACCTGTGGTTCAATTTTAGAAAATTTTTCTTTTTATGCTATTCTTAGTTTTTGTCGTTTTTGAAAAGCAATGTGCTTTTTAGAATGACCTAAGCATAAAAATATTAATTTTAGTCTCCCTCGCATTTAGAAACGATCACCCAAAGGAAAAATTACGGGACCAAACGAGATTTTTACACGAATTATTTTTATAAAAAGCGGTACTGTAAATACACCGGGCAATTCAGGAAAGTCATAATTATGTCGGAACATCACGGTGCGGCATAGTCTAGCCAAGGTTCCATTAGTTGGCTGGATACTGTTCAACTGGTCAGTTTTACTATAAAAATTGAATGGTAAGTGGGAGAGTTGACCACCAAAAGCCTCACTCCAGCTTTTTGCAGTGCCTATAAAATCACCTGCAAGCCTCAGTTTTGAGTGCCATATATTGTGTCTACTACCTTAACACTAGGTTGGTAACCTAACAGGACATAAAAGTGTCCTTTCAGGGTTTTGAAAAAAACCTCCAAAACCATAGTAGATCCACTCATTTTGTAAAATCCTTACATGAGGTTATAGTTCAAGGCCTACTACACATGGAAAAAATAAGAAACTTGTAAAATTTCTCATGTTTTGGTCACACCAAGCCTCCAAAGTTGATGGACCAGTACATTTTCATCAAAACAGTCATTTCTTACGTTTTTTTGCATAAAAATAAGATTAGGGATTTTTGTAGGACTTGAGATAAATTCCCTAGTTAACTTCAATGGGTTGGTGATCAGAACATATGATTGCTTCTCAATCACTATTTTTTGTTCTGCCAAAAGAAATAGGTACAAAAAATTTGAATTTTTACCATTCTGCAAACCTATCATCAAAGTTTCTATAGCCACTCTCAATACAAATAATATATGCATGTTTTCTTAGTTCCCTATTGTCCTTTAGGTTCATAAGGAGCCATGGAGCATGTCAAAAGAATAATACATCTCTTACCAAGGGGAGTCTTGGGGCCAAAGATGAAGTGCTAAATACAGCAAACATGAAAAAACTGGGTTCAACATTATGAGTTGTAGAATCCCATAGAAACTATTCAATATCTAGCCAAATTTGATCCTTATGACTAGATATGGTTACTACCTACAAAATGCATATAGTTGTCACAAGAAATTAACAATATTGAAAAAGCTATACTTGATATACTAGAATGTTTCGTTTTCTTCTATAATTGAAAAAATCAACCATCGTTGTCTACTATGCAAAATAGGGTATTAGGTGCCCCAAAACTCAAGGAATATTAGCTTTATGTTACAATATGCGACATAGAAAATCAAAACTGCATTTGCATATCATGAAAGACACCAAAAAAATCATAGAAGACCTAAAATTGGCTAAAAAACAAGATTTGATAATTTTTGTAATTTGGTCATAACTTACAACTTTAACATTTATTTCTCCCTAAAAGCATCAGGACATGTTGAGGACTACTAAAGATAGTTCTCTAGCATTATAGACCTCACAAACATGAAGTCTAGAGTGGTATAGTTGCAAAAAGTTAAAAAAAGCCAAAAACAGGACCCGTTTTTTCACACAGTTTAGGTTGTGAAATGTTGTGCAAGGACAAGGTTAAAGATGGAATTGATATTCCAAAAAAATGTCGAGTTTTTTCATCTCATGAGACAACTTTTTAGACAGATAGCACCTCAAAATCCATTTTGAAACTCTTGACATAATTCAAGGAAAATGGTCACTTAACAGGACATAAAAGTGTCCCAGGATATAAAAGTGTCCCATTACCAACCTAGTGTTAAGGCTATACGTATCTATTATACGGAGTGGTACAAGCTCTTCATCACCATCTCCATTAGCTCTTCTCTCTCGTATACGGGAAGAAGAATAAGAAGAAGAAGAAGGATATTCTCTCTCTACTTACTTACTATCTCCTCTCTCGTTTCACGATGTACGTGCTCTCCGAAAGCTCTCGTGGTGAATAGCTCTACGTAGCTTTCATCACCGCTCCCTAATTGGTTCTAAAGCACAGTGAGAAGCTCTAAACTCCATAGCCATCATCATCTCTCTCTCTATGTCATTATTCTGAGTAGTCACCCTCTCGGTAATTGTTTTTCCATGTATGAGTGCATGTATGGACTTGCCAAGTACGTATGAAGTTGCCCCATGATTATTTCATCATGGTTAACACGCTGATTTATACCCACCATGTGTTTATGATCATGTGCGTGCATAAAAAGAGCTTTTCGTTTCACGTCATAGAAGTAGTAGGAACATTGTTTCGGTCATAACTCACAAACCATTATGAATCAGTCCAAACTCTTTATAGCAGAGATGAAAAACATCATTTAGAAAATTTTCATTCTTTGGTGTCGTGTGAAAATCACGCAGCAGCTAAGAGACATGGTCAAAAAGCAGCTTGCTTCCCATTGCACAGTCAAATTTTTTGACCCCAGGATCCTTGGAGAACCACTATATAGATTCACCGGATGGAAAAACCCACTTAACCAATTGAAAATCTTGATGAAACTTGATGGTAAATGTATGTAGGTCTCCGTTATCACCTCGGGTATGCGAGTTATTAATCATTCCATAACTGGTTTTACCTACGTGTGTAGGGGTGCTACCAAGGGGGAGTACCATATGACGTCGTGAGTTAACCGAGCCGCTTATGTATGATTTATGGGTTGATGTGGATGCCTCATGTGCAGGGGTATGATTGATTTCCACCTTTCTAGGTCAAAACTAGCTCTATGTGCTAGAGAGGTGAAGCGCAAATGTGATGCATCAACTTGCATGGTTGGATGTTGTAAAAATTGGATTTTTATGTGGATGCCTCATATGCATGGTTATGGTTGTGTTCCGCCTTTCTAGGTCAAAACGAGCTCTATGTGCTAGAGCGGTGAAGCGCAGATGTGATGCATCAACTTACATGGTTGGATGCTGTCAAAATTGGATTATTATATCATTTTTAGTTGCTGGTTGAACTTCTTTTGTGCGTGAAAAAGCTCATGTCTTAAGAGTCATGTGTGTGGACTCTGATTTACTATAGGGGATATGTCAAACTCCAAGTGTGAAAGTTTGTTCATTGTCGATCATGATTTGTGGTTAAGGGCTGAGATTCCCTCATGGATTATGGTTGTGATTTTATGGTAGAATCCGGTGTGGCTCTTGGTTTTCTTTTCTAGATATGGTTATACTGCCAATATTTTTGCAGCCATGTTATGTTCTAAAGTGGTTATGCACGATTGGTCGTGCCTCACCTGAGTTGGGTGGAGTGCTCACCCATGTGATGTGGTCGGATTATGGTTTATGGTTTTGAGATTAGATCATAAAGTGATCTGGATGGTTTGTGGTCAACATGTAAGGATAGAGACATTGTATAGTCTAAACTGCTTGGAAAGGATTGTTGTGCATATGGAAAGTGCTATTGTGATTGGACTCATTTGTTATGTTTCTCATGACAGCATCACTACAAGACTAGGATCACCTACATCTCTTAGCCTTGGACAAAAGGGTCGTTGACCTGGGGCTTTGTTGGATCGGGGGTGTTGCTTAGGTCTTCTTCTTTTTGTTAGGTTCATCTACACGGTTAGTGCATCAGGGGTTGAATGACCTACACGGCTAACACGTTGGGGATTTTGTCATTGCTTTCCCTAAACACCCGAGACTGGGCATCAAAGAGGCGTGGTGCCTAAATTGGTATGGTTGGTGTTGATACCCTACCACCTACTATTACTTGGGATCCTTTGAAAGCTTGGGTTCATGGAGGGAGGCAAAGCGGCCTTAGCTTATGTCTGGCTCAAATAGGTTGGAGGTGTTCTAGCTCGCTCCCGATGAAGTGAAATTCTCTCTATCTGTAGTAGAGCGGAAGTGGATGGGTGGACCAGTCGATCCCTACACAGGGTTTAGTGCCCTGCTAGTTATTTTGTCATAATTTCTTTTGATGTTATGGCATACCCAGATTTTTTCATTGCAATAATACATGGTTGCCTATTTCATTTATATGGGGCATGTAAAGACTTTCTGTTGTCATTCTCTCACATCTCTGTGCACTCTATTTCATCATCCACTATACTCTCTCTCTCTCTCTCTCTTCCCGCAATGTGGTGTACACATATATTCACCCTCCACATTGTTATATTTTTCTTGAGTACGCTTTCATTCATAACACCCATTTAGGGGTAGCACTAGTCGCTAGGTGCCTCTAGATGCAGTCCGGGTCATGGTCTAAACTCCATGCTTGGTTGGGCACTGAGAACTCCTCCCCTATATAAACGCTTCCATAACTCTGATGTATATTGAAAATTGTATAAAGGTGTAAATTGTATATTTTGTGCATAGACCCTCGGGGAGGGGTATCTCTCACATTAGGACAAGTGTCCTTCATATCCCTTTGAGAGAGAGGACTTGAATAATTCTTTAAAAATTAATTAAATAAAATAAATTCTCATTGGACCTCTTTAGAGGTCAACCAATAGGCTTTGGGCACTACATGAGTGTAGCATGTGTAGGTGCTTGACATATGTCCTTGCTGCATATTAGGTCTTGGGCTTGCCTTGAGGGTGTGTGTGTGTGTGTGTTCTCTCTCATGCCCCTAGCTTTAGGGCTTGCTCCCCTTCTTGTAGGGATCATGTTGACTTTGGAACACCTCACCCTTTGAGCACCTTTGTCAGCAAGCGCGACAAGCATCTCATGCTTGGCCGGGTTCCCACCTCAAGCTCCTCCCTAGCTTGCCTAAGGTCCTAGCTCTAAGGACTTTTAACGCTAACCTTTGGAGGTCTTTAATGAAGCTAAACCTAAGGTCTTTCAAGCTCCATTAGTTAGCATTTCTCTTTGACAAACCATCTCTCATTTGGACCCATTGACTTTGGTCCCGTGTTGAGATATATCCATAAGCACATGTCTATATTCTAACTCTTGTTCCCGTTCATTCTCCCACATTAAATGATCAGTTCAATATGAGAGAATTATTTGGGTTAGTTAGATATTAGATTTCATGACAATCTAATGTCTTATGGAAGGTGGATAATGATGGAAAATCCGCCAATCAAAGAGCTAGAAGAAATAATGTACACAAGTTCAAAAATGCAGATTCCTAGCTTTTGCGTGACAGAAGCCGTACTCAAGTTGAGTATTGGGGAGTACAAGGAAAGAATTGACTCCCATCACATCAAATACAGTCTGGCCCTTACAAAAAAAAAAATCTTCTTTCAATAACAACCAAAAGCTTGGACAGCGAGATAAACGTAAGAGTCCATGAAGCTTCTCAAATCCATGAGGAGAGGAAATTGCCAACCATTTCCAAAAAAGATAAAGCTAAGGTAAATACTTAAGAAGATCAACCTTGAAAGACAATTTTACCTTCAACAAGCCTCCATCAAACTTCCCTCAAAGCCTCTACAACAAGAGCCACACCATCGACAATGCAATGGAAACCGAAGCAAATAGTTTATCAACCAAAGTTTCCAAGTGTTGTATCCAAAGAGCATATCAAAGTCAACAACCCAGTTTGGATACACGAAGCACAATTTCAACCTCAACAACAAAAAGTGACAAGGTGGGTAGCATCAAATGAGTCCATCACTGCTCAGGGCTACCTCCAAGGAACCACTAATGTTTGGGCCAAAAAGCCTAAAGTAACAACCTATATCTACTTATCTCAAGAAACAAGTTCTACAAGGAGCCAGCCGAGCTTTCAACAACGAGCTATCAACAAAAGACAAAAAACTCAAGCAGGAGGAACAACAGCCACAAAAGGCATCAAAAGAGACCTTCAAAGCAACAAGCAATGCAACAAGTGTGGTTATCGAAGCTAGAATTCGACCAAGCTACCCAACAAACATAGGTGAAGTAGCGGATGATTCCAGCCAAGCTACTCAAATCACAAGGATTTTATGAAGGTAACACTCAAATATGGTCGCCAAAAGTTGTAGCTCAATATGGAACAACCAAGAGAAATCATGTAGCACAAGCTTCTACCCAAAGGCAAGCAATTAGAACCAAGAGCCAACAAAAGCCAATCACAATCGAGGGTGCTACAATCTCTAGATGGATACCTCGTCATCTACTCCAAAATCAAGGCTTCTACAACAAAAATCATCACGTATGGATACCAAAGCCTAGTGTCCATCAAGTCATCAAGTAAAAGGAGCAAATGCAAAAGACGGTCATGCACACGAACCAAAGACAAGGTGAGTTTCAAAATTGCTCATCAAAAATCAATCACAAAGAACCCACACACATCAACAACTACTTCTCATGGGAGATAAAGCAAAGGCTACATCAACTCTTGCTACTACCGTGGAACATGTTTCACAAAGCAGTGTCAACATATAAAAACAAGTCAAGAAGCACCAAAGTATGCCAACCTACTGGAAAAAATGGTGGCATCCATAGACAACCACAAGGACAAATGCCTAAATCTCCAAGACTTATGGGATTGGGTTTCTGGTCATAAACAGGTACGTCCAAGTCGCCATTAAAAATACATGGCATAAGAGTCAAAGTCGTACAGCTAAGCCACTATAGTCTTTTTGATGTTTTGACCATTAGAGAGTGTTCTTAGACCATAGGGCAACATCTTTGGTATGTTCTATTGCAGTTTTCAGAACCTTTTTCATGATGGATTGTGATTTTGGTACCTTGTTAGATTGTGACTAAACTTGGTAGGATAGTACCCCTAGGTATCTTAGACCTCATCCTAAAGTTCTGTTGCATTATGAGTTCGTTCAAATACCGAAATGGCGTGATGACCTATTGACATTATGTTAGCGTGGGGGTTTCTAATCACCAAGATAAGAAAACCGAGCAAAAACAAATTTCGAGCAAATCTGGGGACAAATTGATGCAAGAACAACAATGGTGAAACAAAATAATTATGTCATGCATAATTTTTTCACTACCACAAATATGTGAGTCAATGGATAAAACTGTAGAGTTTTAAACCGTTATGAAAATTGAATACTCTTTCCACATGCAACCTCTTTATACTAGAGACACGATGCAATTCTAGGTGACATATCTTCTCGAAAAAAAGGTCCAGCAAAAATTTGGCACTTGGATTTTGTAAAAAAGTCAACACAGGCTCATATGTGTACAATGCTATCCGGGAATCTCCTAAAGTCCGAAACAACTCCATGTTTGTAAGTGCGGCTTGATGCATAAACTCATGGGCAATGTACTCCAAACTCAAGAATCTAAAAACACAAAGTAGATGTGCTTGCAAGGCATGTATGTAACATGTTTGCTATCGCATCTCCAAAAATCCTCACATGAGCACCAAGGCATGACAATACATAATCCCTTTCTCTACTGGCCCAATTGTGCTAATATGAAACACATGTGATGCATTGGAAACCACGATTACCTATCTTACCAATTTGGTTGCCATAGTTCTTCCCTTTACCATAGTTGTACTAAGAGTGGAAGGTTTCTAATGAGGTCAATGACACTTGTCCATGAACGCCTGTAATTGTCAATCTCCTCTTTGATCACTATAGGTGAAATTTTTGAGTCAATTGCATCCAACAACAACTTATAGATGACACATATCTTTTAGAACTATGAGACTTTGTGGTCAAGGGCATATATCTGATCACCAACATTGTTTTCACCATGTTCAAGCTTCACATTTTCTCTAGACAATGTTAGAGGATAGAGAAAGAAATCTCCATCTTGAATATCATTTAAGTGTGTCAACCTTGACCTATTGTAACCAACTGTCAAAAAGAAGAACTAGTGTTTGACCCTATGGAGGTCCATAGATGGCAATGTGCCAGAGCATTGTTTGCAAATGATAGAACAAGATTTCTTGGAGTATGGTAAGGTCACGTATATGTAACAGGTCAAATAGAGAGGGTATAGAAAATATAATACTTACTTTTAATTTTTTTAGTAAATTCAAATAATGTACAAGTCAAAGCATAGTGCAATCCTTTTCAATGTCATACATGCCATTCGAAATGTCTTAATTTGTGATGAAAATCAAAAATATTCTCATATCATTGCTCTTGAAAGAGTGTCTTCAAAAATCATGTTGTTGTCACCAACAATGCCATGGAAAACACAATCAAAGCCTAATATTTTAAAATTTCCCATTTACTCACTTACTCCCTCTCCATGGAGGACACATTGAAATCCCATATGAAGGTGTGATTGGTTCTATCTTCACAGGACCAATATGTCTGCCTGAGTTTTAGTCCTTGTCGGCACTCACTGTCATGAGATGCCACTTTGATTTTACTCGTCGCCCTTGTCGTATTCCTTTACTCGTTATCTACTATGTGCACATAAGTTGTAGTCCTTGCCAGCGCTCACTATCATGAGGTATCTCTTCAATTTTACTCGACGCTCCTCGTCCATCGTTGTTTTTTGTTTGCTCCGTTGGATTGCCAAAGCATGGTGCCTTGTCATCATTTGAGTCACGAAACCAATATGTGCACCTAAGTGGTAGTCCTTGCTGGTGCTCATTATCGTGAGGTGTCGCTTTGATTTTACTCGGACACTTGTCAACCGTCGTTGCTTTTTGTCTACTCCGTCGGATTGTCGTTGATTGTCCGAGCTATGTTGTGTCATTGTCTGCCATCAAACACAACCAAAGCATGGAACCTCGTTGTAGTGTGACAGCTAGGTAACCAACAAAATGCTATTCATAATACCTAGCACTAGATCCATCTCTCCTCACTCATTAGCATCATCGTGTACAACATTGGACTGGTCTATTGTTGTAATCAATCCACACTGGCGCAGACTGGTTGCAGTAGTAGACCAGTCCCATGTTGTACACGGTGACGCTATTGAGCCAATTTTGTAATTCCTTTTTCTCATATTGTGCATCGATCTAAGGTTCTCGAATGGATGGTGTAGGTCAAGGAATTTAATGGTGCACTCAACTCTATCAAAAATCACCTGCGAGCAGGCCCTCAAGTTTCAGCACCTCAACAAGAACCTCTAGGGCCCTTCTCCCCCTTTGGAGACATGCGTTCTTGTCCTTGGTTGTGCTCGCCTCGGCTTGGTTTTTTATTTGTTTGTATGTGTGTAAGCACTCTGTGAATCTACAGTCTCCTGCATTTGAAATTTGAGTTGCCCACTTGGGATGGATTAATTTTTTCCCTCTTTCACTCGTGCAGTAGTGTTGGTTGGCTTACATTTTGTGACTATCACAGTCCATGTTCTAGTATTCAAGAAAGGTTTTCCTTAGCTTTGCCTTCAGCCGGTTGCAAGCGAAGGTAAAGGGAAGCGAAGATTAGCCAATTGCAAGCGAAGGTAAAGGGAAGAAAATCAGCAACGTATACAAGAAAATAGTTTAAAATCCTATAAATTTAGAAAATTTTACTATTTTTCCTGGTTTGCATCTCGGTAAGGAGAAAACCGAGCCGTCTAGAAAAAAAGACTTTCTCGAACACTTCCATGTCCCATGTCCCCTTCGTGCAATTGCACTGTTGTTCTTCCTATCAATGGTCCAATTTTCAACACTAGGATTGAGATGCAACACGCTCGCAACACTGGAAGGGGACGATCATTTTTGCCCCATTCACCCAAAACTCTTCATCACCCCTTTACTTCCATGATTTTACAATAAAATGCCCCGGCTTGCCGTCGAGGCTAGGACGGGTGCTGGAACTGCTCGCAATTCCAACATCGATGGCAAGCCGAGGGCTTTTCTTCTTGGTCGTGGAAATAAAGGGGCTAGGGCATTTCTTTTGGTCATGTAAATGAAGGGATTGGAGCATTTTGTGCCAAAATTCTACAATATTTTGTTTTATTGAGATGATTGCTATAATTTTATCTGCTATTTTTTATGGAATCGAGTAGTGAAAATGTGTAAAATAAAAATTTCATAAGTAATGATTGAAGGGGTTGTTTATTTGTTTTCTGTTATGTTTACCTTGATGTAGTCTTGCAAGTGGGAGAGCCTCTTGTAGAAAAGGAGAAGGCTCTGTGGCTCATGATATTCTTTGTAGTAATCAAGCGACCTCGGTGTTAGTCATAGAGGATCTTGATGACGATGATCTTCACGGGGATGAGAGCAAGAGCACAGATATTGGCTTGGGGTCAGTAAATGAAGTGGATGCTCACACAACTAGGCAAGAGGCATCCTTGGAGTATAATTGGTTTCATTTCATATTACATCTCAGGTTGGGGCATCTTTGCTTTCTATAGGAAGAGTCTAAAATTACGAATGATCTTTATTATAAGTATTGATGTCGTATTGGGAAGATATTTAATTGCCTTTTGGTGTTTTTCTAATAAATGGTAAGGAGGAATAGACTGACAATGTGCTTTGGTATATTCTCAACATTGTTGACCCAAGGATTTGCTCGCTTATTTTGTTGCTCAATAATACTCTCTCGCCAATTTGTATAACTCTGTTAGTGTTAGATAGCTATGCTACAGACGTCCGTCTTGCGAAGACCCACTAACAACCACCAAACTTTGTAGACTTGTCCCCTTAGACCTAATATAGCTTCCCTTAAAGTTCCATGATGATCCGAGTCCCTTTAGTCATCAAAATGGTGTGATGACATAGAGCAATGAGATAGGACATATGCGAATTTTCCAATCAAAGAGTCGTGGATAGCTTGTTAAGTTGACATGTTTGTTGCTATGTTCACTTCTTGAGGACTAACAACCTCAAAGAGTCTTCGTGCCCGATCCGAGCCACTTTCTAGAGTATTGACATATTACGTTAGTGCCATAACATCTGAGGGTATTTTATGCATGAAAAAAGTATACCATTGTGATGTAGGCTTTTTGATGGGGGTAAGAAGATCATGGTCATGTGAATGTATGTGCAAAAAGTGCTTCCAACCAAGTAAATCATCTTCAGCGTGCCTAAGATAAATTTTACAAATTATTGTCACTTAGGCCCTCATCTTGCCCTATCTAGCTTCTAATATGTTAGTTATGATGGTTGAAGCCCTTGGTTGTGTTTCTTGTACTTGATGTTGCCCCCAATGAGGTTGATTATCCTCTTTTAATCCAAGCTTGACTTTGAATGTTTAGGAAGTATTTATGTGCCCACTAAAGGTTGGTGAAGGTCCATTGTAATGTATAGAGTGCCCCCCCCCCCCCCCCCCCTTAAGTTTGAGGTCCAACAGATCAGTATTTTTCACTGTGGTACAAATTGCTGCTTTGTGGTGAAGATATGGTCATTTTTCCCTATGCTAATGATTGGAACTCCAATGCACCCCTAATTCTGCACAGTTCCCCAACATGATGGCCCCAACACATATGTAAAATTTGGTCCAAATGTGGCTCCTTTATCTTCGGTGCCTAGGTCATCTTTTCTGGAATATTTTACGTCTCTGAGCTTACCAATGTGTTCCCCCACTAGTGATGAGCCTATGGTTTAAGTTTGGTGAAATTTGGATGTCTCGTGTGACCGATGTTAGTGTTTCTCATCTCAAAAGTTCCCAGATTGTCATGTGTGTTGTGCCCCCTACAGCCCTTGTGGTCGGCAATGTGATAATCAAAATACTTCTAGACATAGTTATGAACTTACCCCTCATGGATGGAGTGAGTAAGAGCTAGAAGATACTGTGTAGGAGCGCGTGGAAGGTCGCCAAAATCCACAACCTAGAGCTCTCTCTCTAAAGGCTAGAATGCAAATGAGAGGTAAAATGGCCTAAGGGACTATACATACTTGGATTTTTCTGACATCCCCCGTCTTATACCTACCCATTGAGCTCAGCAAGCTTCACAATATACTCTCAGATCAAAAATTTCTGAAAACCGACATCCATGGACCTTTCTATTGCAATTTGTCCCAGATGGTTAGTGAATTGGAGTGGCCGCTGATTTTTTTGATCGAAATTGCTCCACAATTTTTATGGCCTTTCCATTGAGCTTCAAGATTTGGTGTTTGAAGTCAAAATCCAATTCTGACATTCTTGTTTATTTAGTTTATTTAGTTTTGCTTTTATTAGATTTTATTAGAAAAAATTGAAGGAAATTAATTAAATCACTCAAAAAAATTTCATTTTGCACTCAAAAATATTAAGACACTCCTAATGTTATTATTTGGCCAAATTTTTGTGGATTGCTCCATTTTGATCATTATTTTGGCTTGAAACCCCACCATACAAGTAAAAATTACACTATTTTTTTGCTTTTAACATGTATGTATAATATATACGCACATCTAAGGGTTATCATAATGCATTCCCCATTCATCTCATTGTTAGGACATAACATCTAATTTTTCAAAAAGAATCATGCGTTAACACATAGTTACTTCTCAAAACATTGTCCTTTTTCTCTTTTGAATTTATATGCTTGGGTCCACATTTTGAATGTCTCGTCTCCCCCCCTCCTGGCTTAAGTCCTCTAGGATGACAGAGTACCGTCCGAGTTTTGCAGTGCATGGGTTATAAAATTGTGTCTATGCATGGCCTTGATTGGCCCTAAAATGCCTTGATTGGCCCTAAAATGCTATTGATGTCAATGCATATAGACACACTATGATGTGCAAGAGGTGGGTCTTGAGTATTGCACTCGAGGGTTTTCGATGGCGAGGTATCCTGTGTTTGAAGTCTCTTGAAGATTAAAGCTTGTAGCAATTGAGCACATTCTTTGATTGTGTGATTTGTAGTTGTTGTTGCAGGAGTACTATAATATGTGGTCACCATTGTGGCTAATGATTTACTCTTTTGCACCCATTTGTACTTGATTGAGGTTGAGTTTAGTTTTGGTGGAGTCTTTGGTACCCATTGATATATTGTTTTTCTTGGCTGTACTTTGACTTGTCTGCTTTGGAATTCTGACATTCCGATCTTAGTTGTATATTCCTTTTTTGGTTGCCATACCCACTTCATCTTTGATAACTGTGGTTTTTGCTGATGATATAGGTACGATGGGTTCACTTTAGGCTTGTTGGTAGTGTGTAGCACCTTTTTAGGCACCCAAATTTGTTGAGGTTGATCGATAAGCTAACTTTTAGGTATCCATATTTGCATGGTTCCCTGTATGATATGATAGTGAGAAGAAGTCTTTAGAGAAGCAGCAGTTTCAAGTGTGTCCACTGATGACTCATGCTTCTTTATTTGGAAATCATCGAGAGATTCTTTCCATTCTTCTTTGTTGTATGCAAAACAAAACCTTTATTTGTCCTCCTTTAAGTGTAAGCTCCAGAATTTTGGCATCCCAATCCTAAATTGCTTTGTAGGTTCGCATCCAAGGAACACCTAATGTTAGGTCTTCGTTCATATGTTCATCCATTATGCATATGAAAGTATGCGGGCAAGAGAATCCATGAACCATAATGTTCAAGTTGATTTTCCCTAGAGTTGGAGTGACTTTTTTGTTGCAACCCTTGACAGTCATTCGACAATACTCAAGTGGTTGAGTTGTTGCTTTGTGATAAGTAGAATAGCTCACTACATTGACTCGGGCTCATGTATTTGCTAAAGCCTTGACTTTGTAATCCTCGTTCAAATTCAGTGTGATGCACATATCAAGACCATTCATCCACTTGTCATCATTCTCAACCTCATCCTCTACTAGGGGGTGAATTTGGAGAGTATTGAGTGGTATAGCTTGAGGAATTGATTGTCTTACGGATTTTCTCTTCAAGACATGAATGTGCACTTCCTCCTGGGATTTGTCGATTACTTGTTGTTGTTCAAGCTTTCTTTCCTTTGTTGCATGCATTCTTTGAAAAATATTATTAGTCAAAGGAAGGTTGTATTTGCGGAGTCGACATCCACTGATCCAATTTTCCATGATTTCCCCCTCTAAGGTTGCTAGTTTGACGGTGGAGAGGGGGAAAGGGGAACACACCCAGCACACAACACAATGCCTCACTATAGCCCAGAGTATACACAGCGCCCCAATCCACTAGAGCTAACCTTCGAAACTCGACACAATCCACAAGCAAACCACAGCCTGCACATGACCATACGCACACACGCTTTGCAATGCACCAAATAGACCTGATCACTCTACTCTGCTCAATTCACAGCCTTCCACATGCACATAACCTCTCTCCAACTCTTTTTGCACGACAAATTTCAGGGGGGCACACACGCCGACACACGCCAGGAAACACATGCACACAAGCAGAGAAGAGAAGGGGGAAGGGGAAATGACGCCAAGAGACAACAATAATGGCCTTCTTGCATATACAACATCATGTACATTCCATCCGCACCTGCTGGCACAACCTTCGACAAAAAGCAATGACCCAAAATCCTTCTGGCCCAAAAACTCCAAATGGCAAAAGCCTACACAAGCAAAAAGCCCCAATGGCTCCCCAAAAAAACCTAAGGGAAAAAGCCCCAAAATTCACGTTTACATTCTTTTATAGGGGTGTCTAGGAGACCCAAAAAAAGGAAAAAATGTGAGCTCCTCTAGCTCGTGCAGTCCTCTTTCAGCTTCATTTAGAATTCTCTTTGCATTGCTAGCACTTGGCATACTTCATTTTTGGCAACTATTGCATGTGCACCTCTTTGTCCTTTGTCCGTTCGACTCGGCTACCCCCTCGCTTCTTGAATTTGCCTTCTTTGCCCTCTTTGAACACCCTCTCTCTCTCTCTTGCTCCAGTGGCGGGACTGCCCTTTGAATTGGCCCTTTAAGCCTTTGAACTTGCCTTCTCTCTCCCTCTATATCCCTTCGTGCTACCCACTTTGGGTTTACTCTCTCTCTCCATCTCTGCCGTGGGACACACCCCTTATAGAATCGACTCGGGTGCTGGCCACACTCTCCCTCTCTTTATCCCTTGAACCCCATGAGTTGTGCCTCTTACCCTACCACTACCGATATCGCTAGTGGGGGGGGGGGGGGCTTCAGAAAAACGGGGGCCTTTTGAGGCAAGGGAATCGGGCCCAACTGGGCTGCCACGTTACCTCACGCTGCCAGTGGGTGCCAGCCATAACCACCAAACATCGTCAACACCACCGGCGTAGCCAAAACCACCGGGGCTTCAGCTGCCCCCAAGTGCCACTAGCACAGCGCCCTAAGAGGGTCGCCATATCCACACAACAAGAGAGCCCTCTCTCACGTTTCCACACAACACAAAGGGGTCATGCCCATGGCCTTTATACCATGCGTATCCAAGGCCCAATGGCGCATATGGGGTATTAAAGTGCCATGTATCCGCCTGTGGAACCCTCCCCTCCAAGCACTTTTAGAAAAAACCCATTTGAACAAAAAGAAAAACCCATAGGGTGCCTTCCAATTTCCAAGCTTTGCCATTTGTGGCTCCAATGTTGGATTGCCAAACCGCAAGGCTCACCCAAAACTCCATCATGTTGGCTTGAAAGTGCATGGTGTTTGCCGCACTTCGAGATTCCCCAAGACCCCGAAGCGAGGCCACAAAAATGTGAACTTTTATCTGCAAAACCAACTCCGAGCAGCTGCACTCAACCTTCAAACTGCAATAACTTCCCGTTCTAGGCTGCGTTTGATGAGCAGTCAATCTTGCTAGCTCCATACACTGTATAGCACCTTCTAGAACTCTATCGCAGCCCAAAATACACTAGATGGCATGACTCCCCATGTGGTCAGGTGGGCACCAGCCAGCCTGTAGCAAAACTTCAACTAGCCATAAACTGCCATCCATAGCTCTAATCTGCAATCTGAAAAGAAGGGTAGGCTCCATAAATTGAGCACTATGCAATTGTACACTGACATCCACTCTGACTGTTAGGAAATATGACGTAGCTAAATAGATATTTGAGTAGATTACTTAATGGAGAGAGATAGATTTCACACAGAAGAGATTATAGAGTAGAGAGAGAGAGAGAGAGAGAGTACACATGATATACGTGGTTCACCCAATGTGGGCTACGTCCACGGGAAAGCAGCCACTCAATGGCTTTAGTACTTCAAAACAAGAAGTAGTTTACAAAGGGATTATACCCTTAATAGAGCTCCCGCCTTGCTTCACTCTCACCACCTCACACCCACCTTGTTGCATCAACTTCACACTATGAAATGTGTGTAGAAATGGCCTCCTTTTATAGGCCAAAAGGGCTGCCCTCTCTCATGAGAGGCAGCCATGTGTAGCCGCCCTTGTGTAGATAATCGGACCCTCCCATTTGCCCATGTGTGGCCGCCCTTGAGAAGACAAGTCCGTTTTTTAATTCGGCCACCGGCCATTGACTTCCGACCACTGGCCAACCGACCAACCCACTTGTCGTTTTTGGACCACTTTTCGGCCGCCATTTGGCCATAATATTTCGGCGAAAATCAATATTCCGACGGCCGTGAAAATTTTGGTTTTTGGCGAGTGATCTTCATTTCCGGCGAGTAATTTTCCTTCATGCACGATGGCTTCTCCTCATAATGGGGGCCTTACAAATGTGCGTTTTTACCACAGAAAATTACAAAGGGTAAATCAGGCTCCATACTTAACACTGACCCACTGAAAGACTGATCTCCAAACCAAACCTGTGATTGCTTTCCATCCTAGCTTCTTATCCTTGAATGCCGATTGAAGATGAGAAAAATCTCAACTTCTCCTTGTTGACCACCTTTGTAAACATGTCTACAGGATTTTCACTTGTATGCACCTTTCCTAGCTTTAGCTGTCCCTCTTTCAAAAGAGTGTGTATGAAGTGATATCTCACCTCAATGTGCTTTGTCCTTGAATGAAAGGCTGAGTTCTTCGCAAGATGGATAGCGCTTTGGCTATCACTATACAAGACACAATTATCTTGTTTGAATCCAAGCTCTTCTAAGAATCTGTGAAGCCACAGAATTTCTTTGCTTGCCTCCGTCATTGCTACATACTCTGCTTCCGTGGTAGAAAGTGAAACCACTTTCTACAGCTTTGAAGCCCACCTTACTGTTGTGCCTCCAACCATGAAGACATAGCCAATAGTGCTCCTTCGAGTATCTTTGTCACCTGCCATATCTGCATCAGCATACCCTTCTAGAAAAATATCAGTTCCTCCAAAATACAAAGCATTTGTTGCTGTCCCTTTTAGATACCTAAGTACCACTTCACAGCTTGTTAGTGTTCTTTACTTGGGTTGTCCATGAACCTACTCACAACTCCCACTGCATGTGAAATGTCTAGCCTTGTCCAGACCGTAGCATACATTAGAGAACCTACCGCTGCAGCATATGGAACTTTAGACGTATAGGCTATCTCCTCTTGTGTCTTTGGACACATATCCTTCGTTAGTTTAAAGTGACTAGCCAAAGCTGTAGAAACTGGTTTTGCATTTTGCATTGTAAACCTTTCTAATACCTTCTTGATGTAATCCTCTTGAGATAGCTTTATTGTCTTCTTCATCCTGTCCCTTGATATTTTCATACCAAGTATCCTCTTTGCAGCGCCTAAATCTTTCATTGGAAAAGATTTAGACAGCTCCTCTTTTAGGTCTTTGATGTCCTGCATGTTAGCACTTGCAATAAACATGTCATCAACATACAACATTAGGATGATGAACTTCCCATCTCCCAAATTCTTCGTGTAGACGCAATGATCCGAGTTGCATCTTCTAAATCCATGATCTAACATCCATCGATCAAACTTCAAGTACCATTGTCTTTATGCTTGCTTTAATACATACAAGCTTTTCTTTAATCTACAAACCATTTTCTCCTTACCTTTTACTTCATACCCCTTTGGTTGAAGGATGTAGATTTCCTCCTCTAAGTCACCGTGAGGGAATGCCATATTTACATCCATTTTCTTGAGATTTAAATCATGAGCAGCCACAAGGCTTAAGACAAGCTTAATTGAGTTCATTTTTACAACAGGAGAAAATATTTCATTGAAGTCAATACCTTTCTTTTGAGAAAACCCTTTTACCACAAGCCTAGACTTATACCTTTTCTTCCCACCTTCTTCTGTCTTCAGCTTGCACACCCATTTGTTTTGAAGTGCCCGCTTACCTTTAGGCAACTCAACCAACTCCCATGTTTGGTTGCGATGTAGTGAGTCCATCTCCACTTGCATGCTTTTTGTCCATTCTTCTTTGGATTCGTGTTGCATAGCTTCTTCGTATGATTCCAGCTGTCCAGAATCTGAGATCAAGAGATGGTTGAAGGAAGGAAAAAACCTTTCTGGAGGTCTACTTGCTCTTGTAGATCTTTGGGGAATAGGTTGAGGCTCCTCATTTGGTTGACGTTGTTGCACATTGTCACCGTTTGCAGTCCTTGAGTCTTCACCGTCCTCAAGCTCCATGTACTCATCACCTGTTTCTTTTGTTTGTTTTCTTTCCAAGTAATATTTATTCATATTTTGTTCGTTAAAAATTACATCCCTACTCCTTAAGATTTTACCATCTTCAAGATTCCATAGGCGATACCCAAAGTCACCTTCTCCATAGCCAATGAAGAAACACTTTTTGGACTTTGCATCTAGCTTTGATCTTAGGCTTCTATCTAAGTGCATGAAAGCCTCACACCCGGACACTTTGAAAAATGCATAATTCACCGGTTTACATGTCCATGCCTCTTCTGGAACTCCCCCATCCAATGTCATTGAGGGTGACCGGTTGATTCATTACACAGACGTACTTACAGCTTCCGCCCAAAGCTCAAGCGGTAGGCTTGCATGTAGCCACATGCTTTGTGCTCGCTCCATGATTGTCCTGTTCATTCTTTCCAAAATCCCATTTTGTTGAGGTGTTCTTGGCGTTGTCCTTTGCCTCCGAATACCATTTCTAGCACAAAAGCTTTCAAAAGATTGGCTGCAATATTCGCCTCCATTGTCAAATCTGAGGCACTTAACCTTGGTACCTGCTTCATTCTCCTCAAAGGCTTTCCACCTTTGAAATATGGAAAACACATCGGACTTACTCTTCATGACATAAACCCATGTTTTTCTAGTCACATCGTCTATGAATGTTACATAGTACAATGAGCCACCAAGTGATGGTGTACTTGCAGGACCCCAAACATCAGAATGAACCAACTCAAGTTTTTTATTTTTTCTTTCATTTCCTGATTTTTGAAATTTTACCCTCTTCTGTTTACCATAAACACAATCTTCACAGAAGTCTAAGTCCACTTCTGTCAAACCTGGTAGAAGCTTCTTCATTTGAAGGATTTGCATTCCTTTGGCACTCATATGCCCAAGCCGGTAGTGCCACACCGCACTGTCAACTGCTGTAGTTGCTGCACAAGTTGAAGGTTGTGTGCTGATAGTACACAAGTAAAGTGTACCAACCTTTTCTCCCTTAGAAACCACCAAAGATCCCTTTGAGATCTTCCACCATTTGTTTCTGAATGCAATGTTGTGACCTTCATCGTCCAATTGTCCTTTAGAGATCAAATTTTTCCGAAGAGAAGGAACCCTTCCATTCATTTCCGTTAGCAGTTTTGATAGAAATTGTACCTTTGCCGACAATCTCACAAGCTTCATCATCTCCCAAGTATACATACCCAAAATTACCTTTGGTGTAATCTTGGAAATGTTGTTTGTGTGGTGTCGCATGGAATGAAGCCTCGGAATCTACTATCCAAGAATTAGACACATTGTCTAATGAGAGAATTAGAGCATCTTGCTCTACTTTACCTACCACATTGGCCTCCAATGTTGGCTTGTTGTCTTGAGACTCATTCTCCTTCTTCTTCTTGGACCAGAAATCCTTCTTGACGTGGCCCTTCTTGCCACAGTTCCAACATTCAAGAACAGACTTTTGTGCGTGGCTTGCTCCGTCTTGAGCGATCACGACCCTTTTGATTTTTGAACCTCTCCTTAGGCCTTCCTCTTGTTTCCACTGACAGTGCAGCACTTGATGATTCTCATGTGCTTCTCCTTTGTATTTCCTCGCTTAGGAGAACACCCACAACATCATCAAACTTAAGAGTATTTGTGCCAGAAATAGAATTACTTACAGCAATCACAAGGCTGTCCCAACTATCCGGTAGAGATGATAGTATAAGGAGACCTCGCACTTCGCAATCGAAACTGTTTTCATCGATCGAAGTTGACTTATGTTTGTGTTAAAGTCATTTAGGTGTTCTGCAAAACTGAACCATTCTCTGCCATCTTTAGATTGAACAAGCGCTTCATAAGAAACACCTTATTGGATGCCGATGGTTTTTTGTAGAAGTCGTCAAGTGACTTCATCAAGTCCTCCGTGGTCTTCATCTCCGAAACATTGAAGGCCACCATTGACACCAAGCTTAACTAGATTGTTCCCAGTGCCTTTCAATCAAGGACAATCCGTGCTTCATCTGCCATTGTTGCAGGCTTCTTCGCAAGACCGCCTAGTGGCAAATAGAGGTCCTTCTGGTAGAGATAGTCTTCAATCTGCATCTTCCAATGTTGGTAGTTTTTGTCGTTGAACTTCGCAATCTTGAGCTTCCCTTCCTCAATTCAAGGAATCCTTTCCTTGAGATAATTTAGCTATGAGCAAACCTTGCTCTGATACCAGTTGTTAGGAAATATGACGTAGCTAAATAGATATTTGAGTAGATTACTTAATGGAGAGAGATAGATTTCACACACAAGAGATTATAGACTACAGAGAGAGAGAGTACACACAATATATGTGGTTCACCCAATGTGGGCTACGTCCACGGGAAAGCAACCACTCAATGGCAGTACTTCAAAACAAGAAGTAGTTTACAAAGGGATTATACCCTTAATAGAGCTTCTGCCTTGCTTCACTCTCACCACCTCACACCCACCTTGTTGCATCAACTTCACATTATGAAATGTGTGTAGAAATGGCCTCCTTTTATATGCCAAAAGGGCTGCCCTCTCTCATGAGAGGTAGCCATGTGTAGCCGCCCTTGTGTAGATAAGTCCAAATCGGACCCTCCAATCTGCCCATGTGTGGCCGTCCTTGAGAAGACAAGTCCGCTTTTGAATTCGGCCACCGGCCATTGACTTTCGACCACCGGCCACCGGCTATTGGCTACCGGCCACCAGCCAACCGACCAACCGCCGACCGGTCATTTTTCGACCACTTTTCGGCCGCCGTCCGGCCATAATATTTCGACGAAAAGGAATATTCTGGCGGTTGTGAAAATTTTGGTTTCTGGCGAGTGATTTTTATTTCTGGTGAGTGATTTTCCTTCACACACGATGGCTTCTCCTCATAATGGGGGCCTTACAAATGTGTGTTTTTACCAAAAAAAATTACAAGGGGTAAATCAGGCCCCATACTTAACACTGACCACCTGTTCCCAGCTGCCCTGTTCGGCAAGAATCTGCAACTCACTGCACCTTCAAACTCCAATATCTTGGGCTCCATAGCTTGTTTTGATGAGCCTTCTGGACCTGCTCCTTCAGCACTTCAAGCTCTACATTTCTAGATTCAAAGATTGCACCTTGAACCTCCTTCATATGTTCCCCAACTTAGCCCATTTTGGATCTTTTCTTGGCCTATAAACCGCATTAGCCATACATATCCGTTGCTACCTGTCTGCCCATGCTCTTTATAGCTTCTCTAGCCCTTTGCTAGGCTTCTGCTAGCCTACACATACCTGACCATGCCATCTTCTATGTTCGACCAACTTTGTATGCACCAACAACGGCACCACTCGGTGAAACAACTTCAGTGACAAAAGGACCTTGTCCTTTCTTTTTGAACTTGGGTATATGTTGCTTCAACGAATACACTACAACCAGGTCCCCTAGTTTGAAAACTTTAGTCATCAAATGTGAGTCAAAAAAATGTTTTTGTTTTTGTTTATGTGCATATATATGGGAAATGGCCGCCAAATGTTGTTCATCTAGTTGTTCTAAGTCTTCAAGTCGTTCTGACAACTCGTGCCCATTCCATTCCAACTCACATGCAACTCTGAGAGTAGGTATTAAGAACTCCATTGGCAGTATTGCATCTAGGCCATAGACCAAATTAAAAAAACTTGTGTTCAAGGCAAAATGAAGATGCATTTCCCAGTCTGTTCTTCTTGAACTAACAATATTCGTTAGTATGGAGCTCAGGATTGAGGAAATGCAATCCACAAACACTTACAAGCTCAATAGGAAGCTCGTACCTAGTAAATATGCATTCATACAGGAATGTAGCAGTAGTTCTAGCATCATTTTTCCTAGTGGCTCGTGCTTCGACCCATTTGGTCAAGTAATCTAAGGCCACAATAGTATATTGCACCTGAGTTTTGTATGTCGATGGTTGTATTGGACCCACAAAGTCTATACCCCACTTAGCAAAGGCACTTGCTCCCATCACAGGTTGTAGTGGCATACTATCAATTCCTATCAGAATTTTTGCTTGTTGACATGGATCACATTGTCGAACAAATTCTTTCGCATTGGCAAAAAAGTTTTCCACCAAATGCCTGCCATTAATATAGATTTGGATGTGGTTTCATGAAAGAAGTGACCCCCTACTAGACCCGCATGTGCTTGCTCCAAGATGGGAAGATACTCCTCTTCATTGGCACACAATCTAAATTGTTGGTCCTTCCGTCATTGATAGAGATGAGTCCCAATCATTGTATAGTTGGCTGCTTCAATCTATATTTCCCTTCTTCATCTTTTTCTCATGTCTTCTGGGAACATTCTACCAGTCAAATATTCTACCAGGTATCTACTCCATTGTGGTGTCACAAATGGTATCCGAGTTACCTTGCTGCTAATAGAGAATACGGAGGAAGCTCAAGGCACACAATAGAGAGTACATTACTTAGTGTGCAATGGAAATATTAAGATAGCCCTAGAGTGATGGGCGTATATACAATGCCCGGGGGGAAAACCTCCTCGTGAGGGGAAAAATGCTCTGACGGTCCTAAGTGTGTTCACACACATCACTACCACATGTATATGGTAACAAGCAATAAGTAGTTAGGACGGCCACTAGCAGCCTATTGCAAGATCATGAGTTGTAAGATGTTGAGAATTCATGTGTATAGTGTATGTGTATTTTCGCTTAAGTTTTGTTTTTTATTTGCCTTATATCTAGTTTTATCTCTTATCAGACATAATAATGAACCATATTGAGATATTTTTGACAATCATGATGCCTAGAGTGAGAGTATGTATATATTAGTATAATTTTGGCTATTTTTTTGTAATGTTCTTTAATTTTTAGCTAATAAGGATAAAAAATCAATAAAATTAACCAAGAGAGCCGAAATTGAGTTTTGAAAGCAAGAGCTTCAAGTATATCAAGTTTTGAAAGATATGGTACAAGTCAAATTTTTGGCCAACTTACGACAGATTAATTCACAAAATCGAGGGAAAATAGCGACCAAATGTTAAAATGATGAGTTGTTTGAACCATAGGTGATATGCCATGAGCAATCAAGGCAAGCAAGGTAAGTGTGCATTTGAGACTCTGGGTATGTCCGACACATATAGGCAAAATATTGCAAATCAGATATCATTTGCTTTTGCTAGATCTAGGAAGAGAGAGAGAGAGAGAGAGAGAGAGAGAGAGAGAGAGAGAGAGAGAGAGAGAGAGAGAGAGAGAGAGAGAGAGAGAGAGAGAGAGAGAGAGTGCAAGCGCACTTAAGCTTGCTACGAATACTGGGAGCCACCACTAGGCACCAAATTTGAGAGGTATGTTCTACTAACCTCCCTTCACAAATTTATAAAGGCCACATAGTACAAAAAACACTAGATTAGCCACATCAATCAAATCAAAATTCGAGGAATTTGCAGATTGTCCAAGGTTGGTAGAGGGGGTAAAACTACTCCAATTTCATAATTTTTTGGCCAGAAGACTCCTCAAGCCAAGGGATTTCCAACCATGCAATCACAGCCAGATTCGGTGGCAGAACATGGATCGCGATCCATATTCCCCAACCTCAAAATGAAAAAATCTTTCTCTTATTGTGCAGTATGCCCAATACAATGCCTATTCACTTGTGCAAAAATAGTTCAAAAATCAACCATCAAGTTTGAGCCAAAATGGATACCATTAGACCACAAGACCCTAAATTCTCAGAATTTCTATGTCCAAATGGTCATGTTGACACATGCCAACAAAAAATAATCCAAACCCCAAAAGTTGATGACCAAAGGATTAGGAAACATGTCTAGATGCTCCCCCTCTAGCTTGGTAAATATTGGGTTTCAACATGGATCGTGATGCATGTCCCCCAGGTGCAGAGTTGGTAGATTTGGTCCCAAGTGTATGCAAGTGTCGAAATCATCAAGTAATGAGAGAATTGTGCAAAAATGGAAAAAATCCAAAAGATTTGAACCTTTATAGTGTCCAGGTGTTACCATATACATGTGTAGTGATATGTGTGAACACACTTAGGACCATTGGGGCATTTTTTCCCTCTCTAGGAGGTTTTTTCTCCCGTCCATTGTATATACGCCCATCACACTAGGGCTATCTTATCTTTCCATTGCACACTAAGTAATACTACTCTCTATTGTGTGCCTTGAGCTTCCTTCATCTTCTCTAAGTTGTGTGTGTTCCCCTATAGCCCTATTTCCAACAATTGGTATCAGAGCATGTTGCGTCCTCCCGGGCAGTTCCCTTGTAGAGATTGTTCTTAATGCTTTGCCAGATTCTTACTAGACTTTTGCTAGTACTTGGAGACTTATGACCCAAGGAAATCTTGAAGTTGTCAAGTTTGATGCATTATGCACATTGTTGTTGCAAGAGCCACTTTCTAGAAAGAAACAAGGCTAAACAGCATGCAATTAAATAGGTCTTTATTGCTGCTCAAAGAAAAAGTGGTAGCAGCAATGTAACCACTTCTCATGGTTCTTCTGCGAGTGATAAATCAAATGTTCCTAATGTTTTTGTTGGTAGCACTTCGTCTGGTAATTCTAGTGATGAGGGCAAAAAGAAGATGTGTTGGAATTATTGTAAAGCTAATGATCATTTGATCAAGCAGTGTCCCAAATTGAAGGCAAAAGAGGCTAAGAAGAAAGAGGCTGGCTCCTTTATAACTGCAACAATTGTAGAATCTTCTATGAAAGTAAATTGTGATATTGATGTAGATTCACAATGGGCTTTTAGTGCAGAGTGCACTTATTATCCTTCTGTCATGATGCATGTATGTCAGTTGCTGCAGATGTTCATGTGTGGTACTTTGACAGTGGTGCTACAAAGCACATTACCTCTCATTGTGACTTGTTTACCTCTCTTGAGGATGTCCCTCACGGTAATATACAGTCACTTGTGCCAACAATGCCTATTATCCCATCAAGGAAGTTGGAAAGATTGTGCTTATTGCTGACTGGCGGTTCTTTCATACGTGTTGATGCACTTTATGTATGTGGGATCAAAAAGAGTCTTTTGTCAGTATCTGCACTTGCTAGACTTGGTTTTGTTGTGAAATTTGTGAATGACAGATATACAATTCATGATGTCAATTTTGGTGATGAGATTGTTGCATCTAACATTTTATGCCACGGGATGTATAAGCTCATTTTATATGACAAACGTGGGCAAAATTTTGCAAATGCAGTTGTGGATTCAAAGGTTGTTTCAGATGCAAAACTTTAGCATACATGTTTTGGGCATCTGAATTTTGCCAGTTTGTTCCATTTACAAAAATTTGATATGGTTGCTTCTTTGCCACCTCTTGAAGCACATGTGAAGCATGTTTGTGAAGGTTGTATTTTGGGTAAAATACAGCGTTCAAAGTTTCCAAAGGATGGTTCAATTAGGGCTACATGCAGGTTGCAGTTTGTGGGCCCATGCAAAACTCCGTCCAAAGTGTTTATGTGCTTCAAGCAATTTTTGGCTATGGCTGAAAATGTCTCTAAATGTACTATGGGCACCCTCCATTTCGATGGAGGGGGAGAGTATATGCCTCATGAATTTAATGCATTTTTGGCTAGTCGTGGGATAAAACACCAATGTATAGTGTCGTATACACCTCATCAAAATGGTGTTGCTGAGAGGAAAAACGGGTCACTTACAAAAATGGCTCAATGTATGGTCAAAAGTAAAGCTTTACCACATTCGTTTTGGCTTGAGGATATCATGTGTTCCATTTATGTACTCAACAAGTGTCCTACAAAAGATTTGCAGTCTATGACTCCATATGAAGCATGGCATGATAGAAAGCCATCTATTGATCATATGCACGTTTATGGTTGTTTGAATTACACTTTGGTGCCACAAACGCAACACAAAAAATTGGATGATAACGCTGTCAAATGCATTTTTGTTGGTTATAGTGCTGAAAGAAAAGGTTACAGGTTGTACCATCCGCAAACAAAGTGTACCTTGGTTTCATGGGATATTGTGTTTGTGGAAGATTCTATTTAGCCCTTGTTGTCATGTAATAGAGATAGTAATGTAAGCTCACAGGACACTTATGAAAGTTTGTTGCCTCTTTTTAGTGGTGGACATTTGAATGTAAATTCGAATGAGGCAAATCTACAACCTATGGAGGTTTTTAAAAATGTTATAGATCAGCCTATTATTGATGCAGAATGACATATTTCAGGAAGTTTATGGAACGTACCCTCACGATTTTGTCACTAAAGGCCTGGAAGATAAAGTGTGAAAATGTAAGAAAGCTTTGTATGGGTTGAAGCAATATCCTCGTGCTTGGTATGAGAAAGCTGATACTCATTTGGTCAAACGAGGCTTTCATACCAATCCAATAGAAAGAACTTTGTATGTAAAGCGTGAGGGTGATATACTTCTCATTGTTGTTCTATATGTGGATGATTTGTTGATCACTGGTCCGAATGAGGACATATTGCTGAATTTAAGGTTGATTTGAATGTTACTTTCTAGATGAAATAATTTGGGTTGTTGCATCATTACTTGGGCGTACAATTTATGCAGTGTGATGGTGCTATTGCCTTGTGGCAGACAACTTAAATAGAGACATTTCTATGTAAGTTTGGACTTGAGGACTACAAGCCTATTGCCACTCCCATGGAAACAGGTTTAAATTTGATTCTTCATGATGTTGGTGATCCTGTCAATGTCACTCTTTACCAAACTCCTTATGGATGCCTTATTTATGTATGCAACACAAGGCCGGATATTCAATTTGCAGTCTCATAGGTCATCAGATTTGTGCATAGCCCTGGGTCTAAGCATTGCTATGTAAGTTTGGACTTGAGGACTGCAAGCCTATTGCCACTCCCATGGAAACAGGTTTAAAGTTAAGTCTTCATGATGTTGGTGATCCTGTCGATTTCACTCTTTACCAAACTTCTGTTGGATGCCTTATTTATGTATGCAACACAAGGCCAGATATTCAATTTGCAGTCTCATAGGTCATCAAATTTATGCATAGCCTAGGGTCTAAGCATTGGTAGGCTGTTGTCACCAAATTTACATGCTTTTTTGGACTCAGATTGGGCTGGTTGTTTTGACACACGTGTCACTGAGTGGTTTTTGTTTCATGCTCAGTAGTACATGCATATCATGGTTGAGCAAGAAACAACCTAGTGTGGCCACTTCCAACTGTGAGGATGAGTAAAGGGCAGTCTTCATAGCTACGGTTGAGTGTGTATGGCTCAAACGCCTTATGGATGATTTGGGTGTTGGACAGGACGTTGCCAACACTATCTACACTGACAGTCAGAGCGCATTGGCAATTGCAAGGAACCCAGTTTCACATGCTTATACAAAGCACATTGAGGTGAATTACCACTATGTCAGGGAGAGGCTCTCAGTAGGAGAGATCAACTTGGCTTATGTGCGAACACAAGACAACCTTGCAGATCTTTTCATAAAGGCATTGTCTCATGAGAAGTTTGAAGCTTTTTGCAAAGATTTGGGGTTACTCCCCTTTGTGGACTGATCATGTCCTCTTCCCTATACTCTATGTGCCAACTCTCATTCTCCGCATCACTCCTAGGGGGGATTTGTTACCATATACATGTTGTAGTGATGTGTGTGAACACACTTAAGACAACAGGTGCATTTTTTCCCTTACTCGGAGGTTTTTTCCCCCGTGCATTGTTTATATGCCAATCACTATATGGCTATCTTATCTTTCCATTGCACACTAAGTAATACTACTCTCTGTTGTGTGCCTTGAGCTTCCTTCATCTTCTCCAAGCTGTGTGCATTCCCCTCCAACACAACGTGCCAAAAGTTAAGGTTTTGAAGAGGAAAAGCCTAAAAGTGAAAGTTAAACATATGGTATGCTTTAAAAGTCAAAGTCTAGCCAAACAATGCTTGGAAAAGTGTAAGATTTGACAACAAGTCCATAAGGGTTTTTCATAGTGAGATAGCAGTGAAATTCGAAGGACGGGTAGACATGAAGGTTTTGATTAGTATCCAAGTATCAGAATCACAAAAACTAACACCTCTTAGCCACAAGAATCAATCAAAGGGAGATCCAAAAAAAAAGGTCAAAGTTGGAAAAACAAGGCCATAATCTGGGAAATTGGATTAACTTAGTGAAATTAGGTCTGAATTTGAAAAGATTCCACCAATGTGCTAGGATAATCTATAGGAATATGCCCACCAAGTCTTAACGAAAATTGTGGCCCAACATGGATCGCAATCCATGTACCTTTTCCAGAATTCATGACCAAGGCCAACCCATCATGACCCACATGCAATTCAAAGTCTAACCCTGAAGTTTCAAGCCATTTGAACATCAAATCCCTTCTGAGAATGTCAAAATTCTCTAATCCACAAAAAAAATTACAAAATTTGGATTAGAATCCAAATGAGTGATCCAAATCACAAAAATTTTCACCCATAGCATCCCTTGATCATGCTAAACCAGATAGTGCAAAGATACTCCAAAATGTGTTCCAACATGGATCGCAATCCATGTACCTTTGGCCCAAAATTAACATGAACTAATTTTCCCTAAAGCCTATAGTTTTCTTAGACACATTGGCAAAGTTTGTCATATTTTAAATTCTTTTGTTCAAGCTATGCTCATTTTATAAAATATGGTCAAGTTTGCGTTCTAACGACTTTTTTGACAACTTTTCATCAACTTCTAGCAGTAAACAGCTAAAATTTTGGTAGCAGGATCCCACATAGACATGCACAAAAGGAGTGGGAAGGAACCCCCTACATAACTCCTTCAAAGACTGAATAGATTGTAGAGACCTCTCAAAGAAGAGACAACCAAGTAAAAAGGGATGTTCCACCTTCTAACCATCTTGATGAGGTGGCAACACAGAGAATCGTGGAAAATTTTGATCTCAAGGAGCATCTTGAGATGATTGAACTATAGTTCAGGTGTCAAAAGGTGATAACCTAACTTTGGATTCAAGATGCAGAAGATGCTAAAGTAGACACTCAGAGAGCACAACAAAGGAATAATCAACTAAAACACCTAGTCATCAACATCCTACAAAAGGTAAAGAGTAGCTCCAAATAGCCCTCGCCAAAGAGAAAGAAGATGCAACAAGCATCTACCAAGATCTAGAAATACAAATTGAAGTGAACACAGAGATCCAAATGGAGCCGCACGTTGTAGAAGAGGCTCTAGAAGGGGGGGGGGGGGGGGGGGGGGGATTACTTAAAGTTGTGTGACTCTTATGATGTAAACAAGCACACCCTCTCCATCCTCCTAGAAAACCAAGACATAGCCACACCTGCTTCTACATCACAGCCCTTCACAGAAAATGTAGAAGAGATGAAAGCATAAAAGGTGGAGTTAGAACAAGAAAAGTTGCTGAGGCAACTTTTGATGGCCGGTGTGCTCACAACAAATTCACAAAAAGAGCAACACATCAAGGAGCTTCAAGAGCAACTAACAAAGGCTAAAGCAGACCTTACTACCCAAGCCAAGATGCATGTCAGGGAGATGCAAGCTAAAGCTATGGAATTGGGTGCTCTACAAACAAAGACACTTTTACCAATCACCCAAAGCCCACATTTTGAGTTTGAAAGTATTGATCTACCCCCACATTGTTGAACAACCCACTTTAAGATCTATCAATCAAGGCACCAAATTTAACAAAGTCATCAAGACCCTAGAGAAGCAAAAGTTGGACTATTAAAGAGCTTCCATTACTTGCACGAGGATGAACAATGGCTAGGAAGGGCAGAGTGTTTGGCCGATGTAGCTGACGAGCATCCTCGTAGTCGGCCACACCTTATCTAAGTTGTAAAAGAGCCTATGTAATTTTGATCCGAGAATTGTGAACTCTAAAGTGTAATATTTTATCATGAGCCCAAAGCCCAAGTCATCGACCGTTGGCCATTTTGGAAGCCCTAGGTATAAATCTCAAAAATCTTAGTTTGAACACACGATGTAACATTATCTTTGGGAGAAATAGAAGAGCTCGACGTATGATTGTCAAGTGACTACTCAAAGAAGGTACTCAGCTGCTGCAACTTGTAATCTATTTTTCTCTTGATTTGATAATCCAAATTCAGTTCCCAGAATTGCATGTCTCTTGCTCTTTCAATTAAGTATAAGCATTTCTAGTTTTGTTGTGGTTTGTTACTACGTGTCTGTGAGTCTTATCAAATCACTGTTTTTTAACATTTTGACCATAGGAGAGTGTTATTAGACCTTAGGGTGACCTATTTATGTTGTTTTGTTACAGTTTTTATGACCTAGTACATGATGGATCTTGACTTTGGTACCTTGTCATATGACCACCAACCTTTGTAGACTTGTCCCCTTAGACCTGATAAAGCTTCCCTTAAAGTTTCATGACGATCTGAGTCTGTTTAGTCATCAAAATGGCCTGATGACCTAGAGCGATAAGATAGGACATAGTCAAATTTTCTGATTGGAGAGTCGTGAATAGCTTGTTGAGTTGACATGTTTTCTTGATAGGTTCACTTCTTGAGGGCTAACAACCTCAAAGAGTCTTCGTGCCCCATTCGAGTCACTTCCCTGAGTATTGACATATTATCTTATTGCCAGATAGCTATGCTATAGTCGTCCATCGCGACAATTTTCTAACAAGGCTACTCAAGTAAGACTCAGCTATCGCAAGCATGTATTTCCTTAGCCCTTATCATATTCTGATGTAGATTAGCAAGGTCTACTAGGTGCTTGAGAGACTAAGCTACCATTGTCGGAGTGCACAGTTCTCTAGGGTCAATCAAAAAAGCATCAGGCTTCTAGTTGTGAGAGAGTTGAGACAGATAGAGGCAACAAGATAGAAACAATGAGAAAATTGCAACAAATATCCAACCCAACACCAAATTTATTGAATTTCCTAGATCAAGAACAAAGTGCGATCAAAATTGACCTCAATAATCACCAATATATATATATATATATATATATATCATATCCTGTGTAACAATAAATCCTAATCATTGATACCCAAACACGCATAATATCCCTCCAACCGATCATAAACTTGGTTCTTTCTCGTCGCATGCTCAAGCCATGGTTGGCAGCATACACCCGAGCCCGCAATGATCACAAGATTTCCCTATACCAAGCACTTTATCCTTACTTGCTTTACTCTTCCCAAGTTCGAGATGTTCAAGAGAGAACTCCCCCTTGCCTTGACAAAGTTGAGAGAGAAATATGCCTTTCGATGAGAGTGAGAATGCAAAGACCCGTCCTTCTTCCCTCCTCACCTTGTCGAGGTCAAAAAAGAAAAAAGCTTCATAGAGAGTGCCTTCCATGAGAGTGAGAGAGACAATGAGTCCCCCCCCCCCCCCCCCTCTTTTCAGCTTCTCCCTATTAGCCAGATCAAGCGAGCAAGAAAAGTCCAGGGGGAGAGAAAAAAAAAACCCTCCCTTCTCCCCTCTTTTCCCTTTCTCTTCTTCTCCTTCTTTTTTCTTTTTCTCCTTCTTTCTTCTTTCCTCCTTGGTGCTTCCTCCTTTCTCTCTTTTTTTCCCCTTCCCTTCCTTCTCATGTCATGCATAAAGGCCTTTCACCCTTTTCTTTTTAACCCATCCTTCTTATCTAGGGCAAGGGTGAGTAAGAAGGGCAACGATAGTGCCTTCTCAGGTCATGCCTAAAGGCCCTTCACCATGTTCTTTTTAACCCATCCTTCTTATCTAGGGCAAGAGTGAGTGAGAGGGGTAACACTAGCACTATCGTTGCCCTCTCTTCCTCTTTTATTTTTAACCCCCAAAATACAAAAGCCCCTGCCCCCCCCCCCCCCCCCCCCACCCCCAAACTACCACCACCAAACGTTTTTCTCTTTTCTCTCCCCCTTTTACACATCGTTTCACCCCTATTTAATCTAATGGGTAGCTGATACATTTTGGTTGAATCCCTTTTCATCCCTTTGGGCGTCCACCCTTTAACCCCCACATTCAACATACATGATCACCAAAGAATTCCTAGGCAATGGGCACAGCATGTTTCTCCGATGGCCTTGACTAGCAATCTCCTCATTAATTCTCTCACCCATGTCAATGAATTTTGTAAGGCCATTTGAATCAACAAGCATAGGTAAATGCATTGGAGAAAATCCTTTCCTCTACACCCAGCTAAGGTAGCTCAAGCTTCCCTATCACATCCACGATGGGCATATACTACAATCAATACATTCTAAGTAATGACATTCCATATGGAAAAACCATCAAGAAGTTTATTTGCTTTCTTGTGGGCACCACATTTGGTATATATATCCACCAACCATAGCCAAGAATAACTTTTTCTCTGAGCACCTCAAGGAAGGGAGGGGGGGGGGGGGGGGGGGGGGGGGGGGGGGGGGGGGGGGGGTGGTTTCTCAATATGTAAAAACTATATATCACATGCATTCAAGGTATGTTTATAAAACCCCTTAGCTATGAATTTTTCACCAATAAAAGGGACCCTTTTCTTATTCAATCTGTAATTTTTTTTTAAAGGTCATTTTTCAAACACCCTTCTGTATGTGAAAATGTGAGAAAATATAGAATGAAATAATCCTTGTCGTTGAACCCACATGATAGGCATTTTTTACTGTAGTGGACCCCTCAAGCTAAGCACACAATCCCGTGTCCAAGCCAAAGTGCATCAACATGACTTCACCAAATGAAACCCAATTTAGATGTCATAAAGCACATCTTGTAACTTTCATTAGCAGCCATCATCCAAAACTTTGGCAAACCAAAAACTGATCACCTAGCAAACATCGCAAAATTGATCCAAAAATAGTAGAACGGGTCCCCAAAAAAAATTTAATGCCCATATCTTCCTCGTTCAGACTCCAATTGATGAGCCGTAAAGAGAGGTGTGGAGAGCATGTCAAGCACTACACTTTCAACCTATAAACCTCCATTTTGACAACATCTCTGTATCCTAGCCTACAAGCATCAAACCTCATTTAATGTCCCCAAACCCCACAATTAGCATACATTCCAATCAACTTGATGTCATAACAAATTCTAGCATATATCATAAGATTGTCACAACTCCAAAATGCATACAGATCCTTATCTTTCATCTCGTGCCCACAAAATGACATGACACCGTAAGCACGATTAATTGTATGCATACACTTAAATACTTATGAACATTTATAAGAAATCTTAGAGATAAAACAAGACAAAATTATTTATAAAACATGTTCACTCATACATGGTTCATAAATTTGAAATGAGTCATTGTAAGCATTTACAAGGTTTACATTATCCTTTAGCTAGATGTCTTTCATCCACCTTGCCTCTTCAAAAGGATAGTTCTTAAATTTGACAAGATGTCATAGAATAGACTTACCACTTCTTAAAACCTTGTCTTCATGTTCTAGAATGCTGGCTACATGATCTCTTTTTGTCCTTCAAACTCGGCCAATTCTTCAATTACTGGTTCTTTGGGTGGCTTGCCCTTATAAGATTTCAGACTACTCACATGAAAGGCATTATGAATGAGCCAAGTGCTTGGTAACCTTAACTTGTAAGCTAATTCATTAATGAGCTTAAGGATTTGAAATGGGCCACAACATCTTTTTGCTAGCTTGGCATAATATTTTTGGTGAACTGTTTGTCATCCTTGTGTCTCCTTGCCCAAAGTTTGGCTTGGGTGTACTTTGGAATACTTAAGCAATATCATGTCATTCTCTTTGAAGGTTAAGGCTCTTCTATGTGTATTCTACAGTAGCTTTTTTCTTTTGTTGCATGATCGATATAATTTCCTTAATCTTATTAAAATATTCTTTAAGGTCTCTCTTATACTCATTAGCAACAAATATCTTCCCAAGTGTCTTGAATATCAATGGGAGCTTGGGTCTTTCTTCAATTAACTCAAAGGGTGCCTTTCCTATAAAAGTATGGACAACAATATTGTACGCATACTCTAATAAGGGTAAATACTTTTCCCATTGATCTCTTTGATCTACTTCCATAACATAGGCTTTAAGTCGATCCGTAATAGTTGAATTTACTATCTCACTCTGGCTATCCGTTTGTGGGTGATAGGTCGATGAGAAATTCAACTTAGTGTCCAGACAATACTATGGATGTTGGTAAGCCACGGTACTTAAAGACTTGTGAGATAAAGAGGGTTTCCATATGATGTGCGTTAATAGTCTTTTTGACAGGTATAAAATACACTTGGTTTCTAAACCTGTCTACTATTGTCCATATTCTCGTATTCCCATCAACGGAGCTAGGCAATCCAAAGATGAAATCCATGGATATACTCTCCCATGGGAAATCAGGCATAGCTAATGATTGAAAGCAAGCCAGGATGCTTCCCTCTATCATAATTTTTCTTTTGATATACAATGCATTTGGCAACATAGTGTGGTATGTCTACCTTCACTATTGGCCAACAAAAGTACATTTATACTCCCTTGAGAGTAGCTTGGATCCCTCTATGTCCAGCATAAGAGGGAACATGAGATTCGTAAACTTTTTCACATAAGCGTGTAGCACATAACCTATTGTCATAGAGAAGATAACCATCTTGCACACTGTATGGTTCCCCTTTCTTGCCTAGTGCAATAGTTAGTAGATGACATTACATCTTTGAAGTTTGGATCTGTAGCATACTCATCTATCATAAAAGATAGATTTTTGTGAGTAGTTATTACATCTTTGAATTCTAGATCTATAGCATACTCACCTATCATAGAAGATAGATCATTCTGAGTAGCTATTGATACAACATTCACCTTTGGTCTTCGTGAAAGAGCATCAACCAATTGGTTGAGCTTACAAGCTATGTGAGAAATATAAAAGTTAAATTGTGAAAATGTCCGGTAGTCCACACACATTCTATAGTTACCATCTTTCTTTCGTACCAATAAAACTGGTGAACGAAATGGAGATGAACTAGGCCTGCTGACCATCTCTTTTTCCACAAGCTCGTTTACCTACCTCATAATCTCCTCTTATTGAGCCGGTGAGACTCAATGAGGAGGCTTATTAGGGTGTAAAATACCAAGTAGAAGCCTTTGGAATGATCATCTTGTCCTCTTTTGGGAGGTAGCTCCCTAGGATTCATCCGTAAACATATCTTGAAACTCGTTTAGGAAACTAGACAATTCTAACTCCTCTTTAGTTTCATTTTTGTCTTCATTAGGAACACATGCATCTTCCTTAAGACTCTTTGACAGAGACCATGTAACAAGAAAGAGAACTTTTCTTTATTTTGTCTACAACTTGAGTTTGTACAAGTAGTATAGTGTTACCCGCACTGCTTACATCAAGTGCAATATCCTTGCCTCTATAGAAAAAGATAACTTTTTTTTAGGAAACTTCATAGTGGCCACCATGCAATTAAACCGTGGTGCCCTTAGGATAACATCTTCATGATTGAGTGGGGAGATGAATAAATCTTCTTTGTTGACTTAGTATGCACATGGAGCCTTAGCTTCCCAATCAAAGCTCCATCTACTTTCACCCTATCCCCCATCTCAAAGTCATAGATACCCAGCTTAGTGGCTAGCTCAAGAAAGATAAATTTGTGGGTAGAGCTAAGATCAAAAAGTATGAAAGAATCATGCTCTCTTACTTTTCTCCAAGCATAAGAGAGGGGTGCTCTGTTGCAATGGCCTTCCTCTTTTATAGCTTCCACCATGGTAATTCTAGGGGGTCATTACATTCACTTGTCTTAGGGTACACATGTGTTACTCTCGTTTTTTGAAATACCTCTGTTGTCCTCTCCAATGCTGATTAGAACATCCAAAGATCTTTTTTTATCCTCCCTGTAACAATAGTTTTGCTCTTATATGCTCCTTTTATTAGTCAAATTCCTCTGTTGTAAGAATATTCTCCTCTAGTTCATCAGTAGCATCATAATAATGATCAAAGAAAGCAATAGTTACCAATGGCACAATGGTTACCATTTGGATTGAAACAATGTCATAGCCTACTTTGTCATAGGATAGGCTTGGTGTGAATTCGTTGACACAAACGTCCATGGTAGCCAAAATTGTCCTCAATTTCTGGCCCGTATAGGTTTCTTTTTTGTTTTTCCTCTCATTTTTCCATGTACCTTTGTTGTCCTCTCCGATGCTGATTAGAAAATTTGAAGAAATTTCTTTGCCTCCTTGCAACAATAGTTTTTCTCTTATGTGATCTTTTTCTGAGTCGACTTTCCCTGTTGTAGTACCAGTCTCCCATCAATAGCATCATAATAGTGATTAGAGAAATCATCCAATGGCACCATTGTTACCATTTGAATTGGAACAATGTTGTAGCCTTCTTCATCATAAAATAAGGTTGTTGTTGTAACATTTAATGGTCTAGTAACTTGTGTGTAGTGGGAAATAGCATGAACATAGTGAGCATTTCATTAGAATAGATTCCTAATGAGAATAACAAGAGTGCTTGGGTGGAGAGAGCAACAAACAGTATAACACCTAGTTAGATAGCATGAACAATACTTCAAAAGAGAAAGACATTAAGCGATTGACAACAGTTGAGGACCGGATTTGCATGGAGCCGATCCCCCCTCCAAAAGGCTTTGTATTATGGTTTCTCCCATCAAGAGAGACATTTTACAATACACTTCTTTGTGTTCCTTCAATACTAGCTGGTGCAATGAAGATGGAAACTTCAAGCACTAAGCAAAACACTTATCAAACACAACATCAATTCCCTCACGATCTCAGAACCAATACCTCACACACCTTCAAAGATGGTGAGAGCTAGCGGGGTATGAGAGTAGATTAAGAGGAAGAAGGAGTAGTCTTACAAGAAAGATGTACATCTCCTCACATAATCACTCATATTAGGATAGCTTAGCTTAGTAATTAGCAGGGTAGAGGAGATCAGCATGCATTGAAGCTTGGCTCTTGGTTGGATTTTCATCACAAAGCCAAGAGTTGTTGGTGTAGGCCTCCCTTCTCACAAGCTTGGAGTAGGTGATAAGCTTTCCATTAAATCTTGAGAAGAGAGAGAGAGAGAGTCTTCTTACTCTACACATGAGCTTGTGTGAGTGTGTGTGGATAATTGCCTTTGAAAAATCAGCCCCCTCTCTCTCTTGGTCGACCCCTCTTGCTATTTGCTCTTGCTAGCACCTCATTGGACCTCCTCAGGCTTAGCCAATAGGATTTCAAGAGCATAAGTGATAGCCCTCTGACATGTGTACCCTTTTGTGAGAGCTTTAGGGGATTAATAAATGCAATTAAACTCTCATTGGACCCATTTGTCTCCTGGCCAATGGGAATCAGGCAAGCCATTGGGCTGTTGAATGCTCATTGGACCCCTTGGGGGACTGTCCAATAGTCTTCTAGAGAGCTTAATTCCTATTGGTTCTTTTATGAAGTGCTTTTAAATTAATTAAACTAGATTTACTCTAGCCTAATTCTCATTGGTCCACCTCCATGGCCATCCAATAGGATTTGAGTACACGTTGTGTGTGTCCCTCTTTCCCCTTGTGTACAAAGGAAGCTTGTGAGTGTGTGTGTGTGTGTGTGTGTGTTTCTCTCTCATCCCCTGCTTCTTGGCTCGCCCCCTCCTATGTAGGAGTTTGTGAAGACTTTTTGGGACACACACAAAGCATCCAATTTCCTAAGCCTTTGACCATTGGACACAACCTTTGCATTTTGGAACCTTAGCATTTTGGAAGTCTTAATGGGTTGAACCCTAAGGTCTTTGGAGCCCATTGTTGCACATAGCTCTTTTGCAGATGGCCTCCCCTTTGGATCCCTATTTTCCCTCCTTTGGATCCCTACTGTGGCCGGTCTACCAGCTTAACCAAAATTCTAGCTTTTGCTCCCCTAGCACTTCCCCATACTAAATGATCAATTTAACATGAGAAAATCATTTCAGAGAATTATATATTAAATATTATGACATTACCTCTCTCTTGAAATCATACTCGTCCTCGACTATGGGGTAGAGAAGATAAATCATATTCATTATTCCTTTTTCTAGTGGGTATGTTACCCTACGACATCGTTCCAGAATGGATGACTAGTCCATTTGGTGCTTGAGAGCCTAAGCTGCCACAAGCATGTCTGCACATTAGTCCTATCAATATTCCATAGTAGAGTGACAAGCTCTACTTGGTGTTTGGGAGACGTCGTCTCCGCAAACTTGATCTAAGCATGCATATTACTTCACATTTGTGCACAATAAAGAAAAAAAGAGTCTTATAAGACAAAAATTTTGTTCATTTTTAACATTTTACATTTGCTTACTCTTGGGAAGCATTGTAAGCATTAACAAGGTTTAGGTTATCCTTTAATTGTATGCCTTGCATCCATCTAGCATCTTCAAAAGTATAATTCTTAAACTTAATAAGATGTCGTTGGATAGTCTTACCGCCTCTTAGTACCTTGTCTTCATGTTGGAGGATGGACTGGGGCTGCAGCACCTCTTCTTGGTCCTCATCTCCGGTGGGTCTTCACTAGTTGGTTCTTGAGGTGGATCTCCTTTGTAAGGCTTTAATAGGCTCACATGAAAAGCATTGTGTATGAGACAATGGCTGGGCAATTTGAGTTGATAGGCCATCTCATTGATTGGCCTAAGAATCTGGAAGGGACCATAGTATCTTGTTGCTAACATAGCATAGTACTTTTGGTGTCCTGTAGGATTCTTTCCCGTCGTGTGCCTTTATCGAGCCTTGGGAAATTTTAGTAAGACTCAATCATTTTCTTTAAAGGCTTGGGCTCTTTTGTGCTTGTCAGCAGCAGCCTTTTGCCTTTGCTGTGAGATAGAGATAGCATCCTTAATCTTTTGGAAAGATTCTTGTAGGTCACGGCTATACTCATCTGCCGTGAAGATCTTCTCATGTACCTTAAGTAGCAGGGGACCTTTTGATCTTCCCTCAATTACCTCGAAAGGTGCCTTTCCCATGTAATTATGTACAGTGTTATTGTAGGCATACTCCACTAAGGGTAAGTACTTCTCCCATTGGGACCTTTGATCGATTCCTTCACATAGGCTTTTAGTAGATCGAGAATTGTTAGGTTAGCTCTTTCACTTTGGCCATCCGTTTGCAGGTGATAGGCCGAAGAGAAGTTTAGCCTTGTTCCTAAATTCTCAAAGAGACCCTTCCAAAAATTACTGGTCACTCTAGGATCGATCTCTATCCGACACTATGGACATTGGCAAGCCATGGTACTTGAAGATTTGTGACATGAAGAGGGTTGCCATTTGATGGGCTTTGATATTGTTTTTGACAGGTATAAAATGAGCTTGTTTACTGAACCTGTCGTCCATATTCCCGTATTCCCATGGATAGACTTAGGCAATCCAAAGATAAAATCCATGGATATTCTCTCCCATGGTGAATTAGGGATTGGCAAAGGTTGAAGCAATCCAGGTTGCTTCCCTCTATCAAACTTCGTCTTTTGGCATACCACACATTTAGAAACATACTCTTGTATGTTTTCTTTCATGGTAGGCCAATAGAAATATGTTTCAATCCCCTTTAGGGTAGACTGGATCCCTCTATGCCCTGCATAAGGAGGAGCATGAGATTCATACATTACTTTCTCACGGAGTGAGTTAGTAACGCATAGTCTATTGCCATAGAGAAGATAACCATCTTGTAAAGTATGGTTTCTCTTTTTTCCCTAGTGCAAGGGTTGAAATCACATCTCTAAAATCGGGATCAATAGCATACTCATCTATCATAGAAGATAGAACATTGTGAGTTGCTATAGAAACCGCATTCACTCTCGGCCGTCTTGAGAGTGCATCCGCTACTTGGTTATGCTTGCAGCAATGTGAGCAATATGAAAATGAAATTGTGAAAGGAAATTTTCCCACCTCATTTGTTTGTTAGAGAGCTTCATCTGCGTCATGAAGTACTTAAGACTTTGGTGATCCTTTCACAGAATGAAAGGAGTCCCCAGTAAATAGTTCTTCCATGAGAGTAAGGCATATAGTTTTGCGAGGAGTTCCTTTTCATATATGCCTAGAGCTTGCTCAACAGGGTCGAGCCTTCGACTTTCATAGCCTATGGTGTGCCCTTCTTGGAGCAAAACAACTTGAAGGCAATCACCACAAGAATCACATTGGACCTCAAATGGCTTTGAGAGATCCGGTAGTGTAAGCACAGGTTGAGAGATAAGCTTTTCTTTAAGCTTTTCAAAAGCATGGTTCTCCTTGGCAGACCATGTGTACCTAACATTTTTCTTTGTTACGTCATGTAATGGTCCAGCTATTAGTGAGAGCTTTTCTATGAAGCATCTATACTATGCACACATACCTATAAAGCTTCCTTGGTCTAACTTTGATGGATCCATTTGGATGCCATCTTGAGAGATAATGTGACCTAAATACTGAATCTCTTGTAAGAAAAATTCAATTTTCTTTCGATTAACATAAAGTTTATTATCTCTTAAAACTTGAAATATTACCTGGAGGTGTTGCTTGTGTTTGTCTAATGAATTAGAGTAGATGAGGATATCATCAAAAAACACTCCAGTAAAGGTTCGGTTAGGCTTAAATAGCTTCTACATCAAGTGGTTGAATGTGGCTGGTGCATTGGTCAAGCCAAAAGGCATGACAATGTATTCATAAAGACCGAACATAGTGCAAAATGCGGTCTTTACAATGTCTTGATCAACTATCCTTATTTGATGTTAGCCACTTTTTAGGTCAATCCTACTGAAGTAGGTGGATCCTTGTAGCTTATCAAATAGGTCTTCTACCCGTGGAACGGGAAACCTATTCTTGATAGTGTTCCTATTTAGTGCTCTATAGTCAACACACATACGATATGTGTCGTCTTTCTTTTGCACTAGTAGCACAGGAGAACAAAATGGAGATGAGCTAGGCCTGACCATGCCCTTCTCAACTAACTCATGCACTTGCCGCATAATCTCCTCTTTTTGAGCTTGAGAAACTCTATAAGGAGGTTTGTTAGGCGGTGAACTTCCTGGAAGAAGTTCAATTGCATGGTCATCATTGCCTCGTTTAGGAGGTAGCTCACAAGGGATATCGTCAATAAAGACATCTTGAAACCCCTTGAGAAAATTGGATAACTCTAATTCCTTTTGATTGTGTATATTTTCTTTTGCTAAAACATTAGGTTCATTTTGAGAGTCTTTAATAAAAATCATGTACAAGAAAATAGAGCTCTTTATTGACTTATTGAAAGCTTGCTTATGTACAATGGGTATGGTGTTACCCATTTCCTTAGCATTTATGTACGTATCTTTTTCCCTGAACCTAAAGGAGATTCTCCTTTCAGGGAATTTAACATTGGCAGCCACGCAATCAAACCATGGTGCCCCTAGGATTACATCCTCATGCTTGAGAGGAGAGATAAAGAAGTCCTCTTTGTCCACATAGCTTTGGACATGGAGCCTCAATTTCTCGATTAAGGGAGTGACTGAAGCTTCTTGCCCCTTGAAAGCACCGTCTGCGTGGGTAGGACATCTCCTATCTCGTAAGCTTGTATGCCTAGCTTGGTGGCCAACTCTGTGGATATGAAATTGTGAGTAGAACCAGGCTCAAAGAGAAAAAAATAATCATGTTCTCTTACCTTTCCTCAAGCATGGCATAGAGGAGATCCTTTGTGGTGAGTTTCCTCCTCCTGGATTTTGACCAAGGTAGCTCTAGGAGGCTCATGGCGGGTGTTCTTTTGGGGACAAGCACGGTACGCATGCCCTTGCTCGCCGCACTTGAAACAGCGGTCATCCTTGTAATAACGCTCAAGCTCTTCAGGAGAGAGTTTGTTTTTACCTTTGTAAACTCCCTTCTCCTTATCTTTGTTGGAGTTGCCCTTAGGAGACTTTTGGACATTGTCCTTCCCCTTAGGTTCATTGGAACCCTTGTTTTCGGTGGGCTTAAAATTTCTTTTAGCCCCCGTTTGGAAATTGATTTGAGAAGCCACCATAGTATGGTGTATAACCGCCTAAATGGTGTGTGGCCTTTGGGAGTTGACATACTCCGCCATTTCTTCAGTTAAGCCCGCACAAATTGTTGCTTTTGCTCTCCAAAATCCAACCTCTTAAAGACAGTGGCTTTGAGTTGTAAGTCCCAAAAGTTGTCTACATATTTGTGAATGGATTCATAGGGAGAGAGCTTCAAGCTTCGCGATTCGGTGAGTACTTTGTCTTTGGCATCAGTGGCCAAAAACTGCTTCATAATGGAAGCTGTTAAAGCTTTCCATGTTCGTGGAGCTTCACCGTTGGCCCGTACACTAGACCACCATTGCCTGGTGGACTTTTGAAAGTGCATACCTACATGGCGTAGCTTAGAGGACTGCGTGAAGCCCTCATCTCCAAACGCCACATCGAATTGTTGGATAAAGGCTAAGACTTTGTCCGTAGCACCAAAGGTGCCATCGTAGGTAAGGAAAGAGATGCTCTTCCCTCCCTCTTTGAACCTATTGCTCTTGGACGACCTCTTCCACGCGGCATAGGATTTCCTATGGCCTCTTCTTTTCTATGGTTCAAAGGTTCCACCATCACTTTCTTCAGAATGTGAAGAATTTGAGGAAGATGGAGAAGAGGGTGACCTCTTTCTCGCTTTTTTCTTGCCTTGATCTTCTTTGTCTTCACCATCACTTTCATAAGAGGAAGAGGATGAAGAATATGGAGAAGAGGGTATACTCTTTCTTGCCTTTTTCTTCTCTTGCTTTTTGTCATCCCTCTTTGAATCATGGTGTGGAGAAGCATGTGATGGTCTTCTCCATTTTGGAGGTGATGGAGAGCGTTTAGCCCGTCGTCTTCGTGGAGCCATCTCCGCCGAGGTGGCAGGAGACTCACTTATTTCTCATTCCTTCGGTGGGGGCTCTTGAATTCTCCTTTGAGAAGGAGATGCGTCATCAAGGAACAAATTTTTGAGCCCTTCATATGGATCCTTTTCTTCTTCCCGAATCGGAGAGAGACCTCTTTTGGAAGTCTCGTAAGGAGGCTTTCTAGGTGCTCTCTCGCCATGGTGGGGAGCTTGGAGAATCCCATGAGCACGAAGCTGCCATTACACTTCACTTTGGAGGGATGGATTGTCCATGGCTTGTTGAAGCCTAGAAACAAGATAGTTAACAAGCATCGGGGCATCATTAGTAGCCTGCTCATTAGCAAAATCAAAGTTATCAGCATTAATTTCACTCTCTTTACTGTTGTCGGGTCATTCTAACAACTTTTAGGTGTAAACTTTTTAGGTGTACTTTGGTACTTCAAGCCCTAGTTGCTACTCCTCTTTACCCCTTTAGAAAAAGCACTCAAGCTACCGTACTCGTGGCTCAAATACCATTAATTGCAAGGAATAGAAGAGAGGGTCGTTCAACACCAAAACAGCACTGGCTCCTATCAAGCTTCTAATAGCTCAATAGTGGTTAAGCCGTAGGCAAGCCCCATAGGACTCCACTATTAAGACCATAGCTCTCGGCGGTGATGCCCCGTTAACTGCACAAAGGCAGGCGCACTGCAAGGCTGAAAAATCCCTATTCTACTTACTCACATGCAATTAATAATACCAACCATTTATAGCTAGCTTGAGGACCTCCCTTCTTGAGTAAGAAAAGAAAAACCTTGTGCTCTGATACCAATGTAACATTTAATGGTCTAGTAACTTGTGTGTAGCGGAAAATAGCATGAACATAGTGAGCATTTCATTAGAATAGATTCCTAATGAGAATAACAAGAGTGCTTGGGTGGAGAGAGCAACAAACAGTATAACACCTAGTTAGATAGCATGAACAATACTTCAAAAGAGAAAGACATTAAGCGATTGACAACAGTTGAGGACCGGATTTGCATGGAGCCGATCCCCCCTCCAAAAGGCTTTGTATTATGGTTTCTCCCATCAAGAGAGACATTTTACAATACACTTCTTTGTGTTCCTTCAATACTAGCTGGTGCAATGAAGATGGAAACTTCAAGCACTAAGCAAAACACTTATCAAACACAACATCAATTCCCTCACGATCTCAGAACCAATACCTCACACACCTTCAAAGATGGTGAGAGCTAGCGGGGTATGAGAGTAGATTAAGAGGAAGAAGGAGTAGTCTTACAAGAAAGATGTACATCTCCTCACATAATCACTCATATTAGGATAGCTTAGCTTAGTAATTAGCAGGGTAGAGGAGATCAGCATGCATTGAAGCTTGGCTCTTGGTTGGATTTTCATCACAAAGCCAAGAGTTGTTGGTGTAGGCCTCCCTTCTCACAAGCTTGGAGTAGGTGATAAGCTTTCCATTAAAGCTTGAGAAGAGAGAGAGAGAGAGAGAGAGAGAGAGAGAGAGAGAGAGAGAGAGAGAGAGAGAGACTTCTTACTCTACACATGAGCTTGTGTGAGTGTGTGTGGATAATTGCCTTTGAAAAATCAGCCCCCTCTCTCTCTTGGTCGACCCCTCTTGGTATTTTCTCTTGCTAGCACCTCGTTGGACCTCCACAGGCTTAGCCAATAGGATTTGAGGAGCATAAGTGATAGCCTTCTGACAATGTGTCCCCTTTTGTGAGAGCTTTAGGTAATTAATAAATTCAATTAAAATCTCATTGGACCCCTTTGTCTCCTGGCCAATAGGAATCAGGCAAGCCATTGGGCTGCTGAATGCTCATTGGACCCCTTGGGAGACTGTCCAATAGTCTTCTAGAGAGCTTAATTCTATTGGTTCTTTTATGAAGTGTTTTTAAATTAATTAAACTAGATTTAATCTAGCCTAATTCTCATTGGTCCACCTCCATGGCCATCTAATAGGATTTGAGTACACCTTGTGGGCATCTGGCCTAGGGAGCTAACATGTGTCCCTCTTTCCCCTTGTGTACAAAGGAAGCTTGTGAGTGTGTGTGAGTGTGTGTGTGTGTGTGTGTGTGTGTGTGTGTGTGTGTGTGTGTGTGTGTGTGTGTGTGTTTCTCTCTCATCCCCTACTTCTTGGGCTCGCCCCCTCCTATGTAGGAGTTTGTGAAGACTTTTTGGGACACACACAAAGCATCCAATTTCCTAAGCCTTTGACCATTGGACACAACCTTTGAATTTTGGAACCTTAGCATTTTGGAAGTCTTAATCGGTTGAACCCTAAGGTCTTTGGAGCCCATTGTTGCACATAGCTCTTTTGCAGATGGACCCCCCTTTGGATCCCTATTTTTCCTCCTTTGGATCCGTACTGTGGCCGGTCTGTCAGCTTAACCAATATTCTAGCTTTTTCTCCCCTGGCACTTCCCCATATGAAATGATCAGTTTAACATGAGAAAATCATTTAGGAGAGAATTACATATTAGTTATTATGATAGGTGTAGACTCATTGATTTAAACATCAATGTGGTAGCAAATATTTGATCCACTCGAATGGCTCAAACAAGTGTTCAAGAAAAGGTTTAGATACGTAATCGATATCGTTCACTTCCCGACCCAACATGCAATCCTCACACCTTAAACTACCATTGACTGAAGCCCCACACATCCAAATAAAAGTGAATATGTTCAACCATGATAATACTTTTGATTTAGCTGATGTTTTGGAATTGAAGTCACAAATAGGTGTTTTTAAGACATCCTTGTAAGAGTGATCTTTTAGGTTTACGTGCATAATTTATCCGATTTGTTTCAAGTACAGTAATCATTTCCCTAGTCTTGGATCAATTGTATTTGTCTCATGAAAGTTCATCCCATAGTATCTCGTAGTTTGGTTTCTTTTCAAAATCTACAATGGCAAATGAATGTTGGTAGTCAATCCCACATGAGCTGACTATCACATTTTCCAGCGATCCCATTGGTCTTTCCATATGCCAATCTGCCAATTCCAATTTCATTCTTGTTTGCTTAAGTGTTGGTGTACCCTAGGCTTCCTATAATGATTTTGTTGCTATGGCAATGCTTGCCCTACTATCATGTATAGCCATGGTCTTTACATCGTTATATTCCATAGGAAGAGTTGTGTTGTTTTTGTCTTTCTCGCAGTAATCTCCCACTTTGTTCATGGGAACGGATATGACAAGTTTTCTTTGAGATTCTTCTAAGCGTATCTCATTGGCTTTTTCTTTTGTTAGCCCTATTATCTCCACTTTCTCTAAAGTGTTTTGTAGATCTTTCCATAGATGTGGTTTGATCTTTAACAATTCTCCCGTTGTTATGGTGCATTGAATCGGTGTTGACATGATTGATTCTATGTTTTTCACATTTAAAATTTGATTTGCTCGGTTTAGTTTCATGGTCTTACATACCAATGACGTTTCCTCATTATATCCCAAATATGAGGGTAAGGTTTTGAGTGTTTGGGCCATTGAAAAGGTTGATTGCTCTGATCCCAATCTCCACATGGAGATTTTCTATCCAACCACGGGGGGTTGATCTAGCCTAACATCCTCGATGAGAGCTAACTTCACATTCAAACTTTTGTCATTTACCTCTCTAACTCTTTTCCACAAGTGATTTTGCCAATCTTCTGGGGGTTTCCTTATGGTGCATCCTCATTGTCTGGTACCCACACTTCGAGTCACAGCACAGCTAGGTTGGACAAGACACAAACTCTCTAAAAGACTAGACATCTTGGATCTTTCTTTGTTGGATTCCCAATGGTTTCCATTTTTGGTTTATGTGCCTCAAGCATCATTTACATGATTTGCACTAAGCTTTTATAAGCTTCTTGGTTCACTGCTTTCATATCACGTGTTGGATAGATTTTCCATTTCATTTTCATTGTATGATCTGCTTTCAAGCCGACTCCTGTTCAAGTTTTTATGTCCAATTTGGTAGAGAGTGAAGGAAAGAAAGGTTGGTGGAAGGTGAAGGGTCACAATCCCATATGCAATGTAGTAGTGTATGGCCTGATATAAAGAGTCCCATTTCTCAATGAAAGTTCATTCAAGTTGTGTACATGAGGTGCAATGCTTCTTGTGAACTTGTGATCACTGGTACTCAACTCAAGATCGTGTTTATGAGTCCAAGCTAGTCTATCTTGGAACCTAGTTCACTTGAGTTACACATTTTGTTCACGTTTCTTTCCCTCTCACTTGTGTATTATGGTTAGGCATCTCCCACCCTAGTTTCTTTAAGTCCATGATATCTAACATGGTATCAAGGCCATGGTAGCTAGGGTTGAGTACCACATTTATGGGGATATGAGCTTAGTGCGAGGAGGCATTGATTTGCATCAAGAGAATTTTTTGTTTCATCAAGTATGTCTAGAACTCATATCTAATTACCCTATTTATCCTTGAATAAGCTCTCTGTCATAAAATATAATATCTAACCAACCCAAATGATTTTCTTATATTAAACTGATCATTTAATGTGGGAGAATAAATGGGAACAAGGGTTAAGATATAGACATGTGCTTATAGATCTATCTCAACAAATGGGGCCAATGGTAAAGGGGTCCAAATGAGAGATGGTCTGTCAAAGAGCAAGGCTAACCAATGAAGCATAAAGGCCTTAGGGTTAGCTTCATTGAAGACCTCCAATAGTTAGTGTTAAAAGTCCTTTGACCTTGGGTAAGCTAGGGTTGTGCTTGAGGTGGGAACCCAGCCCAAGCTTGAGGTGCTTGTCATGCCTGATGACTGAAATGCTTGAGATGCTTGAAGTCCTTGATGATTGAGATGCTTGACGTGCTTGTCATGCTTGAGATGCTAGGGTTGTACTTGATGTGAGAACCCAGCCCAAGCTTGAGGGGCTTAAGGGCCAAGCTTGTGGTGAGAACTAGGCCCAAGGTGGTTGCTTGAACATTCTCTCTCCCAAAGGGCACCCCTTGCCCAAGAGGCAAGTAGGCCACATGTCAAGCCCCTAGCTAGGTTACCCTCATGGTGTGCCTAAAGCCTATTGGTTGGCCTTCCAAGGGGTCCAATGATAATTTAGTGGATTTAATTAATTGTTTAAGCATTTATCAAGCCCTCTCTCTCAAAGGGGAAAGGGGGACAATTGTCCCAAGGCTACCTTGCTGATTTGTATGATTCTTGCTTGTGATTGGCTAGGCTTGGAGGGGTCCAATGAGCTTCAAGCATGAGGTTGACCAAAGCAAGTAGGGGGCCTGCTTGGGGGGTATACTCCCCCCCCCCACACACACACACACACACACTCATTGTGCATTATGCAAAGTGCAAGAGCTCCCTCTCCTTCTCCAAGCAAGTAGAGAGGTTGAGAGCCTACACCAACACTCTTGGCTATGGAATGAAAATCCAACCAAGAGCCATGCTTCAATGCTTAAGCTTTCCATCTTCATTACTATGCTATTATGTATGCTAGCAAGAAGAGTGATGATAAGTGTGGAACTAATTCTTTCCCCTATAAAATGTTTCTTCTTCATCTTCCCTACCCTCATTCCCTGCTAGCTCTCTCCACCTTCGCAGGTGTTTGAGGTCTTGGGACTGAGGCTTGGGATAGTTAATTATTTTCACAAAGTTTATGTTATGCTCATGATGCATGAATCTTTCCATCTTCATTCCATCACCTAGGTCACAAGGAACACAAAGATTGTATTTTAACTAGTCCTTCTTGATGGGATAAACTACAATACAAATGCCTATTGGAGGGGGGACCGTCTCCACATAAATCTGGTCCTCAATTGTTGTCATGTTCTCTATGCTCTCTCTCTTGCAAAAGTATTGTTCATGACAAATTGACTAAATGCTATGTTTATGTTGCTTCCATCAATTATGTTCATCCACTATGCTCACAAAGTAATTTCACAAAAGTAGTCTCTCTAATTTTCGCTACTCTCAAGCTAATAGGCCAATTCCATTACATTGGTATCAGATTATTTGGTTTCTCTTTTCTTGCTTAAGAAAAGAGGTCCTTAAGTAGCCTATAAATTGGTTGATTTTGTTAATTATATTAGGGAAAGTTGAACTGGGATCTATTATCGATTTTGTTGAGCCCACTATGTGGGATATGGTGCACACCTTGGGAGCTTTGGACTTAATAATGGAGTCTTTATAGACTTGCCTATGGCTTTACCACCATTATTGAGCCATAAGAAGTACTAAAGGGGTTAGCCCTCGATAATTCTACAATATTAGACCCACTCCACTACTCTCTATAATTAACCACTTTGATCTGTGTGGGTGTAGATACTTAAGAGCCAATTTTCAAAGGCTAAGAGGAGTGGCAACTAAGGTTTTGAATTGCCAAAGCATACACTAAGTACGTACACAAATTTTGTTAACACGGCTGACAATAACCAAGAGAGTAGAATGAACATTGATAGCTTTGATTTTGCACATGAAGGTGCTAATGATGATACCCCCATGTTTGTCAATTATCTCATTACTAGGTTGCAGCAAGCTATGGGCAACCCTGCTTTGCAAGCCGAAGTTACTCAACAACTTCACGCTTATGGGATTTCCCTTTCTCTCCAAGAGGAGAGAGAGCCTAGGAGGGATCTTGAAGGGACCCCCAGAAAAGTTTCTCTCCCATACAAGAGGAGGAATCCAAAGAGCAAGAAAGCAATGAAACTTTAAGTTCCTCTGAAGATGTGGCTCCACGAAGATGGTGGTCTAAATGATAGCCAACTCCTCCCAAGAGGAAAAGATCAAAACACAGTCCTTCTCCTCGTCACTCCGAAAGGGAAGAGAGGAAACAAAGGAAGAAAAGGGCAAGAAAGAGGTCGCCCTCTTCACCTTCCTCCTCTTCTGATGAAATCTATGGCTATTCTCCTAGAGAATACAAGAGGGGAGGACATCGCAAATCATACCCTGCATGGCAAAGGTCGCAAAAGTTAAAGAAGTTTAAGGAGGGAGGAAAGAGTATCTCTTTTCTCACCTATGATGGCACCTTTGGTGCTACCGACAAAGTGTTGGCCTTCATTCCAATCAAGTCATACATCAATGGTTGACATCCCTCCTTGAATGAAGAGATGTCTATTTGTATCACTTTTCCAAAGCTCCATTGCATTTGAAAGGTCCAAATCATCTCTACCTTCAATGGCAATTGTCATCAATGCATTCAAGCTCTCTATCTCTAGTCGATTCCTCCATTTGGTTTTGATTTTAGTGCGGGCACTAAATCCCCTCTCACAAATTGCACTACTAGAACATTGTACAAGAGCAATTTGAGAAAGCTTCAATATATTAGGGAAAACATCTTTCCAAGTGGCATTATTTTCAAGCAATGAAGCCATTTCAACAAGGCTCATTTTGGAAAAATCAATACCGGCTTGGCGTTTGAATTCCTAAACTCAACCTTGAAGGCCTCCCCATCAAGAATAGGAGCAAATGACACACTTCCAACCCTTTTGGCAAAACCATAGAATAAAGAAATCTTATCACATTCATCATTCCCGTAATCCTTGAGCAATCTCTCATGCATATGATGTTGAGATGGAACCAATATTTTGATTGCATTCAAAATGGAATTATCAACAAAGCGCTTTTCAAGGCATTCACAAAGTTTCTTTGCATACTTGAATTGAAAATCTAAAGCTTTGTGCAAATCCACACCTTCAACATCCCTTGTGATTTTTTGACCAAAGAACATGTCTCCCTTCAAGGAGGTCCTCAAAGCATGCATATAACCATTGCTTGCACCATAATCGGGCATGATAGGGTATCCACCAATATCTCTTTGATCTGCATTCAAGTCTATGACACGCTCATCCAAGTACTCATCCTTAATACATAGGATTGTGCTTGTGACTATTCCATGAATGGTGGTCACATCTACATAGTCCTTTTGAAATCTCAAGCTCAAGTCCGTTACCTTTTGCAAGATAACCCCGTATTTTTTGGAATTCATCTAGACCTTTTAGTTTTAATATGATTTCTTGATACTTTGAAAGGTACTGTGTGAGAGAGAGGCCAGACATGCGGCATGCATCCCATGCTAACCAATTCTTATCTTCTTCATTGGAGTCCAAAAATTCTTTGGAGAAAGAAGCTTGAAATGTAGCCCAAGACGGAGGACGAGCATCTATTGGAAATGTCATCCACCACTTATAGGCCTTATCTTTAAGAGATGGACTTGTTTCCACAGCCGCCTTTATATCCGGGGTGTGTCTCAATCTATGAATATCACTCCATTTGTTTAAGAACGTATTGACCGCATCCTTGTTGCGATCACGCTCTTCCCCGTGAAACTCAAGAATGGTAATATTTTTACGTAATGCATTGCTACCTTCTGCATCTTTTGCAGCACTTGTCTCTTGGACTCCTTGAGTTTTGCGAGCTTGGTTCCCTTGAACCGTGCCACTTGTGGCTCCTTGAGTCATATGTGAGTTCATAAATTTCATAAGTAACTCCATAAGATTGGTAACATTTGCATTGAATGTAGAGAGGTTTCTTTCAAGTACGCTTTGGCGATGTTCCAAAGTCTTGAAAGAAGCCATATCTACAAGCCCATGATCTCCTAGATCATCATCATCATGTATATTAGTGTTAGCAGCACCTGTGGTGCCCTGATTTTGATCTACGTGCTCAAAATCAAACGTGTGTGTAGATGGGATATCCTCACTGGCCATGGTAAACACACACTAATGCAAAAAGAGAAAAAACAAAACGACAACTGGTACCTTGTGAAATTGAAGTCTTTGTGTTTTGTATGCTCCGCGATTTGCATTGCATGCAAACCTCGCCTTGCAGGAATTTGAGCGCTTCACTTGTCGTTCGTGGTAAGAACACCTTTGATGATTCTTCACAAAAACCCGTCATTTTTGTGAAGGCTTTTGTTCACTTTGAAGCTACCTCCTTGAGGAAAAAAGAATTTTTGGAGGAAAACTTGACTTCCTCCGAGAAGTGAAAAGGAAGTGTGAAGATACTTCCTTGAAGTTTAAAGCTTTCCCTTTCCTTCTAGTTTTTCTTTCAACACAAGTAGGCTATCTTTCCTTGTTATACACAACAAGGGTCAATAGCTTGATTGTAAAGTATTAGCCTCTTATCCTCATGGGGTGGGTTCAACCCTCCTTCATGCAAGGGTTAAGTGGGCCTTCCTACGTGCGCAACCAACTGCGCCAACGAAGCCTCGATGCCGTCGAGTTGTCGATCGAGGTTGCCTTGGTCGCCCGCCTTCATCGACCATTGTGGAGGGCGTGGGTGGGGCGTTGATCGTCCACACGCTGTACACAAGAGAACGTGCATGTCTTCTTTTGCTGCACAACAGAGACGTCACTGTCTGCGGAACGTGGGAGAGAGACAGAGCGTCGCACGCACATGCAAGCCGCTTTTAGTCTCCTTCCAAAAAAATAGCTTTGATACCAGTGAAAGGGCAGTGATAATGTGTGTGCTAGTGTCCACCCAACCGTGCTATCTTGTAGCCTCCCCCTGATACCAGTGAAAGAACGGTGGTAATGTATGTGCTAGTCTCCACCCAACCGTGCTATCTTATAGCCTCCCCCTAGCGTACACACTGTACGGTCATGCCGGTGGCCTTGCCCATAGGACCCATGTCCTTACATATGGCAAGTAAACTCCAGCCACTATCCCACAAAGGCATACACAAAGCAAAATCTCAAGACACCTGCTGTGTCAAAACTGGTATGCAAGCCAAAACACAGTAGAAGATGTTCTCAACTGCAAATGGCAACACCTGTGGGAGTACTAGACTCAACGTATAGCAGGGAGTCAAAACTGGAAGCTCCAAATGGCCGAGCACTCACAGCTGAAGACCAAAAATGCAGAGCAAAACACGCTTGCGATGCACCACCCAAAAGGGAAAACATTGCACGCAAATCCTAAGTGCTACAAGCAATCGCATTCTCGATCGCACCAACGATGTGCATAAAACTGCTGGGAAATTCACCAGAGTTTCATCAGCAAAACGGTTACAAAACCAGTAACCAAAGTGACTGTACGCTCAAAACCATGAGCAACCAACGCGCATCAAACCGCACTCCAAATGCATGCACCAATCTCCACATTTTGCATACATCATTGCAAACACCTGCAAATCTAGTACACAAATATCTGCTCTACCTATGACTGCCAAAAAACATGCTTGTGACATACATTGCCGAGCTCAAACTGTAATCACATGAGTCTCCCTGAGCATCAAACCACACAGATCATACATCTTATTCTCCCACTTGTGAGCAAACTTGCAGCTAATACCACTCTCACATCCGAGAGCAAACCATGTGTGGAAACCTCGACACACAATAAACAGCTGCTGCTGCAAAAATTTTAGAGGTCAAAATCAGTCCAAATGGACATCACCATTGCGTCTGGAGCATGCCAAACCCTCGGGTTACACCCTAACCTTGTATAAATCGCATTCCATATGCAAAAGTTATGCAAAAAACACTGTTTTGGAGCCCGAAAAATGACCTGCGAAAATGAAAATCTGCATTCTTCCTATAAGTATGGCTGCAAAAAACATACACACTTGCAATATACCCTTCTCTCAAGCTTGGGAATGTCCCTCAAGCTACCATGAGCACAGATCTAATGGTTGCTCACCGATCCCAAGCTTCCACCGAAAGCGAGCTCACTGTAGCCCAAAGCTCACTTCTCTATAGCACTCCATCTATCGCGAAGCCAAAGCTCTGATTGTGAGTGCGCGAATGCGGTGCGTGTTCGGAGAGTGAGAAGGGGAGAAAGAGAGAGTACTCAGAATGTGGGTGAAGCTCCTAAATCTCACTGTATGAGCACACTGTGAGAATGAGTGAGAGTCCATATTCTTTGCATGTATAGAGAATAAGGAGATAAATATGGGCGGTCGGACACTGACCGACGGACATGGGCAAAGCACGGTGGAGCACATCGCCTTTACCTAATAGTATGTGTGCATACTATAGGCGCTTCATAGAGAAATTCTCTCAAATAGCAAGACCATTACATGACCTAACTAAGAAGAACGTTAAGTATGTATGGACTGCTAACGAGAAAAATGCTTTTGACAAGCTCAAAGAGAAGCTTACCTCCCAACTAGTCCTCATACTTCCGGATTTCTCAAAGCCATTTGAGGTCCACTGTGATGCTTCTGGTGATTGCCTTGGAGCAATTTTGCTTCAAGAAGGGCATGCCATAGCATATGAGAGCCGAACTCAATACGGATGAACAAGTCTTGGGCAGTTATGAGAAAGAGCTTTTAGTTGTTCTGCATGGCCTAGACACATGGAAGCACTACCTATTGGGGACTCCATTTATTCTACGAATGGACCACTAAAGTCTCAAGTATTTCATGATGAAAACCAAGCTTTCCGACAAACAAATAAGGTGGGTAATTTTTCTTTCGCAATTTAATTTCCATATTGCTCACATTGCCGGTAAGCACAATCAAGTGGCTGATGCACTTTCATGACGACCAAAAGTTAATGCGGTGCCTATAGCTACTCACAATGATCTATCTTGTATGATAGATGAGTATGCTACTGACCCTGACTTTAGAGACATAATGTCAGCCCCTGCTTTGGGAAAAAAAGAGGAACCATTCACCTTGCAGGATGGTTATCTTCTCCATGGCAATAGGCTATATGTTACCCATTCCCTTCGTGAGAAAGTTATGTATGAATCCCATGCTCCTCCCTATGCGGGGCATAGAGGCATTCAACCTACTCTTCGAGGAGTAGAGACGTATTTCTATTGGTCTACCATGAAAGTGGACATACAACAGTATGTCTCAAAATGTGTAGTATGCCAAAAGACCAAGTATGATAGAGGGAAGCAACCAGGATTACTCCAGCCATTGCTTAACCCAAATTCACCATGGGGGAGTATATTCATGGATTTCATCTTTGGATTACCCAAGTCTATCCATAGGAATAGGAGAATATGGACAATAGTCGACAAGTTTAGCAAGCAAGTACACTTTATTCTTGTCAAAAAGACTATTAAAGCACACCAAATGGCAATTCTCTTCATACAGATTTTCAAACACCATGGATTACCAACATCCATCGTGTCGGATAGAGATCCTAGAATGACCACCAGTAATTTTTGAAAAGGTCTCTTTGAAAATCTAGGAACAAGATTGAATTTCTCTTCGGGCCATCACTCACAAACGGATGGCCAAAGTGAGATAGCTAATCTTACGATACTCGATCTACTAAAGACTTATGTTACCGAAGTAGATCAACTCACAATGGGAAAAGTACTTACCTCTTGTAGAGTATGCCTACGATAATACTATACATACTTCTACGGGAAAAGCACCTTTTGAGATCATTGAGGGAAGACCTAAAAGTCCCCTTGCTACTCAAAGTACATGGGAAGATCTTCGCTGCCGATGAGTATAGCCGTGACCTATAAGAATCTTTTCAAAAGATTAAGGAGGCTATATCCATCTCTCAACAAAGGCAAAAAAACTGTTGCTGACAAGCACAGAAGGGCCTTAACATTCAAAGAAAATGATTGGGTCTTACTTAAGTTTCCTAAGCCTTGATTAAGGCAAACGATGGGAAAAAATCCTACGGGCCATCAAAAGCATTATGCTAAGCTAGCAAAAAGATACTATGGTCCTTTCCAAATCTTGAAGCCTATTAATGAGACGGCTTAGCATTTCAAGCTACCCAACTATTGGTTCATACACAACGCTTTTCATGTGAGCCTAATTAAGCCCTAAAAAGGAGAGCCACCAAGTGAACCAATCATTGAAGACCCTCCCGAAATTGAAGACCAAGAAGAGGTACTATAACCTGAAGCTATCCTTCGGCATGAAGACAAGGTACTACGACATGGTAAGATTATTGACGGTATCTTATTAAGTTCAAAAATTATCCTTTTGAAGATGCTAGATGGATGCAAGGAATACATCTTAAGGATAGTATGAACCTTGTCAATGCTTACAATGCTACATTAGAGTAAGCAAATGTACAAATTTCTTGTAAATAAACAATGTTTTTGTCTTATAAGACTAGTTCTCTTTTATTGTGCACAAATTTAAATAGTATTCATGCTTAGAATCATGTTTGTGATGACAACGTCTCTCAAACACAAAGTAGAATTTTTCACTCTACTTTGGGATAATGAAATGGACTAAAGAGCAGACATGCTGGTGGCAGCTATGTCTCCAAAGAACCAAATGGGTTAGCCATCCTGTAATGGAAATAGCCTTTTAACCTGAGTTGGAGCGGAAAGTGAATAACATATTGAGTATTTCCTTGAGCATTCCTTCGTGTGTAGATGTGGATTGAGAAAGAAAGTGCTTGGATGGAGAGAGAGAGAGAGAGAGAGAGAGAGAGAGCAACACTAACATTACTTCATTAACATGGCATGAGCAATTACTTGTAAAAGAGAGTGAGAGTTTAGAGAAATTGACACCAATAGAGGACCGGATTAGTTGGAGTCGGTCCCCCCTCCAATACGCATTTGTATTATAGATTCTTCCATGACGGAAGACTTGTTTACAATACAACTGTTTGTGTTCCTTGAGACCTTCTTGATGAGATGAAGATGGTAAGCTTCACTCTCCAAGCATTAGCATGGTAACAACAACAAACATGTTAGCATGAACTTGGAACTTAGAGAGAGAGAGAGAGAGAGAGAGAGAGAGCTAGTTAGGTAGACTCCCTTTCCTAGGCTTCCTTTAAAGCTCATTGGGCCATGTAGCCCTCTAGCCAATGAGAGCTTGGCTCCCTTTGGGGCAAGGTGTGTAGCCTCTTGACAAGTGTCCTTCTTTCCCCTTGTGACGCTAAGCTAACACCCCCCTTGCTTAAGCACAACCCCTACGTGCTTGAGCAATATGCCTCTACACTTGACATGTGGCCCCTTTCCTCTCATGAGATTATGGGTCATTGGTGAGGTGCCCACATACTATCCACCTCCCTCCTTTGTAGGGATTGCCCCCTCATTAGTAGCAAGTACTTTAAACTTGGTGAGCAGGGCAGGCCCCCTGCTTAAGCATAGCCCTAGCTTAAGCAAGCTGCCCCCTTGCGTACTTGGACCTTAGTGACTAAAGAGTAAAAATTAAAGACTATATCTTAAGGCTTTTAACACTTACCTTTGGATGCTTTAATGAATACAACCCTAAGGTCTTTTGCTCCATTGGTTAACCTTGCTCTTTGATAGACCTTTTCTCATTTGGGCCCCTTTACCATTGGCCCCGTGCTGAAATAGACCTATAAGCACATCTATATCTTAACCCTTGTTCCCGTTTATTCTCCCATATTAAGTGATCAATTTAATATGAGAAAATCATTTGAGTTGGTCAAATATTAGATTTTATTACATTACCTCTCTCTTGAAATCATAGTCATCCTCGACTATGAGGTAGAAGAGATAAAGTCGTAGTCATTAGTCAATTTTACTTAGCGGGTAGAGGATCCCTTTTTACCCTACGACATCTTTCCAAGATGGATGACTAATCCATTTGGTGCTTGGGAGACATAGCTGCCGCAAGCATGTCTACTCTTTAGTCCATCTCATTCTCCCAAAGTAGAGTGACAAATTCTACTTGGTGTTTGAGAGACGTCGTCCTCACAAACATGATTCTAAGCATGCATACTATCTAATTTTGTGCACAATAAAAAGAGAATTAGTCAAAAACTTGAGTCATTTAAAGAAAATTTGTACATTTGCTTACTCTAATGTAGCATTGTAAGCGTTGACAAGGTTCATACTATCCTTAAGCTGTATTCCTTGCATCCATCTAGCATTTTCAAAAGGATAATTTTTTAATTTAATAAGATACCATCGGATAATTTTACCATGTCTTAGTACCTTGTCTTCATGCCGAAGGATAGCTTCAGGTTATAGTACCTCTTCTTGGTCTTCAACTTCGGGAGGGTCTTCAATAATTGGTTCACTTGGAGGCTCTCCTTTGTAGGGCTTAAGTAGGCTTACATGAAAGGCATTGTGTATGAGCCAATGGTCGGCAACTTGAGTTGATAAGCCGTCTCATTGATGGGCTTCAAGATTTGGAAAGGACCATAGTATCTTTTTGCTAGTTTAGCATAATACTTTTGATGGCCCGCATGATTTTTGCCCGTCGTTTGCCTTAATCGAGCATTAGGAAACCCAATCATATTCTTTGAACGTTAAGGCCCTTCTGTGCTTGTCAGCAGATCAGCTTTTTGCCTTTGTTGAGAGATGGATATAGCCTCCTTAATCTTTTGAAAAGATTCTTGTAGGTCATGGCTATACTCATCGGTGACGAAGATCTTCCCATGTACTTTAAGTAGCAAGGGACTTTTTGGTCTTCCCTCAATGATCTCAAAAGGTGTCTTTCCCGTAGAAGTATGTAAAGTATTATTGTAAGCATACTCTACAAGTGGTAAGTACTTTTCCCATTGTGAGCATTGATCTACTTCTGTAACATAAGTCTTTAGTAGATCGAGTATTGTAAGATTGGCTATCTCACTTTGGCCATCCATTTGTGGGTAATAGGCTGAAGAGAAGTTCAATCTTGTTGCTAGATTTTCAAAGAGACCTTTCCAAAAATTACTAGTCATTCTAGGATCTCTATCTGACACGATGGATGTGGGTAATCCATGGTGCTTGAAAATCTGAGATATGAAGAGAGTTGCCATTTGATGTGCCTTAATAGTATTTTTGACAGGAATAAAGTGTGCTTGTTTGCTAAACCTGTCGACTATTGTCCATATTCCCGTATTCCCATGGATAGACTTGGGTAATCCAAAGATGAAATCCATGGATATACTCTCCCATGGTGAATTTGGGATAGGCATTGGCTGGAGTAATCCAGGTTGCTTCCCTCTATCATATTTGGTCTTTTGGCATACTACACATTTTGAAACATACTCTTGTATGTCCACTTTCATGGTAGGCCAATAGAAGTATGTCTCTACTCCTCGAACAGTAGGTTGAATACCTCTATGCCCCGCATATGGAGAAGCATGCGATTCATACATAACTTTGTCACGAAGGGAATGTGTAACACATAGCCTATTGCCGTGGAGAAGATAACCATCCTGCAAGGTGAATGGTTCCTCTTTCTTCCCCAAAGCAAGGGCTGATATTATGTCTCTAAAATCAGGGTCGGTAGCATACTCATCTATCATAGAAGATAGGTCATTGTGAGTAGCAATAGACACTTCATTAACTTTTGGTTGTTGTGAAAGTGCATCAGCCACTTGATTGTGCTTACCAGCAATGTGAGCAATATGAAAATTAAATTACGAAAGAAAATTTGTCCACCTCATTTGTTTGTCGGAGAGCTTGGTTTGCATCATAAAATACTTGAGACTTTGGTGGTCGGTTCGCAGAATAAATGGAGTCCCCAACAGGTAGTGCTTCCATGTGTCTAGGGCATGTAGAACAGCTAAAAGCTCTTTCTCATAAATGCCCAAGACTCGTTCATCAGTATTGAGTCGTCATCTCTCATATGCTATGGCATGCCCTTCTTGAAGCAAAACTGCTCCAAGGCAATCACCACAAGCATCAGATTGGACCTTAAATGGTTTTGAGAGATCCGAAAGCATGAGGATTGTTTGGGAGGTAAGCTTCTCCTTGAGCTTATCAACAGCATTTTTCTCTTTAGCAGTCCATACATACTGAACATTCTTCTTAGTTAAGTCATGTAGTGGTCCTGCTATTTGAGAGAACTTTGCTATGAAACGTCTATAGTATGCGCACATACCAATAAAGCTTCTTAGCTCATGTAGATTCTTTGGGTTAGGCCATGCTTTTATTACCTCTAACTTTGATGGATCCATACGGATACCATCTTGAGTCTGAGATAATATGACCTAGGTATTGAATCTCTTGAAGGAAAAATTTGCCTTTCTTTTGGTTGAGGAAAAGCTTATTCTCCCTCAATGCTTGAAAAACCACTTGGAGATGCTGCTTATGTTCCTCCAAAGACGTGGAGTAGATGATGATATCATCAAAGAACACTCCAGTGAATTTGCGGTATGGTCTAAAAATTTTCTCCATTAGACGATTGAATGTAGCTGGTGCATTAGTCAAACCAAAAGGCATGACTAGATATTCATAAAGACCGAACGTTGTACAAAACGTGGTCTTTAAGGTATCCTCATCCACTATCCTTATTTGATGATAGCCACTCTTAACGTCAATCCTACTGAAGTAGGTAGAGCCTTGTAGCTTATCAAACAGATCTTCTACCCGAGGCACGGGAAATCTGTTTTTGATAGTGATATGGTTTAATGCTCGATAGTCCATAGACATGCGGTATGTACCATCTTTCTTTTGCACTAAAAGGACTGGAGAACAAAAGGGAGAGGAACTAGGCCTCACCATCCCTTTGTCTACCAGCTCCTGTACTTGCCTCATTATCTCCTCTCGTTGAGCTTGTGAGACTTGATAAGGAGGCTTGTTAGGTGGTGAGCTTCCACGAAGGAGCTCAATGCGATGGTCATCATCCCCTCGTTTTGGAGGTAAGTCCATAGGGATATCATCGATGAACACATCTTGGAATCCTTTTAGAAAATTAGACAAGTCTAACTTATTCTACCATTTACTTTTGATGAAACATTAGGATCTTTTGGAGACTCTTTGACAAAAGTCATATACGCAGAAACTGAGCTCTTCATTGATTTATCAAAAGCAGGAGAATTTAAAAGTGAAATAGTGCGACCACGCTCACTAGCATCTATATATATATTCGTTCCCCTGTAAGTGAAGTAAATTCTCCTTTCAGGGAACTTCATATTGGCAGCCGTGCGATCAAACCATGGTGCCCCTAAGATAACATCCTCATGTTGGACGGGAGAAATGAAAAAGTCTTCTTTGTGAACATAGCTTTGGACATGAAGCCTCAACTTCCCAATCAAGGGAGTAACAGAGGCTTGTTGTCCCTTGAAAGCTGCGTCAGCCGTTACCATATCTCCCATCTCAAAAGCTTGAATGCCCAACTTGGTGGCCAACTCCATTGATATGAAGTTGTGAGTAGAGCCAGGGTCAAACAAAATGAATGCATCATGCTCTCTTACCTTTCCCCAAGCATAGGAGAGTGATGAGCCTTTGCAATGAGCATCCTCTTTTGGAGCTTCGATGGTGGAAGCCCTAGGACTCTCATTGCAAGTAGTCTTCTTGGGGCAAGAACGATAGCCATGTCCTTGCTCCCCACACTTGAAACACTTATGATCCTTGCGAAAAGCTTCAAGCTCTTCAGGAGAGAGTTTTTTACCTTTGTAAACTCCCTTCTCCTTGGACCGATTGTTGTTGTTGTTGTTATTGGAAGTGCCTTGGGGAGAATTTTGAGCATTGGTCTTTCCCTTTGCATCATTTTTGCCTTTGTTGTCTATGGGTTTGACATTACGTCCAACCCCTTGATGCAAATTGATACGTGAAGCAACCATGGTGTGATGGATTACTTCGCTAATAGTTCCAGGCCGTTGAGAGTTGATGTATTCGGCCATCTCTTTAGATAATCCCGCACAGAATTGCTGCCTTTGCTCGGCAAAGTCTATCTTTTGAAAGACAGTAGCCTTGAGATGTAAATCCCAAAACTTGTCTACATACTTGTGGATAGACTCATGAGAGAGAAGCTTCAAGCTGCGCCATTCGGTAAGTACTTTGTCCTTTGCATCACTTGCAAGGAATTGCTTCATGATGGAATCTCGTAGAGTTTTCCATGTGTTTGGGGCTTCGCCGTTGCCATGAAGGCTAGCCCACCATTGACGAGCTGATTTTTGAAAGTGCATAGCTACATGGCGTAGCTTGGAGGACTATGTAAAGCCCTCGTCTCCAAAAGCCGCATCAAATTGTTGGATGAAGGCCAACACTTTGTCAGTAGTACCAAAGGTGCCATCATAAGTGAGAAAAGAGATACTCTTTCCTCCCTCCTTGAACTTCTTTAACTTTTGGGCCCTTCTCCATGCACGGAATGATTTGTGATGTCCTCTCTTCTTGTATTGTCTAGGAGAATATCCATAGCTTTCATCAGAAGAGGAGGAAGGTAAAGACGAAGGAGAAGAGGGTGACCTCTTCCTATCCCTTTTCTTCCTTTGTTTCCTCTCTTCTCTTTCGGAATAATGAGGAGAAGGACTGTGTGTTGATCTTTTTCTCTTGGGAGGAGTAGGAGATCGTCGAGACCACTATCTTCGTGGAGCCACATCTTGAGAGGAACTTAAATTTTCATTCCTTTCTTGCTCTTTGGATTCCTCCTCTCGTATGGGAGAGAGTCTTCTTTTGGGGGTCTCTTCAAGAGGCCTCCTAAGCTCTCTCTCCTCTTGGAGAAGAAGAGAAATTCCATAAGTACGAAGTTGTTGAGTAAGCTCTCTCTCCTCTTGGAGAAGAAGGGAAATTCCATAAGTACGAAGTTGTTGAGTAACTTCGGCTTGCAAAGCAGGGTTGCCCATAGTTTGCTGCAACCTAATGACTAGATAATTCACAAACATGGAAACATCATCATTAGCACCTTCATGTGTGTTAACCCTCACGGCTCACGGACACCCCATCACCTACGACGGACGCGTATTATGTATTTGGTAGAGTCAGGTACCGGGCTTGTCGGACCAAAAGGAAAAGGGTAAGAGTGATCGCCGATGAGAGGCGCACTCTAACTGGGACATTCAAGGGGTTAGTTGGCTAAGCATGGGTGTCCAAGTGTGAATGGGGTGAGCTCATATAAAAGCCAACTAAACCTAAAATTCACTCATTCTCTCATTTGTGCAATAGAAGAGTGCTCTTGCTCCATCTCCATCTCCATCTTCTTCTTTTTCACCTCCTTGTGTGTGTGTGTATGTGAGAGAGAGAGAGAGAGAGAGAGAGAGGGAGAGTGTGTGTGCGATCGAGCATTACGAAGGCACAACGGCGGTGAAGCGGTTGAGCGCGGCACGATTGCAGCTTCTTCTTCATCGCGACGAGGAATCTACCACGAAGGCGAGCGTAGAACGGTGAGTGACACACCCTTTGCTCTCTTGGGCTTGCTAGTTTAGGCTTGTTGTGTGCTTGGAGCCATTTGTGGCTCGCACACGGTGTATCGGCAAGTCCTTTGCTTCGACAGTGCGGCAAGGAGAGCACAATGTGCAAAATCAAAGCTATCAATGTTCATTCTACTCTCTTGATTATTGTCAGCCATGTTAACAAAATTTATGTATGTACCTAGTGTATGCTTTGGCAATTCAAAACCTTAGTTGCCACTCCTCTTAGCCTTTGAAAATCGGCTCTTAAGTATCTACACCCACGGCTCAAAGTGGTTAATTATAGAGAGTAGAGGAGTAGGTCTAACATAGCAGAGTTGTCGAGGGCTAGCTCCTTTCAGACTTCTTATGGCTCAATAATGGTAAAGACGTAGAAAAGTCTAAAAAGACTCTATTATTAAGTCCAAAGCTCTCGAGGTGTGCACCATACCCCACATAGTGGGCTCAACATAACCAATAATAGTTCCCAGTTCCACTTACCCTAATATAATTAACAACATCAACCATTTATAGGCTACTTAAGGACCTCTCTTCTTAAGCAATAAAAGAGAAACCAAATGCTCTGATACCAATGTAATGGAATTAGCCCTTTTAACTTGAGTTGCAGCGGAAAGTGAATAACATATTGAGTATTTCCTTGAGCATTCCTTTGTGTGTAGATGTGGCTTGAGAAAGAAAGTGCTTGGATGGAGAGAGAGCAACACTAACACATTACTTCATTAACATAGCATGAGCAATTACTTGTAAAAGAGAGTGAGAGTTTAGAGAAATTGACACCAATAGAGGACCGGATTAGTTGGAGTCGGTCCCCCCTCCAATACGCATTTGTATTATAGATTCTTCCATGACGTAAGACTTATTTACAATACAACTGTTTGTGTTCCTTGAGACCTTCTTGATGAGATGAAGATGGTAAGCTTCACTCTCCAAGCATTAGCATGGTAACAACAATAAACATGTTAGCATGAACTTGGAAAATGCCCAGTCTCAATCCCAAGACCTCAAACAACATGAAAGGTGAGGAGAGCTGGCACAGAGTGAGGAAGAAGAGAGAAGTAGAAGTAGCTCTATGAGAAAGCAATAACCCCTTGCACATATTCACTCATAGCTCTTGTAGCATAGTGATAATGGATATTAGAGAGATTAATAAGCAAGCATAAGCATTCTTTTGTGTGGATTTGCATCCATAGCCAAGAGCTTGTGGTAGTAGGCACTCAACTTCTCAAGCTTGGAGAAGGACATGGAGTTCTTGCTTCACAAGAGTATGTGAAGTGAAGAATGAGGGATAGAGAGCTCGTGGGATGCTCAAAGAGAGAGAGAGAGAGAGAGAGAGAGAGAGAGAGAGAGAGAGAGAGAGAGAGCTAGTTAGGTAGACTCCCTTTCCTAGGCTTCCTTTAAAGCTCATTGGGCCATGTAGCCCTCTAGCCAATGAGAGCTTGGCTCCCTTTGGGGCAAGGTGTGTAGCCTCTTGACAAGTGTCCTTCTTTCCCCTTGTGAGGCTAAGCTAACACCCCCCTTGCTTAAGAACAACCCCTACTTGCTTGAGCAATATGTCTCTACACTTGACATGTGGCCCCTTTCCTCTCATGAGATTATGAGTCATTGGTGAGGTGCTCACATACTATCCACCTCCCTCCTTAGGGCTTGCCCCCTCATTAGTAGCAAGTACTTGAAGTTGGTAAGCTGGCAGGCCTCCTGCTTAAGCACAGCCCTAGCTTAAGCAAGCTGCCCCCTCGCCTGCTTGGACCTTAGTGACTAAAGAGTAAAAATTTAAAAACTATATCTTAAGGCTTTTAACACTTACCTTTGGAGGCTTTAATGAAGACAACCCTAAGGTGTTTTGCTCCATTAGTTAACCTTGCTCTTTGATAGACCTTTGTCTCATTTGGGTCCCTTTACCATTGGTCCCGTGCTGAAATAGATCCATAAGCACATCTATATCTTAACCCTTGTTCCCGTTTATTCTCCCACATTAAGTGATCAGTTTAATATGAGAAAATCCTTTGGGTTGGTCAAATATTAGATTTTATGACACATCCATCTTGGAAAGATGTCGTAGGGTAAAAAGGGATCCTCTACCCGCTAAGCAAGATTGACTAATGACTAAGGTTTTATCTTTTCTACCTCATAGTCGAGGATGACTATGATCTCAAGAGAGAGGTAATGTCATAAAATCTAATATGTAACCAACCCAAATGATTTTCTGATATTAAAATGATCGTTTAATGTGGGAGAATAAACAGGAACAAGGGTTAGGATATAGACATGTGCTTATAGGTCTATCTCAACAAACGAGGCCAATGGTAAAGGGGCCTAAATGAGAGATGGTCTGTCAAAGAGCAAGGCTAACCAATGGAGAATAAAGACCTTAGGGTTAGCTTCATTGAAGACCTTCAATAGTTAGTTTTAAAAGTCCCTTGACCTTAGGTAAGCTAGGGTTGTGCTTGACGTGGGAACCCGGCCCAAGCTTGAGGTGCTTGTCATGCTTGATGACTGAAATGCTTGAGATGCTTGAAGTGCTTGATGATTGAGATGCTTGAGGTGCTTGTCATGCTTGAGATGCTAAGGTTGTACTTGAGGTGAGAACCCAACCCAACCTTGAGGGGCTTAAGGGCCAAGCTTGTGGTGAAAACTAGGCCCAAGGTTGAGGGGCTTGAGATGGCACAAAAGTCAGAGTAAATCCCTACAAGGAGGGGGCAAGCCATCCAAGAAGGGGGGGTGGTTACTTGACCATTCTCTCTCTCAAAGGGCACCCTTGCCCAAGAGGCAAGTAGGACACATGTCAACCCCCTAGCTAGGTTACCCTCATGGTGTGCATAAAACCTATTGGTTGACCTTCCAAGGGGTCCAATGATAATTTAGTGGATTTAATTAATTGTTTTAGCATTTATCAAGCCCTCTCTCTCAAAGGGGAAAGGGGGACACCTGTCCCAAGGCTATCCTTGTTGCTTTGTATAATTCTTGCTTGTGATTGGCTAGTCCTAGAGGGGTCGAATGAGCTTCAAGCATGAGCTACAAGGGGGGGTTGACCAAAGCAAGTAGGGGGCCTACTTGAGGGGTATACTCTCCCGCATGCACACACACAAACACTCTCTCTCTCTCTCTCTCTCTCTCTCTCTCTCTCTCTCTCTCTCTCTCTCTCTACACACACACACACACACACACACATTGTGTATTGTGCAAAGTGCAAGAGCTCCCTTTCCTTCTCCAAGCAAGTAGAGAGGTTGAGAGCATACACCAACACTCTTGGCTATGGAATGCAAGAGCCATGCTTCAATGCTTAAGCTTGCCATCTTCTCCATGTTCATTACTATGCTATTATGTATGCTAGCAAGAAGAGTGATGATAAGTGAGGAACTAATTCTTTCCCCTATGAAATATTTCTTCTTCATCTTCCCTACCCTCATTCCCTGCTAGCTCTCTCCACCTTCGAAGGTGTTTGAGGTCTTGGGACTGAGGCTTGGGATAGTTAATGCTTTCCACAAAGTTTATGTTATGCTCGTGATGCATGAAGATTTCCATCTTCATTCCATCACCTAGGTCACAAGGAACACAAAGATTGTGTTGTAACAAGTCTCTCTTGATGGGAGAAACTATAATACAAATACCTATTGGCGAGGGACCGACTCCACATAAATCCGATCCTCAACTGTTGTCATGTTCTCTAAACTCTCTCTCTTGCAAAAGTATTGTTCATGCCAAGCTAACTAAATGCTATGTTTATGTTGCTTCCATCAATTATGTTCATCCGATATGCTCAGAAAGTAATTTCACAAAAGTAATCTCTCTAATTTCCGCTACTCTCAAGTTAATAGGCCAACTCCATTACACTCTCTATACCTCGTAGGGAGTGTTTGGGGAGAATTCTCGCTGAGAATGTGTGAGAGAATACTTAGTAAAAGTTTTCCTTGAAGCATGGTTTCGAGATGGTATTGAAGGTTTGACACAGTTAGCAAATACCCTTGAAAAAAAGGTTCAAGCCATTTTTTTTCAAAGGTAATGTAGAAATGCCAAGCAAATAGTGAGTAAAGGCCTCACATCTGCTTCAACGAGGGCCTCAGATGTGCTTCAACGAGCTCCTACCAAAGCTCACCAAGCGAAAAGGGACGGCATGAGTTGCGCAAGGCTTAGCATGAATTTTGGTAGAAGCTGCGAGCAGAATCCTCAAGGGAATCACATGAAGCAATGGCAAAGCTGCGAGCGTCACAAGGCTCCGCAAGAAACAATCTCGGCAGGCGACCGCAAACCTACGTACAACAACACAACAGAAGTAAAGTCATCGGGCTGTAGGCAGGGGTTGCAGGGGCTTGTTCGCCTCGCAAGGGCAGGCCCACCTCCAAGTTGCCTGCAAAGAGCGTCAAAAAAAACATCAAGGCTGTAGGTCGCTTTGAATTCCAAGAGGAAATCCCCACGCTCTCAACCTCGGCATGTGAGTTGAGTTACGTCAAGATTTTTGGACTTTTTGCAACATTGAAATTTATATTTCTTTTTTAGTAACACTAGTGTGGCCGACGGCGAAGGCCGCCTCTCTCTCTTTCTCTCTCTCCCTCTACGTGCGCACTGTCCTCACTGTAGCCGGATAAAGAAAATTGCGACACGTGGCACTGGAAAACCAGTCTCCTTAATATATAGTATAGATTGAGATTGAGATTAAGGCACTATTCCCACACTAATGAATGCTAAAAGTGTATTCACCGGCTCCTTACAATAAAATCCTCCAAATGTAGCCGATTTCCATCAAGGTGACCCTCCAAACTAGTTGTGAATTTTCAAATGCTTGCTTTTTAAATCTACACTAAAGGTCCATTTCCTGTGAACACAGACGCTTGTTGTAGAGGTTCATAGACACGGCTTGAGTCGAAAGTGACCAAGTAAGACCACCTCATGGAGCATAAATTAGTGTGTGTGGCCACATTTAACGACGAAAACTTCTTCACATGGCAAAGCAAAACCGTGTATCTACTAATGCGCAAGGGTCTATGGCATTTAATAGAGCCTAATGATGAAGCATTGAGCTCAACAACGATTGCATACAGCCAAAAGGTCCTCAGTCTAATTGCCCAATCATTAAGAGACAAAGTAATTTCACATATTGCCGGGATCATGGATGTAAAAGAGGTTGGGACACTCTCAATCAAGAATTTGGCACCGCATTGAAGAGCTCAAAGAACAATTTATTAATGCAGTTCTACAAATTGAAGAAGAAGCATGATGAGTCGCTTGTGGCTCACCTTAACAAGTTTAAAGCATTGAAGCAACAACTACTAGAAGTCCAAAAGCAGATTCTTGATGATGAAGTTATTGCAATTTTACAAAACAGTGTTGACAAAGCACCATTTGACATGCTTGTGTCTACTTTGCAAAATATGGAGAAGAAGCTTGATTAAGTAATTGCTACACTTATGGAATTTGATTCAAAGCACAAGATCGAGCCAGATGGTGAGGCTCTAGCAGAAGTACCAAGAGATCGAGCATTTTTCAACCAAGGAGGATTCAAAGGAGGAAGAGCAACCATGCCCAGAGGAAGGGGACGAGGCCGAGGTGGCAGAAGAGAAGAGTTTCTCTGACACAAGTGTGGACAACCAAGACATTTTGGTCAAGATTTCCCTCAACAGGAGACAAATTTCATTGGAAGAAGAGAAGAGGAAAGAGAAGAAGAGGCACTAGTAAGGGAAGAGGCTACAAGGAGGACTTGAAATTGGTTTTAGAACAAGTTGTAAACCCCCAAGATGTATGTATGCACATGTCAGGAGTTGAGCTAATCTATAGGAATAGGAAATCTGGGCTAGATTATAGAAGTCTGGGACACTTTTTCTGGGATACTCGTTGTGGAGTAAAGGGATTAAGTAAGTGCATTTGTCAAGACTCGGGCTAGCCATTGTTGGGCTAAAGGAGTTTGGGGCACCATGGGCGGGCTATGCTACTAGGGAAGTAGGCATAAAGGACATGGAAATGCAAAGATTGTATCTTTGAGGGGGGGTGTTGAAGTTTTTGTGTCCAGTTTGGTAGAAAGTGAAGGAAAGAAAGGTTGGTGGAAGGTGAAGGGTCACAATCTTATATGCAATATAGTAGTGTATGGCATGCTATAAAGAGGCCCAGTTTTCAATGAAAGTTCATCCAAGTTGTGTGCAATGCTTCTTGTGAACTTGTGATCCCTAGCACTCAACTCAAGATCGTGTTTATGAGTCCAAGCTAATCTATCTTGGAACCTAATTCGCTTGAGTAACACCGTTTTTTCACATTTCTTTCCCTCTCACTTTATTATGGTTAGGCATCACCCACCCTAGTTTCTTTAAGTCCATGATATCTAACACTTCCAAGGCTGCATCACTGGGTTTATAAATTCTATCTACCAAAACAGATCCTCCGGCCTATTTTGTCTTTGGTTTGGCGAACCCAATTGACATCGGCTTTGTTCTTTCTTTGAACAATTCTTGAGCTTTCTCTTCAACCTCTCTTCATTGTTTCTATCTCGTAAGCCCATAGCATAATTGTCTCTCTTTTTCAAAGTCATTGTAAGTCTCCTTGTTGATATTTGACTCACTAGCACTGTTTTGTTTGTTTTTCTTGGCCCATTCCCTTGGAGTTTCCTTGGTACTATCTTGATTAGAACCATAGGTTCATTGTCTGAGGAGCTCACTAGCATGACATGTACTATATTAATGACTATTTGACCCTTGTTTGAAGGATTCCTAGAAAAATCATGTGAGACCGAGGGAAGATAGACATGCTCATAACCACTTAACCTGCATATATATAGGCCCCTGGCCCTCTAGCTCTTAGCTATACATAGCCCCTGTACTGCATGTGTATCCGTAGGCCCTTGGCTAGGGCCATGCTCTCCCAGTCCTACCCTTGGCCTGACATTACTCCCCTCTTAGAGAAGCATTTTCGTCCTCGAAAACAAAAAGTGATAGTATCTTCATAAGAACACTAATATTTTCCACAGTGGCATCCTTCATGTATCCAACAGTTGTTTGACCAAAACACAGTTCAATAGGAGGTCCAATGAAATCAAGAATAACGTCTTGATTTTGCACATTGTTGTCCATTTGAAACCATCTTATGTTTTGGGCTCCTGTCCGATCATAGTGTGTAGACTCCATTTAGAACACACATGAGCATGCTAAACGAGTTATAACAACAAAGAGGTACCCGAAAGAGAACCTTTTTTCACTTTTCATGAAAGTAACCTGCTGACATAACTCATCATCCAAGTTTAAGTCCTTGACTTGTTCTCAAATTTCGTTAGTAAGCAACCCCACCATAACTAGTGTTCAAGGTTGAGAACCTGACTTATACATGAAGAGACTATACCTAATCGCAAACATGCTTTAACTTATGGTAAGCAAACTCCAAGTAGAGATTTTATCAGTAGAGCAATGAATTGCTTACTAATTGGATTGCTTGTGCTAGCGTACGCACTTTGCATATCCTTTAGCACAAGATTACACTTTGTAATCTTCCCATCCCCTTGGATAACGGACAATACTGAGGTGTTTTCCCCACGGTTTACAGACATTCTTCCTAGGTGACTGGTAAACAAGGATCACAATATCGTACAAGTCCGGAATAACCATCGCAGTTAACTTGAAAGATCCACAAGCACCCAAACCGAGCCATGACCTCTATTGGTGATTGGTAAACCCAAAAATTATCTCATAGAGATACTGCACATAGAGTGCAAAATGCTTCATAAGAAACTAATGTTATGAATATGCATGCCGCTCCAAAATCAGTCTTTGCTAAAGACTAGGGCCCATAACACCTACTGTACATGCATTTAGCAAAAAACAGATCCGAACCTGTATATCCATGACCATCCTTGCCAATACTTCTGGCGAATGTGATGCTCCTAGAACACATGAAAAGGGGAGTGTAAATAGTTCTGAAACGAAACTAAATACTTGCTATTGCAATCATTTGCAAGCCTTGCTGAAATCCCGTTTGAACCATAATAGAAGGGGAAACTTAAGGCACTTCTAGGTACAAACAATGAAACTTTTTCATTAACAACTCATAGCCTTGCTGTATGTATAAACACTATTGTTTAGTAGCACTTGTACCTTAACAAGTCATTTTTAAGTATCCGACAATTTCTGGTCACTGAAATTGCTCCTGATACGTCGTGCTGAAATTGATCCAGAACACAGATTTGACCAACACCGAGGGACATCGTCGCACCACATAATTGAAGTAGCCGCACCAATGTCAGTCCCAGAGACTCATATTCTCCACATGTGGTATACGTCTCAACTAAGGATTTCTAAAAAAAGAACATCTACCAGTACCAGATATACTTGGGTATGGAGGTAACTGTAAACATGCATGCGACGTGCGTGAGAGAGACCCTCATTATCCATGCTCCACACTGGCTAAACCGAACTCCTTGAGTTCCTAAACCATGTTGTATCCCATGTGACAACATGTGCCAAATCAAACCCTACAAGTGGGTCTATAACTGCGGAATGCAGAAATTTATTGTGGACACTACAACCCAAATTTCTTAGCTCTTATGTGACCTTGCTATCTTGTTGAAGAGCAAAAATGGATGAAAACATACAAGGTTATTCACCCAACTTGAAAAAGTCAAGCAAAGCATGTGAAAAAATAGAAATAAACCAAATCATTCTAACTGAAAATTAGTGATGTGCAAGTAGTATTGTACATGTAACCTTGGGTGTTGCCTTCGCAATCCAAACCCCTTGGTTAAAATCGACATTGTCAAACCGCGTGGTTAGACTTTGTAGGAAAACTGCTCAACTAGCAGCCAACAATATCTGAATTCACTTTGGAAGTTGAAATTATCCACTACACTTGGCAGCTTATGGACTTCGTTTCTTGAAAGTGCAAGTGCGATGGTTCCAAGAATTGACCATCAACACTTAATAAGTGATTTAGTAATCACGAGCTGAGTCTTTTCTTAAAACTGTACTCAAATAAACACTCTTAGTGCTAAAAGAGAAGTTCCACTGAAGTTGGAACCGTATTCACAACTAGATCTTTTTTGGATCAAAAATCCATAATCGTGGGTTTTATGAACAACCATGCTGTCTAAAATGTTGCCTTCATCTATACACCGTGGTAGAGATAATCCCTTACGAGTTTAAGACATTCAAAAAATCTTCACACTTAAAGTGTGTAGAGCTAAAATAATGCCCCAAAAATTGCTAATGGCAAGACTCTTGCTTGTCCATTAGAATCGATGGGTACTCAATGAAATAGAATTGTTCAATCAATGATCGATTACAACTAGATGGCTCTTAGCCATTCCCAAATAGGTTGCAATAGATGGCTCTTAGCCCTTCGTGTTACCGTATTGGTATAAAAAGATTTCTATAAAATCATGCTTAGTTTCACCTTTCCCGCAGAGAAGTTGGAAAGAGAGAGAGAAAGAGAGAATGCTGGGCTGAGGAAATCCCTTATGCTGTATGTCCCTTGCATATACTCCAGTGCAGACCATTCTGTGTCATAGCTTATCCTATAAGCGTAAAACAGTGTACGTGTACAACACTCTTGTAGAGAGAGGTACCATAATGCACATCTAGAACCACCTATCGTATACGTGGTCATGACTGTACCAGAGTGACTGAGGTATGGCACTTTGCCTGTGAATAAATGTTTTAACATGTCAGTTACTTACCTCGTCCTTGACAGAGTAGCCAGTGTGATAGCAGAAGCGTATACAATGATGGGGGTTGTACGTCCATCGTACTAGTATGTCATGGATACATCACAGTGCGCAATTGCGTAAACGATGAGCTTATATCCACATAGTGCCAAAGATATGTGCAATTATCATTGATCTGAAGTCAACCGATAATACTTTGGCACATAAAAGAAGTCATACTTCATATGAAGTTGGGCAAAGCACTTCGCTTTGTACAACGGCTTCTTCAGGAGTCTGCCAAAGCACTTTGCTTTGCACAACACAGAGATCTTTTCCAAAATGAAAAGTAAAACATAGACGAAAACAAATATAAATGGAAATTTACTAACCTTGTCGCCCACTTGTGGCTAAGTTTTTGGTAGTTCGCTCGAATCCGGCTCATAGCTATATGTACTTCTTGAGTGAGGTAGCGTATGTAAACCACTATGTCAAATGTCAAAAGGGAAGCCTTGCTCCACATAAGTAGCGAACGCATACTCTTGCCATTTACAATGGCATAACAAGAGAAAGTCGACCTTGGCGAGCATTTAAAAAGAATCGACCTTGTCGAGTTGTATAATGTGCCATATCTGCTTGACTGGATTACGTAGACGGAGCTGTGCTCCAGTGATGTCTTGAAAAACTCGTTGGATCATGCGTGCCGACAATGGGTGGACCATATCCATGTGTCAGTGCATCATGGGAAAATAGCTTGCCTAGAAGCCAAGCTCTGCAATTTGCTTCATAGCATCTTGGCATTGCAATTAAGAGTCAGCCTTGCCGAGTACCTGTGCCGCCTTTATCAAGGCTTGCAACATGCCGTGCCAACCGTCATGAGATTTTCAAGCATCACCATGCAAGAAGCCTTGCTTGTAAACGAGATCAGGTCTCACTCAAGCCTTGCTTGACTGTGAGTGATTGTTGGACACTGTGTGTGACCAAAAACAAAAATATCATGGTGTTGGTAATGTTGACAAGCCTTGCAATAGCTTAACACAAGCCGTGCTTGTCGGAAATGATGTGCCAACAAATCATATATGCAAAAGCCATATGTTCATACAAGCCTAAAAACATCAATCATGCGTGTCAAACCATACATACAAATGAAATGGACCAAGCTAGTAACAACCTTGTTGTAATGGCAATCAAGCCATGCTTGATAAATTCCAACCAACCCCTTGGACGACAATCAGTGCCTAAGTTGGAATTCACAAATCTCAACAAAATTCAAATGATTGCATAACCATTACGAAATTGAAGTGGAAACGTAAACATGAGTACCGAAAGTCTTGTCGAAAAACCCCCATAACGAAAATTTCTCAATCAAATTCGTAATGGTTTGGCTCCCTTTGAGCACTCTAAGCATACCTTTTGTTGAGTCGTTCCTATACTTGTATTCAACAGGCCTTGCCTAAACTTGAACAGCTCGATGATCGACAGGTAATTGATGTTAAATTGCCCAATGCATGCATGTAATGCAAGGAAAGAAGTTGCATGATCAATGTAGGTCGCCTTTAGTCGATCCCCAAAACTTGCATGCTCAAATCCATGCCGAGTAGTTGTTCCGTGCAATCTTGTGCACGTTGAAGCTTTGAAGCTTTTCCGATTCTTATTCCTTACCGAAATTGCGGCCTACGTCCATTAACTTCTGCAATTTCCTGTAGCTTGTGTTTGGGAATTGATGGCCTCGCTTTCGCTGCGCTGCTTAGCTACTTGGATTTGCTATCGTATCGAATGCATGATTGCGTGGGAGTCTGCTCTTAGCAGGGGAGGGGCCCAACTTATGTTCATGAATATGAACTCGAGAAAAGCTTTAAAAAAAAAAACCGATGGCGGCCAGTACAGGCAACTGCGTAGCGCTTGGCGACGAGGCGGAAGCGTGTGTAATGCTCGGCGGGTTGCGGCCCTATGTCGAGAGTTGCTGCTCCCCACCATGCGCTCCCATTGAATCCACCTGCGGAGCGGTTTGGTGGAGGTTGAGCTTTGCTCCCTCCCCGCCTCAAGAGGCCTTACCCATGGCCTTACCCGCAAGCGGCTTGCCTTTCCCCGCATGTCGAGCGGTTCTTCCCACGGCCATGCCTTGCCTTGTCGGCCTGTCCACGACCCGAGAGCGAGCGAGAGAGAAAGCAAGATCATGCACTTGCCATGCAAAAACATACAAGCCTTCCCCTTCCTCCATAGCCCCTCCCTCCATAGCTCTGATACCAATGTGTGAGACCGAGGGAAGATAGACATGCTCATAACCACCCAACCTGCCTATATATAGGCACCTGGCTCTTTGGCTCAGCTATATATAGCCCCTGTACTGCATGTGTATCTGTAGACCCTTGGCCAAGGCCGTGCCCTCCTAGTCCTACCCTTGGCCTCACAAATCCTCAAGATAATGTCCACCTTTTTTGGCGCATTGCATGTAGTAAGCCTCAATTAACGTAGCATCCTTATCAAGTTATGGACAAAGTGGCTGCTGCCCACTCTTACATCATGCTAACTAGGCATGCATGCATGCACCCGCTGTATCACAACATCTAAAGGAGAAAATTATAGTGGAAGCCACTCTAGTTGTTGAGCTACATATAGGTAAGTAAAGCGCACCCATGCACAAGGAATGCTGCATTATGATAATCTCATAAGGACCTATCTCATAATTGTGAAATGTGTTAAGTACTTCAAGTTTGTGTTACTAGAGCAAACATCTAGGCTGTCATGATATAAGCCATTTGTGAAAAGGGGAAATTTGGTGTACATCCATCATGAGAATGGTGGAATCTAACCGATGCGATGAGGAAGTTGCATTTGGAAGATCTACAAAAGCATGCAGCACAATCTATGTTGGAATTGTGCTCCTTGAGTTGAAAATAATCACCAATCCAGATATGAAGATCAAAGTACGTACAAGACGTAGCTATTAAGGAGAACACAACGACGGGAGATCTACACAATCATACAACATGATGTATGCCGCTCCTTGAGTAGGTATTAATGAGTTGGGAAATCAATCTCAACGTACCTACTCAAGGAGCACAATCCAAACCAAATGTTACATCAATAGCAAAGAGATTGTGCTCTCTTCCACATATATTTTCTCTTCCCGTCCATAGGACGGGTTACGTACTTGTTGTGTATACAATATGGCCGGGTTCAGACGACGGCGACGGAAACTGCTCTTTCTCTGCTCTACCACTACTCTACCATGTTCACACAATGGGGCAGACGATGACATGAGGATCAATTCCATTGGCGTGAGGAAAGGGTCCTGCTGCTCCAGCCAATCAACTCTCGAAGCGAAGGCACGGAAGATGGAAGGTGGGTCCGGAAGCTGCTGACTCCTGAGTCTTCTTTGCACCCAATCCGATTCTGCCTTCTCGTCTGAACCCAGCCTATGTGTACGCCTCACAATTTTTGTGGCATCCACGTGGCGAGCGATAGACAGTTAAGATCCAACGGCATGGAGACTTGTTTCAAAAGGTGATAGGCTTAAAAGCTTCAAGAGGGACGGACATTATTTGCGTTTCTCGATCTGGAGCGAGAAGAAGCCTGTAAAATTGAAAGCTGGCCTTCTTCTTTTAGCTGGAGGAACCTGCCTCTCAGGTGGGCGCTATTTCGGGCTCTGCTTCTTAACCTCGAATGCTCGGTTATCGTTGAAATTCGGTATCGCCATAGCCAATCTATGCTTTCGCCTGGCTTCTTGCTCGACTTCTGGTTCAAATTCCAAAATTTCCCCTCCTCTCTTGCAGAGATTAGCAGGAAAAAGTGTAATTGTACATTCGCACGGCAGGAGTCTTTCTGCAGTCCTTGTGTTTGTGGGTTTTCTTGCGTCTTGCAGACAGGGTTTTAATCTCGTCAGCTCTGGATAGCGCATGCTAAAAGCATGCGCATTCAGTCTCCTATGGGCACTCCAATGCGTTTGCATTCTGGTTCCCTTGAATCTTGTCAAAACACAGGTTAATTACTGATCCTCAGGAGATATTTCATATCCATGAATGCTGCCTACTCTGGCCCCACTTACGAGGCTGCTTCTGATGACTCCTCGAGTTTAAATCGCAAATCAATGAGCCTGAATGTGCAAGCTTGGAAGGAGAAATGGAGATTGCAGCAGGGTTCTAGACAGGGTTCACTCTCTCAAGCATTGGGCATGACGATTCCTGCAGCAGAGATGAGAAGGGAGTCGCGCAGGGAGCTGCGCAAAAGGCTAAGAGAGGAATTGGGCATAGTACAGGGGCTGTATTCTAAAATAGAGGCAAGGGAGTTGCAGTTAAAGAGGCAGCATTCTCATTCAACTGGTGTATATCCTGCATTGAGTGATGCACAATTCTCTGGGAATGATGCTAGAAGTACTGCCGGAAAGGAGGTGACATCAAGTCCTAGATTTGTAGCAGATTTTCGAGCCAGGCATGCCGCAAATGGCATCGAACGGAGGAGCAAATCTGGCAAGAAGAAACCTGACCTTCTTGCCCAATGCAAGGCTATACTTAAAAAGCTTATGGGCCATAAAGATGGTTGGATTTTTAATGAACCTGTTGATGCAGAGAAGCTTGGTCTCGCAGATTATCATTACTTTATCAAAAAGCCTATGGATCTTGGGACAATCAAAGCTAGACTGGAAAAACGGGGATACGGGTCCCTTGAACAGTTTGCGAGTGATGTGCGTCTGACATTTGATAATGCAATGACTTACAATCCACCTGGTAATGACGTGCATCAAATGGCCAAGGGGCTTCGCAATCTATTTGAAAAAAGTTGGAATGTTATTAGCAGTAAGATGGAAAAGCAGGAGAGGGCCAGGCAGTTAAATGCACCATCTGAGGCTCCTAGGGACCTACAGGAAGCTCAACAGGTAGAGTTTGGAGCACAAAATCTTCAGATGCAGAGGCCAGCCAATGCAGATACTGCTGCAGCAGCCAAGAATAAAAAGCCGAAAACTGCATCAAAGTCTAAGGGATCTGCCAAACCTAAAGCTCCAGCAAAGCCGAAGCCTACTATTGGTATGAGTGGTGACAAAAAGCCAGAGCGAGAGATGAGCTATGAGGAGAAAAAGAATCTGGTTGAAAACTTGCAACTTCTTCCTGCCTTAATGCAGGATGAAATCATTCGGTTAATGAAGGAGAGAAACCCAGATTTAAGTCAAAAGGACGATGAGATTGAGGTAGACATAGATTCTTTTGATAATGAAACGCTCTGGGAGCTTGATGCTTGTGTCAAAAATGGCCTTAAAAGTATGGAGACAAGTAAGAGTGCTGTTGGAGAGCAGGATCAGGTTTGCTTTAACTTAACTTGTAGACCATTGTAATATGTTGCTTTTGTTCATTGTGTATATAATCGAATGTCATGTGGTACAGCCATCAATTGACAATGTTGGAGTTGAAGATGGCTTAAAAAGACCAGGTAACTTTTGCTGCAATGTGGATGAAATGTCTTTGTTTAGAGATTTTTTGTATTTCTGTTTCATTTTTTGCAGAACTGACAGTTTGCCACGCTCTGTAACTGACTATGTTGAAGTACAAACAAAAAGCTTCTATTTTTCTTCTTTGTGATTCTCTGTTAAGCACAAGCTGTTTAAAAACCTTAATGCACAGTAAATTACATGTTGTTAGTGGCAAGGAAAGAGTGGAAAACAGTTATGTTTGACAAGACCTATCGTTATTGGATTGCTTGGTATGGTTTTTGAAATACCAATACCAGATAAATGCGGCCGTTTCATATAACAGGGAAGTTTCCATCCCTTCAGTTTATTGATGTAATGAAACGCCAGAGTGACTCTCTCTCTCTCTCTCTCTAGATATGCTCGCATAGCACTTGAATCCTCTCGACAGTTAGCCATACAAGGAGATACAACATGCTGGTATGGGGAGATGACATCATGGTTTCAGGCACATGGGTTCAGCATAGACAGGTTGCCACCATTCCATTACTCATTGGATGCACCATCTCTCACCCTTACACAGTCAGAGATCACCAAGCTCATCCGCCAAGACCTCACCCAGCTAGACACCAGGAGGACATGGATACAACCAGCACAGGAATTAGGCACGAAGATGGCTTTCTACAGAGACCACCTCCTCCAGCTTACGGAAGATGGTTTTGTGGCAAGACCTAGATACATGGATACCCACTTGTCTCTGGATACCCACTTGTCTCATGGGATACGATGTGCTATTGGCCAGTTACGCACATCTTCTCACCAGTTGCGGATTGAGACTGGGAGATACAGCGGAGTACCAGCAGAGGATAGGACATGCCCCTTGTGTAACATGGAACCCGAGACAGAGCTACACTATACATGCCGCTGCCCCGTCTACTACGAGATACGAGGCCGCTTCCATTGCTTGTTCAGAGAGGGTTTTGGACCACTCTCAAGTGTCATGGGATACGAAGATCAGAGATGTCTGGGTTTGTTCTTGCTCGAGCTGCGCAGACACAGAGATAGCCTGATGAATGGTGAGGCTAGCCAGTCTCAAAGACGGATCACAGACTTCTTCAGAGCAGACACGGGACAGCCGCAAGAGCCACCCCCACAGCAGAGCTCCCCCTCGTCTCACACCAGAGGCACACTGGTTGACCAAGCGATTGAACTAGGGAAATCCAGGCGCCCGCGACTGCGAAGAACTACACAGCATCGACGGAGGCTACGACAGAAAATTCGGAGCACGCTGGCCAAGCATGCACGACGCCCGGTTAGACTACTAACCATGGAGGAAATTGATGAGATTCGCCAACGACCGATGCTAGATCTCTTGTGATTCAGCTATCCCAACAAGCCGCCCATTTTTTTGCTTAGTTTTTGCTTGACTCACATCAACCAACTTAGGACCCCATAGTATATATCTTTGTTTTGTATTGTTGTTAAATTATTTTGTTACTCTGACTTTGTATCAGATCCACCACTTTGTAACTTTCGGGTCTCATAGGTCATTATGGCCTTTTGAAGACGTTAATATAACATTTCATTTCATTTCATTTCTCTCTCTCTCTCTCTCGGAAACCCTAGCCACAGCTGAAACAAAGCTCTAGCTCTTCCTCTATGTCGTCGGCCTCCCTGGGGCGAGGGGCAGCCCTATGGGAGTGCCTTCAGCACCCACAGCTCCGCCCCTGCCCTCCTTCCAAGCCATACACGGCGTTGTCTCCCAGGCCACCTTCGGCGTTATTGGGCCAACCTCGGCGCTGCTCAGCTCGACACGCATTCTAGGTGGCTTTTCTGCATCTCGGCCCTTGCCCACCTGGCTCACCCAGTCATAGTAAATAACATTACAATCAACAGTCATCAACCCTAAATGCAGGAGCTTATTCCCACTGGGAAAGAAGAGCCTCGAGGAAAAGAGAACCTTTACAAGCGGCGATGCAACGTGGAGGCTTTCTCTTCCCGATCAAGCGGACACGTCTTTTCTTACCCACCTTCGGCTAGATCCAATGGACTGTCTCCACTCCCAAATTCGAGAGCTCAAGGACAAGAATGCAAAGCTCAAGGCACGTCTTGAAGCCCTTGAAACACGCCTCTCCTCCTTGGAGTCTCAAAGCAAGATGATAGCAAGCACCTTCTGGCCAAAGCAAAGGAGGTTGAGCACACCCTCACCGCAAGCATGGCCAATCTTGCCACCCAAGTCCAAGGAGCAACTGTCACGGTCTTCTCCAAAGTAGAAGAGTGCTTGCAAGAACGTCGCCGACAAGGACTAGCACTATCTGTTCAATTTGGCGGCTTGTCCTCTACTTGGTGGGGAGAGAACGACAACTACACATCAACACTACTGAAGCTCAAATTGAGAAGGTTCACCACGACAACCGCACCAATCAAGGCATCTTGGTCTTCAAGACTAAAGAGGCGCGCATAGCACTTCTACAACAAGCACGAATTCTGAAAGGCACCAAAATATGGATAAGCGAGGCTATGAACCCCACCCAACTCAAAGTCACGAAACAAGAACTCCAAAAGGTTCGAGAAGCATGAGCAGCCAGCAAATGGGCCATCAACTGAGGCGGCAAGGCCATTATCAAGGAGTTTCGGACTCCAAAATCTCCCAAGCCACCTTCCCCTTCTCTTCCCTAAGTGACATATGTCGCAATTTTGTTGTATCCACATTAGTCATGATTAGAACTCCATGTACTTGTCACAAGCTTGGGCACCCCAAGCCAAGAATTCGGCACGATACACGAGAGAATCACTTAAAATACTTTACAACTTTAAGAATTTGAGTCGACAGGAAAGCTGGCGCCCTTTTTGGTATTTATTTTTATATTAATGCTTGAGCAAAGTACAACACGCGAGGGGTCCTCTGCTCTTAGACTTTGTGTCCAGATGCTCTGAACAGTGAGAGCCCTGGGGCTTATTTATTCTTACAAGGGATGCCCCAAAAGCAGAGCCCCAAAAACTTTAAAACTCAAAAGCAACTGGTCCCAAAAACTACCAAAAGCAGTTAGCGCAATCTGCGGAAATCCGTACAGTATGCTACGCCATCAAGCAACGCAAATTCTAGGATTCCATACACTCTGTCACATTAGTAGTCAGCTCGAAGGTCGAGCCTATCCGTACAGCCTGCTGCCACGTCAGCCTGCTCTGTCCATGGGTGGTCATGTCACGTCATCATTTTGTGATAGTACTCTAGTAAGAGGTCCAACCATGTTAAATTGCTTGGCAGTGGATTCTCATTTGGTTTCTCCTTGCCGAGCTTTCAAGCGTTGGCCTTCATGCCCGCCCTTCTCCTTCAGAGCAGCAGACACTCGACAGAGCAAGCGAGCCTAGCCGCAAAGGTAGAGCGTCTGCAGGCGACCTCGGTCATTTGCAAGATTCTCGGCACCCGACCCATCAGAGGAGAGCTGCGTGACCTTCTCCAGGCCCGCCTTCTCGCAGAGGTGGGCAAGATCTTGGATATCCAGATTCTCGGACGGGGGTACTACCAGATTGAGTTCGAGACCTTCGAGATGGCTTCCAAGGTCATAGCTATGAGTCCACTGGCCATCCGAGCATCACGCGCACACTTTCAACAGTGGCGTCATGGTTTTGACCCGTCTTCGGATGTGCTAGTAGAGGAGGCAGACATCCCCATCTCAGTCTGCTTTCCAGGTTTACGGAGGGAGTACCTACCACTTCTCGCCAGGATTGGCTCCGCCATCGGGACTGTCCTGGAGTCACCTCGTACGGCAGCATCAGTAGCTGCCAAGGCGGCTGGCATCCCCTCAGTTCGAGTTTTGGTTAGAGATACCCACACGCTCCCGAAGGTCATCCTTTTGCCTCGGGTGAGTGGGGGTTGGTTTAGACAGTGTGGAGTACTCGGGTCTTCCGAACAAGTGCTTCATTTGCAGACAGATGGGCCACCTAGCGAAGGCCTGCCCACGGAGGAGGCCACGACCTGCACCTCAGCGTCAGCCTCAGCCTACCAAGGCTGGGCCGCAGCCACACCAAGCGGCACAGCGCACAGATTCAGAGTCACCCTCCGAGCCTTGGGCTCCAGCGGAGGAGTGGTGGCAGCAGGCCCGGGGCCGTCGACGCCAGGGGCCACAGCGACAGCCTGACACTTAGAGTGGCCCTCAGGTGCCTACTCAGCAGCAGTGGGTTCCCACGAGGAACCGCTTTGGTCCTCTTGAGCAGGAGGAGCCCCCTGCACAAGCCTCCACCTCCGCTTCACCCTCGCCAATCGCCCCCCCTTCAGAGTTCCCCTCCTCCTCCTCATCCCCCCCCCCCCGCCCTCTGCTCCCGTCCACTCACCACCTCGCCCTTCTTCCTCTTTCGCCCCTCCCCGCTTTTCCTCCCTAAGGCCCCCTCCAGCTCCTTCTCCCCCCCCTCCTGCTCCAGTTCCACAGTTGACTCGGGAGACTGGTCCCTCGCCGGCGGCTAGGAGATCTCTTGGCAGCGCCTTTGCTACGAGTCGCCTAGCGAGAGAGGGTCAGCCCTTCTTGCGGCCCCCTCTGCAGATTCAGACATCTTCCCTTGCAGCTATCCCTCGTGGTCTGACGAGCATTGACCTCCGACGCCGCTGGGATTTCTTTGACTACGGGTTCACTCGCTTTCTCGGCGACTCCGCCGCAGACCACGAGGCAGCTTGCTTCAGGGTCCATGCTTTGTTCCTCGCCGCTAGGGGGACAGAGGCCTTGGACTCAGTAGTTGGTTTCTCCTTCCCCCTCTGTGGTAGGCCCGAGACAGAGTGGTCCCTCGACTCAGTGGTGGGATGGTTGCATACACAGGTTCTCGAGTTCTCTCACCACATGGGAGAACTTGGAGTTACAGATCTACTGCAGACGTTGTGGCCACTGGCCAAGTTTGCGGTGACACCCCCAGACTCAGCAGGATGTAAGCACATTGTGGTGTACTTTTTTGCTGATACGCAGTGTTTGCCCTGCTATGTGTACATTCATGAGGACTCCTGGACAGAGGAGGTTGCTTCACGTACGGCTCGCTCTGCTTGGGATTGGACTAGGCACTCACTACAGTCTCGCCTATCTAGAGGACGCTCGGATGCGGATTACTCCCCATCCAAGCCAGCCTCGAAGATAGCCCGTCTTGCTGCTGCAGCAGCATCTGTTCTCTCTCGCTCCCCATGAGGATCGTCTCGTGGAATGTGCAGGGACTAGGTGGGCCCCAGTTTCAGCGACAGCGGGGCCGGTTGCGACAGGAGCTTCAGCGTTGCCTTGTGGGAGGAGAGATTGATCTCCTTATGCTACAGGAGCACCATCTGTCTGAGAGCCGCAATCGGCGATGTGGTCAGATTTTGTGTGGATGATATGATACCTCTCGGTCAGCTGCTTTTGGACTTGGAGGCATCCAGGGTGGGGTATGTATGACTATTGCGGACTCATTGCAGCAGGCCATTGTGGGCAGAGGGATTATTGTGCCAGACAGGGCTCAGTGGATTACTATGCAGGTTCAGGGTGGCCTTGTGGGCTTCCTGAACATCTATGCGCCCAATGTGGCGAGTGCTCGTGCAGAGTTTTGGTCACAGATTGTTGAGTCTTTGCCACAGGCTGACGATTGGTGTGTAGGGGGGGACTTCAACATGTTGGAGGACCCTTCTGACAGGATTGGAGGCAGCTACGCTACTGTGCATGGAGTCCAGTTAGCAGCTTGTGAGAGGTTGTGTATGACTTTGAGGGTCTCGGATACATGGCAGCACTCTGGCTTTGTGAGGCCTCCAGAGAGTCTTGCCTTCTCTAGGTCGGACCGCAGAGTGGGTGGAGTGAATCTATCGCAGATAGATCGCTTCTACACTAGTGACCACTTCAGTGACTTGGGGGGATCAGTGGGCATTTTGGCAGGGACATCCTTTTCGGACCATGCACCAGTGATCCTCACAGTGGCAGACAGGCAGCGGAGTGGGAGCACTATGCTTCGCATCCCAGAGCGGGTCTTGTTGGACTCAGCACTCAGAGAGAGGGTAGAGGCTCTTTGGACAGAGGGCATGGACAGCCAGGCTCTACCAGCAGACAGAGTGGCCTTAGGCCTAGCTCAGCTTAGCCACTTTTTTCTCCAGGAGCCTCTGGCTCGACGGGCTGCAGCGAGAGAGGAGGAGCAGCGTCTCAGATGAGGCATTGCTTCACTACAGAGGATGTAGGAGCAGCATCCAGACAGTCCATGGTTGGAGGAGCAGTTACAGCAGGCTCAACAGGAGCTTGCTAGCACAGAGGAGAGGCGTCATGAGTTTGCCTTTCACCGACAGGCATCTCAGTGGACTTAGGTGGGTGACAGAGTGACAGGTGCTTTTTTTGAGACAGTGGGACCTCGGCACTCGCATGCCAAGGTCAATCAGTTGAGGAGACCCGATGGGTAAGTTGCTTGTGAGCCCGAGGATATGGGTGCAGTTGCTACTGACTTTTACCGTGAGTTACTGTCGGCTGAGCCCCATTCAGAGCGGCAGGATGCATGCAAGGAGCAGGTCTGGGCACAGATGCCTTGTCTTGTGACAGAGGAGATGCGCCAGAGGCTAGAGATGCCACTTCAGCTTGAGGAGCTGCACACGGCTCTTAGGGCCCTTCCTCGTGGTAGCTGTCCAGGTGAGGATGGGCTGACTCCCAGCTTTTTCTTGGAGTATTGGGACCTGCTTGGCCCAAATCTTTGTAGTGCCTTTCAATACATTTTGCACACAGGAGTGATGCCTGATAGCATGAGTGAGGGCCTGATTTACCTCATTCCAAAGGAGGGTGGTGTATTGGATGAGATTCGACTGTGGCGCCCCATCACCATCCTCAACTCAGCCTACAAAATTCTTGCGAAGGCTCTGAGTTTGAGGATTCAACCACTTTTGGAGAGCCTTATACATGGGACTCAGACAGGTTTTGTCAAGGAACGTAGTATCCTTGACAACATCTTCACTTTCTGGGAGGCTTCTGCCCTGGCACGGCTCCGTGGGGAGGACCTTGTGATTCTTCTTCTCGATTTTGAGAAGGCATACGACAGAGTTGACTGGGACTTTCTAGAGGGCACTCTACGCAGGATAGGCTTCTCAAATGCTTGGATCAGAGGGGTGTCAGCTTTGTACAGACAGGCTCACAGTCGGGTGCTTTTGGCAGGAGGTAGAGGGGAGCGCTTCATGCTCACACGCTCGGTCAGACAGGGTTGTCCTCTTGCCCCCTTTCTCTTTCTGTTCTATGCGGAGGCGATGAGCAGATTTTTGGTGTCACAGCAGGTTGGTCTGAGGGGCCTCGCACTCCCTATATGGGGAGATGAGCTTCTGGATGCTGAGTTTGCCGATGACTCAGCCTTGTACTTAGAGGGCCAGGAGGCCAATCTACACAGATGTGAGCAGGCTTTGGCGACCTTCTGCTGTGCATCGGGCGCACTGATCAACTGGAGAAAGACAGTGGCTTTCTCGGTTGGCAGTGCTCCTGTGCCAGATTGGATGCCAGGAGAGGGTTTCAGGTGGATTCCTCCAGGGACTGCAGTTCGGTACTTGGGTTGTCAGGTTGGTTTGGATTTGTCCCCCGAGCAGCAGATTGCTCCTCTCCTCCTGTCCATCAGGAGAAAGCTGTTACATTGGAGCTCAGCACGACTTTCGCTGGTTGGTAGAGTAGTAGTTGCCAACCAGGTGTTGTTGGCGACTATGTGGTACATCACTTCTTGCTGGATTTTCTCGAGTTCTTGTATCAGCCAGGTAGAGAGGCTGATCAGGAACTACCTTTGGTCAGGTCGTGACACTCAGATTGCCGGAGCCAAGGTGGCTTGGTCGGTCATCACACTTCCTTGTTCTCAGGGAGGGCTTGGGATCATTGATCCAGCATAGCAGAGCAGAGCCCTTCTTGGGAAGTTCGTCGTCAGAGGACTTCTTCCAGGTGAGGAGCCCTGGAAGGAGTTCTTGTTGTAGAGGCTTCGTGCCAGGGTGCCTCAGTCAGGAGGCCCTTGGCAACCTTCGACCAGATGGATCTTTACAGAGTTGTGCCGAGTTGGTTTGAGCAGGAGACTGGAGGACCGATTCGCTGCGAAATGTTGCTGATGATTCCAATAAGAAGTTTGACTACATTTATGTGAGACTTGAACTTCCGATGGCACGAACGATAGTGGGGACTTCCTATCATTGCGCGTGTCATCCGTTAGCAAGAGATACATGCGATGACACAAATAACTTGGGGAATCTTGTCATCGTCTGGTGTCATCCGTTAGCATGTGTGGCTTGCAATCGAGGTCGGTTGCTTCTTTCAAGAGGGAGGGTATGTCACCAGGTGGTGATATTTTTGCAGTTGCTTTCTATATTTATATATATAGATATATCTTTTTCTTCTTCTTTTGCTGCTGTTGTTTTCCTCCAATTTTCTTGGATTAAGCTTGGACCATTGCATGGCCGGAGAAGACGGTCATTGGGACATTGGACTAATGGTTGTTTGAGCCTTAGAACTGGCACTGAAAAATAGATTGACAGTGGATCAAGACCGTGTGCTTGGTCATTGGAGAATATGCCGAACAATGTGCCTGATCGGACATGAAGACACACTCCTGTGAGTGGTCACTTATTGAAAGTCACTTTAGTCTGAGCCTCATTGCATTTTTATATGCGGTCAATTGTTGAAAGATGGTCAGAAGACCCGAGGGAATGCAATGGAAGTGATCCCTAAAATTTAGGGAGTTACTATTTTTGGACCTTGAAATGTGTTCGCATCACTAGCTCCCAAATGACAAGAGGGACATTTTATTACTTTGCAGCTAAGTCAACTGAGAAACCGGTTGAGATATTTTTAGACCGGTGGGTACAAAGCGTGAAAACCATGCATGAGTGCCCACATTTTTGGCAACTTCCCAGCTTGAGAGAGAGAGGGGGCATTGAAATCTAGCACTGGGCTCTTAGCGAGGCGGGTGGATTGTAGCAAGTTAAGAGCTATTGCGTGCTGCCCTCTCCTTGTCTCTCATGCACATGTGGTTGAGCTTGCTCCCTCCCGACTCCTATCTCTTATGAGCAGTGGTAATGCCCCACTAGAGGGTTGATCATCTGACTTTATGTACAGCTGTGTGGGTTTGATGCTAAAACGCTGAGGCAAGAGCCTCTTTGCACAGGAACAAGAGTAGCTAAGTGCTATTCCAAAGAAGGAACAAGAGAGGGTGATAACCTCTCTGTACAGGTACTAAAATTCAGCTCTGAGTCAGCTGTTTTTGGATTGTTTCGTGCTCAGAATAGTGCAAAAATTGATGGGAACTTAGCCCAAGGTATAGGGAACAGGACAGGGATTGATTAGAATTGAAAACAGGTCAAAACCAGAGTTTACAGCGGGCTGAGATTTATTGTTTTGGGCTCAAATGGAAGGGATTTGAATTTTGATCAGAGAAAGTGTTTCCCTACTTGAGATTTTGTTGTGGGCAAGTATAGTGCCATTATGTTACCGAGATTTTCCAGAACAGGTGAAAATCTGTTATGAACAGGTCCTGTACTCTGAAACACTCAATCTTTGTAATTTCTCCACTCTTAAATGATAAAGAAATACCGCAAGGGGTGCCGGACTTCGTGGCCAATGTGGTGTTGAGTGAGAAAGTGAGCTTTAAGTGAGTGTGTGTGTGATTAAGTCCAGGTATTTTACTGATTGAATCACCGCTTTATGAGTCCATAGAACGGTTTTAGTTGCTACTCGTCCAGATATTGCTTATGTAGTAGGAGTTGTGAGTATATACATGGCAGAGTCTGGCAAGCCACATTAGGAAGCGGTCAAATGTACTTTTTGCTATGTGAAGGGTTCATTGAGTAGATGTCTGTGCTTTGGAAAGGGCTGGCAGGTGATATTGATACTCGTAAGTCTACTAGCGGGTATGTATTTACTTTGGCTGGTCAGTTTCATGGTGTTCTAGATTGCAAAAGATAGTTGCACTATCCACCACAGAGACTTGCCACTGATTTAAGATTGCAGTATCAGATGTCTATTATACATTGTGATAGCCAGAGTCACTATACATCTCGCTAAGAATGCCAGGTTTCATGCTCTCACAAAGCATATTGATATGCGAGATCATTTCACTAAAGTAATTGAGGATGGTCTAGTCACTTTGACTAAGATCAAGACACATGATAATCTCTCAGACTTGGTGACAAAAAGTCTAGGCAAGGCTCAGCATGAGCTTTGCACTACTCGAGTGAGAGTCACGTGATACTCTTACACATACTTCTACTAAAGGTTGCCCAAGAGGCCTTTAAGTGGGAGGTTGTTGGGGTAAAGTCCTTTTGACCCCTTATTGTGCGTAAAGATTCATTATATTGCTCAATTGGCCGGCCGCCTAGTCATGTGAAAAGGTCAACCTTAATAAAACCTAAAACATAAAGAAGGGGGTTGCACACAAAAACTTGAGCCTTCTTGAAACGAGTGTCTCTCTCTCTCTCTCTCTCTCTCTCTCTCTCTCTGTCACCAGCGTGTGACTACTATCTATCCTTTTTGTTGATTTCTTTCTTATTATCTATTTACTTTCACTTTTTGGAAACACCCCTCGGGAAATCTAACTGCCCTGCATTGCATAGCTAGTGTGGAACTGTCCAGAGGGAGTCCAGGCCTGAGGGCAAGAGAGCACTAAGGTTGGACAAGGACTATGGTTAGCCAAGTGGGGTCATTGACTAGCCAAAGTGGAATCCTTTGCTACAGAGGCTACATTTCAGTTCTGGATGTGGCCGCAGTGTACAAAGAGGGTCGGATGACCTAGAAAGATACAATGGCAGCATCTCCTAAAATTTAGGGAACTGCTATTTTGGGACCTGAAAATGTGTTGGCGTCATTACCTCCGGAATGACAAAGTGAACATTTTCTTACTCTGCCGTGAAGTCAACTGGGCAACCGGTTGGGATATTTTTAGGTGGCAACCCCGAAACGGGAAAATGCTTGTAAAAGTGCCAAGTGGCACCTTCTGGTGCACTTGCCTTATGCAACAAGAAGTGGCGCTGAATTTGAAGAGGAGAGAGCCTCATTTTCAGATTTTGTCACAGGTTAAGAGCTATGGAGTGCTTGCTTTCCCTCTTATGCACAGTGCGGTGCAAGGAGTGATGCCCTGCACGCTACGCACTGCCCTCTCTCTCCCCTTTGGCAGTATGTTATGCCCCTCTAGTGGGCTCTTCATTTGACCAATGTACAGTTGTGTGGGTTCATGCGCGATTGCCGAGGCAAGAGCCTCTTGCACAGGTACTGGATTAGCTAGCGGCTAATCCCCCCGCAGGTACAGGTGAATTCGGAGAGGTTTCACGCCAGAAATCTCGTCCGATTCAAAGGGCAAGTAGCCCTACAGGTGCGGGAGCTCGAGGACTTGCTAGGGATGCGACCGGCACGCGAAACGGAGCCCGAAACAGTGAATTACAGCCTGCTGTGTATTTTTGCAGGTTTAGGGTTTTGGCCCTAAACGGACCCTAATACCCCCAGGAGGTTCGGGGACGCAAGGGGACCGCTGTACAGGCGATCTGGCGTATTTTCAGGGCTGAAAACAGAGAATTCAGCGTGCTGCAGATTCTCGCCAGGTTTTGCAAAGTGCCCGTATGCGTCGGGAAAGTCAGTCAATGCGTGGGAATACTGACCGTGAAGGGTTCTAGTACAGTTATGCTGCCGAAATCGGGCTGGAACAGTGGAAATTCAGCCGAGTTTGTGCGGGGCAGCTTGTAGGAACCACAGCGTTTATTCCCTCTTTTGAACAATAAAGAAATACCGAAAGGGGCGCCTAAGTTAGGGGCCAATCTGGTGTCTGTCTACTCATACAGGTGCAATCTAGCAGCCTGTATCCCTCTCCCCTTTGTTGTGTCTTGAAAATACAAGTAAAATAGACGACTAATAATGGGTGAAAGCTAAATCAAGGTTTAAAGTAAAGTCTACCGCCCTTTTTGGATCAAACAGGCCGGTTACATGGTTCCGTTGCCGGGACTAAATCACTTTTTTCCATAGAAGTGAGCCTTGGTCAGTTTTGGGCTTGAAGACATAGGGGATCATAGACCAGACACAGGGAATTGTAATTATGGCTGACAGACCAGATGATGTGACTGAAGAGGTTTCCTCTTCACAGGGTCAACAGACACATGAAGTGGGTGAGTCCTCAAGACCACCACAGACTGATGATGATATATTCAGGACCCAGTTGGCTACTGCTGTGGCTATGTTCACACAAGTAATGCAGAATCCGAGGTTTTTAGCCTTTCTGCAACCTCCGGTTCCGTCTCAGCAAGTTGGGTCACTGGATCATATTCAAAAGCCTGTTAAGGCTCGAACACAGGTGATTCATACCGCACAGTCAATGGAAACACCTGTACACTTGACGGAGAACATGCAGTCTCCACAACGTATGCCTAAGGTGCAAGAACAGGTGGCTGAGATGCCAGTTTTTCAATCTGTACCAATTCAGCCCGCCACCTTTCAGCAGCCTATAGCTGGTTCTAATGGGCAGGGAAGCAACTTACAGGCTATGCAACAGGTCTTCCCACCACCTTCAGTACACCCTGGCTATTTTGGAGGTGGATCGGTATTTCAGAGCATGGCTGGTCATGCACCTGGAAATCAGTTTTATACGCCAGGAACAGTGTTTGCGGGTGCTCAAACGATGATGCCTAACCCCATGTACAGTGTCATGGGTATGCAACCAGGGTTTCAAAGCACTCAGGGACAATTTGGGATGCCACAAGCAAATTTTGGTATGGCTGGAATTACAAATCAGCAGCCAAATATGGCATTTCCAGGTCAAGTTAATAGCGGCCAAGGAACACAGATGAACCCTAATAGTGTTCCCATGTTTCAGTCACTTCCATATGACAATTTAACGCCGCTGGAGAGGCCAACTCCATACAAAGAAGGTGGCAAAGGTGTGTCATTCACGACCTTTACAGGGTTTGATGACAGGAAGAAGGCTCTTTCATTCCTCCAGCAGTTTGATAAGGCCTATGCAGGGGGAAACTTTACAGAGGCTTCAAAGGTCCGCAAGGCAGCCACTTTCTTGACAGGGAATGCGGGACAATGGTGGACAACTTTATTGCTTCAAGGGCAAGCTCCGTCCACATGGATTTACTTCAAGCAGATTTTTGCAGCAGCATGGTTATCTGATGATTTCGAAGCAGATGTCATGACAGAATGGCACCAGCTTAATGCTGCCACTTGCAGAAATCTGGATGATTACAATCGGAAGTTTTGGAAAGCTCTACTTCCAGTAACTTCCTATAGATTTGTGCCATTGACAGAACAGATAGAAAAATACTGTTGTGGCCTACCCAAAGGATTGAGAAAATACTGCACAAAGACCAAAGTCACTACTTTGACGCAGCTCATCGAGGTAGCAAACACTGGCAATGGTTTGCTCAAGGGAGAAGATTGTGAATTTAACACTGGCGTCAAGGCAGGATCAGGCAAGAAAAATTCAGCCAAGAAGCACGTTCCCAATGAGGCTCCTAAAGGGACTCAGGAGTCGGCCAACGCAGGGAAAGACAAAGCTACGGCTGAATCAGAAAAAGGACCAGCAAAGAAATGGAAAAGACGTTTTCCTCGCAAGTCAGAAGAGCAAAAGAAGGTCCTGAGGACAGAGAACAAATGCTTTATATGTGAGCAGCCTGGCCACATTGCTTACAATTGTCCTACAAAGAAAAGGCCAGCTGATTCTGAAGACAAGGAAGACAAGAAAGGAAAGAAGCCCATGGCTGGTCTAGTGCCAGATATGGTGGGCGACAAGCCAAATTCAGATGCAAGTGAGCTTTGCAGAGCATGGGGAAAGGTTAGGGATCAAACAGTGCTTATCTTCTTTGATCCAGGTGCCAAAGCCAACTTTATTTCCCCAGAATTGGCTTCAAAGTTGGGAATCAGACCTGAAGAGATGGGGTATACAGCAGAGGCAGGTTTGGCATGTCCTGGCCATACAGAGGCTGTGACACCCATCATTGGAAAGTTGCGTCTACATATCCAGTCCTATGTAGATGCTGAAGAATTTTACATCATGCCACTGGACGGATGTGATGTGTTGTTAGGTATTCCTTGGTTATTTCGTGTACAGGGAATCATGGATGCCTACAACAAAAAGATCACTGTACAGAGCAGGGGAAAGACTCACATTCTGGATGTAAAGCTTAAAGGGGAGTCTATTCCTACTGTATCAGCTTCTGCTATTACTTCTGTAATGAAAAAGCATCTTTCTGCGTACTTGGTTTTTGCACGTGAAGTGTCAGATTGTGATGAATCAAATTTATCTGTGCTAGATAAAGAAAGGTCAATGTTTTTACAACAGTATAGTGACTGTTTTTCCTGTCGGTTTGAGTATGCTCGAAAGTGTTACGGGATCCAACGTGTACGATAAGACAGTGGCAAAATGTGCAGCTATCATTTTGTCATTGGAAAGTTAGTGACTCAAAGCAATGGCAGAGTGCGAAGCTACCACTATGTCATTGGGACAGGGTTCACACGCAGGCAATACATGAGTCGACGAGGTGTTGAATACACCAGGGTTGACAATGAGCATGTATGTGTCGTACATGTGTCGACAGGTGTTGAATACATCAATGTTGACTAGGAGCTTGTACGACATAGATGCAAACGAGGACGTTTGAGATTTCAAGAGGGGGGTATGTCACCAGCGTGTGACTACTATCTATCCTTTTTGTTGATTTCTTTCTTATTATCTATTTACTTTCACTTTTTGGAAACACCCCTCGGGAAATCTAACTGCCCTGCATTGCATAGCTAGTGTGGAACTGTCCAGAGGGAGTCCAGGCCTGAGGGCAAGAGAGCACTAAGGTTGGACAAGGACTATGGTTAGCCAAGTGGGGTCATTGACTAGCCAAAGTGGAATCCTTTGCTACAGAGGCTACATTTCAGTTCTGGATGTGGCCGCAATGTACAAAGAGGGTCGGATGACCTAGAAAGATACAATGGCAGCATCTCCTAAAATTTAGGGAACTGCTATTTTGGGACCTGAAAATGTGTTGGCGTCATTACCTCCGGAATGACAAAGTGAACATTTTCTTACTCTGCCGTGAAGTCAACTGGGCAACCGGTTGGGATATTTTTAGGCGGCAACCCCGAAACGGGAAAATGCTTGTAAAAGTGCCAAGTGGCACCTTCTGGTGCACTTGCCTTATGCAACAAGAAGTGGCGCTGAATTTGAAGAGGAGAGAGCCTCATTTTCAGATTTTGTCACAGGTTAAGAGCTATGGAGTGCTTGCTTTCCCTCTTATGCACAGTGCGGTGCCAGGAGTGATGCCCTGCACGCTACGCACTGCCCTCTCTCTCCCCTTTGGCAGTATGTTATGCCCCTCTAGTGGGCTCTTCATTTGACCAATGTACAATTGTGTGGGTTCATGCGCGATTGCCGAGGCAAGAGCCTCTTGCACAGGTACTGGATTAGCTAGCGGCTAATCCCCCCGCAGGTACAGGTGAATTCGGAGAGGTTTCACGCCAGAAATCTCGTCCGATTCAAAGGGCAAGTAGCCCTACAGGTGCGGGAGCTCGAGGACTTGCTAGGGATGCGACCGGCACGCGAAACGGAGCCCGAAACAGTGAATTACAGCCTGCTGTGTATTTTTGCAGGTTTAGGGTTTTGGCCCTAAACGGACCCTAATACCCCCAGGAGGTTCGGGGACGCAAGGGGACCGCTGTACAGGCGATCTGGCGTATTTTCAGGGCTGAAAACAGAGAATTCAGCGTGCTGCAGATTCTCGCCAGGTTTTGCAAAGTGCCCGTATGCGTCGGGAAAGTCAGTCAATGCGTGGGAATACTGACCGTGAAGGGTTCTAGTACAGTTATGCTGCCGAAATCGGGCTGGAACAGTGGAAATTCAGCCGAGTTTGTGCGGGGCAGCTTGTAGGAACCACAGCGTTTATTCCCTCTTTTGAACAATAAAGAAATACCGAAAGGGGCGCCTAAGTTAGGGGCCAATCTGGTGTCTGTCTACTCATACAGGTGCAATCTAGCAGCTTGTATCCCTCTCCCCTTTGTTGTGTCTTGAAAATACAAGTAAAATAGACGACTAATAATGGGTGAAAGCTAAATCAAGGTTTAAAGTAAAGTCTACCGCCCTTTTTGGATCCATGTAACCGGCCTGTTTGATCCAAAAAGGGCGGTAGACTTTACTTTAAACCTTGATTTAGCTTTCACCCATTATTAGTCGTCTATTTTACTTGTATTTTCAAGACACAACAAAGGGGAGAGGGATACAGGCTGCTAGATTGCACCTGTATGAGTAGACAGACACCAGATTGGCCCCTAACTTAGGCGCCCCTTTCGGTATTTCTTTATTGTTCAAAAGAGGGAATAAACGCTGTGGTTCCTACAAGCTGCCCCGCACAAACTCGGCTGAATTTCCACTGTTCCAGCCCGATTTCGGCAGCATAACTGTACTAGAACCCTTCACGGTCAGTATTCCCACGCATTGACTGACTTTCCCGACGCATACGGGCACTTTGCAAAACCTGGCGAGAATCTGCAGCACGCTGAATTCTCTGTTTTCAGCCCTGAAAATACGCCAGATCGCCTGTACAACGGTCCCCTTGCGTCCCCGAACCTCCTGGGGGTATTAGGGTCCGTTTAGGGCCAAAACCCTAAACCTGCAAAAATACACAGCAGGCTGTAATTCACTGTTTCGGGCTCCGTTTCGCGTGCCGGTCGCATCCCTAGCAAGTCCTCGAGCTCCCGCACCTGTAGGGCTACTTGCCCTTTGAATCGGACGAGATTTCTGGCGTGAAACCTCTCCGAATTCACCTGTACCTGCGGGGGGATTAGCCGCTAGCTAATCCAGTACCTGTGCAAGAGGCTCTTGCCTCGGCAATCGCGCATGAACCCACACAACTGTACATTGGTCAAATGAAGAGCCCACTAGAGGGGCATAACATACTGCCAAAGGGGAGAGAGAGGGCAGTGCGTAGCGTGCAGGGCATCACTCCTGGCACCGCACTGTGCATAAGAGGGAAAGCAAGCACTCCATAGCTCTTAACCTGTGACAAAATCTGAAAATGAGGCTCTCTCCTCTTCAAATTCAGCGCCACTTCTTGTTGCATAAGGCAAGTGCACCAGAAGGTGCCACTTGGCACTTTTACAAGCATTTTCCCGTTTCGGGGTTGCCGCCTAAAAATATCCCAACCGGTTGCCCAGTTGACTTCACGGCAGAGTAAGAAAATGTTCACTTTGTCATTCCGGAGGTAATGACGCCAACACATTTTCAGGTCCCAAAATAGCAGTTCCCTAAATTTTAGGAGATGCTGCCATTGTATCTTTCTAGGTCATCCGACCCTCTTTGTACACTGCGGCCACATCCAGAACTGAAATGTAGCCTCTGTAGCAAAGGATTCCACTTTGGCTAGTCAATGACCCCACTTGGCTAACCATAGTCCTTGTCCAACCTTAGTGCTCTCTTGCCCTCAGGCCTGGACTCCCTCTGGACAATTCCACACTAGCTATGCAATGCAGGGCAGTTAGATTTCCCGAGGGGTGTTTCCAAAAAGTGAAAGTAAATAGATAATAAGAAAGAAATCAACAAAAAGGATAGATAGTAGTCACACGCTGGTGACACTCTCTCTTCTAGTCGCACTTGTTGTCGCGCTCCTACGAGCACTTTTATCACCGACAAGTGGTGCCCTCTTGTTATAGTGGTATGAGAGCGTCAGTTGTCTGTTGTTTTGACAAGGAAACCAATCCTACATGAACCTACAATAACAAGCTATGGAGTTGGATGAAGAAGAGACGACAACGGAAAGAGGAGATCAAGAAACATGAGTTCGTTTTTACCGTGAAAAGCTCTAAAAACATGCTTTTTAATGTTTTCAAATGTTGTAGAGCAAGGTGGTAAGGTACGTAAGGTACGGGACGTATTTGGTACGACCTGTACGTAGTACCGAATGGATAGAGTTGTTAGGTACATAAAATTCGTAGGTTTTTTTTTTAAATGCCAAAAACCTACAATACGGTATGTACTTGATAGAAAATTCTTAAGTATCACTCCAAGGATGTTAGTTCACTATTTTGTAAACCAAGGCAAAGCTTTCATACGAGTTCCTGATCGTGCTTGCCCTCCTATATTCACCACCGCAATGACGTTCGTGTGTGCTCTACAAATGCAAGTTGTGTCGAAATGTCTACAAAACTAGGTGTTGGGATAAGGCTAAAGAAGGGCAAACCAAAAATTCCTGCCACAATAGGGTTTAATTCCACACATTATCCACAGCACTCCGCCCCCCCGCCCCCCCCCCCCCATCCAAAAAAAAAAAAAAAAAAAAAAACGTACAGTACGAATCCGTACGGTACAGACGTACCGTACCATACAGATCTGTATGTACGTACGGATCCTACCTTGTTGCAGAGGCCTCTAAAAATCTCTTTAATGGACAAAAATTTGGAGTTGAGGCGGAAGACAAAGTTGATCCTTTCGATGAGCCCTACGCATTGACACAAAAGGATTTTGATTCCGACAATATTGAAAAATTAGCAGCAAATTAGGGTATGGGGAGCGTTTAGTTGTCTTTGAACGACGCAAGGTGCAATCTGGGGAGCGTTTGGTTGTATATGGCATGTAAACAACGTAGACATCAGTCTGAGGAGCTTTGGGTTGGGGAGCGTTGAGTTGAATTTAGATATCTTTTTGTTATATGTCTGCACATGTGAATTGTGTGTAAAGCATTTTGTGAAGCATATGAATATGGTCAATCATTAGTTCCAAATTGGATGAGATTGCTTGGGTATGTGATCTTAGTGCATCGAGGCACCCCTTGACAAGACCAGCGTGGCTGGGTGTGATGGCTAACATTGCTACGTCGGAATATCAAGAGCTCCGATGCGGATGAGATGATTGGATTAAAATATGATTGTAGAACTTTATTGTGTAATGCATGCTAGAGAATGTGTTGTTTGGCAATGATGGGCATTGGCATGTATGCATAGAGGTAGTGTTTGCTAAAGAATTGGATTGAGGGTTGTAAATTGTAGGTCTAATCGTGGACGATTACTCTTCTTTCATGAGGGGGGTGTGTCACAAGTGAGTGATGTGGCAAGGTCCCATAGCATCAAAAGGGACCCAACTATGGGCGCCACCGGCCGAAGACAAGAATCCCTAAAAGTGCTGACGTGGCAGCATATACAGACATCCGGGAATAGAGCCGCATATCGTGGAAAAACAGAACGAGCATTCCGCAAGCTTTGGGTGCCGGACTTTGGGCCTTCAATGCTTTTGGAGGGCACATCTTTTCACTGGAGTTGCTCACTCTAGCATTCTTGCGTGTGTGGAAGCAAAGGAAGAGCTCCCTGGTAGTTGTACATTTCGCGAGATCAATATAAAAGAAATATCGAAAGGGGCGCCAGGGTTTTGGGGCCAATACATTTGGGAGTGGAACTTTGCCGCCCTGTGTCTACCATGTGGATTCTCTCTCTCTCTCTCATAGCTAATTTGAGGGATCATGGCATTGTACAGATCAGTAGAAGGGCATGTACGCACTTCAGAGGGTCTTTCTATAGCGGTTCACTCTACTATTGGGGTGAAGTAGGGCTGCCCGCTCTCTCCCACTCTATTTGGTATGTATGTGGATGAGGTTTCTGACTACATTGAGAGAGATGGGGATAGAGATGCACCGTTGGCGGGGACATGGATCCCGCTATTGTTATACGCTGATGATATTGTGTTGATCTCCGACTCTCCGGAAGGGATGCAACGTCACTTGGATGCTTTGCATAGGTTTGCCCATGAAAGTGGTTTGTCTGTCAACCTTGGAAAAACCAAGGTCATGATATTTAATACCACCCCACAGTGGATCAGGAGGTCAGCGCCCGCATTCACATACGGCCAGGAGAAAGTGGAGTATACAGACGCTTACACTTACCTCGGAGTGGTTTTTTGTGGACGAGCATTCTCATTAAGGAGAGCAGCAGAGACTAGATTGACCAGAGCCCATTCGACATTGGGTAGACTGAAGAGGATGTGTTCACAGGTTCAGTTTCAGGAGCCTCAGACGAAGCTCTGGCTCTCTGACACGCTAGTGGCCTCTGCATTGCTCTATGGAGCTGAGATATGGGGGCCTTCATTGGATCGTCACGGGAGGACGGGTCGCACTGATGGATGGGGGGACATGGAGAAGCCCCTGGTCTCTATGATCTCGCGGCTCATTAGAGCCAAGGCCTCAGTACCACGTGCCATTATCTGAGCAGAGCTAGCTGCCCCCCCACCAGTAGTTCAGGCGCTCACTAGATCTGTCTCCTTCATACACTGCATGTGGGCACTTCCCAGAGACAGATACGCATGCCTTGCACTTGAGTCCTCTCGATAGTTAGCCATGCAGGGAGATACGGCATGTTGGTATGGGGAGATGACATCCTGGTTCCAGGCGCATGGGTTTAGTATAGACAGATTGCCCCCCTTCCAGTACTCATTGGATGCACCCTCCATGACTCTTACACAGCCCGAAATCACCAGGATCATCCGCCAGGACCTGATTCAGCTAGACACCAAGAGGACATGGATACAACCAACACAGGAGCTGGGCATGAAGATGGCTTTGTATAGAGAACATCTTCTCCAGCTTACAGCGGACGGTTTTGTGACGAGGCCCAGATACATGGACACCCACTTGTCTCATGGGGTACGATGCGCTATTGGCCAGATACGCACATCTTCACACAAGCTGCGGATCGAGACTGAGAGATACAACGGAGTACCAGCAGAGGCCAAGACATGCCCCCCTGTGACATGGAGCCTGAGACAGAGTTACACTACGCATGCCACTGCCCCGTCTACTACGAGATACGAGGCCGCTTCCACTGCTTGTTCAGAGAGGGCTTTGGACCGCTCTCCAAAGTCATGAGGTACGAGGATCAGAGATGCTTGGGTTTGTTTCTGCTCGAGCTGCGTAGACACAGAGAGAGCATGCTGAGAGGAGAGGTCAGCCAGTCCCAGAGACACATCACAGACTTCTTTAGAGCAGATACTGGACACCCGGAGGAGCTACTACCACAGCAGATCTTGTTGTCTCACACCAGAGGCACACTGATCGACCGAGCAACTGAATTGGGTAGATCCAGACACCCGCGAATGGGGAAGACTACACAGCAATGACGGAGGCTACAACCTACATCAGAGGATCCGGATCACTTTGGCTCGACATGCACGACGCCTGGTCAGACTACTGACCATGGAGGAGATTGATGAGATCCGCCAGCGACCAATGTTGGATATCTTGTGACTCGTGGTTTAGCTATCCCGGCTAGTTGCTTATTTCACACCTATCAGCTTAGGATTTCATAGTAATTATATCTCATCCTTTTGTCATTTTATTTTTGCTACTCTGACTTTGTATCAGATCCACCACATTGTAACGCTCTGGTCTCATAGGTCATTTTGGCCTTTTGAAGACGTTAATATAACATTTCATTTCATTTCATCTCTCTCTCTCTCTCTCTCTCTCTCTCTCTCTCTCTCTCTCTCTCTAGACTAGAGCCGGGAGGTAGTTCCAAGAGTCATTACTCATAGGCAGTCACAGATTGCTTCTCGGCGTTTGGTACGATGGAAGAAGAGTGCGTTTCTAGCTCGACTAGAGCAGGATTTATATCAGTTGTTTTTGAGCGAGAATTCAAGGGAGGCATGGCGACTCTTCCATAAGCACGCTCCCCCACCAGTTGTCACCAGCCAATGGCAATTCCATTTTTGTTTATTTCTCTTTCTTTGGGGAATTTCGTTTGTTTTACCTTTTGGAAACACCCCTCTGGAAATCTAACTGCCCTGCATTGCATAGCCAGTGTGGAACTGTTCAGAGAGAGTCCAGGCCTGAGGGCTAAAGAGCACTAAGGTTGGACAAGGACTATGGTTAGCCAAAGTGGGGTCATTGGCCAGCCAAAGCGGAACCCTTTGCTACATAGGCTACATTTCAGTTCTGGGTGTGGCTGCAGTGTACAAAGAGGGTCAGATGACCTAGAAGAATGTAATGGCAGAAACTCCTAAATTTTAGGGACTGCTATTTTTGGACGGCAAAATGTCTTCGCGTCATTATGTGCAGTTTGACATGGGGATCATTTTGTTACTCTGTGGCCGAGTCAACAGAGGCTGCAGGTGAGATATTTTTAGACCCGAGGGTCTAAAGCAGGAAAATGCACAAATGAGTGACACTTGGCACTCTGAGGCCAGTTTACTACTTAAAGAGAAGGCAAAAACGTGATTTTCAGCTGTGAGCTCGTTTTTGAGTGCTGTCACAGGTGGGAGAGCTTCAATGGAGTGCTGGCTTACCCTCTATGTACAGTGAGGTGCAAGATGTCATGACCTGCACACCTCTCACTGCTCTCTCTCTCCCCTATTCTTTATGGTTATGCCCCTCTAGTGGGCTTTTCATTTGACCATATACAATTATGTGGGTTCATGCGCGATTGCCGACGCAAGAGCCTCTTGCACAGGTACTGGATTAGCTAGCGGCTAATCCCCCGCAGGTACAGGTGAATTCGGAGAGGTTTCACGTGCGAAATCCCGTCCGATTCAAAGGGCAAGTAGCCCAACAGGTGCGGGAGCTCGAGGACTTGCTACGGATGCGACCGGCATGCGAAACGGAGCCCGAAACAGTGAATTACAGCCTGCTGTGTATTTTTGCAGGTTTAGGGTTTCGGCCCTAAACGGACCCTAATACCCCCAGGAGGTTCGGGGACGTGAGGGGACCGCTGTACAGGTGATCTGGCGCATTTTCAGGGCATAAAACAGAGACTTCAGCGTGCTGCAGATTCTCGCCAGGTTTTGCGAAGTGTCCGTATGCGTCGGGAAAGTCATCTAATGCGTGGGGATACTGACTGTGAAGGATCCTAGAACAGCTATGCTGCCGAAATCGGGTCAGAACAGATGAAATTCAGCCCAGATTGTGCGGGGCAGCTTGTAGGGAACCACAGCTTTTATTCCCTCTTTTAAAGAATAAAGAAATACCGAAAGGGGCGCCTATTTATTAGGGGCCAATCTGGTGTCTGACTCGCATACAGATGCATTCTAGCATCTGTATCCCATTCCCCTCTCTTGTGTCATTATAGCACAGGTAGAATAGACGACTAATAATGGGTGAAAGCTAAATCAAGGTTTGAAGTAAAGTCTACCGCCCTATTTGAAGTTAACAGGCCGGTTACACCAGTCATCACTTCTACTGAGGTATGGGGTCAATATGCATCATCTCTCTACAAAGTCTCGGGGCAGCCACCTCCTTCAGATCCGTTGGAGCCATGCCTACACACGTGTGCTTTCTTTACCACCGAGATGGTAAAGAAGCCATTGACAGGATGAAGATTAGGAGAGCATATGATCACGTTGGCCTCGTAGCAGAGCATTTTATACATGCCAAAGATTTTACGACTATTTACAAAGGCGGACATTGACGAAGCTCTTAAGGGACTGATGCAATATTCTCTCAGATGACGCCCGATGCTGGGCATCCTTGTGCATTGATGATGCTGATGACGATTTCAGTCTGACAATTTTAGTCTTTTAGTCTTTCACTTTACTTCATTTTATTTTTGTACCCAGACATTGGATTAGATCGGCAAGGATTGTATCAGTTTGGTCTCGTAGGTCATTTCGGTTTTTTGAAGACGTTCATTTCTCTCTCTCTCTCTCTCTCTCTCTCTCTATCTGTGTGTGTGTGTGTAGTTGTTTTGAAGTGCTAAAAATCTGTTCCAATCTGTCTTTTCAGTTGGCACGTTACACACACACACACACACACACGAGAGAGAGAGAGAGAGAGAGAGAGAGAGAGAGAGAGAGAGAGAGAGAGAGAGAGAGAGAGGGGGGGGGGGGGGGGGGGGGGGGAAGAAGAAGAAGAAGAAGAAGAAGAAGAAGAAGAAGAAGAGAGTTTTAACGTCGTAGGAAACTATCCCAAGAGACCTTAAAGATCTATCCGACGAGGAGAGTTGAACTCAAGACTTGTTATTCAAGAGGGAAATGTCATAACCAATCTACCACACTTGGGTGATAGAAAGGTTATACCATTTTCCTCTTCTTATTAGCACACACCCACACACACACCCGAGAAGAAGAAGAAGAAGAAAAGAGAGAGAGAGAATCAGAGAGAGAGAGAGAGAGAGAGAGAGAGAGAGAGAGAGAGAGAGAGAGAGAGAGAGAGAGAGAGAGAGAGAGAGAGAGAGAGAGAGAGAGAGAGAGAGAGAGAGTCGCGCGAACCTGCAGCCAGCCCTACGCGAACCTGCAGCTAGTGCGAGCAACCGTCATCGCGCACCTGCAGCCGCACCCCCCTGCCTGCATCCTGCTGCTGCCGCGTACCCCCATCCCTGCAGCCTGCAGTCACGGCGTCAGCCAGCAGTCACGGCGTCCCCTGCCTGTCGCCCGTCACCTCCTCGCGCTATGCTGCCTGCAGCCCCACGCGTTCCTCCTCGCGCTCTGCTGCTTGCAAAACCCTAATTTCTTGCAACCCTAATTTCTTGGAAACCCTAATTTCTTGAAACCCTAATTCCCTGAAAAACCCTAATTCTCCGAAACCCTAACAGTCCGCCAACCCCACGTGTTTCTAACCTTCACAGTGTGCATCGTTCTGCTACCTGCAAGGGAAGGAGAGAAAGAGAGAGAGCGTGAAAGAGTTCAAGCTTCACTATTGGGTCTTGCTTTTCTCGTTTGCCAGTCTCGCCCATTCTTCATGGCGGCTTTGCCGGTCTTGAGTGCCACACACAGCGCTCCATCACCACTTGCCTGTCGCGTGGATTGTACTGGTGACCTGTTGACACGCATTGACTCCAAAATTCAACACTTGGCACAACATGCCTTGGTTGGCCGTATGATTGGACAGTCTCCACCTCGCTCTTCTATACGTGATTGGTGTCAGACTGCACTGGGCACTACTCAGGGACGGGTCTCGGAACTTACATTACTTGGCAGAGACATATTCATGGTACGTCTTTCAGATCCCGCCACTGTCTCAGCTCTCCTGGCTTGCTCTCCGATGCTCTCTGATCGCAGAATGATATACTTGACGAGGTGGTATCCAGAGTTCACTACGGAGGAGTTTGACAGCCGGCATCTTATTCCCAGATTCCCTCTGACGCTTTCCTTCCCGGATATGCCTCTCCATTTTATTGATGAGCATCTCCTTCAGATGATTGCTGCTCATTTTGGCACAGTAGTTCCAGGATCCTGCATCTTCTCCTCTAGTCCACCTCGCATTCAGGTCCTGGTGTTTGGGGATACTTCATTACCAGATACAGTTACTGTGGCTGTGCGTGATCGAGACTACTCCTGCCGAATGGTAGTCACTGGCCGCCTAGGACAGTGTTTACGTTGTCACGAGATGGGACACTTGGCGCGCGATTGCCCCACTCAGCCACGTCATCGGCGCCAACAACAGCCAACTCGAGGCACCCACACTCAGCCACGTGGTCAGCATCCACAGCCGGTTCCTACTACTACTACTCGAGCACCTGAGTAGCCTAAGGATGCTCCCAGAGCTTCAACCCTCCATGTTCCTCTCTCTGCTTCAGTTCCTACTGAGACTGCATGGCAGACAGTAGGTCATAACCATTCCTTCCGTCCTCGTCAACAACCCACCCCGCAAGCAACCCCCAGTGTTAACTCTCCTGCTCCCTCACAAGTTTCCACCACTCCCTTACCCCCAGCTTCTCCTCGCCATTCTTCTTCTTCAGCCCAGGATCACTTACCTTTGCTACCAGCTCCTCCATCACTTGCCATTCCCCAGCCTGCTCCTTCCCCTATTCCCGAGATCCCTATTCCCATGCAGATGGATCATTCACCGTTGCTTCCTCTGCCTTTTCCTCCCCTCCCTCTCGCCCTTACTCCCCCCCTTCCACCTTCTGGTCCACCCCCTCCCTTAGCCGCTCATACTTACGTCCCACGCAGTTTTCTCAGCTCTTGCCCTCTTTCATGGGGCTCTCATCGAGCTGAAATGTGCGGTGACTCAGAAGGACCATTGCGAGTGCAGCTCTACCTTATGCACCACAAGCCAGGTTGTGCTCCCTCTTTAATAGGCAGTTGCTCTCAGCCTACCCGTTCCTTTTTCCTTCCATTCCATGCAGCTCAGGAATGGTCCGAGGATCAGGTTCTGCATTTTGTGCATGCACAAACTATGGCTCAGCTTAATTTATGGTTGTCTTCTTCCGCTTCAGATGTATTGTCTCCACACTTCCCTTCCTGTATTGGTGCAATGGAATGGAGTGATGTTTATGCTTGCTATTCATTGCCTATGATCATTCATGTATCCTCAAATGTGGTGCTTCCTATGTCTATGCGCATTTGGGGTGTCAAAGCTGCAGCATCGGTCATGCAATGTAAACAAGCTGAGGTTCGCAGTTGGTGCAATGAGACGCCATATTTTCGAGAACGCTTGCGGGTTGCTTTCCTCCCGCCAGAAACTCATCCCTTGGATGGCCCAGCTGCCTCCAAGAAGATGCGCAATTAGTCAGATGCTTTACCAATTCTTCCATGCAGACTATGGATTTACATGTAGTTTCTTGGAATACTAATGGTTTACAGACTTCTCGGGTAAGAGGTTCACGTAAGCTTTTACTTCGCAGAGATTTACATGCTCATGTAGTAGGCACTGTGGATATATTACTAGTACAGGAGCATAAGATTGCCTCTCCCTTTGGTAATCTCATGCCCTCGGGGGCTCACACTTTTTGGGAGCCTGCTCTAGGCATTCATGGACAGAGTTGCGGTGTATGCATTTTAGTGGGGCCACGATACTTAGCATCAGTTCAGCAGCATGGCACCCTTGTCGCTGGCAGAGCAGTCTATGTTTCTATTCGGATTCGGGACTCTACCATTGGTTTTATGTCAGTATATGCACCCACTACTCCTCGGGAGAGAGCTACTTTTTGGTCCTCTTTGATTGCTGCTCTACCTGCTGTGGACTCTTGGGTTGTTGGAGGCGACTTCAACAACGTTGAGAGCGACTGTGATTGGCGATCGCTCACTTCTCCAGTTCTATCATCCATTTCTCCAGATGAGCAGCCAGCTTGGGATCGATTTCTTCTAGCTATTCAAGGTGTTGACGCTTGGCACATACCCTCTTTTGGTCACCACCCTGCTGCACTTCATTACTCGTGGGGGTTTCAGAGACAGCAGGGAAGACTATTAGAGCGACTTGATCGTTTTTACATTGGCCCTTGGGCAGGAGCTCTAGGTGGTTTTACTACTATTTGGCGAGGGACAAGCCTCTCAGATCATTTTCCCATCTCATTGTTTCTCTCTTTCACTAGATCCGTTGCACAGAGACGAGGCTGCCGCATCCCTGACAGTGTTCTCTCCACCGAAGTCTTGCAACAGCAGATTCGTGACTTGTGGTCCACAGGTGATTCTTATTGTGGTCCCCCTGGAGAGTTCCTTGCACATTGCATACTCAGTCTAGTATTTACTGCCGTGATCAGACTGCTAGTATTCATCGTCAGTTGAGAGTACGCGAGTCCGACCTCCACAATCCTCTTGGTTCCACTCAGCGCTTGCTTGAGGAGTGGCCTCAGGATGCTTATCTCGCTGCTAGACAGACAGAGCTTACACAGGAAATTCGTCGCATACAGGAGGCTAGGTCTGAGTTCACTCATCATGCTTCAATATCTCATTGGATAGCTAAAGCTGATCGAATGAATAAGGACTTCTTCACTGCGCATAAAGAGCGCCCTCCTGGCACCACCCTCAGGACTTTGTGCGATGCTCAAGGAACACTTCATATGCATCCTGATATTATTCTTGATATGTCTGCAGATTATTTTGAGACATTGTTCACTGCTGATGTATGCACTCCTGAGGTTTTACTTGCTTGTGAGCAGATCTGGCATCACACCCAACGTCGTTGTACAGACACTATGGCAGAGATCTTGTTGGCCCCATTCACCCTTGCAGAGCTTCATGCTGCTATCGAGAGTCTAGATCCATCTTCCTGTCCAGGCGAGGATGGCCTCACTAGAGCTTTCTTTTTGACCTATTGGGATGTATTGCATACACCACTGCTTCGTGGTTGTCAGGATATCTTTGCATCAGGCTATATGCATCCGAATCTTTGTTCAGGTCTCATATCTCTTATTCCGAAAGGGGGTGACACCACTCAGCTTCGCCAATGGAGACCTATTACCCTACTCCCTTCGGTATATAAGATATTAGCGTTACTGATCAGCCATCGCTTGCGATCGTTCTTACCAGATATTATTCACACTTCTCAGATAGGCTTTGTCATGGATAGATGCATACTGGATAATATCTTCACTTTTTATGAGGCAGTAGAGTGGGCCAGAACATCTTCTGAACCTCTCGCTTTTTTCATCCTTGACTTCGAGAAAGCATGCGATCGTGTCGAGTGGGAGTTTCTGGAAGGATCATTAGCCAGGATGGGTTTCCCTTCGAGATGGATCTCAGGCATATCCGCTCTCTTCAGGACTGCCAGTAGTGCTATTACTATTGGTGGTCGTGTCAGTCGCAGTTTTCAGCTCTCTCGATCTGTCCGTCAGGGATGCCCTTTAGCAGCATATCTATATCTGTTTGTGGGAGAGACTATGTCCGACTTTCTTCGTGCTCAGACTCATGCATTTCGTGGCTTGACCATGCCAGTACCTTCAGCTCCGGACCTTATCGATCAGGAGTTTGCTGATGACACTATGCTGATGTTGCGCTATTTGCTAGCAGCTCTTGATGCCATGCGGGGAGCCCTGGAGGTTTTTTGCATTGCCAGTGGTGCACGCATTAACTGGCATAAATCCTATGGGTTATTGGTTGGCAGTGATGACGTACCTACTTGGGGGGTAACTGATGGTTTCACATGGCTACAGCGAGGTCAGACATGCAGATATCTGGGCTTCCAGGTTAGATTTGATGTTTCCTCACAGCAGCAGTTTGCACCCGTACTGCAGTCTATTCGCAGGAAGCTTTGTCATTGGTCTTCACGTCATCTGTTGTTGGCGGGCCGTGCAATGGTTGCCAACCAGGTCATTCTGGCTACAGTATGGTATACGGCCTCCTGTTGGATGCTACATTCTGGAGTGATAGCTCAGCTCCGTAGACTCGTGCGGAACTTTTTATGGAGTGGCACAGATGGGAGTACTGATACTCGTGCCCGAGTTCGCAGGTCCACGATTATTCGCCCTCGATCAGAGGGTGGCCTTGGCATTATTGATCCAGAATTACAGAGCCGCACCCTTCTTACCAAGCTTATTGTTCAGGGCCTTTTTCCCGGCCAAGAACCTTGGAAGATGCTTCTTCAGACCGCTCTTTCCACAGCGACTCCACGCCGCGGCACTAGAGATGGCCATGCTTGGCATACAGGGTATCGTTTTCTCTTTACGGATGCTCCCTTGTTCACCAGCACTCTCTCACCCTTCATCCGATCACTCCTTCAGATTTGGGTCTCCATGCGAAGGGCTATCATACGCTCACCTCCCTCATGTCGTGAGGAGATTGAGCGCCAACCTCTCATTTGGAATGATGCAGTTCTTGATTCTTCGGTTAATCCTCCCCGTCAGCTTGGAGAGAGGACTCACATTGATTGGGCTGCTTGGGACACTGGCCCTGCTGCCTCTATGTGGTTGTTTCATGAGACACGTATGATGGATGCAGATTTTGTGGCAGAACATTATGACATTGGTCGCGGAGTGACAGACAGACTGCTTGAGATTGACTCCGCCATTCCTTCACAGTGGGATGCAGTCATGCGAGGCACGGTTCAGATGCCTCCCCATAGTGGCTGGGAAGGTCTCTTTGCTCAGAGCACTCTCTTATTAGTTCGTTTAGACACCATGCTGTTCACAGTTGATACAGACTACTCTCAGGGGATTCATGTTAGATTGACATATGCTACCACCTCTCCGCACCTTGTCTACCCCGGCGCTCGATGGGAGGCCATATGAGTAGTAGGCTCCCGTGGGAAGCGTCGTTGTGTTGACCCCCGTTTCGCTTCCGCTAATGCCGCCCTTTGGAGGCTTTGGGTGTGGGAGGGTCGTGCACTATCTCAGCTTTATTGGGACCCAGGAGAGTGGCATTGGCCTCACTCTAACCCCACTGGTGCACCTGTATCATTCTTTGAGTACACTGTCAGAATTGGAAGATTAGCATTGATGAGACAACACCCACAACAGCCCACTCGTATGCGTTTCTGGTTACATTCCGGTCTTTCCCATGCCTATATACAACAGTTTTGGTCAGCCATCTGGGATTTACATGCGGCTCGTCATATTTCTTTTTTCATGTGGATGATTGCACATGCAGGACTTCCAGTTGGGACTTGGCTAGCTACTATGGGTCATGATCCGTTATGTACTCGATGTCCTCTGCGACTGCCCGAGTCCCCTGCACACTGTCTTTGGTCATGCTCCGCTTCCCATATCGTGTGGCTAGCAGTTTACTTTTTACTTAGCAGAGCCGGTGTTCAACATGGATTTCTCACTTGGGGATCTGTTTCATGGTTGATGCTGATGCCCGGGCCGCATCTTTTCTACGAGGGCTCAGACACAGATCCAGCTCTTATGCTTACCTCGACTGGTTATCGGTCGGGGACTTTGGCTATGTTACCACAGATCGCTTGGTAGGGGGATCCTCAGACCCGTGATGAAGTTTTTTCAGTCATCACTAGCATTACACTAAGGAATATTTGGAGAGCTCGTTGTCTTCACATTCTTAGTGCAGCACCACAGCTCCTTCAGGATACCCTCACGGCCATTTGGCTGGACATCATTCACACCCTCATTTGGCAGTGGGATTCTTCCTCAGGTACCTCTAGAGCAGCCGAGGCTCGTCGATTTGCCTTCCTTCGGCGTTGGGCCAGATCACCACTCTTCTTCACACTTACAGGTGGCCAGATTACATGGCATTATGCCCCCCCTCAGTGGCTTCTCCTTCACTCATCACACAGACCACCATGAGATTGTTCTAGTCGAGTTGTCACTATAGTGGCTCTCACCCTTCCATTCAGATTGTACACCCCACGTGATAGGCTATTTTGGAATCCGTTGGGGATTATATTGTCACTATAGTGGCTCTCACCCTTCCATTCAGATTGTACACCCCACGTGATAGGCTATTTTGGCATCCGCTGGGGATTATATTGTACTCAGTAATATATAGCCCTGATTTTTCAAAAAAAAAAAAAGAGAGAGAGAGAGAGAGAGAGAGAGAGAGAGAGAGAGAGAGAGAGAGAGAGTGGCTCTTTGGGAGTAGATGATCCAGTTCAAGAAGAAGACATAGACATCATCGGAGACGTACCCAAGGCAGTGTCACCGGTTGTAACGGCTCAAAATGATGCAGCCAGTGGTGGGAACAGGCCAAGTAGTTCAGGCAGTTCAAGTAGCGACTCTGGCTCGTCAAGTGGTATGTTCCTCTGGCAGATGTTGTCGGCAACAACTGTTTGCTAATAAATGATTGCTAACAATGGTTTTGGAACTTTTATGTTCAGATTCGGATTCTGAGAGCTCATCGAGTGACAGCGATGTTGGAGCATGAAGAGGCGTTTCAACGGGCCACTTCGTTGATGCCCCATTTGGTCGTCATGTTGTAGGTTCTTTCCATTAGATAGGAATTAGCCAGATGAATTGTATGTAATCAGGATGTATATACAGCAATTCTAACAAAGCTGTCCCTTGGTTCTTACTTGTAAGGATGCTGAATCATCAAGATTGATAGGCTGATCATTTTTAGAGACGTTAACCTCCATCAGAGTGAGCATGATAGGCACTTGATTTAACTACCCCCCTCATGTAAGGAGCACAACCACAAGGCACTTGCAGATTGTTTGTTTCGTAGCGGGGGGTTGTTAGAAGACCATTGACAGAAAGCATCAGTGATTCAGTTGTCTCTAGGCGCAAACAAAGCGTCATGGTATGGCTAGAGATGTGTGTGGCAGCAGGTGTACCCTTTAATGGAACCTGCAAGCACAATATACTATCAGACACCTATTTGTGTAGGAGTGTTACTGGCTTAGCGACTGAAAAGCTTTATTTTATTTTATTTTTAGGGGCACTATTTTGAAGTCTCTTTACACATGCCTTACATTAACGTGAAACCCAACTTGTCATTCGGGCTGTCCTATCCTTGTTCATACATATATTGAAGCGTTTATCAGTTTTCAGATTTTTAAACCTCTGGTGCTACTTAATTCTGCTTAAATTACGACTGATCATACATATTATTTCCTCTGAGTCTTTTAGGTCACCACAGTTTAGGAAATATAGAAAACCTTTCAAAACATCTAAAATGTAAAAATCAAGGGTGATAGTAAAGAAATACGAATCCTATGACGGGCATGGTCGTTTTGATGAGGATGGGTTGCTTAAATCTATTGCTAAGGAGGGTGAAGTGGCTGGAGCAGCAAAGGTAAAGAAATTAATTAATTTGGCACCTCCCAGTTAACCTGAGGGGGAGCTGTTGCATTGTAAGTAGGTGGCAAGGGTGGCTTCCAATGGAGAAGGCTCAGAGGGAAAGCAGCTACATTTCTTGCTGTGGGCTAATTAAGGTAAATTTATCAAATTCATAGAGTGAGCAAAATGAAACTTTTTCTCATGAGGATCATACAGCCTATTGGCCATCACACTGAAGGGATTGACATGCCAATGGGGTCTAATTAATGCCCTCTACTCATCAGGATTCATGGATCTCACGGGTCGAAAGCCCATCCAGAGGATGCGCTCGTAGAGCTCTACCAGTACACTACAGCTATTTGGACGAAATGTGAATAAAAAATAGAAGAAAGGACCGTTATCCTCCTTGGTGGGGAGGCTCGCGGGAAGCGGATGCCCTTCTGGGTACGCTGTGATCCGCACTCGACGGACGGAACTGCAGGGCACGTGCCTGTGGCAAAGTTCCTCGGTGAAGTTGTACCCCGGTATTTGGGTGCTCTGCATAGGGGGATGGGGAGTTAATACTCCCCTTCCTATGCTGTTATTTTGAATCCGATCCCTTCCGGGGGAAATGACGTAATTCTCCCCAAGCCGAAGCTAGATGAGCTACAAGAGCGCCCAAGTGCCATTCCCCCCCGGGGGGGTCAACTTCACCTAAAAGGGGTTGGGAGGTGCAAACGGGAGACACCACCAACCTCAACGGACGCCACCTGTGAGCCGACGCCCTTCCAAGCGGGTATGGCATTTCCTAGGGGAAAACCGTCGGGTTTCAAAGGCAGTTTAGTGAGGTGAGCGATAAGTTACCTAGAGGAGGCAACTCCAAAGGGAAGACGGAAGCAAGTCCCGCAGTACCTGGGCCTCTGAACAGAGGTACTTGGTCGTTGTCAGCCCAAATCCAGGTGGCGAAGTGGGTCTCTCAAGGGATTAGTCATGGCCCTAAGAGTGTAGATAATTCTGAACTCTCGTAGTCCAGAGGAAACTAGTGACAAAAGCGTCTGCCTTCGGTTTCTGGGTGCATAGTCCCGGTCGTTCTTCTTGTATACTTTTTTGGTGTATGATGGGAGCGGCCGGGCGTGCCCTACCTGACTCCGGAAACAAAACAAAACAAAAAAATTTAAAAAATAGTACTGATGTTTCTACCTCTGCCTCTTGCGAAGGAGGGAAGAGGCGGCAGGTGAAGTTTGACATAGACTGATGCCAATACTTCTCTGCTGAGGGAGGGGGCCTTGCCAATGTTTTCATGGGTACGGAAATTCTTAACTTTGTTTTGAGTCAATAGGCAGCCGCCACGGTAGAGCCACGCTCCTTGTCATTTGTCTTCCGCCGGCTTGTCTGAACCCGACCTTTAAAATAATGCTAGAAAACCAATCCCTTTGCTGGAAAGCGACAGACTGCTAGCAGGATTTAGGGAAAACGCAGAGAAAGAGCAAGGATTGATCTGTGCCGAGGCAGTAGGATGCATGTGTAGTCTGTATTGTAGGCACTTCAAACCAATTGTTATAAAGGACTGAAAAACGCAGACAAGACCGCACATGAACCCTTGGACTTCCATTGAACGATGCAAAGGAGGAACCTCTGGATTGTGCAGAGAGTGAAAGCCCCAAGGACTCCTATAGGTTTCATCTGTAACTGTTTGCCATTGTGAGGGAAACCTTCTATATGAAGTGGCCTATTTGTAGATCCTCAAAGCCTATGTTGTGATGGGAGCCATTGATGATGTAACACAAATCTAGGTTTTGAGACAAGGTTTGCTGGGGCATCATGTTGTATGGAGCTCTTGTAGATATCTATGCCAAGTGTGGTGCTCTTTGCCATGCGCACAGTGTTCTAGGGAAGCTTCCTTTTTGCAGTGTTGTCTGGGATATGCTGAAAAATAGCAAGGCCAACATGCTCTTGATTGTTTTGAACAGATGGAATATGAAGGCATCCTTTCAAATGAAATGATCTTTGTGTGCATTCTCAAACCGTGTGTTGTGATTGGAGCCATTGACAAGGGGAAGCAAATCTATGATGAGATTTGGAGACAAGTGTTGTTGGAACATCATGTTGTGCCCTTGTGGATATGGATGCAATCACATTGTGGGTGTGGTTTCTTGGAGTTCATTGATTGTCCAACAGAGGAAACTCTCAGTGGCTTTAAAGCAAGGGCGTCTCTCTAGATGGAATACCCTATGCATGCACCTCGAAGGCATGTGACAATATGTGAGATGTTGACATGAGCAGAAAACCTCATGATGAGATTGCTGTTAGGGGATGTAGGAAAAGCAAAAGAGCCTTAATGGCCAGACTATAGCCATAATCCGTTGTAGGTAGTGGAGGAATTCATGAGCTATGGATGACAGAGCATCAATGCACTGGAGCGGTCTCTTCTCTGAGACGCTCTTAGAAAAGTGTGGTGATCTTCAGAAAGCGAGACTGTTGGGCAGGGATTGTGGAGACAAATAGAGGGTTTTCCACAATGCTTTGCGTGCCATGGCTCTCTTACCTGTTACTGTATGATGTGAATTGTACCCTTGAGTTGTGAAGTCTTTGAGCTAATTTCACACATGTAATTAGGTTTTGAGGTGTGTCAGGCACTTATACAGCTGGTTGTAATTTGGTGCGGTTTTCAGAGCCGACCGCGTCTGCTCTTGAGGTTTTATGCATGCGGTTTTTGCTCTTGGTGGCAATATATATTCGATCAAGATAGGCCAGGAAGCCCTCGACTGTTTTCAGTGGATAAAAGACTTCTCTCCAGATGCTTGAAACAAGGGTAGTACTCCAAGGTTGTCTGGGGAAGCATGAGTGATGGCATGGGGCATGGAGGACATGGCAAAAAAAAACGTTGGCCACTTGAAGATCAGTTGATTTTACTCGAAGGAAAATCAACTCAAAAGGTACTCTCTACCAAATATTGCCTCCCTTTTTGGTATCACTATGACTTGACATAGTGTGGCAGAAGGCTTGGGTGGGTCAAGACAAGTGGCAAGGGATGATCCCATGGAGAGATTGGTGAATTGGATCCATAGGCACGAATGGGGATGGTCGTATTGAGGAGGATGGGTGCTCAGATCTATTGCAATTTGCAAAGGAGAGAGAAGTGGCTGGACCAGCTAGGGTAAAGAAATTACCCGATTTGGCACCTCCCATTCAGCTATGAGGGGGAGCTGTTGAATTATAAGTAGCTAGCAGAGGCGGTTCCAGTGGTGGAAGGCTCAGGGGGAAAGCAGTTTCATTGCCTTGTTGTGGACTAATTGAAGTAAATTCATCAAACTAGTCTTGCTTGGTTGGCCTTGCCAAAGAAATTTGTTGATATGGCTTAGTATTGATGTGTTGATGCGGTTTAGTATTGATGGGTTGTTGTGAATCAGAAATAATTCGTTTGCATATAGTCATTTGTTTACATGTAATAGATGGTAGTGCAAAATTAACTTGGACTAGTAACTTGGTCATTGAGTAGGTGTCTCATGCAAGTGCCCAAGGCAGGGAACATTGTTTTGTCAAGCTATAGGAAAACCATATGAGTAGTTAAAGTTTTTGTCATGCAATGAGAAAATGATGCAAACTACAGTCTTATACAGTGTGCATCATACAAAAGTTCCATACAAAAGTATGGTGGAGAGTTGGCATTGTCTCTCCCCCAAAATTATAAGGAACGGAAGCCGTGCCCTGCCCTACCCTACCCTGCCTTGTAGTTCAAGCAAGCGCATAGTCATGGAGATCTGGATGCAAAAGACGAACTGTTGTGACGCATAATTTCGGTTTGTAGATGTTCCTATTATTGATTTGCTCCATTTTTCAGCTTGTAATGGGAAGGCTTTGCTTTTGCTCTTGTATTAATAGCTTTGACTGTTGAACAAATATGGTTGCCTTACCAATTGCATCCTTATCCCACTCTGACATGTCATTCGAAGAGTCATATACCACGAAGCTCTTGAGCGACATGCCACTCTTTTGTTTTCGGCATGAGATTTTTCCAAGGACAATTCGAATCCTTTGAGATGGAATGAAGCATGGTCCTTAGCTGTCGCTCTTGTAACCCTCTCTTCTCTTCGGCTGAATTAGAATTTGTCATTGCAGCTCTCTGAAGTGAACCATCTGGATTTCTTACATTTTTCACAGGTGGCACATCAATGGAGCACCTTGTTTGCGCTGTAAAGTAGGTTGGTTCTTCCTCATTGACCTCAATTTCAAGATCCTCTTCAACACCTTTGTCTTGATACAAGCATCCAGATCCATTAGCATCATAATTGGGTAAACCCCCACATCCAAGATCCCTAACACTATTAGGTGCTTAGCTTCCCATCTCTCAAATGAACTCATTCTCTAATTAGTGGTTGCTTAAGAGTCATTTGCATCCTTCTCTGTAATGATAATCCTAGAAAGCCCTTTACGACTTGTTGAAGGCTCATTCATCTTAGAGGGATTAGAGGAATTAGACCACTCATTCAAAGAGCCTTTTTTCATCGGTAGAAGATCTTGGCCTATCCTTTGGTCCACATCCCTCATGAAAGGTTAATGGTATTCCCAGTCATGGTAACAACCTTAACCCATTTCTCTCGATCAAATCTTTTGCATTATCAATCTTTGCAGCAATTTTTTACAGATACACAATCCCTTACTTTCGATCATGAAAGCAGGCAAGCTTCACGAGGCATCTATGATCCATGACACGTGAACCCAACCTCGGTAAACATTGAACAACTCAAGTTCTTGTAGTGATGCCCTTTTGAAGAGCTAGGGTTTCTATCATCTTGATTCCTCGTTGTTCGATTTGTGCATTCATCATCGTGATCACATCACGTCCATTGTATCTATCCTTATGGTCATCATACTATCTGCGAGTCCTTCGATCAATTCCCTATGGTCACAATCCCTTCTATATCCATTCTCTCTGTCGTAATCTCTTTAGTCTTTCAGACCTTGATCATTTCTATTGTTCATGTATTATCAATCATATAATGTATGGCTGGTTTAAGAATAAGTTGCATTAATACTTGAAGCATGAGAAGGCTTGGCATTTCTCCTTCGAAAAGGATGTGGTTGTGTCTTTACTAAAGTTGTCAATGACAAAGAAAAATAGGAAGATGCTTTAAGAGAGCTAGGCTTCTTGGGCAACACAAATCATAGTGGATTAATTGATTGGCCAATGGTATTTTGCATGGTCTTGCCCTCAAGATCACAATCTCGGATCAAGACCATGCAAAGGAAGATGAATTCTTGGGTGCAATATGGTTTGATCTTCAGCTACTCCCTATGAGAGTTCCTCTTGATAGTCCATTGCCTTGAAGAGTGTATGTGGTAGGGTGTGTGTGCGCGGGAAGGGGAGAGTGCAACGTGCTGTGTGGGTGGGGCAAGTATCATAGTGAGTTGCCCCTTATTCTCTGTGTATGTACAAGGATAAGGTCAGTGGACAGCCGGGCACTGGACGTCTGTCCTTGAGCAAAGGGACAACGCCTTTAATCCCAACAATCTCCCACTTAAAGCCGAATGTGCCAATAAGTGGGTGCTACTAGCTAAACTACTAGCATGTACAAGAAAACTTGTGAGAGGCTCTCTCAACCTAGCTCACTCAATCGATCTACATGGAGCCATATTGGCTCTAGGGGCGAGCGTGCGTATCCATGCTAGAGCCTCTGTGTAAATCCTGCATACAACTCTGTATGGTTTGCAAAATTGCACTATGCATCATGCTAGTGTCAGTCACCGTACAATTGACACAGGTCGAGCCTCGACACTAGTAGGTTGTACATGAGACCCCCGAATGCTGACAAAATTTGTGCAAAACTGTCTGTCCTAGCTCCCTCGCTCCCCCTACACTGTCTGCATGTATTGCATCAGCATGACTAATTGCGTATGGATGTGTTAAGGTCGACACTAGGACATCTCTGCCAGTGTCTCTAGGGAGCAGACCCGCTCTACCTCTGCCTACATAAACTCTAACAACACTTGTTGTGTCTTACTAGAGCACTGTCACTCTATCTCTGTCTCTACAGAGTTTACTGACATGTCCTGCATAGCTAAATCCTCTATCTTCTGACCATGGTGGATCTCACCCGCGAAGGAGACACGTCTCGTCTCTCGCTCAAAGCATGCCAGCAACAAAATCGAAACCATGTCGTCTCGAACCTCAGATACATGCATAGGATATACCAAGCCACTGTGGGCTCCTCTGGAAATCACTAGTGAACCATAATGCACCTTGAAAGGTTGCTCTCTAAGCAGTAACTGACACCCACAATCTGCTAATTGTCTCACTGAGATCAAATTCTGTCTGTTGAGTTGAGGAACGTAGCGCACATATTGTAGCGTATATAATGCACCACTAATGCACCACTGGGCAATGACAAACAAACATCTTCTACACCTGCAATCTCAAACGTCAAACCATCGGCCAAGTGCACACAACCAAAGCTTCCACTAGAGAAACTGCTAAACCACTCACAATGCGGCGTGACATGGAAAACCACATTCTAATCTAGCAACCAATGGGAAGGTGTGTCACCTCTGGAAGACATGTAAGGAGGAGGAACGCTAAAGGGAAACTTGATATCATTGTCATTGGCATATGAAGCCACCACTCTAGCATGTGTCAAAACCTCATTTGCACCACACATAGATCTTCGCTACTGTCTCATACGTTTGAAACAGTGGCGCCTAATATGTCTTGTGTGACTACAATGCAAACATTGCATGTATCGGCAACTACGAGACCACCGTCTCTCACGAGTCATCACTGTTGACTTTGAACTGTCACACATATCTGCTAATTGGATGCCAAGAAACCAAACTATGGCGAGAAATCCTGTCTTGTAAACTGAGTAAAAAACTCAAGTACAATCTCTACTATAAAATAAACCATGCCAAAATGGAACCAAAGTGAGAGATCACTCGATCACTACACAATCATGAAAACCATGATCAAATGCATCCAAACCGATGCTCACATATGCATAAAATAGTTCTACAGAGGTCCACAATCTGCAAGCATAAACAACATCACTAAACCAAGGGAGCCAAGTCTACGACAAACAACTCAATCGAGCGTAAAGCGCATAATTATATGCACAAGTAGTGAGCAAACAATGCTCAAAACGCATCCCAAGTAAGCCTGCAAAGATCTGCCAAAAACTTGAAGAACCTACAAGAGCATATGCAATCCTCATTCCTGGGAGAGTGGGTACAAGAACACTTAACCATGCCCAAGCTGACAACACCTATCAAAGTGGGAGTCAAACTCGACCACTAAACCATCAGAGAGTAAAACTGTAGATACGCATAAAATATGGAGAGAATCTAGGAAAAATTCGACAGAGATTTCTCTGAAAATTGAGTAAAAACTCAAAAAAATCTCACTAAAACCACATGAGAATAGACACTCAGCGTTTCAGTAAAAAAATCTACAAATGTATACATGCATTGCTAAAAGCTTGGAGAACTGGCTCAGTTCTCAATAGTGGCTATATGGACCTGTACCTGTCCAAAAACGCTGTAAAGATGTGAGCCTGCTACTTGCGATCTATACCTAGCTCAAGTTGTATCTGTATATGCATACATAGCATGAACTGCACAAAATCGAGCTAAAAACACTCTCTGAAAACGCTCCACACAATCATACATGAGCATTATACAATATCTGTGTCGTATAATGTGCACTGGAAGGTCTGCACAACTTGTGAGCAAACCGTCGGGAACTGGCGTACACTATCGTGTCGGTTGGAAAGTACGTCGACTCGAAACCAAACGCATAGCATAATCAACCAGCTACATGTGTCGAATCGTTGTCCGAGGGCCACATTCACGGAAAAAAATGCTTCGGAATGGTCCGTCGAAGCCGCTATACATCAATGTGTGTCCTTGAATCAGGAAAACGTCGAAGCGATATTGCTGTCGAGGAGGGGGGGTCGCCACGGAGACGTTGCGGAGCTGAGCTGCTCCAGATGCCGGCTAGAGGAGAGCTGATGCCGCTCTCGCTTGTCTGTCTCCTACCAAGTCGAAGCCGAGATGCCAAGGATGTAGGGGGGAACCGTCGGAGCCAAAGCACTCCAGATGAGTGCGTGGGAGAGTAGTTGATGGCAAAGCTATGCTGGAGGAGAGCCAAATCGCTCACACTCACTCTCGCTACATGTAGCTGAGAAGAATGGTTGATGCTGCCTTTCGCCATTGGATGGAAGTGGTTGCCGATGTTGTAGCCGCCGATGCTCTAAGCTGACGCCAAGCCGATGCGAAGTCAAGAAGAATGGCAAAAATCCGATGGTCGAGGCCGTATGTGCGCCAAAAGAGAGCCGATGTGCTCTCTCTCCCTCCCTCCCTTGCTCTATGCCGAAGTCGCCAAAGGGGTTGTCGGGCCGATGCCTGGGCTTATTCACTGGTGCGCTAGCCAAAAAACAATGCGATCAAGAGAGCTCCCAGCTCTCTCTCTTTCTTTTGCTTTTGTGCCGATTATGAACTGCCAAAACTCTGCAATCACCGAAGCCGGCTCTTTCTCTCTTGCTCGCTACCGAGTGTGTGCACACACCCTTAAGAGAAGAAAAAGAAAAAAATCAAAATTTTCCTCTTTGTTCCTGCCTAATTTTCTTTCTTTGTGTGTGTATGTGCACTTGCGCGCGCGCGCACACACACCACCACACACTTTCCTCCTCCCCTGTGTTGTGAAGAGTGCGCTACATTCTTGCTTTGATTTGCCTTTGATTTTTGGTAGTTTCCAAGCTTTTCAAAGCCTGCTCACAATCTTCGACTATCTATTTCCTCCTCTTTGCTTTAAGCTCATAACCTCAATTGCAAGCCTTGATTCCAATGCTCAACTTTCTCTCCCAATTGCTCTACAAAGGTTTTCAATTCTCCCAAGGTTCCATGGATTTGTACTTCCTGTAATGCCTTGCTCAATTGCAAGCTTGGCTACCTGCAAAGTTCAAGATTTCCTCTTCTCTGAGGGGAGGTGCACGCTGAGGAAGCCGTGCTCCACCGATCTCCTTCTCCTTGCCAGATCCGCTTCGCATCGGTCCAATCTGATGCAACAAAACCATCGTGAATGCCCCAAGCACCCGTGCTCTGATACCAATTGAAGAGTGCAATGCACGGAATGCATGTGTGCGGTGTGCTGTGTGGGTGGAGCAAGTCCCATAGTGAACTGCCCCTTATTCTCTGTGAATAAGGTCAGTGGGAGGCCGGACACTCGACATGCGCAGGGCAAAGACATAGCGCCTTTAATCCCAACATGCCCATCGGTGGTATAGAAGGGGTCCACGGGCGAGGCAAGTGCATGAAGATGTGAACTGTGTTAGGATGGAGACACAAACTGATGAGACTTTGTCTGAGGCATGGATTTTTGACACAAGGGGTTTTGCACAAAATTGTGCTAAGGTTACCTTTCTCCTCATCTATTACATTGTAGAGTACAATGTTATTGAGGTCCAAGATTTAAACTTAGGAAAGAGGTTTTGGTAAACTGAGATAAGTTGTCAAAATGCAATCAAGGCATCAAGTGTTGAAGAGTAGGGTGGCCAAAAATAGGAACATCTCTAGTGGATTTGGGAATGAGAATCTTTTGGTTTTGGTTGCAGAACCATTTAATTAGGATATGGTACCGAGATAATGGGGGATGTGGAACTTTATGTAAGGTTTTCTATGCCTTTCTAACTTTAGCATTATGTAGGCCAAGATGCAACCTTGCTCATTTTGCAACGACGTACCTATACACCACCATTTTTATAAACTTCAAAGTAGCAACCTCTTCTCCATGAATTTTGAATCCAAAAGTGACCCTCCAATATTGTAGGAGAAGCAAACACAACTCTCAAAACACTGGAGAAGGGGTGCATCATGACCCTTCCAACACTCCAGGAGAGAACAAGTACACAGGGGAAGGGCATGCTCCCTACGGTTTATAAAACTAGGCGAGGACGGTGACACATCCTCATCATATGTACCTATGAGGCACAATCGTGCATGTACATAAAGAATAAAATGCATCTTATAAAACCTAAGTTACGCAAATCTATTTCTTATCAATATTGTCTAACTCTTGTTTCTCTTCTTTTAAGAGACTGAAAGAGCTTTTGCAAATAATGTAAAGATTTTTCCATACATCCTATTTGGCTCTCTAAGCATTGGATCTGGTGGGCAAAAGATATCATTGTATGAAGGGATAGAGGCCTCATTTTCTACCATGTAAGCTCTATAACAAATACAATTACAATATGAATTTACAAAGAACTTGGCTACCCTTGGGGATCGACCATCGGAAACTTACCGTACCACATAAGTGCAGGGGAGGGTTCTTTTTTAAAAGGCTACATCAGCATATAAGTTAAGGGTAGGCCCCTAATAATTAGCCTCCTAAACTTAGAAATACGGAGGGTGGTTAAACTTAGAAGGGGGAGGGGGATGGAGCAAAGGAAGAGAACTGTTGTGTCTCCATAATATAGAAGAGTCAAATCAAGATACGAAAGCAGGAAGCTATTGCTTCGACAGAAGAGAGATACCTTGGCAATATTCTTTGTGCTTCTAATCAATCTACGACCTAATTGCATGTAAAAGCATACATTTTTTGATCCTCATTCCAATTCATGGAAAACTCCTCGGAAGCATATGCTTGTGGCCATGCCTTATAAGAGCAGTAACATGACCAATTTGATCTATAGGTGTGAGAGATTACGCGGGTGCATAAAGAAGATTCCTCTTAGAGTGTACATGGGTGCATGAACCATATAAAACATCTAAGTCACCTCATGACTTAGGGCTATACTTAGGTCTTAGGTTGAAGGGCTTAAAAACTTATGAAAATTGAATTAGAAAGTGGGAACAAAGACCAAAGATTCTACGCATTGCTTGTAAAATTGTTTAAAAAAAGGTATACCATATGTGTATTCATATGGTCATATGATCGTACACCGTGAAATCATACGGCATGGGTATCTGAATAGCGTATAGAAACTTATAAGGGATATGAGTAAACTCAAATCGCCACCTTTTCCTAATTTTCATGTCATCAAATATAATATTTAACTTTACGAAACGACTTTCTCATATTAAACTGATCATTTAATATAGAAAGATAGAAGTGGAACAAGAGTTAGGATATAGATATGTGCTTCCAGACCTATTTCAACAGGGACCAAAAGGAGAAATGGTTGCCACTCAATAGGGATCCAGAAGGAGACGGTCTACCAAAGAGCAATGTGCAATAAGTGCTTCTAGATTTACCTCAACAAGGGACCAAGATGAGAGATAGTTACGTCTAAATAGGGGCCCAAAAGGAGGTAGTCTATCAAAGAGCAACGTGCATCTAATGGAGCTTAAAAGACCTTAGGGTTGGCTTCATTAAGTTAGTGTTACAAAGTCCTTTGACTTTAGGAAAGCTAGGGCTGACCTTGAGGTGGGAATCCTACCCAAGCATGAGGTGCTTTGTCGGCTTGCTAACTAAAGTGTTGTAAGTGTTTGTGGGAACCTTGCCCAAGCTTGAGGTGATTCCCATGTTTAAATGACTAAGGTTCTTGAAGTGTTCAATTCAAAGATAAACTCTCAAAAGGCATAAACTCTTTCCATGCTTAATTGATTAAGTGTTTGAAGTGTTCAATTCAAACTAAATGACTTAAGAAGAATAAAAGACACATGTTAAAATCCTCCACATGTGGTCCTCATGATGTGCCTGAATTCTATTGGATAGGATTTAAAGGGATCAAATGAGAATATAGATGCATAAAAATAAATAATTAAGTTCCTTCTCTCAAAGAGGAAAAAGAAGATACATGTCCAAATGATATAATTAAATAATGAGAGAGAGAGAGAGAGAAAGAGAGAGAGAGAGGTGGACCAAGCTTGAGAGGGGGTATACTCTCCCACACACACATACACACATTCTCTCATTGTGTGGAGTGCAAAGTGCAAGAGCTCCATCTCCTTCTCCAAGCTTGTTGAGAAGTTGAGAGTCTACACTAACAATCTTGGCTATGGAATGCAAATCCAACCAAGAGCCATGCTTCAATGCTTAAGCTTGCCATCTTCTTCATCTTCATTACTATGCTATTATGCTATGCTAAGCAAGAAGAGTGATGATAAGTGAGGAACTATTCCTTTCTCCTATGAATGATTCTTCTTCCTCTTCCCTCATTCCCCGCTAGCTCTCTCCACCTTCGAAGGTGTTTGAGGCCTTGGAATTGAGACTTGGGATAGTTAATGCTTTTTGCAAAGTTTATGTTATGCTCGTGATGCATGAAGATTTCCATCTTCATAGCATCACCAAGGTCACAAAGAACACAAAGATTGTATTGTACCAAGTCTCTCTTTATGGGAGAATCGATAATACAAACGGCTTTTGGAGGGGGGACTGGCTCCAAGTAAATCCAACTATTGTAATGTTCTCGAATACTCTCTCTTGCAAAAGTATTGTTTATGCCAAGTTAATTAAGTACGATGCTCATTTAAGTTCACCCTCTATGTTCTCAAAGTAATCTCACAAAATGCTCACTCTAATTCTCTTAATTCCGCTATTCTCAAAGTTTATAGGCCATTTCTGTTACATTCTAATGAAACCTTGTAAAAAGGAATGTATTTCGAGATATTTGTGAAGTGGACAAGGCACATACAAGACCCTAAAACTTGTAAAATTTTATAATTTTCTTCAATGTAAACTTGGAATCTAGTTGGCATTTTGCAAGTTCATTTGTTAAAAATACATTAAACCCGAGTGGAGATAGTAGATCATCTCAATAGAAAAAAAGATAACAACACCTTCATGCGCGAAACGATCATGGATGACATACAGAGACAAACAGTACTTAATGACGCACTATGAGTCCATATGATGGGGCTTTTACATGGAAGCTTATAACCCTTAAAGCACGACTATAAAAAATCACCCGAAGCTCCACACAAATATCTTGGACAAGAGACATGCAAGCCACCCCCTCAAGGGGTCTGTCACTCCACCCTGACATACATGACTTCGAGACCATCAAATCTAAGCAGACCAACGGAATAGGAAAACAACTATCTTCCAAAGAGGATGTTCATCAGAGACTGATCTATTTAGGTGAGTTGATTAGCACCTTTGAATCGGGAGGCAAGAGTGCCCAAGGACGGCATGAAAAGGTCCAACATTGTCACTAAAGTTCCCTTCCTCCTTTAGCACCAACACCCTACCTATCCAGAACAACACCCTACCTATCCAGAACAACACCCTACCTCCTTTAGCACCAACACCCTACCTTCCTCCTTTAGCACCAACACCCTACCTACCTATCCACAACAATCATTAGGAACATGCCAACATTTTAGCTCTTTGCAAATCTAGGAGGGGTGGCCTCCACCAATTCCAAAAAAAAGGGCCTCACATACGGAGGTTCCAAGCACGAAACCTCACACTAGAGGGAGCAACCTTTCAACATCTCCATGCACACGACCCATTCAACCGTGCCCTCACCCAACCCTACCACAACATCATTTTAGAGCCACTCCATTGCCTTGAAGCTTGGTCATGTGCTTTTTTTGCCAAAGATGCAACGGATGAGATCTTGAATGGATATCAAGGCGTGCATTTTGTGGAACATGGACATACCCATTTTGAAATCTTGGAGAGTATCGGCAAGAGATGGAATTTGCCTCATTCTCCACTACATGCTACAAATATTGCAAGAGTGGTCAATATGCTAAGAGCTGCCCTATGGCTGGGATCGTTAATAGTCCAATGATCAAAACCACGTGGAAGCTGATTCATTAAGATGTCAAGCAGCCAGTGGTTGAGAATGCCTGCATACGAACAAAAACAACATGTGACAAGGATGTAGTTGAGCGTGCTAATACTTTAGCACCATACAAATAGGTGGAAAAGAGCATCATCTCTATATCCTCCTATGAGGTCATGTTGACCTGTAAAACCCTAGACCCAATTGCAACACATATATCAGAGAAGGTATTGCGAGATTGAAAAGTGGATGTTGTTCTTGAGGAAGCTAGTCATTCTATTGCTAAAAGCAGATAAAACATCATAAGCTAGAAGGGCCCTCGCCTAAGGTCTTGACAGTCAAGGAAACTCAAATGCAAGATGTTATCTACTCAAGGGCAGAAGCTTGATCTCCTTAGCCATCTTGTGGGTGCTTGTGGTTCGGCTAAAAGTACTAGCGTGGTCCAGAAGAAGAAGAAAAAGAAGAGACTTATCCTTTTTTCTATGAAGTTTACGGATGCATGGGTTTGTGGGATGCATGTCTAACCTCACTATCCTATCTTATTGCAGTATTAATGAGAACCATGATTAAATTGTCAATCCATGGGACGAAACTGACTCGACTAGTGCATAGAAGCTACAAGAGGTTGTCAATCTCTCGAAAAACAACTAACAACTCGCATCTAACTCAAGCTACACTCAAGTGACTGAAATCACCAAAAGCCAATCGCTCATCGGCAAACAAATCACATTCGTTACAGCATCAAATGACATCCAAATGTAACAAAACTTCTAGGACATGTTTATAAGACCTAAGCACACATGCTTATGGTCTCAAACCCCACTTTAGGTCAAGTTCCAAAATTGCGATTATTAACAGCAGTGGATTTTTGACCTAGTCGTTTTCGACCCAGAATGCATCTAAATGCTTAGCAATGATGCCCCAATACCCTGCCTATGGTTAGTTTTTGATTTGACAGTGTAAATTCCTAGTTATGATGAAATTAGGTCGCGGGACAACGATGCCAAAAGCTACGAAATGTTGTGATGTGTTTACGTCAATGCGTAGAGCTCTTACCTGCGGTTGCAATGTAACAAACGTGACTGCAATGTGACAACCGGGGAGGGAGTAGGAAGCACGATAAGGAGAGGAGTGAGCGCCGTTAGCTCACATTGTGTATTTTATTATCCAAAAACTTATAACAACAATTGGCTTTTATACCTTAGCCAAGGATTTTGGTGGTCAAAACTAATAATCTAGGAGTTCTACCAAAGATGGGTAATGACAAGCTGATACAGTCTGGAAGCTTGTAGCCCCGGCTCATTAATTACAGAGTTTATCCGAGAAAATAAGAGTTACAACATTCTTGATTTATCAAAATAATAAGTGTTTTACAAAGAGAACTCTGAAAAATGGTATGCTTCTAACATTCTCTCCCTCCTCGCCTGTGTCGTCCCTTGACACAGCTTTATGGGATGAAATAGTCTTTGGGCTAGCGGGCTGGCGAGTCTGTCTTTAAGCGCATTCAGTGCCTTTTGGTATCTGATTTTTCTTTCTTTATCGGGCACTTGCAGAAACTACATGGTCACTCTGTTCTTCAGCTCCACCGCAGAGTAGCCTACAAACCTTGAGGTTAGATTGCTGATCAACTGGTGCAAATATCTTCGTTCGCCAAGTGAAGAATCCCGTGTAGGACGCTTCCTCGAACGCCAGCATATTGTGTGAAGGTAAAAACATGCATCTGACGTAGAAGCAATAGAGGACTTCTTCGGAAGGTGATGACATCCACGGGGTGCTTGCTTGCTCTGGCTCATGGAAAACTTCAATACAGGTGAGCAGCATTCGGCATATTTTATATAACATTGCACAAGAGAGATTCGAATAGACTTTTGAAGAAAGACATGGCGCCCGTTAGGGTTTTTACCATGTATTCTTCTATGGCCGGTCCCTTTTCTAGAGCTGGCAGTCTTGGGTAGTTCAGCCAGGTTGGCGGCTTCTTCGTCAGTGTCTCATGCTCTTGCCAAGTCCTTACTCTTGGTACATGACAAAAAGTGGGATCTTTTTGTAGCACTGCAGGTGCTCTTGTGAACAAAATCAAGTACCTTGGGATTTTGGTCAACCAGCTCAACCGCCACTTTGGGTGGTCTTTATCTGCGCCATCTATTTGCATGTCTGCATAAATCCCTTCTTTAACCTGTAGTAGTAACTCCACTTTTATCAGAGGGTATGGCAGGGACTGGTGATGCCATTGCGCATTGATCTGATTGGGAGTGATTTGAGTGAACTTGACGGAATGAAGAACTCTCAACTCCCAATCCATCACTGCCTTCCACTGCTCATCCACCTCTTGTGATCTTTTCTTTCAGTGCGTCTTCTTTAGCCTTTGAGAGCTGGACCATGGGTACTATGTCTTCATCTGTAATGTTTACTTGGAAATCATCCTCACCACTCAGCTCTGCTGTGGACTGTGTCTCCAGTTCAGCAAATGACACTGAGGGTATATCTATTTGCGGCTGCTCCTAAGTGCCTGCCTCTTCATGTGTTTCCGGCTTTCCTTCTCTCAGCAATTGGTTAACTCTTTTAAGATCGTCTATCTCTTTTAGGAGCTCTTCTTCTCTCTGGACCGCATCAAAGCCAGGTCTCGGCGTTGAGACTGCTCCAGCTTTAACTCCAGCTTGAGGTCTTTGTTCTTTTTCTCTAAAGCATTGTACACTTCATCTGTCCCTTTGATCGAGGCTATGGCTAGATTCTCTCGTATTTGCCGTAAGAAATTTTCATGATCATTTATTCTTTGTTCGGAGTATTGTAAAGAAGCATTTGCAACATCCAACTGCACTTGAATCTTCTGAGCTAACAAGGTGGTCGTTAGAAGTTCGTTTGTAACTTCTGTCAGCTGTTTATCCTCGACTTTACATGCATCTGATAACTTTGTAAGTAGACCTCCTAACTCTTCCATCTCCTTCTGCTGTCTATCTTTGGCTAGCTGATGTTGTTCAGCTTCGGCTTCCATTTCCTGCACTTGCCTCTGAAGATCGGTGATGACGTTCATTCTGTCTTCTAACTCTCCTTGGAGAGCGTCAATCACCATCTCTAACTCCTTGGCCTTTGTGCTATGGCCAAGTGCTGCTGAGCGGAGCCGTTCTGTCATATCCTGCATCTGCCTTGCATATTCATTTACTTGCATGATTACCTCGTCATTAGATTGCCAGTCTTCTTGTCTTGCTAGCTGGGTTGAGGTGCGTGCAGCCTCTTGTGTGCCTCTCGGTTGTATCATGGCTGCTGGTTCTTCTTGCCCTTGAGGCTGTGGCTGTTCTTTTTCTGCCTTGTCTTCCTGAGGCTTTGTGGATGCCTCGGCTGTTTCTTGCTGTGTGGAAGTAGAAGGCGTTGGCTCTGTTCCATGTTCTCGTGTTTGCTTAGACTTTGTGGTCTCTTCTGGTGCAGGTCTCGCTTCCTTTTCTGGCTCAGGTTCTTTCTCTTATTATTGATCTTGTGTAGCAGTAGCCTCTTGCGTAGTGGTAGCCTCTTGTGCAGATTCTTCTGCTTCTTTAGTTGGCTCCTTTGTGGTGTCTTTACCTGCAGGTGATGGTGGTGGGCTTGACATAGGTTTGTCCTTGTGCGTGTATGTCGCACGTTTCAATGCAAGGAACTTGCCGATACACTGTGTCCGAGCCACAAATGACTCCAAGCACATAACAAGCCTAAACTAGTAAGCTCAAAGATGGTGATGGTGTGTCACTCACCGCTCTACGCTTGCTGTCGTGGAGGATTCCTCGCTGTGAAGAAGAGGGAGACCCCACTACGCCATGCTCAATCGCCTTGCCGCCGTCGTGCCGCTGCAATGCTCGATCGCACTCTCTCTCTTTCTCTCTCATACACACACACACACACACACACACGCATACACACACACAAGGAGAAGAAGAAGAAGAAGATGGAGATGGAGAAAGAGCACTCTTCAATTGCACAAATGAGAGAATGAGTGAATTTTAGGTTTAGTTGACTTTTATATGAGCTTGCCCCATTCACACTTGGGCGCCCATGCTTAGCCAACCAATCCCTTGAATGTTCCAGTTAGAGTGCGCCTCTCATCGGCGATCACTCTTATCCTTTTCCTATTGGACCGACAAGCCCGGTACCTGACTCTACCTAAATAAATAATACAGCATCTGTCGTAGGTGATAGGAATGTGCGTGAGGGTTAACATGCCCCCCTTCCTGATGTAGATTCCGTACTCGGAAGCTATTGAGTTGCAGCTCGTTTGTTGAGGTGGAAGAGCATTTGAGATGAATGTCCTTAGTCTTCTTCAGTCACTGCAAAACCAAACAACATTGGCACAGTAATTGCTTTCTCATATACAATCAAAAATCATATGCAGTTGTAGGCAGACAATTTGATTGGTAGCAGAATTCTAAACCATTTGTCATCAATAAACATTAAATTGCAATATAATCAAACACATAAACAGTTGTAAAGATAAAAAGTTAAACAATCTAGGGTCGCTAATTTAACAATTGAAAGGCACTAAAGATCGACTATTAATACCATGGGAAGCTTCTCAATTTTCTCTAGTCAATTAAGTTGTTTAATCGCGAGAGCTAAGTATTCATGTCTAAGGGCTGACTAGAGGCTATACCTAGAAGACCTTGTAGTTAAGCTACGATAAAAGGAATTTCTCATGGAATCATCGCCTGACTGATTACCTTTTTTTTGACCCCTAAAGTCTTTTCACAGTGATTCAATTTTGATGTGTGTGCTTATTTTGTATGCCTTGGGTTTTTTGCTTTTCAAGGAAAAGCGCCCACACTGGGAACCTCTAGGGCTCTAGTATCATAGGCGATACATGTGAGTGGAGTACCAAATCAAGTTGAGGTTTCTCTTCCAGCTTCAGATTTTACATTGTTGCACTTTGATTTTTTCGTTTGTTTGTTTTCAGCATTTTAATTTTGTAACTTTGGGGGGTCATATAACACTGTTATCCTCCCTAGGCTCATCACACTAGTAAACTCCCTTTATAATACTTAAGCTAAAGGTCAATAGGGACTAAGCCCACTAAAAAGCCCTAGTACATTTCACAAAATGCTACGTAAATTGGATTAAGAACCTAAGTAACCATTGATTATTAGGAAGGCATTCCCCATGGTATTAAGAGAAGATCTCTAACGCCTAGCTTGGTCAAACTAGCTTAGTCAGACTGCTTGATTTTTAGACCTAGACAATAAATTATGACAGAAAATTACATTGAATTTAATGTTTGATACTAGAAAATGTGTTGAATATTATGCTACCAATCACAATTAAAGTAGACAAACATAAATGCAGAAAAGATAAGAGACAATGCTAATGGACAAGAAACACCTGTTTGCATTGATAATTGCACTTGATTTGAAGAGTGAGTCGAGATAAAGATTCCATGAAGGTCCAAATCCTAACCACAAAAACACGTTCCTTTACACACGAGAAAACACAAAGAATACTCTAGGAGGCACATCAGTGGGAAAAAAGAACTTTGCTTATCACTAAACTCTAAAACAAAAACACTCCTATCGTACTAATCTTACCTACCCTCCATCACTTGAGTGATGAGGATCAAAGGTGTTTATGACATAGGTTTCTGTTTCAGTGTACCGGATGTGAATGTGTAGATCTTGGTCAATGTTTTGACTTTTATTGTTCATTCTCGTTTGCTAATTTCTCTTGCTCTTTATTATTTTTGTTTTTTGTGAGTATAAGGCTTTATATATACATTCCCTAAGATTGGGAGATTGAGAGGTCAGGGAGGAAGGTTGAGAGGGAAGCAAGTGAATGATGGATGTCAACAAACACTCCCCCCTTCCTTGGGTAGATCATACCTTTTGAAATGATGTCATCACCTTTTGAAACTAATTGTTCCAAGTTGTTATGGGTGAAGGCTTTAACCAATAGTTTTTGACCGCCCTATGCATTTCATCTAGTTGCAAGGGTGGTAAGGTACTCTCCCATGATTTTATTTGCAACATTGTTGTAGGTGGTGAACTTACAATGGGAGGTGCAAACTCTTTCTTGCTTGTATGGATATGTACAATGGTAGATGGAGGTTGTGTTGAAGCTTCTATTTCTGTATAAGAACTACACGAAGAGCAAGAAGCTTCATTTTATTTCATTGTTCTTGAGCTAGGTGAAACAAATCGTTCTTTCTTCAGTACCCAAACTAGCTCTGGAGCAGGTGTATAGCATTCTGTGATTTTTTTCTTTCCACGATCGTCAATTCATTTGGAGCTACAGGATTGGGCTCACATGGGTCAGGTGACAGGTAAGAACACAATCTACGTTTTGGCACCCAGATTTGATCATTTCCTTTATAGTAGACTTGGGCTTCCAATAGTCGTTTAGGAATCCAGCATAACCTTTCTTTACATTTCTTGGAGCGAGTGGGACGTTTCTTACAAGGCTTATGTTTTTAGCACTAGCTATGGTCGCTAAAGAAGATTTAGGGACCCACTTGTATATTTTCTTCGTTATATTAGGATGAGTCTTGTTAAAAGCTATATGCATTGCTTGTAGCATATTTAAGGGTATGTGTGGTGGAATTTCATCCCTCTCAGGTATTACCCAAGCTATTCCCCTGTTTCCCCAAGTGTCTATGGTTGCTGCTAGGTGGACCCAATCCACATTGTCCGACTCAGTCATCCCAGGTAGTACATCCATATAAGGAGAATCTCCCCAACATCAGTGTCGGCTTTACACGTATAACAATATTGCGATGGGGCCGAGTGAACTGTGGTGTCAGATCTATGATCAATTATAAACCTGTTTTCTAGGGGATGTGCTCGACCAGTTACAAGATCCACTCGAATGACAGAATCTTGGAACTGCAAGTAGACATGGTTTTTAGACTAGTCATGCACCATTTTTGCTTCTCTCATGAAAGGACGTCCTAAGATAATCTCTGAGGCCATAGTGTGTTTGGAGAAATCCATAACAATGAAGGTAATTCTTATTTTATGTCCAAAGACCTTGATCTTGAGATTTTCTAGCATCCCAATAGGTTTAACAATAGACCCATTCGCCATCTTCACTACTATGGTTGTGGTCGCAAGGTGAGGTCTTCCCATAGTTTCCCAGCAATTTTTAGTCACAATGCTAACCCCAACCCCACCATCAAGGATTCCCTTCACAGTTAATCCCTTAGTAGTGATTGATATAGTCGCATTGGATTCATCACCCTCAAAGTATTGTCTCAACTTGTTAACAGGTATTTCTATAACAAGGTTCTCATCTAGGTTGGGTTGTGGATCTAAGTGTTCCTCCTCTATTGGCATCTACCCCTCTCCATCTATCTGTGAAAATTGTGGTAGCCCAAACTTTAGTTCTCCATTGAAGAAGGCTCGAAGAGCTGAGACTAGCTCAGGGTCTTTATATAGTTTGGACATGATGGTGGTTCTAACTCCTGAAGACATGAAATCCATCAATTTGGCAATGTTTAACGGAACCTTTTGGGCTTCAGTCCCTTGACGTGGGGAAGATGAGATCTCCATTTCTTCGATAGGATCAAGTAGTCCCTTTGTAAACATTCTTTCCATCAAGAAGTGAGTACGCCCACTTTTCCATGACTTTAAGTCACTTTCTTCTTGGATGACACTAGGTATGGCTAAGGGTCTATGGGCTTGGTGAGGTTGTTGTTGCGTAGGAAACATGGTGTCTGTAATTTGGATCTGCCTAGGTGCTGGTTCTAGATCCCTTTGGGTATCTTCTACCAAACTCCTTAATTGCTTGACTTGCTCAATCTCCTCTGTAGGGTTTCGATAAGTTCCTATCTTCTTCTTGGATCCTGGCCATTGTGGCTCATGAAGATCTTCCTTGTTGGTTTCTATCTTAGTGGAAATTTTGGTCTCCATGGTTTCACCTAAATTAGAATCCTCTTTAGCGTCGTTCATATATACGGGGTCGTCACCAGTCCCTATGTTGGTCTTTGAACTGGGGTTTGACTTCGCTGCTTTTTGCGATTTCTTCCTTCGTGTTTTCTTCTTTTTCTGAGATTGGGCAATTGATGCCGTGTCTCTTTCCTCAAGAATATAATTTTGTTTTTGCAGCATCGATCGTGTGAGTACGTTTACTGGTACCACATGTGTACTTTGTGATGGCTCCTTGGTAACTTCAATCAAGTTTAATGGCGTGATCTTCGGTGCATTTGGATTATTTGGACATTGGGCAATCAAATGATCTATGCCACATCGATTACACATGAGTATTGGCATTGTAGACGTGCTCGCTTGATTGGTTTGCATTAGTGTGGCGTTCTTTTGTAGCCTAATAGGACACTCCGCTACACGATGTGGGCCTCCACACTCATAGCATTGAAGAGGTGGTGTCTTAGCAGTGTAATTGATATTTTGGTCTCTTGCCACAAGAGTAGTTACTTGATATATAGGTTTGACTTGTCCCCAATAGTCCTCCATGTAGTATTGTGGACTTTCTTCAAGCACATCCATCCCATAGGCAATATTAAGGTCCATATCTTCCTCACAACCTTCCAAACAAGCAATAGATGACTCACAACACACTTGTTTCACAGAAGTGATTCTCAAATGTGGTGGTTGCGGTCCTAGCACTGGAGGTGGTAAGGGTGTTGTTTGAACAAAATTTTGGGCCCTAGGGGCCATGTGTTGTGCTGTTTGTTCAAGAGGTGGGGCCGGTATCAATGCAGGCACTCGAGGTGTGTCTGTCCATGCTAAGGTTGGTCTATTAGCCATCGCGCGCTTAAATACTATGCAATCCTTAGCTTGATGGCCATACCTCCCACAGGCATTGCAGTTCCCATTGAATTTTACTCTAAAAGTAGGGCATTCACTGGTACTATGCGGTCCATAGCATAGTGAGCACCATTGTTACTCCCTTCTTGGATACATATGATTGTTTTGTGGAGCATGATTGTCTCTAAGACTCTCTTGAATAGCCTTGGTGAGATCTGCTAAAGTCATCTCAGATATCTTTGGCTCCTTAGCAATAGGCTTTATGGTCATTGGCTGATGCCTTGATGCTTGCGAGCTAATATATTTAGGCTCAACAGACAATCTTTCTCCTTGAATCATTAAATTATCCTCCAATTGGATCGCATTGGTGGTGACTGCTTCCCAAGTGGTGATACCTCTAATGACTAGGCCATTGTAGATATCCTCATGTCGTAATCCCTGAATGAATCTATCGAGCAATTGATAATTATTGAAGCGCTCATTTGGATTACAACGAGAATTCAAATGCTTCAGGCGACTAATAAAGTCTCTCACCGACTCTCCTTCCTCTCGTTGGGCTTTCTGGAGCTGAGAGGCTACACCCCAAAGCACTCCCTCTTGTATATATTCTTTCAAGAAGAGTCTCCTAAGAGTAGGGTAAATCGTTTTTCTTCCACCCTTAAGGTTTTATACCAATCCTCTGCCTTCCCACTTAAGGTTAGGCTTAAAGCATTACTCTTATGCAGGTCATTGTGTTCTCCTAGAGAATCGCATATTTGTTCAAAAACTTCGATATGATTTCTCACATCTCCGTCTCCACTAAATTTTTGTGTGAGCTTGGCTATTTGTACTACCTTACTTCTAGGATCTCTATCAGGCATGCTACACATATTCTCAGCAATAGATCGACCGATAGCTTGAGCAAATGCTGCCAAGTCACCTAAGTGAGCAGGAACCATGGGTGGAGGTACTCCAAAGACTACATGTGGAGTAGGTATTGGCATTGGGCTTGGCACATAGGAAGCCCTTGGGTTCCACGTTGGGTACGATGTTGTGCCATGTGGTGGCCCAAAGTTCATATGTGTGGCCCTAGGCATAACAGACATCGGATGTGACATGCTAATGCTAGCTGGTATGGTCCCATGGAAATAAGAACTTGGGTGTTGTGGTTGTGAAGCATAGGTAGTTGAAACAATGGGAGGGATAGGAACTACATGAGTGCGATGACCCATAGGTGCATACGATTGGTACACACTTGTAGGTAGTGTTTTGCAGGCATTGAGCTACCATGTAGTGGTGCTTTACTAACAAATGAGGTCCATGGCGTGTTTCTTGGCATGCACATCATTGGAGTAGGCATGGTAGCCGTGGTGTCATCAAGAGAAAGATGAGCTACACTTGGAAAGGTAAAGCTGTCACTTGTGGGCTCAGATTGCACTGAGACCCTTGGTGAAACAACATATGGAGGATCCATCGGACTTACAGAGGGAGTCTCCATTTGCAATAAAGTCAGTTGTTTAGCCTTCCCTGTATCCAAGAATCTCATGAGACCCATTGAAGGCATGTGGATCCCCTTGTTCTGTCTCTCTAACTCAATTCGCCCTATGGATGACCTCACAAACTCTTTGTTGTTGATCCTCCACACTAATAGCACCCATTGTGGATTGTAGGACATCTAACCAACCCACATGATAGGTGTGACCTGTGTATAGATCGGTCAGAGTTTCCGTTTGTAGTTCGTACTCTTAGTTCTCATTTAAGAACGCTCCATCTAGAATTGAGGTGCTAGGGGTGTCCTTTGAGCTAGATGCAATGTTGCTTTCTAAGGGTTGGTCCTTAGCAGTTGCTAAGTCAGAAGCACTCGATTGCTCTCCTAGCAAAGATATTGACATAGGGGCTTTTGCTTTTAACTCTCTTCGTTGCTCCTCCTTGCGCAAGCTCTCGACTTCCTTTTCCCTAGCCGCAATGATATATCGCTCAACCTCTTGACACTTCGGCAAGGCTTCTACCATCGGGTAATATGACATCGGAGGGAAATAATTCTGAAGAGTCAGGGGGTGCAGCGAATGAAGTATTCACATCACATTATCTAAGGACATAGGGTCTACATTGGTCATGAATGGAGAATTTACTTCCCCACCCCCCTCATTTACATCATTAGCTCCATGTTCGGAGCGAGTGGCTATACTAAAGGTTTCCTTCAAGCGGCTAAGCACGCTCGGCCCGGACCGCGGGCCCATGGCATGCATGTCTTGGCTTGAGCTATTGGGATTAGGCATTGGGAAACCCTCCATGACGTCGTAGTCAGAGGAAGAGTCACTAGCCGCTATGTTCGGGTCTTGGTTTGTACTACCTTGGGTCCCCGTCGAGGGCCCGGAACCTAAGGTAGGTGGATAATGAGAACTTGCGTAACTCAAAATTCTCTCTAGTTGCTCCGTCTCTAGCACACAACCAGAGCGCAGATGTATGTGCCTTTGACACCCTACAAGCGTCGACGAATAACCTCGAAGGTTAATCGCTTACTTTTTTAGGCGTTCGTTTTTACTCGTTTTTTAATGTTTGGTTTTTTTGATTAAAGTGTGTGATAGCTCAAAATGAGCGGATCACTAAGAGGGTCGCAGTGTGCTTTATAGCACAACGTTCAGTCACTTGAAGCTCCATTGGTCCTCAAAAAAGTCAATTTTTAGCTACGTGTGAAGCTAAAATACGTAATTTCAAAGGGCGACTGAGGCCTGAGCCTGAGCGTGAGCTTGGGCTTGGGTATGGGCTTAGGTCTGGGAGATATTCCCGATCCCGGTCCTACCTTTAAAATTTTTAATTTTTTTTAAATTTTTTTATAAATTTTTTTGGGATAAGGTCGCCGCGGCCTGCACGCGAGCATACACACACTCTACCTACCTACGTACAACTAATACACCTACTGTTACACACTAACACACTTCATTAGCTCTCACAGATCTACTTCCTAGTTACTGTACTTTGCATTACTCAGAACTAACAACCTTAATACTAAGACCTTATCACAGAGAAAACACAGTAACCTTTCAAAACTTCATTAACAAAGAAATACACAGTAGCAACACAAAATCCTTATTCTCAATACACACACCATCCTTCCCTACCCTTCCTACAATTGAAATTGCACCACAAAAGAAGCACAAAGTGCCATTCAAGCTTAGCGTATGGCATTCCCTGGCAAAAACACCAAAAATGTGCGCGTATGTCACACGTGTCAATGCAAGGAACTTGCTGATACACTGTGTGCGAGCCACAAATGGCTCCAAGCACACAACAAGCCTAAACTAGTAAGCTCAAAGATGGAGATTTTGTGTCACTCATCGCTCTACGCTTGCTGTCGTGGAGGATTCCTCGCCGCGAAGAAGAGGGAGACGCCGCTACGCCGCGCTCAACCGCCTCGCCGCCGTCGTGCCGCCGCAATGCTCGATCGCACACTCTCTCTCTCTCTCTCTCACGCATACACACACACACACACAAGGAGATGAAGAAGAAGAAGATGGAGATGGAGCAAGAGCACTCTTCAATTGCACAAATGAGAGAATGAGTGAATTTTAGGTTTAGTTGACTTTTATATGAGCTCGCCCCATTCACACTTGGGCACCTATGCTTAGCCAACTAATCCCTTGAATGTTCCAGTTAGAGTGTGTCTCTCATTGGCGATCACTCTTATCCTTTTTCTATTGGACCGACAAGCCCGGTACCTGACTCTACCTAAATAAATAATACAACGTCCGTCGTAGGTGATAGGAATGTGCGTGAGGGTTAACAGTCCTGCTATTTCGTAGGCGATGATGTGGCTTAGGGAGACTTGTAACCTTGTTCGTGTTATACCTCTTCCCTTGCAGTTTCCTCAGCTTGTCTCTGGTCTCTTTCCTCTTCAAGGGCTTCTTTCAACTTGAGGGTTCTGATTTTTAAAACATTTTTCCTAAAGATTCTGTGGGATCTTCAACCTCTTTTCTTGTGTGATGCTTTGTCCTTGGGCCCTTAAGTCCACAAGGAACCCATTTTTCCGGGTCCTTTCCTTGTGCTTGTCGGCTGCGCTGGTAGGCCTGTTTTTCTCTTTCAAAGCGGGCTTGCTTTTGTTGGCCTATCTTTGCAGAGAGGGCAATGAGAGCCTCAGAAGAAAGACACAACTTGCAAAACAAGATCAAGAGGTGGGAAGAGCAGATGAGTGGTAGAGGGAGAGGTTCCAAAACCACTGCTGCCTCTACCAGATCATCATTGAAAACAAAAGGTATGTCTGTACCATTGTCAAGCGTGCCTACAGGAGGATGCCTGGTACAATTGGCAGAGGAGGATAGCAGGGCACTTGCAGAAATGAAGAATATTGCAGAGGGCAGATTGCAAGACTATAAGTCAAGACTTGAGGATGCAAAGAAGCAGGTAGAGGATCAAGTTAGAGAATTGCATAGGGCTGAGGGTGCTCAAAGCTCAAACACTTTGGCCATAAAGTTGCAAATGGAGATTGATTGCGTGCAAGACCCTGTAGCTCGACAACGCCTGGTTGATTTGATTGGACAATTCTCGAGTAGTACTAGAGAGAACGTTGCTGAATTAGAAGCCAATGTGGCTAAAGCAAAGGTGCATACCCTCCTACATGTGCTTCACATTGTTTTGGAGTATGTGGTTCACTTCCATGTGGTTATGTGGTTAGAGTGTTATGGATTGTATGGTTCTGTACCGTATGAGCATATTCTATTTCTGCTATGTGCTATATAGCACAAAATATGTGCTATATGGCCACAACATAGCCATCATCTTCATGGAGTGGGTGGTTATATGCTATGTGCTATGTGCTATATGGTCACAACATAGCCATCATCTTCATGGAGTGGGTGGTTATATGCTATGTGTGGTTATGTGCTATGTGCTTTATAGTTCAATCTAGGTGCAGCATGTTCACAATAGTACCCTCATCTATTTGGAATGTGTGTGATTCTATGCTATGTGATTTGTGTGGTTATGTGCTATGTGATACATAGCACAATGGACATGTGTAATATGTGCTATATAGCATACCTGTATGCTATATGCTCACAGTATAGCCCTGAAGTGTGTGTTAAATATTGATATGTGCTACATAGCACAATCTTTTTATGTGCTATGTGCTAAATAGCACATTTTGTGTGTTATATGTTCACAATATAGCCCTGGAGTGTGTGGAATAGTGATTGTGCTATATAGCATAATCTCTATTTTTGCTATGTGTTACATAGCACATCTCTAATTGTGATATGTGCTACAAAGCACAATATTTGTGCTATATGCTATGTGCTATGTCTCATATAGCCCACTGCATATCATATACCCAACAAGCTTGTGCTATATAGAATATAGAGAAAATGTTTGGGCTATATCTGGTATTTAAAAAGTCTCTCTGCTATGATCTACAGTGCATACTCTATGTAGCACTTATAGCACATTATACTTGGACTGTGCTATGTGCTATATAGCACAATGCATATCATATACCACATCAAGCTTGTGTTTATAGCATATAGAGTAAGTGCTTGTCTTATATGTGGTATTGCAAATAAGAGATAAGATTCACGCTGCATATTCTTTTCAGCAATCTGCTTTTGTTAGGTTATTGAGACTAAAATTAGATGTGTTGTCTTCTTTGTTTCACAGGCACTACTTGCAGAAGTAGAGACCAACATAGCACAGGAATCAGAGCACTTTAAATTTTTTGTTACCATGGAGAGGACTTCACATAACGTGGGAGCCAGTTTGATGAAGCCTTTTCCTCCTGTGGATTTTAAGCAGAGCATTAGCGAGGTGGCACTTAATGGGTTCTACCATTGTGTAGGATGTGGATTCCCGTTTCGATGCCAGAAGCTTGGATGTATTCTCCCTGCCTTGCACCCATGTGTACCATATGCTATGCTTCGCGCATGTATGTAGGGACTATGGCTATTGTGTTGCACTAGATTGCAACATGTCTGTTCCCCCTAGAGCTAAGCATATGATTGGTCTGAAGGTGAAGAGTGAGATGAAAGAATCAAGTGCAGGTATTCACTGTGTCAATTATTTACTACTACTATTGCAGGCCCACTTTCCATTGGTAGTTTAAACTCTTGCATTTAATGAAATCATTTGCAGGTACAGACATCGCAGCAGAGATCTGTATACAAGAATCATTGAGGACAAAAACAGAGAGAGTCTCTACGCAGGCCACTGGTAGGTACCAAAATCAGTATTTATGTGTGTATTTTGGGATACTCCAAGTGAGACTTTGTAAATAGCTTGCTTTGTAGAACAATCATTGCATGCTTGCTCCAACAAGACGATGCATTCCACAAGGAAGAATGGCCTGATTACCCCAGGGATGCAGCCAAGCCTTGAAGCGAAGTCTACCGGCGGGATGCAGCCAGCCCTTGAAGCGGAGTCTGCCGTAGGGGATGCAATACGTGGAGTAGTTGAAGACATCTTGATGGCAAAGTCTTCTGCAGTCAAATCACCTAGGCAACAACTAACTCCAAGAAGGCTGTTGCGTTCTCTGTTGAGTGCCAAAGCATCACCAAGTGTGGACACTAGAGATGATGCATCAGATGAGGCAGTTGCAGATGCGATGAAAGCAACACCCCCTCCAGCGGGGAAGAAGCCAACATCAAAGCGCAAGAAATCGACTCCCAAGAACTTAGGTGGAAGTCCCACAATGGATATACCTCTTGATTCATTTAGGAAGAGAAAGAAACCAAATGCAAAGCAATGAGTGTGTTTTTTTTGTAACTTCATGCAATTAGAAGATGTCTTTAGAAGGCATGTGCAATCCATTGCACCCCTATTGTATCCATGCTCATTGATGAATCAAGTGTTGGAATTTGTTAGTGACATGTCTCTTAATTATTTGCATCGAGTAGTTGCAAACTATTTGATTTATTTTCTGTACATGTTTAGTAATATGTTTCTACTTTCTCTTGTCGTAGATAATCAAGAAGCTGAAAAAAGAGGAACTTGCATGAGACGCACTCGCTCTTCAAGGTTTCTAGATGAGGGGTCCGTAGGTTCACTGGCTCAGTCTTATCCTGTGAAGAATCCAAGAAGGGGTGCTACAGCTTCCAGGGGGGTTACAGACAAAAAAAAAGTGTCTTTTGATATAGTTGAGGGGTCTCTAGGTTCACTTGCCTGATTACCCCAGGGATGCAGCCAGGCCTTGAAGAAGAGTCTACCCGTGGGATGCAGCCAGCCCTTGAAGGGGAGTCTTCCGTAGGGGATGCAGTCCGTGGAGTAGTTGAAGACATCTTGATGGCAAAGTCTTCTGCAGTCAAATCACCTAGGCAACAACTAACTCCAAGAAGGCTGTTGCGTTCTCCGTTGAGTGCCAAAGCATCACCAAGTGTGGACACTAGAGATGATGCATCAGATGAGGCAGTTGCAGATGCGGTGAAAGAAACACCCCCTCCAGCGGGGAAGAAGCCAACACCAAAGCGCAAGAAATCGACTCCCAAGAACTTAGGTGGAAGTCCCACAATGGATATACCTCTTGATTCATTTAGGAAGAGAAAGAAACCAAATGAAAAGCAATGAGTGTTTTTTTTTTGTAACTTCATGCAATTAGAAGATGTCTTTAGAAGGCATGTGCAATCCATTGCACCCCTATTGTATCCATGCTCATTGATGAATCAAGTGTTGGAATTTGTTAGTGACATGTCTCTTAATTCTTTGCATCGAGTAGTTGCAAACTATTTGATTTATTTTCTGTACATGTTAAGTAATATGTTTCTACTTTCTCTTGTCGTAGATAATCAAGAAGCTGAAAAAAGAGGAACTTGCATGAGACGCACTCGCTCTTCAGGGTTTCTAGATGAGGGGTCTATAGGTTCACTGGCTCAGTCTTATCCTGTGAAGAATCCAAGAAGGGGTGCTACAGCTTCTAGGGGGGTTACATGCAAAAAAAAAGTGTCTTTTGATACAGTTGAGGGGTCTGTAGGTCCTCATTGAGAGAGAAGCTGGAACATGTGAGGCAGTGGGTGCAAGTGATGTCATAGCTCAAGCCCAAGTGGTCTGTCCAAGTGATGTAGCTGATGACATTGTTGATGCAGAGGAGGCAAAGGGTACAAATTCCGCTGTTGAAGATATGGGAGGCTTGGGTGAGGAGAACCTCACTAAGAGAGTACCTGGAATAGGCTCAGTAATGGGTAATGGTGATGTCGTGGCTTCTGCTGACACAGCTGAGGCATACGACAGAGCAGTTCAATCGGAAGAGGCAATGGGAGAAGTTCTCGTGGCTGCTATGGACATGAAAGAGGCAAATACACATAATACAACTGAGGCATGTATAGAGCAAAACAATGAGGCAGGGAAAGGCGAAGAGGTTCCCACTGAGACAGAGCAACTCAATCGGGAGAGGCAATGGGAGAAAATTTCATGGCTGCTGTGGACACGAAAGAGGCAGTTGCACATGATACAACTAAGTCTTGTACAGATCCCACTGTTGGGAATACCAAAGGTAAAAGTCCAAAGGTCCCTATGGGTCGAGCGGCTACTACAGATACAGATGAGGTAGGTACAAAGAATGCTGATAAAGAGGCAAAAAATGGACATGAATTTGAGAGGTGAGAGAGGCTGTGTCTTGTGGTAATGCCAGTACAGATTGTTGCACTGCCTCCTGCGTCTTTTGAGGACAAGAAGAGAAGGGACAATTTATGCATCATACTGGATGTGAATGGGCTTCTCATAAGGAGGTATAAGGTCTCGTTCTACAAAGGAATAGCGAGAAGTAGTATTCCTGATTGGGCAAGATCAAGGTATCAGGTAGTCACTGCGCCAACTGCTATAGGAAAGATGCAATTTGAATATGTGGTCAGGCCCAATGCATCAATCTTTTTGCATGCACTGCTGCAAAGAGCACAAGTTGCACTATGGAGCTGCATGACCCAGGACAATCTAGCACTTGCTTTGAGTGCATGCTTTCCTAGGCTGAACAAACAGCATTTCCTCGATATTATCGGTCAAGAGGGGTGTAGAGAGGCGAGCTTCAATCTAAATGAAGTTCCTGGGATCCCTCCATGTAGAGATAACGCAAAGCCCATATTTTTCAAGTGTTTGAAATACTTTTGGAAGCACCATCCTAAGTTCAACTCTGATAATACACTGGTGGTGGATGACACACTCTACAAGTGTCTGCTCAACCCTCCCAAAACTTGTGTCTGTCCTACTTCATTTGAACCAGCAGATATTTGTCGTCCCCAATTTACCTAGTTAGCACATTGTTCCCTTGGTTAGTCAAGTGGACAGTCTCACCCAGCCCTAATGCTTATGCAAAGATGAACAAGTTTGAAAATCCTTCGGACAGTGTGTCTGCTTGTGTTATCAGCCACTATAGAAGTCAACGAGAAGTATGTAAGGAAGGTTGATTGTGGTTATGGAATCATGTATACAGCATTTTGTGCATTGAATGTACTTGCGATTACTATACAAAAAACTGACCTGTTCAAAGTTCTCTAAACTTAATGATTGAATGATGTAATTTTATTTTGGTGATATGATGTAATTTTATTTTGCAGATATGATGTTGTCATACTCTGATAGAGTCTTGCTACATGGCACACATAATAGCATAGACAGGACCATCGGGCTATTATTACACATAGTTATGCTATATAGCACTCATACTGCAAGAAATACTATGACATAATAGCATAGATAGGGAGATTGGCCTCTTATTACACACACTTACTCTATATGGCACACATAGTGCTCTCAATATGTAATATAGCTCTTTCACATACCACACATCATATCATAGACAAGAACATTGTGCTATGTGATACACACACTTTTACTGTATAGCACACATGTTGCTATCTTACTACAATAGAGTCCTTTTATAGCATAGACAGGGACATTGGGCTATTATTACACACTTGTACAATATAGCACACATAATAGCCTAGGTAGAGACAATGGACTATCTTGACACATTACTTGGCTACATATCACATATAGTAGCATGTACACAACTCCATAACACCCAGTGGGTAGCTATTCATAAGAGTGAGATGATTGTAAGAATGAGACATGTTTACCTGAGATTCATCAAGAAAGTGAATGGGATGCTCTTGATAATGTTTTCTTCCCAATCGTTTCCAACAAATATCTTGGCTAAATTTTTTCAAGGTGCAACATGTTCACAATAGTAACCTCATTATCTGAAATGTGTGTGATTCTATGCTATGTGCTCTGTGTGGTTGTGTGCTATGTGATACATAGCACAATGGACATGTGTAAGGAGGTACTGAATGGTGAAGGCTATATAGAACATAATATAAGCCTGTTAAATAGGTATCATGCTGCTTCATAGGGCATGGCATTGTAAATGGTTTCATGTAGTTTCGGAGATACATATTATGTCTTTGAGGTAGCATCTACCAAAGGCATGTCAAACTTGATTGCCCGAACAAGGTGAGAGTATAGGTTAGTAACTCCCCTATCATCAAGTAGAGTGTAGTGATTTGGGTCCCCCTCTTGCTGTTGATAATAACACCCTGTGACAACATAAGTGTTTTTATCACATTTTCTTTTCCACTTATCTCTTAAGATGCAATATGTCATCCATTTTCTCTTTGTACATCTCAAAAGAAAGAACTCTACACCTTCTGCATTGCCAGCGTCTGCATTGACTGCAAAGTTATCACCTTCAATGAGATACTCACTCATCATATCCTGGGATCCCTCAAACATTGCAGCTTCATCTTCTGGTACCTCAGTCTCTTCTGATACCTCAGAGGGTGGTTTCAATGCCTTATGTGTCCACTTGCTTGCATATGATTTGCTGGAACAAGTTCTCCAATGGCCCTTCATGCAAGCATCACAAAAACAAGAAAGCCGCCTGGTCCTTAATTGAGTAGGATCATGATGACAAAAGCCTGAAATGCAATGGAGTGATCGAGATCCTGGTACTCTCTCACAACCCCATAGATTAGACCTGTCCACTTCTGTCTCTTTTACTAGCCAAAATTTCATGTTTATAGTAGGACCTGCTTTAGTGGATTGTGCATAAGAGCTACATGCAGCATTGGACATTGTTCTCGTAAAAAATGCAACCACGTCTAAAGCTTGCCTAAGAACAACTCCATTACTCTTGAGTTGTTCATGTGTAAGGGATCTCTTTATCACAGCGCCAGCGCCAGCGCCATCATGCTCCCCCTTGCCATGGCCAGAGCCAAAAAAATTCCATGTCATCTCGTGGACAAAGGCTGAGCTTTTCCACACCACAGTTTTTGCATTGGCCCATCAAGCAGGTGTGTTTATGGAACATATCCCCCTCAGCCTTTGTACATACGCATGATTCCCACACTTCGTGATCCCTGAAAACGAGTGCTCAACGGCAAGACATTCTGCATTCACCCCATCTGATTTGCAAACATTGCATTCACATGTACATGACCTCCCATGAAAACCAAAAGCAGATGAGCGCATAACATTAAATGCATCTTTGAGATACATCAGTTTGATATGATAAACACAACAACAAGTATTTCGATCTTTCAACTTTCGCACGAACCAAGACTTCAGCTTCTCAAAGGACCTTTGCCCAATTGTCACATGTGGGTGGCTATCTTTAAACTTCAAGAAATACTCTGTCTGCTTGAAAAAAAAATGCATTAGAATTACATTTTGCTATATATCACACATAATAGCATAGCTACAGATGCATTGGTATAAATACACATAGCTATGCTACATAGCACAGATAATAGCATAGATAGATAACTCAGCTTTCATTACATGCTCAATTTTGTTATATAACACATAATAGCATAGATAGGGATTTTCAGCTATTATTACACACAAATCACACACGTCTTCTATATAGCACACATAGTGCTCTCATATTATAACACAATTCTTCTACATAACACACAAAAGAGAATAAACAGGGATATTGTGCTATTATTACACATATCACACTCTGCATAGCACACATAATAGCATAGACATGGATATCGTGCTACTATTACACTAACATCTTCTATGTAGCACACATAGTGCTCTCATAATATTATAAAATCTGATAGCACACATAATACCATAGATAGGTATATTGTGCTATTGCTATATAGCAGACATGATGTTGTCATACTCTGATAGAGTCCTGCTACATGGCACACATAATAGCATAGACAGGACCATCGCGCTATTATTACACATAGCTATGCTATATAGCACTCATACTGTAAGAAATACTATGACATAATAGCATAGATAGGGACATTGGCCTCTTATTACACACACTAACGCTATATGGTACACATAGTGCTCTCAATATGTAATATAGCTCTTTCACATACCACACATCATATCATAGACAAGAACATTGTGCTATTCTTACACACACTTTTACTGTATAGCACACATGTTGCTATCTTACTACAATAGAGTCCTTTTACATGGCACACTTATAGCATAGACAGGGACATTGGGCTACACTTGTGCAATATAGCACACATAATAGCATAGGTAGAGACAATGGACTATCTTGACACATTACTTGGCTACATATCACATATAGTAGGATGTACACAACTCCATAACACGCAATGGGTAGCTATTCATAAGAGTGAGATGTTTCACTTGAGAGTTATTCATTGTAAGAATGAGACATGTTTACCTGAGATTCATCAAGTAAGTGTATGGGATGCTCTTGATAATGTTTTCTGCCCAATCGTTTTTGACAAATATCTTTCTTGTTTGGAGACACCCTACTGTGCTCTATCCAAAATGTAATAATTGTCTGCTTCAATTCCTTCGATAAGGACCTAGCATTTCCAGACTTCCTTTTGCATAAGTCGAACCTCAGCGTACTTGACATAGGATCACTGTCAAGTCTACCCAAAGCTGAATATAAATTCCTTGGATGAACATTTAATAGCTTTGCCACTTTATGTAGAGTAACACCTCTACCTTGGCTCCCATTATCATGCACTAATCCATTCACCAGCATGTTGAATGTGCTTCATTTTAAAAACATTTCGTCAGCTGATTTTGGAATCTTTAATTCCTGTAAGGAGACCTTGAGTACAGAAATAAGGCCATTTGCAGGAAGATACAAATCTTCACAGAATGGCAAGATTCTATCATCATTGAAAACACCTTGAAGAATTCCATTCTTATCTTCTTTTCCATAACTATGCAACTGTCTCACAATGTGCTGAACAATATTCTGAATACTATGTTGCTTCTTGTCTTCCTTTGTGTGTACATCGACGTCCTCCCTATGACAATCTTCCCTATGACAATCTTTCGCTCCAATGTTGACGCTTGGCTGTACTTGCTTTCTTGCACGACATCGCTTTCTGTACTCACGTTTAGCCTGTGCTTCATACTTCCTCACTGCAATAATTTCATCCTCATTTAGACAAGCCTTTCTCTTGGAGTGCACCTGCATATGAATGGTGTCTATTCCATGTGCCTCATCATAAAATCCGTCGTCCACCATCCTGGAATAGTCTGCAGTAGTTTGAAATGAATGAAGTCGTACAAAACTTCCTGATTGTAATAGTGAACTGAAATCCAGTTGTGCTGCATTGTTGAGTTCAAGAAGCTCCATTGCTGCTTGTGAGGAGGTATGAGCTGGAACCAAAGCAAGAGGAAGGGAGTCTCCATCATCCATATTCTGAACAGGAGAGTAGGAGAGAGAGAGAGATGGAGATGGGCATTGGAGGCCATCTGAGAGAGAGAGAGAGAGAAAGGGAGAGAGAGGGAGAGGTCCACGCGTGCTAACCGCTCCATGTCTTTCAATCTGATTAGTGGAGTCGTGAAGTCAGTTATCTTACCTATATTATTTTAAAAATTATTGACTTAAAAGCCCAGCTATGGTGCCATCCATAGCATCATACTTGGTGTTTATGGACACCAAGTATTTAGACACCATTCTATGCTTTCACCCTTGACTTGTTGCCTTCATGTACGTGGAATAACTTATTGCATTCACTCTAGCACCTGTGTTGACCAAAGCATTGGTGCTATGATTGCTGAGTTGTACTTTGATGCGCAGGTCTATTCCGTCTAGCCAGTCATCATCTATTGAAATTGAATCTTTAGATAATTCCCATTGTCGGTCATCTATTTCCAGAGTGTTGATGGGAATCGGTATCTGTTGATTCTTGAGAGAAGCTTTTCGTTTGAGTACCCAAAGCCGAGCTTCCTCTTGGGCTTCATCAATAACCTGCTGTCGTTTAATCTTTCTTTGCTTGGCTGCATGCATTCTTTCTAGAAATTCATTGGTTAGCGGTAAATTGTAATTCTTTAAACGACATCCACTAATCCAATTAGCCATTGGTTCATCATCTAGGGTGGACACTTTTACTGCTCCACTTGGAGGTACATCTTCAATAATAAACGGTCTTTTTCCCTTTTTCTTAAACTTGGGAATGAGTTGCTTAAGGGGATAGACTAAAACTAAGTCCCCTTTCTTGAAGATTTTTGTGATTAAGTGAGAATCAAAAAACTATTTTTGTTTCTGCTTTTGTGCATAGATGTGAGCTACAGCAGTTAGCCTTTGCTCATCTAGATTTTTCAAATCTTCAAGTCTTTCTGACAATTCATGTCCAGTCCACTCAAGATTCTGTGCTACCGTTAATGTCAGCAATAGAAATTCTATTGGTAGTATGACATTAAGACCATAAACAAGGTTAAAGGGTGTAGCATTTAAAGCTATTTTGAATGAAACTCGATATCCCCATAGAGCTACATGGAGATTCATTTCCCAGTCTGTCGTTCCTGAACTGACTACTTTAGTCAGCACCGAGTTTATAATTTAATTTGTATGCTCAGTTTTTCCGTTTGCTTGTGGATGATAGGGAGCTGATTTGTTATGGATGGCCATAAACTCATTAAGCAAATACTCGATTACCTCATTGAGAAAATGAGTTCCCCGATCACTGACAATTTCTATTGGTAGTCCATATCTCGTGAATACATACTCATATAAGAATGCAGCAGTGGTTCATGCATCATCCTTTTGAGTTTCTTTCGCCTCGGTCCACTTGGTCAAATAGTCCGTAGCTACAATGATATATTGAGCTTGGGTTCTATAAGCAGGTGGCTGTATTGTCCCAAAAAAATCTATACCCCATTTTGCGAAATCTCTAGCTCCCATCATTGGTCTTAAGGGCATGCTATCTACGCGTGTTGGCATTTTTGCCGTTGACAAGCATCACACCTTCGAGCAGATTCTTTAGCATCTACAAAAAGTGATGGTCACCATATGCCTGCCACATCAAGATTTCTCTTGTAGTGGTCTCACTAGAAAAGTAATCTCCAGCTAATCCAGCATGTGCTTGTTCTATAATTGGAATATACTCGTCTTCATTTGCACAAAGATGCAAATGTTGATCCTTACCTCTCCAATAAAATTGGTTCCTAATAAGAGCATAGTCTCTTACTTCAGTTTCAATTGCTCTTTGATGGCTTTTACTCATATCCTCAGGAAATATTTGGCTTGATAAGCAAGTAAAAAGATAGTTACTCCACTGAGGGACAAGTGACATTTGAAACAATGTTACATGATGCATGGGTGTTTTTTTTTGACATTGAGGAAAATCCTTCACAAAAGATCGAACATCACTCCTCATAGTCGGCCAAAATACTCCAAGTCTCAAGATTGGTTGCATAGTTTGGTCTTCCTCAAAGTGAAGTCCTACTATGGTAACATGTGCTTGACTTAGGTACTGTTCTTTTTCTTCAGGATTAATGCATAAGAGAAATATTCCGTCTCGATTTCTTTTGTATAGCCTGCCAGCTAGTAATTGATACATAGCGGATTAATCGATTAATCTAATCGTGATAGGAAGTGGTATTTGTGAGTCCACTTGAGCGATTCTCATCAATGACACAATAATGTCTTTCAACCATCGAGGTATCATTTCCACAGAGAACAAATAGGCATCTGGTAGGTCGTCGTCTACTCCTTTAGGTGATTCTCCTGAAACAATCCTTGAAAAATGATTTGCTCGTTGATGTGTAGTGCCCTTTTTTACAACCACAGTGAAATCAAATTCCAGAAGAATGATGAACCATCTCACTATTCTTCCCGTATTGCATGGCTTGTTGACCAAATACAACAAAGCTTGGTGGTCTACAAAGAACACAAACTTGTTGGCTAATAGGTAATGTCTATACTTTTTAACGGCATAGATCATTCCTAATCCTTCCCTTTAGATGGTGATGTAATTCTTTTCCTCCATGTTCAACTGTCGGCTAGCATAAGAAATAGGAAAGTCAATTTTCCCGTCTCCTGGTTGAGATGGTATACAACCGATAGCAAAATTGGAAGCATCTACATGGACGTGGAATATCTTATTCCAATTTGGTGCTTTCAATATTGGTGCTAAGGTGAGAGCTTGCTTAAGCTTCATGAAGGATTCTTCACATGCCTCGGTCCACTCAAAGTGTGTAATCAAGCTATACATGGGTTTTGCAATTATAGCGTACATGTAGATGAACCGTCTTTAATATCCACAATGCCCCATCAAGGCTTGTACCCCCTTGACTCTTGTTGGTCTAAGAAAATCAGCAATGACATGAATTTTTTTAATATCAGTAGCTATGCCATTTTTAGACACTATATGTCCAAGAATTTTTCCTTGTCTACCCATGAATGTGCATTTTTCAAGATTTAAGCAAATCCTACAAAGTCTACATTTTTGAATATATTTTTGAGGTGTTCAAAATGATCATCCCGGATTGATGAATGTACGCATAGATCATCCATATATACTTCTAAGAATTTCCTAAGATATTCTTTAAAAGCATGGTTCATCAACCATTGAAATGTGGCTGGAGCATTAGTTAACCCAAACGGCATAAACGAATAGACAAAAATACCCCATTCTATAGCAAAAGAAGTTTTATGCTAATCTTTTTGGTCAATCAAAAGTTGATTGTATCCCGAAAATCCATCTAAGAAGCTGTAAGATTCTTTTCTTGCAACTCGTTCTAAAACATGCTCAGTTATCAGAAGAGGAAAGTTGTCTCTACTGGTAGCTGCATTCACTTTTTGAGATTAACATACACTCTTACTTTTCCATTCTTCTTGGGTACTACCACAATTGGAGACACCCAACCTGTGTGTTCAATTTTGTAAATAAATTTGGCTTCCTTTAGTCTTTCTATCTCTTCTTTTATCTTCATGGCAAATGTTTCATTATATGTGTATGGTCTTTGTCTACTTGGTTTCGCATCATGTCTCATGGGTATGGTATGTTGAGAGATTTTTGGATCAACACCCTTGAGATCCTTGTAAGACCAAGCGAAGATATCTCGGTATTCTTTTAGTAAGATTAGCAAAAGCTCTTCTTCTTCTTTTGTTAGGTTATTCACAATGTAAGCAGGTCTAGGCTCTTCTCCTGGTTCAGCCAGGTCTATCTTTTTAGCATTTTCAGGCCCTTCGTAGGACTCACCCTATTTACGTAGTTCCCTAACAGATTGTTTGACTATGATTTTTTGATCTTGGAGAGTATAATTTTTGTAATTGGATGGAACACTCATTACATCCTTACCATCCTCTTCCGTGGTTTCCATTTCACACGTATATATCTCTATTAGAGATTTTTTCAGCTCTTGATATTTCTTTTTTCGCTCGACTTGAGTCATGAGTGGTTTCTTATCCTGTGACTTTGCTTGAGTATCCTTCCTTGATTTTCTTGATGTTTTTGACATTTTTGAATTTTTGTTTGAAGGATATCTGCCCTTGATTTTGTCCTTGACACAATCATTTGCATCTATCTGCATTAGGAATTGTGTTCTACTAGAGACTGATGGCATAGGTCGCGTTTTCACGTTTTTGGTGTCTCTTTTTCGTCTATACCATTTTTGCCTTCTTGATTTCTAGTTTGAAAAGTCAAAAAACTTTTCCTCCCTTCCTTTTAACAGTAGCTTAGCTCTCATATGTTCTTTTTCTGACCTTGAACCTTCTAAGGTAGCTGAGTGTTCATCTAACTCATCTGTTGCATCTTAGTAGAGGTCTGAAAAGACTTGTTGAGCTTTCATTAAGTCCTTGGTGTTGGGTTTATGCTGGCCATGTCCGGCCGCCCATCTAACTGCTACTAACCCAAGTGTATAGTACACTTGAGCTACTCTTCAATATATGTGTACATTATAATTGGGGGCTTTAATCTTTGGCTCACCCCCTTCCATACGTGTGTCTGTGTGCTCTTTCTCCCTGCCCACAGCTTCTCCTTCACAGATCCTGCTTCTTCAATTGGTATCAGAGCGACAGGTGGGAGCAGAGAGTTCAGCCATAGCTTGAGCTCGGAGCTTGAGCGGAGTTGAAGCTCAAGCTTAGAGGAGGAGAAGAGAGAGGTCTGCACATCAGATTTGAGACATTGCAAGAGAGTAATGTGCTTGCAGATGGTTGTGTACTGGAGTGTGTGTGTGCTGTAAGTTTCAACACGTTTTAGTGTTCATTAAGAGAATTTCTGATAGAAGCCGTTTTTGGAAATTCTGTCCGTTAAAGCTACCGAAAACAGCGTTTTGCAACTTTTTTCCACTCACGTGCATCTACTAATTCCTCACCATTTGGAAGATACGTTTGATCAGGAGATTGTATGCAGACAACAACATGTTTCTTGCAGATCTGCATTCTACAGGTGTTTTGCCTCTTGTGTGAGGGCTTCCATAGCTCTTTCATTTCAGCTCCTACATCCCTACTCTACACAGGTTTCCGGCATCAGATTGCGTTTCGATAACGGCATCGACCCACAGAGTATAGGTTGCAGCATTTATGTCAGTTTTGATTCCAGTGGGAGCAGTTTATATGGGTACATGCATATTTTAACACTTTTTACAATGTTTGAGCTCTTTTGAGAGCAATTTGCCTCCCTGCAGGGATACTTTTTGGCATGCATCTGCTTTTGGCGCCTGTTTGTGCGCAGTGACAGCCTTGTACGTCTTTGTGGATACTGCCAGTGTACGTCTTTTGTGGAGCCATCTTTTGGCTAGTACGGCAGTCCCGGCCATTTCTGAGACTTGGTCCGGAAGATAGCCATTTCTGAGACTTGGCTATACGTTTTTTGCTGCATAACCTACGTTGTTGAGGGTCGATAGCGTGAGGTTTTCATTGAGCTGGGGTATTCTCAAATGTGGAGATACCTTCGGTGATACAGGTAGCTGGAGCATCCCTTATGAGGCCTCGCCATAGGATATGTATAGAGTGGTATAGGTGCTTTTGACGCCGAGTTGGCGGTCTATGGTCAGTTTGACTGTTGATGCGCCTCAGTTGGTCTCTATATAGTATGCTTTTGAGAGGCATTGCTCTCTTCTATGCTTTGTGAGTGACATACTTGGTCATTTTGTCTCGTATTTTGGTTGACATAGTCCCAAATACAAAGGAGACTCTGTCGAAATTTTCCCAGAATCTTTTGGTAGTTTTGTCACCATGTCTACTAGCAAAGAACGTGACATTTATGACATAAAGAAGTTTAATGGCACTAATTTTCAGCTTTGGAAGAACCAAATGCATGATGTGCTTGTCCAAAAGAAGCAAAAGTTGCCTATTACCTATGCGGCTAGAACTGAAGATATGCACATGACTTAGTTTCGGTGGGAGGAGCTTGATGAGCTATGCAGGTCTACTATTAGACTGCACGTTGGAGAGTCGGTGTACTTTTCAGTTGTAGAATGCGAGACTGCTCATGCTTTATGGCAGAAATTATGCGACACCTATGAAAGGGATACGGCTAGCAATAAGGTTTTCCTGATGCGAAAACTTTTCAACCTTCGTATGAAGGAGTCAGCTAGCATTGCTAGCCATATCAATGATTTTGATTCTCTTTTTTCCCAGATTCGTGCATAGCGCATGACCATTGATGATGAGATGAAAGCAATCTTTTTGCTTTGTTCGTTGCCACCCTCTTGGGATATCTTTTGCACAACTGTTAGTAACTCTGCTCCTAATGGTACGCTAAAGTACGATGATGTTACTAGTGCACTTTTGTCAGAGGAGATGCGTCGAAAGACCATGATTAGCTCGCATCATGGCAAAGCTCATTACGTGCAAAGGGATGATAAGAAACGTAAGGGCCGTTCTTCGCGATGTGAGTCCAAGAAAGAGGGCAATAGAGACGCATCAAAGGATAGATCAAAGTCTCGTGGTCGCCGCAATGTTCAATGCCATTATTGTGATAAGTTTGGTCACATAAAGAAGGATTGTTATGCTTGGAAGCGTGACAAAGGTAAAGGCAAAGGCAAAGACAATGATGATAAAGAGGAGAAACCAAAGAGTTCGGTTAAGATTGAAGAACTGAACATAGTGCAAGATGATTGTGATGCACAAGACATCAATATGTTGACTGAAAATAATGATGTATTTTATGATGCACAAGAAACTATATCTTTGCAGAGTTCTATGCCAGCAGAGCTACTTGTTAGTGGTGAAGTGTCCCATACATGGATTCTTGATTCAGGTGCTTCGTTGCATGTCACACCTCATAGGCATTGGTTTACTACATATGAGGAAACCATTGGCACTATTACGCTAGGTGACAGCTACTCTTGTGACATTGTGGGCATAGGTGATATTGCTATGGTTATGGCAAATGGGGTGAGGTTTACCATACATAATGTGCGTCATGTTCCAGCTTTGACACGAAATTTGATTTTGGTTGGACGTCTTGATGACTTGGGTTACAAAGTCACTTTTCATGAGCAGTCTTGGCGTATTGAAAAAGGTCATCTTATTTTAGCCCATGGTTCTAAAGTTGGTACACTTTATCCTCTTTATGTATCTGACAAGAACAGTGTTCTTTTTGTAACCGAGCTACCAACTGTTGCTTTGTGGCATAGCTGGTTAGGTCATATGTCAAAGAAGGGAATGGAAACTCTTTCTCGTTTGGGCTACTTACCGTCTTTATCATTTTCTGATTTTCCCTTTTGTGAACACTGTCAATATGGTAAGCAAACACGAGCACATTGTTCACAGTCTTTTGACAAAGAAAGAAAGCCCTTAGAGCTTGTGCATACTGATTTATGTGGGCCTATGCCTTCTAAATCCCATGGTGGTGCGTCCTATTATGTTACATTCATTGATGATGCAACACGGCATGTTTGGGTCTATGCCATGAAGTCTAAAGATGAGACTTTTTCTTGTTTCAAAAAGTTCTTATCTAGTGTGGAAACTAAGTCTGAACATAAATTGAAAGCTTTACGCTCAGACAATGGTGGAGAATATGTCTCTAAAGAGTTTTCAGACTTCTGTTCAAGTAGGGGAATTAAGCGCGAGTTTACAGCTCCTTATACCCCTGCACAAAATGGTGTTGCCGAACGAATGAATAGGACCATTCAAGAGAGGATTATGTCTATGCTATCACATGCTAATTTACTGCAAGCGTTTTGGGCTGAAGCATTATACACTGCTGTGTATTTGATCAATAGATCACCACATGCTTCATTACAGTTTCGTGTACCTTTGGAGTTATGGTTAGGACATAAGTTGTCTTATGAAAAACTCCGTACATTTGGCTGTGAAGCTTATGCACATGTACCCAAGGAGTTGCGTGCTAAGCTTGACCCTAAGTCCAGGAAATGCATCTTTATTGGATATGGTGTAGATGGTCAATTTGGCTATCGTTTATGGGATCCAGAAAGCCGATCAGTAATCCGTAGCAGTGATGTTGTCTTCAATGAGACCAAGATGCATAGGCAGCCAACGAAAGAGGTTGAATCCCGGAAAGTGACGTTTTCCGATGTATCACCTCCTACACAGATAGCTCCAGAGCCAATTACTACACAGGCTAGTACAAGCTCTGATCAGCCAAGGAGATCTCAAAGAGTCTCACATCCGCCAGAACGGTTTGTTCTAGGCGTGGACTTTGTGTTGCTGATAGATAGTGGTGAGCCTTCTTGTTACAAAGAGGCTATGCTAGCCAATGATAAGGTTCAGTGGGAACATGCTATGAAGAGGGAGCTATCCAGTATTGCAAAGAACAAAACATGGGAACTTGTTCCATTGCCAAAAGGTAGGAAAGATTTGCCTTGTAAATGGGTTTACAAGAAGAAGATTGCATCCAATGTTGAGAATTACAAAGCTCGTTTAGTGGCCAAAGGTTTCAAGCAAGAATATGGTGTAGATTTCCTGGAAATCTTTTCTCCAGTGGTCAAGATGACGACACTAAGAATGTTGCTTGCTTTGGTTGCCACTGAAGATATGGAGCTTGATCAAATGGATGTCATTACAGCTTTCTTACATGGTGATCTCGAGGAAGAGATTTATATGCAGCAACCTGAAGGGTTTGTGCTAAAGGGCAAGGAACATTTGGTCTGTAAGCTTTTGAAAAGTCTCTATGGCTTGAAGCAATCATCCAGACAATGGTATCAAAAGTTTGATGCATTTATGCGTTCCCTAGGCTATAAGCGCAGTAATGAGGATCCATGTCTTTACGTGAAAAGACAACCAAATGGACAACTTATTATGCTTATCCTTTATGTAGATGACATGCTTATTGCTGGTCATTCTAAGAAGGACATTGCTGACTTAAAAACCAAGCTGAAAAATCAATTCGACATGAAAGATTTGGGTGAAGCCAATCACATTTTGGGTATGCGCATTACTCGTGATCGTAAGAAGAGGTTGTTGTATGTGCACAAGGTTCTTGATCGTTTCAACATGCAGAAGGGGAAGGCTTTGAGTACTCCATTGCCTGCATACTTGAAACTTAGCAAGAAAGACTGTCCCAAATCTGTTGAGGAAAAAGCTGCGATGGCTAAGGTTTATTATGCTTCAGCTTGTGGTAGTCTTATGTATGCCATGGTGGCTACAAGACCTGACATTGCACATGCAGTGGGAGTTGTCAGCAGATTTATGTCTAACCCTGGTAAAAAGCATTGGGATGCTGTCAAGTCGATTCTCAGATACTTGAGTGGCACTGCAGATAGACATTTATGCTATGGTCATGGAGAGTTATCCATTAAGGGATATGTAGACAGTGATTATGCAGGCTGTGTTGACAGTTGCAAATCAACTACAGGTTGGATTTACACATTTGCTGGTTCTGCCATTTCTTGGAGATCAGTTCTTCAAGATTGTACATCCATTTCCACTACAGAGGCAGAGTATGTTGCATTGAATGAAGCATGCAAAGAAGCTATTTGGCTTGCTCGCCTAGTGCAGGATCTTGGATTGAAGCAGTGCTTACCAATTCTTCATTGTGATAGTCAAAGTGCTATTGCCTTGGCTAAAAATCCAGTGTTTCATTCCAGAACGAAACACATTGATGTGCACTATCACTTCAGTCGTGAATGCCTGGCAAACAAGAGCCTTGATTTAGTGAAAATTCCTACGTCAGAAAACACAGCGGATGCACTCACCAAGAGTTTCTCCAACCATCAGTTTCAACATTGTCGTGAGTTGATGGGCATTGGGTAAGATAGAGACTTACTCATTCATTCTCTCTTTTGGCCTCTCACATTGGCCATCAAGTGGGAGATTGTTGGGTTTATGCTGGCCATGTCCGGCCGCCCATCTAACTGCTACTAACCCAAGTGTATAGTACACTTGAGCCACTCTTCAATATATGTGTACATTATAATTGGGGGCTTTAATCTTTGGCTCACCCCCTTCCATACGTGTGTCTGTGTGCTCTTTCTCCCTGCCCACAACTTCTCCTTCACAGATCCTACTTCTTCACTTGGGTTCCTCATTTTTGTCTTCAATGTTGAGGATTGAAATCATTTGGATAGGAATTATATCATAGCCATCCTCATTGCAAAATTGAGTAGGCATAGACGTATTCACACATACATCCATTGTCGCTAAAATTTGAGTCCACTCAAATGGCTCAAACAAATACTCTGAAAAGGCTTCAGGTACATAGGCTTTGTCTGTGTAGTCCCTTTCTATGATACATTCTTCTCGTTTTAAACTCTCATTTTTTGAAGCTCCACACATCCAAATAGGAGTGTCTTTGTTTAACTAGGATGGAAGCTTAGTTTCAGTCAAAGAGACTGAATCAAACTCTTGTATGAGTGTTTTCAAGACATCTCTATAAGTGTGATCTTTTAGATTTACTCTTGTTATAGATCCCACTTGCTTCAAGTACAGATAATTGTTTCCCCAATCTTGGATCAGTTGTACCTGTCGCATGAAAGGTCTTCCCAATATGATTTCATAATTGAGTTTTTTTCCAAAGTCTACTATGGCAAAAGTGTGTTGATATTCAATTCCACAGGAACTGACTATCAACTTTTCAAGCAGCCCTAATGGTCTCTCAATGTGTTTGTCAGCCAACTGCAATTTCATTCGAGTTTGTCTAATGGCTGGTTGTCCCCAAGATTCCCATACTGCTTTCGTGGTTATGGCTATGCCTGCTCTACTATCCAGTATTGCCATGGTTTCAATGTCATTATATTTCACAGGAAGGGTGGTGTTTCCTTCTTTCCCTTCGTAATATTCTCCGACTTTGTTCATGGGAACAGATCGAATCTCTTTGTTGTGCATTTTGTTTTTTAGTTTTTCTAAATTTTTTGAGATTAACCCCATTATCCCCACCTTCTGTAGGGTTTTCTGTAGATCATTCCATAAATATGGTCTAAATTTTAACAGTTCTCCCAAGGTAAGAGTGCATTGGATGGGTGTAGACATGATTGAATGAATGTTGTCTACTTCTAGGGTCTGTTCAACTCTTTTTACTTGAGTGGTCTTACACACTATGGATTCATCTTCGTTATCTCCCAAGTAAGAAGGTAATGTTTTCAAGGTCAATGGTTTCAACATTCTTGAAGCTTCAGATCCGCAATCCCCGTACAAGGATTGTACATCCATGTTCATATCGGAAGGTAGGTTATCCAACCAAACTTCCTCTATAGGAGTTGACTTTAGAGTTAGGCTCCCATCATTGATCTCTCTAACTTTTTCCCATAAGTGTCCTGGCCAGTCTTCCTCTACGAATGGAATTCCGCCTAAGGCATCTTTGGTGTCCGACCGGCACTATAAGTTCTGGTTCTTTTGTTTCAAGGTGGGGTTCTGCCACCACATTGGATTTTTCTTTAGTGTCTCTTACCACAATCTCTTCAAGTTTTGTGATACTTTCAAGCTTGGGTTTTTGTTTTTCCAGCATTTCTTGCGTGATTCCTACCAAATTTTGATAAGCTTCCATCTTAGCTGCTTCCATGTCTGGAGAAGGATAGTTTTTCCATTTGTTTTCCATGTTTTGGCCTGCTTTAAGTCCTTCTTGGTAGGCTTCCAAGGCAGCATTAATAGGCTCAAATTTTTTATCAAACAACCAGAATGGATCCTCCAGATTTCACGGTTGTTTCCTTGATTTCACTTCCAGTTTCTTTCGAACTTTCTTGAAATAGCTTTTTTGCTTTTTCCTCGATTTCAACCTGTTGTTTTTGTTTTCTCGTCTCATATCTTTTGCTTTGGCTCCTTTTGATTCTTTGAGAGGAAACTTTTATATTTTCTGAATCATCAGAGGAGTTGTGTTTCTTTTTCTTGGCTTGGGCTCTAGTGATTACCTTGATTAGAACAATCGGTTCATTCTCTGATGAGCTACTAGGTATCACTTGGACAATCTTCCGGAAAGTGTCCTCCCTTTTTTAGGACAATCTTTCAGAAAGTGTCCTCCCTTTTTGCAACATTGTATGCAATAGGCTTCAACTGGCTTGAGGTTTTTGTCAGGATCTGGACATTCATTTTTGCAATGATCATGTGCACCACAATTGTGACAGTTTCCCGTTCTTGGCTTAATCATGGGTCTTACCATGGGAGGTCTGACACCTTGATTAGCTACATAATACATTGGTGCGAGCTCTGGTGGAGCATAAGTCACGGTTTCTTCCATTGGTGGTGGAAGTGAATTATACCAATCTCCTTCTACATCACTGGAGATGGACTAGGCTCTGCATAGGGTGTAACAAGTACTAATGCTTGTTCATCTGTGACTCCTTCAGAGTGCATGCACTTTATAGGCACTGCATTATGTCCAAGGTACGGAGGTTGTTGTCCCAATACAGGTTGAGGTCTTTTCATACCCATTGGTGGTATTTGAGCTTGGGCCATGTTAGATTGATATCTGTACATGGGTTGTCCTTGTGGCATCATGGGCAGGTACTGAACATTCCCATCATACTTTGGTCTAAAGTAGCACTCGTGGGTCTCATCGTTGGTTCATTTACCCTAAATTTCACACCATTTTTGTGGCCTAATTGGTTGTCCTTGTTGAGGTATCCCTTGTCCTGGTCCCCTCATAGGTGCTTTTTGCATGTTGTTCATCATGTCGTTCATCCTTTTGAGCATATCTTCTATGGATGAAAGTGGTGCTATAGCAGCCGTTCCCACTGGTGCTGGTTTAGTGGATGTTGTTTTCTCACTTTGGTTATCCTTAGGGACATCTTCTTTGTTAAAAATATTACAATTATCTTCTAAGTCAATAGCATCTGACACACACTCTTCTAGGGTTGTATGCTTTTTACTATAGAGTATAGCATAAAGTTCTTTGTTTAACAGTCCCTCTAGAAACAAAGATACGAGTTGTTCTTCTGCAGGTATCTCTAGCCTTGGGCATCTGGCAATGTATTGTATTATCCAAGTTGCACAATTCCTAATAGACTCACCATGTTTCTATTTATAGCTGTAGATTTGTGCTACCGTATTATGTTTGATCCCCATTTTGGAACAAGCAGCTACAAATCCTTGAGCTAATGTGCTCAAGTCCATGATTGACCTTGGTGGAATGTTTTGGAATCATGTCAATGTTTTTTTTTCTAATGTCATCCGAACCCCTCAAATTGAGTATGGAAATTGATTATACGTTCTGCTCTTAGCACTTGCTTAAAGATTGCTAAGTGGTCATATGGATCCCCTGATCCACTGTATTTTTTGACCCATTCGCGTCTGTTTGGTTCAACTCCCAGTCTCCTGGGAGTTGGTCCTGCTCCGAGTCCTTCAAATCAGTCTGTTGAAAATAGTGACTCATGTAGCCCTAGATTGGCCTTAGTGTCACCCGGTTTTCTACGTGATGAGGTGGTTTCTGGTTTCTTAACATTACTCTTAGATGATCTCTCACGGCGTTCATCTCTTGAAATTGTTTCTGGTCCTTGTCCCAATATCCAATCCCTTATGAAATACCCTTGGTATTTGGTTTGTTCTACCTCCTCAAGAATCATCATAACAAATTTGTTGTTATAACAATCCCTAAGCAGGTAGGTTGGTAGGTCTACTAATCCCTTATCTTTGATCTTGAAGATATAGATGATCTTCATGGCCGTTAGTTGTCTTGGTTTGGCATGCGCAGTCCACAGAAGATCTTTTATGTTTCTATCTTCCCAACAATAGACTCCAATCCTAGGATTATCTATACTAAGCCGTTTCAAAGGCTTCAAATCTACTTAATCGTATCCCTCTAATTCTAAAGTTGGTGGTCCTTCTTTTGCTGACATATCTGTGATTATGGTGTTTACTTATATGCCCCATTTGTCTACCACATCAAGGTTTTCGACTTGTACATACTGAGTTTTGTTTCTGTCCATGTACATTTTTCCTTGTTTGTTTGCCCTAATCTCTTCTTCGAACTCAATACCATGGTCATCAATGTGAATAGCATACTCCTCCTTAGGGTCCAAGTAAACCTGGGCTCCATGGAGATTAGTCTTGTAAAAACAGAGTATATGCTTATAGCGCATTGTCGTTCCGGTTTCCGAGTGAGTCGAGTTAGAAGACATTTTAGATGTTGAATCTGACAAAGTGTCTGAGACTTCTTCAAGAATTGTGTGCAAGGAATTGCCTTGATTCACGCTTTCTTTGGTGGATACTCTACTGGAGGTTTCTCCGAGTATGCCCTGATTTCTTAGTACACGACCAGGTCTAAGGTTCATATGGACTTATGAAGCCCTGGTTAGAGTACTTACCTTTGGATTGACTTGTCGTCAATTTCCACTTGATTTGATTGCAATCTCTGCTGTCAAGCCACCGATTCCTCGTCTGCAACTTGATTCCTGTACAATTTTGATCAAGTTAGCTATTCTTCCATAAAGACAGTAGAGTTTTTGCTAACTCTTGTGATTGGTCTTTGTGTATCACCTTAAATTGAGCTATGGGAGTCAAAAATTGACTTTCAGATTCGAATTTAGCAAAAAATCAAAGGATTAATCTGCAACATGGAAAGTGAGTGAACATGTACCAGTTTTGATCCGATTGAACCCAAAATTGCCCGGTGGCTTTTTTATTATGTTAGTCTAACACTGTACAAGTTCAAAAGTCAAAACTGATGTCCCTGGATAGCAGTAGTAAATAATCGTGATTATTTACTTTTGCTAGTTTTTTACACTTTTAGGATTGGTTTGGCTAGTGTACAACTTGTTAAAGTCCCTCGACAAGTTTCATCAAGTTTGGACAAAATCTGATCAAGTTTATTAATTGTTTGGTGTCTGCAGACTCTGATTTCAAAAATCTGGCTTAAGTCTCACTTTTTTGATCCAAATTCCACCAAAATTGATTTGTGAGGTCTACTTGGTATGCTTGACCTTGTGGTATACTCACATTTGCAAAATTATCAATTTTTGAAGCAGATGTAAATAATCATGATTATTTACTCCAGCTATATTTTTGCAACATTTTGTCACAACTTTGATAGAGATCTGTTAAGCACCTCAAGTTAAGGTCACTAGACAAGTTTCATCAAGTGTAGACAATTTCTGGTCAAATGGTCATCAATTATCTGTCCGCAGACTAACTTTGTAAATTTGGTCACAATTTTCACTCCACTGATTCAAATCTTACCAAATTTGGTTTATGGGCTTATTACAACATGGTAAAACTAGTGGTATGCTAACTTGGTCAAAAAAGTTGAAAAATGGGGCATATGTAAATAATCGCGATTATTTACAACTGACAAGTTTTTGTATCTTTTTGGTCAACTAAGCATGTACACATGTTTATCACGTCAATATAAGCCTATGAATCAAATTTCAACAAGTTTGGACAAATTTTTTCCCAATTTACACTCAAGATTCAAAAAGTCAATACAAACTTTAGCTTTTACCCAGTTTTTTGCCAGTTTGGTGATCCAAATCTTTTGGACCTTCAAAAGTTGTTTCTACACATGCAATGAGTCAATGATATGAACCTTGGTCAATTTAGAGCAGAAATTTAATAATCGTGATTATTAACTTTAGGCTTGGAACGAACACTTTTTTGCAATTTTTTCAAAGACAGTCTTTACATGAGCTATTTTAAGCCTATGAATCAAGTCAAAACTTAATTTGGCCTAAAATATCAAGGAAAAGTAAATAATCTGAGTTTTGGCCAACTCTTGAAATTTTTACCTCGAAGTGACCTTGAGCTTACCAACTGTTTCAGACAACTTTTAAGCTTACTCTCCAATCAGATTGAGTGGTTTCGAGTTTTTTCGTGCTATTTCTAGCCGTAGATTTGAAATTATGCAACTTCCAATAACAACTCACACTTGATTCTTTCAGAGAGAGCAATGTTCTAAAATACACCTCGGATCCTACTTACCCTACTCCTAGATTCTCATGCAATGGGGTTGTGGAAAGTGTCCACAAACACTCGTTTTCTTGTCTTTTATGGTTTTTTGAGCACTGATCTTAAGACTTGTCTCGTCTACCAATCATCCTCAAAATCCTAATATATTTCTACAATCCTACAATCCTAAAGGCACTCAGCAAGTACGATTACTTCCAAGCTACCTCTACACAGCAAAAGATGACAATCTTAAGCTATGCGGTTTCTAAAAGAAAATTTTGAACTCTAGGTGATCCTAGAGGAAGTTAAAGGACAACTTCACAAGACGCTCATGTTTTTCCCTAGTTTAGGTCTTTTCGATCCCCGACAGCAGTGCCAAATGTGGGCCACATGTTTAACCTCACCATCCTATCTTATTGCAGTATTAGCGAGAATCACGATTAAATTTTCAATCCATGGGACAAAGCTGACTCGACTAGTGTATAGAGGCTACAAGAGGTTGTCAATATCTTGGAAAACAACTAAAAACTTGCATCTAACTCAAGTTATACTCAAGTGACTGAAATCACCAAAAGCCAATCACTCATCGACAAACAAATCACATCCGTTACAGCATCAAATGACATCCAAACGTAACAAAACTTCTAGGACATGTTTATAAGACCTAAGCACACATGCTTATGGTCTCAAATCCCACTTTAGGTCAAGTTTCAAAATTGTGATTATTAACAGCAGTGGATTTTTGACCTAGTGGTTTTCGACCCAGAATGCATCTAAATGCTTAGAAATGATGTCCCAATATCCCAGATATGCTTAGTTTTTGATTTGACAATGTAAATTCCTAGCTAAGATGAAATTAGGCCACGGGTCGGCGATGCCAAAAGCTACGAAATACTGTGATGTGTTTACGTCAATGCTAGAGCTCTTACCTGCGGTTGTAATGCAACAAACGCGATTGCAATGTGACAACGGGGAAGGGAGTAGGAAGCACGAGAAGGAGAGGAGTGAGCGCCGTTAGCTCACACTGTGTATTTTATTATCCAAAAACTTATAAAAAATTTACAAAAATTGGCCTATATACCTTAGCCAAGGTTTTTGGTGGTCAAAACTAATAATCTGGGAGTTTTACCAAAGATGGGTAATGATAGGTGATACAACCTGGAAGCTTGTAGCCCCGGATCATTCATTATAGAGTTTATCTGAGAAAATAAGAGTTACAACATTCCCGATTTATCAAAATAATAAGTGTTTTACAAAGAGAACTCCGAAAAATGGTATCCGTGTTAGCTTGCTGCTAACAGGGTTGCTCGTGGCTGTATGGATTGCTGTGTAATGTACCCAACATTTTTCAATAAACACTATTTCATTTAATTTGCAAAAATGTTTAAGGTTCACATTCTATTAAGTCATAGAGCGTTCTAACGAAACTTGAGAATAAAGAAAGACCATCTATCATGTCATTAAATCTAATATCTAACTTTACCAAATGATATTCTCATATTAAACTGATCATTTAATGTGGTAGAATAAACGGGAACAAGAGTTAGAATAGAGACATGTGCTTCTATACCTATCTCAACACGGGACCAAAAGGAGAGATGGTTGCATCTCAAGACGGGTCTAAAAGGAGATGTTCTACCAAAGAGCAATGTGTAATAAGTGCTTCTTGACTTATCTCAGCAGGGAACCAAGAGGAGAGATGGTTACATCTCAATATGGGTCCAAAAAGAGATAGTCTATCAAAGAGCAACGTGCATCTAATGGAGATTAAAAGACCTTAGGGCTAGCTTCATTAAAGACCTCCAATAGTTAGTGTTAAAAGTCCTTTGACCTTAGGCAAGCTAGGGCTAAGCTTGAGGTGGGAACCCGACCTAAGCTTGAGATGCTTGTCGTGCTTGAAGACTAAGGTGCTTGAGGTGCTTGTCATGCTTGATGACTAAGGTGTGTGCTTGATGAATAAGGTGCTAAGGTGCTTGAGTCAAAAAGAGACCCTACAAACTTAATGATGAAGGTGCTTGAGAAGCTTCCCATGCATGGGGGCATAAGGTGCTTGAGTCAAAAAGATACCCTACAAACTTAATGAGAAAGGGGCTAGAGAAGCTTCCCATGCATGGGGAGTGAGGTGCTTGAGTCAAAAAGAGACCCTACAAACTTAATGAGGAAGGTGCTTGCGAAGCTTCCCATGCATGGGGGGTAAGGTGCTTGAGTCAAAAAGAGACCCACAAAATTAATGAGGAAGGTGCTTGAGAAGCTTCCCGTGCATGGGGGGGTAAGGTGCTTGAGTCAAAAAGAGACCCTAAAAACTTAATGAGAAAGGTGCTTGAGAAGCTTCCTATGGATGAAAGTCCCAAAGTTAGGGGAATGTTTGACTTAACCTTTCACTCACCCAAAGGGCACCGCTTTTCTCAAAGGGCACATGGGACACATGTCAGACTCTCCCTATGCTTAACCACATGGTGTGCTTGAATGCTATTGGTTGGGCTAAAGAGGGGTCCAATGAGCTTCTAGTTCCATCCAACAAATATCTAGATATTTTCAAGCTCTCTCTCTCTCTAAGGGGTAAGGAGGACACTTGTCCAAAGACTACCCATGTAATTGAATGCGTGTTGCATGTGATTGGCTAGGGGGGAGAGGAGTCCAATGAGCTTGAAACATGTGTAAAAGCTACAACACGCCCCAAGCAAGCAAGGGCGGTGCTGGGGGGATATACACCACACACACACACACACACACACACACACACACACACACACACACACACACACACACACACACACACACACACACACACACACACACACACACTCATTTTGTGAATTCATTCTCACTTGGTGAAGTTGAGGAACTTCACCTGCTTCTCCAAGCTTGTGAGAAGTGAGAGCCTACACCAATACTCTTGGCTATGGAATGCAAATCCAACCAAGAGCCATGCTTCAATGCTTAAGCTTGCCATCTTCTCCATCTTCATTACCATGCTATTATGTATGCTAGCAAGAAGAGTGATGATAAGTGAGGAATTATTTCTTTCTCCTATGGAATGTTTCTTCTTCCTCTTCCCTATCCTCATTCCCCGCTAGCGCTCTCCACCTTTGAAGGTGTTTGAGGCCTTGGGACTGAGGCTTGGCATAGTTAATGCTTTCTACAAAGTTTATGTTATGCTTGTGATGCATGAAGATTTCCATCTTCATTGCATCACCTAGGTCACAAGAAAGGATCACAAAGATTGTATTATACCAAGTCTCTCTTGATGGGAGAAACTATAATACAAATGCCTATTGGAGGGGGGACCGGCTCCATATGAATCCGGTCCTCAACTATTGTCATGTTCTCTAAACTCTCTCTCTTGCAAAGTATTGTTCATGCCAAGTTAACTAAGTACCATGTTTATGTTGCTACCATCAATTAAGTTCACCCGCTATGCTCACAAAGTAATCTCACAAAAGTGCTTCACCTAATTTCCTAATTCTGCTACTCTCAAAGTTCATAGGCCATTTCCATTACATATCAAGTCGCCCCAATCTTCTGGGATTGGGGAACTCACTATTGGTATCAGAGCCTTAGGTTTAAAGTTTGGTTTCTTAACCGTCTGCACTATTCTAGAGCTTGATTGCATGAATACTTTTCTTGAATCTATTATCCTATCTATTTTGTAGCACAAGTTTATCGACACCAACTATTTAACTATCTTCAAAGCAATATATCACACTCCTTGCCAATCACCAATATTCAAATTTTGAGAGAACGTGTTCCACATCCTTGACAAGGTTTTTGCACCTCACATCAATTTTGACCCACCAAATACATGGTTATATACAAGTCGTTGGGTTCGTGGAACAATCTTTGCTATCCGAGCATGTCACATTGAACACTTGGAGATTGATCTACATCGAATCAAGTGGGCTGAAGACTTGAAGCTGATTCCACACTTTCAATTTTATGAAGCACCATTGACTGTCATGGCCCTTGATGGAGTCACAATTCGTAATCGATGGATCTATGTTCAAAGTGACATCAATTATCCCTGCCAATTGAGTTGTTATCGATAATCACACTTGACCAACCTTCAAGGAAAAATTTTTCATTGGCTACTCCGAGCTTCCTCTTGTGTTTTGTTTCTTACATCCATGTCATAAACCACCCAAGTTTTATGACATGTCAGCTGATGTGTATTACAGTTATGATTGAAACCTCTATTATATGTTCTCTTTGGTAGACTCCTATATGAATTTATGAATAGTAATGTTTTGCTTTAAAAGAATTGTTTGACTAATTAAGTCATGAGATTGATATAAGCTATGACTGGTTAAGTCATGTGATTAAGTTTTAATCGACTGAATAAGTCATGATTGGTAAAGTCATGTGGTTGACCTTTTCGTGGGTTGGATATGTCTAAGTCTAGAAAATACCTTAGTATTTTGAGTTATTATGAATATTAACACTAATATATGTGTACACCCAGGAGAACCCTCAAATTACTCCTATTAGAACGATGCTATGTATATGGAGATTCAGGAGAAGAAGTTATTGCTCAAACAAATGCAACCACCTTATTTTAAAGGAGAGGGTGCTGATATTGAGAAGGATGTAAAAGTATGGATCGAAGCTATGGATGATTAATTCTTGGCTGCAAAGACCGCACCCTACAAACAAAGCGATGCTAGGGATGTTTTGCCTCCCCGATGAAGAAAAGTTGTGGTGGAAACAACATTGCTATTGTTGGAATTAGGGTTGCGGGAAAACACACACAGCTTGGAGAAGACGAAGGAAGATCAAGGCACATAATAGAGAGTATATTACTTAGTGTGCAATGGAAAGATAGATAGCCCTAGAGTGATGGGAGTATATACAATGCATGGGGGAAAAAACCTCCTAAAGAGGGAAAAAATACCCCGACGGTCCTAGTGTGTTCACACACATCACGACCACATGTATATGGTAACAAATCCCCCTTGGGAGTGATGCAGTGAACGAGGGCTGGCACGAAGAGTAAAGGGAAGTGCCATGTCCTGAGGACATGATCAATCCACAAAGGGGAGCAAGCCCAAAGCTTTGCAAAAAGCTTCGAGCTTCTCATGAGACAATGCCTTTGTGAAAAGATCTACAAGGTTGTCCTGGGTTGGCACATAAGCCAAGCTCATCTCTCCTGCTGAGAGCCTCTCCCTGACATAGTGGTAATGTGCCTCAATGTACTTTGTGAGAGCATGAAAAAATGGGACAAAGGTGCATCCAATTTACTGTCACGCAAAGTGTGCACCAACCATTTTGGCATACCTCTAGCGTGCTCATTTTTAGCCCTTTCCTCATCAAGTACATTATGTACATCTGCATCAGTAATAGGCTGATCTGTAACATTTTCAGAAACCCCCATAGGCTGTACATTTGCCTCATTGGAGCTTACATTCGTATATCAACCATTGAATAGTGTTAACCCTCACGGCTCACGGACACCCCATCACCTACGACGGACGTGTATTATGTATTTGGTAGAGTCAGGTACCGGGCTTGTCGGACCATTAGGAAAAGGGTAAGAGTGATCGCCGATGAGAGGCGCACTCTAACTGGGACATTCAAGGGATTAGTTGGCTAAGCATGGGCGCCCAAGTGTGAATGGGGTGAGCTCATATAAAAGCCAACTAAACCTAAAATTCACTCATTCTCTCATTTGTGCAATAGAAGAGTGCTCTTGCTCCATCTCCATCTTCTTCTTCTTCACCTCCTTGTGTGTGTGTGTGTGTGTGTGTGTGTGTGTGTGTGAGAGAGAGAGAGAGAGAGAGAGAGAGAGAGAGGGAGAGTGTGTGTGCGATCGAGCATTACGAAGGCACGACGGCGGCGAAGCGGTTGAGCGCGGCACGACTGCAGCTTCTTCTTCATCGCGGCGAGGAATCCACCACGAAGGCGAGCGTAGAGCGGTGAGTGACACACCCTTTGCTCTCTTGAGCTTGCTAGTTTAGGCTTGTTGTGTGCTTGGAGCCGTCTGCGGCTCGCACACGGTGTATCGGCAAGTCCCTTGCTTCGACAGTGCGACAAGGAGCGCACATTTTTTGCGCCGCTGCCGGGGATATGCCCTACACTAAGCTCGGTTAGCACTTTACGCTTTCTTGTGGTGCAATCTCTATCATAGGAAAGGCACGGAATGAGTGTGTGTAGTTGTGTGGAGATTTCTATTTTTTGCGTTTTCTACGTTTTCTGGTTTGCACTGCACAGTTAGCATTTCTTGCGTTTTTGCATTTTTTGCATTTTCTGGGTCTGTCAAGTTTCAATTTCTGCATTTTCTGCGTTTTCTGTGTTAAATTTTCTGTCAAGTTCCAATTTCTGCAATTTTCTGTGCTTTTTCAATTTTCTGCATTTCTTGCGTTTTTTCAATTTCTGCAATTTTTGCATTTCTGCATTTTCAATTTCTGTATTTTCTGCATCAAAGATTTTTTTTTTTAAAAAAATAAAAATAAAAAAAATTCGGAAAATAAAAACGTGAGTGGGCGGTTAAATTTTCAAAAATAAAAAACGTGAGTTTTAAAACGGACGGGTTGGTTTGTATAAAAGATAGATCGGGACCGGGATCATTTGCCCAAGCCCAAGCCCAAGCCCAGGCCCAGGCCTCAGTCCTCAGTCTTATGATATATACTAGACTCACTCTTATATATATACCCTACCTCCTCAAGAGGGAATGAGAGCATGTGGGACAAGTCCTCCACTCTCCTCCCTTCTCTTCCCACTTGCACCCTTAGACTTTCTAGTTTGGGCCTAGTTCCCTACTGGAAATTGACAGTTTTAGGGATTCCGAGGGCATAGAGTGACCAAACGGAGGGCTGTAAAGCACGTCACGACCCTCTGACCGAGACGCTCGTTTTGAGCTATCATACGCTCTATTCTATAGCCGGGTGGTCAGAAAAAAAAGGACCAAAAAGTCAAATTAAGGAAAGACTTGGGTTGCAAACACCCAAAAATACTAGGTGAGCAGCCTTCACGGGCACTCACTGACACCTTAGGGTATCAAAAGCACATGCACTTACGCTCTGGACGAGTGTTAGAGCACGATCACATTGGTAGTGCCTCTGTTCATACGGACACCCATTACCCATCCACGATAAGCTCTAGACCCTCAGCGGAGACACAAGGTAGCACCACCCAAGACCCTAAAATAGCCGCTAGTGATTCCTCCTCCGACGCAGAAATCATGGAAGCATACCCTACCCAAAACACTGAGAGAGAAGGCCATGCACCTCCCGAAGCTCCACAACCTAGTACTAGTATGTTTAGCCGTTTCATGGAAACATTAGGTAGAGCTACTCGCTCGGAACCTGATGCAAATGAAGCACACGAAGGGGGTGGGGAAGTGGACTCTCCTTTCACATCGCACGTGGACCCCACCCCCCCAAAGAGTGTCCATGTGGATATCCTACCAACTTCTTCCCAAGAAGGCCCTGTTGAGTTGCCTCCTTCAGAAGTTCCCTCTAGAGTACCGTTGGTGACAAGTAAAACCACGGGGAGCAACATTGCTTCTACCTCACAAGAAACCGTTAACACGTCGACTCTAGAAGGATTGTTCATTAATGATCATTGGACATACGACCTCCACACTGAGGTGTTGACGGATCTACACTCTGGCCACGCCTACCATGTAGGATGGATAGAGATTGTACAATCCACCTCTAGTGCCACGAGCATCGAAGATCAACAGAAAATGATCTGTAATGTTATCCATGGCAGGCAAAACCGAGGGGTAAATATACTCTCAACTGGCCCCATGAGATTTTTGGATACGAGCAAGGCTCAACAGCCTACTCTATCACAAATGGAGACTCCTCTAATGAGCCCCATGGACCCATCTTACGTCATTTCACCTGGGGTCTCTATGCAATCTGAGCCTCCGAGCGACAACTTTAGCTTCCCTAACTTGGCTCAACCCTCTATTAAGGAAAACCCAGTGCTCACTCCAGGGATAAGCCTGACAGAGAATGTACCGATGACATCTATGGTTAGCGCAGTGCCACTACCTAGTGTCGTAGTACCTAATATGGGGCCTCGACCGTATGTGCCTCTAGCCCCTTATGCACACATGGCCCCCACACCTCCAATTGTACCACTTGCTTATGCTCCTCGAGTGACGCTCCCTAGCCCTTATCCGAGTGGACCTATGCCCGGTTATGTTCCATATCCTGCATCATCCACACATATGCCAAGACCGGTACCCGTCCCTCTCCCACATATGATTCCAAGAGTACCTCCACCGGCCCTGCCTCCTCACATAGGTGACTTGGCAGCGTTTGCTCAAACCATAGGTCAATCTATCGCGGAAAATATGCATCATGCATCTGATAGAGAGCCTAGAATTAAGGCACTACAAATTGCCAATCTCACGCAAAAATTCAATGGGGACGAAGATGCTAGAAAACACATTGAAGTGTTTGAACAAGTATGTGATTCCTTAGGGGAACGCAACGAACTACATAAGTGCAATGCCTTAAGCTTGACATTAAGTGGGAAGGCTGGAGATTGGTATAGAACCCTAAGGGTGGACGAGAAAACAATCTACCCTACCCTTTGAAGGTTGTTCCTAAAGGAGTACATACGAGAAGGTGTGCTTTGGGGTGTAGCATCTCAGCTACAGAAGGCCGAACGTAAGGAAGGAGAGTCAGTAAGGGACTTCATTAGTCGTCTAAACCACTTAAACTCTCGTTGCCCTGTAAATGAGCGCTTCAACAATAACCAACTGCTTGATCGATTCATTCGAGGGTTGAGGAATGAAGGAATCTATAATGGACTAGTGATTAGAGGTATCACAACCTGGGAAGATGTCACTGCCAATGCAATCCAATTAGAGGACAACTTGATGATAGCAGGCATGAGGGTGTCTACTGACACGAGATCCACTAGCTCACAAGCCATTGAGTATGAACCCATGACTGCAAAGCCCATTGCCAATGAGCCAAAGGTATTTGAGACATTCTTGACAGACCTCACCAAGGCAATCCAAGAGTCTCTTAAGGATAATCGACCCCCTCAAAATAGTCACATGTATCCAAGAAGGGAGCAACAATGGTGTTCCATTTGCTTAGGTCCACATAGCACTAGTGAGTGCCCTACGTTTAGAGTAAAATTTAATGGAACTTGCAATGCATGTGGTAGGTATGGTCACCAAGCTAAGGATTGTTTAATGATCAAACGTATGATGGCAAATAGACCACCTGTAGCCTGGACGGATACGCCTTGAGCTCCTGTATTGATGCCTGCTCCACCTCTTGAGCAACTACCGCAACACATGGTCCCTAGATCTCAAAATGTTGTACAAGCTACACCGCTACCACCTCCTGTGCTAGGACCGCAGCCCCCGCATCCAAGAGTCGCCCCTATGAACCAAGTGGGTTGCGAGCCATCTAATGCTTATGCAGATGGCTGTGAGGAGGAAATAGATACTAGTATTGCCTACGGACTTGATACATTGGAAGAGTGTCCTATATACTACATGGACGATTGTTGGGGACAAGTCAAGCCGGTTTATCAAGCTGCTGCTCTCGCATCCAGAGGTCAAAATATCAACACCCAGGCTAGGAGGCCACCTCTTCAATGCTACAAGTGTGGTGGACCACATCGAGTAGCGGAGTGCCCTATTAGGTTGCAAAAGAATGCTGCACAGATGCAAATGAATCAAGGGAGTACGCCTGCAATGCCAATACTCACATGTAATCGTTGTGGCATAGATCACTTGATTGCCCAATGCCCCTATAACCCAAATGTGCCTAAAATCACACCCCTAAATTTGGTCGAAATTGCTAGTGTGACATCGCCAATACCACCCGTCGCACCCGCTTATGCGATTACACGGTCCATGCTTCAAGGGCTAGGACATATCCTCGAAGAGAGAGATACCGCGTCAGTTATCCAAGCAAAGAAAAAGAAGACACGAAGGAAGAAGTCGCAGAATACGGAAAATTCAAAGCCAAGTTCCAAAACAAACATAGGAACAGGAGATGACCCCGTGTATATGAATGACCTCAAGGATGATTCAGATTCAATCGAGACAATGGAGACTAGAACCAATACCACAAAGGGAAAGACCGACAAAGAAAACCGTAACATGGAACCAAATGAAAACCGAATAAGAGAAAACCATAAAGAGCCTCTGAAAACACCACAAGTGTTTCCAAATCCAATCCAAGACCCCCAAGATAAACCGCAGGGGCAAAAAGGGAAGAATCGTAAAAAGAAGATTGGGACGTACCCAAACCCAGTAGACGAGATTGAGCAGGTGAAACATCTAAGAGGTTTAGTGGAGGAGACTCAAAGGAAACTAGAACCAGAACCCATGCATGTCAAAATTCATGACACAGTGTTTCCCACGCAAGTTCATCCACCCCACATGAACCATAGACCGTTAGCCATATCTAGTATCATCCAAGAAGGGAGTGAGGACAGGACATCAGAAAGTGAGCATACACCTTTCTTGTTGGAAAGGATGTTTAACGAAGGAATACCTGATCCCATTGAGGAATATGAGATTCCATCCTCACCAGTTCCTGGTCAAGGACCTACACCCTGCAAAATGCCAATGAATGTTGCCAAACTAGTGGACTTCATGTCTTCTGAGGTCCGAACCACGATCATAGCAAAGCTGTATGGAGATCCTGAGTTATTCCTTGCACTTCGAGCATTTCTTAATGGAGAGCTACGAACGGGATTACCGCAGTTTGCGCAACCAAATAGGCCTGACTCGATTATGATTGATGAGGAAAATCATGTGCAATCACTTGACTTAGATGGACACGAGTCTGTGATCGAGGTACCCATTAACGAATTAGGGCAGTATTTTGAAGGCGACGAGTCTAATGCGACCCTACCCATCACTACCAAGGGATTAACTATAAAGGGAATTCTTGATGGTGGTGCGGGAGTTAGCATCGTTACAAAAGATTGTTGGGAATCCATGGGAAAACCCCGCCTCAGTGTTACTAACATTGTGGTAAAGATGGCAAATGGTACCATAGCCAAACCTATGGGGATGCTCAAGGATCTTAAGATCAAAGTTCTAGGACACAAGGTACGACATACGTTCATTGTAATGGATTTCTCTAAACACCTTATGTCATATGAAATGATTTTAGGACGACCATTCATGAGGGAAGCACAAATGGTTCATGATTGGTCTAAAAATCATGTCTATTTGCAATTCCAAGACTCTGTCCTTAGAGTGGATTTGGTGACTGGTAAGGTACACCCCTTAGGGAGTAAAACCATTATTGATCATCGCTCTGACACCACAGTTCACTCGGCCCCACTACAATATTGTTACACTTGTAAGAAGGATACAGACATTGGCAAAGATTCTCCTTATATGGATATCTTACCTGGGATGACTGAGTCGGACAATGTGGATTGGGTCCACCTAGCAGCAACCATAGACACTTGGGAAAATAGGGGGACGACCTGGGTAACACCAGAGGGGGATGAAATGCCTATACCCTTAAATATGCTACAAGCAATGCATATCGCTTCCGACAAGACTCATCCTAAGGTAACAAAGAAAACATACAAGTGGGTCCCTAAAGCTTCCTTAGTGACCATAGCTAGTGCTAAAAAACAGAAGCCTTGTAAGAAACGTACCACTCACTCCAAGAAAAGTAAGAAAATGTTGCGATGGATCCCTAAACGACTATTGGAAGCCCAAGGCTACTATCAAGGAAATGATCAAATCTGGGTGCCAAAACGTAGATTGTGCTCTTACCTATCACCTGACCCAAGTGAGCCCAATCCCGTAGCTCCAAAACGAATCAATGATCGTGGAAAGAAAAAAATCACAGAATGCTACACACCCGCTCCCGAGCTAGTTTGGGTACCAAAGAAAGAACGAATTGTTCCACCTAGCTCAGGAAGGGGGGAGTCCCATGAAGCTTCTAGCTCCTCATGTAATACATCCATAGAGGTAAAAGCTTCTACACAGCCTCCATCTATAATAGTGGACCTCCATGAAGCTACAAAAGAATCCACACCTCCCAGTGTTCAAGAATCACCTGATGAACCACTTCAAGTTCGATCCTGGGAGAGTACCTTACCACCCTTGCAACTTGACGAGGCACCTAGGGTAATAGAAAACTACTGGCAAAAATCCTCACCTATTACCAACTGGAACAATTGGTTTCAAAGGGTGACAAGCTCATTTCAAACGGTATGATCTACCCAAGGAAGGGGGGAGTGTTAGTGGACATCCATCATTCACTTGCTTCCCTCTCAACCTTTTTCCCTGACCTCTTAATCTCCGATCTTAGGGAATGTACATATAAAGCTTTATACTCACAAAAATAAAAAACAAAAAAATAAAGAGCAAGAGCAATTAGCAAACGAGTATGCACATTAAAAGTCGAAACATTGACTCAGACCTACACATGTCACATCTGGTACAGTGAAACAGAAACCTATGCCATAAAACACCTTTGATCCTCATCACTTGAGTGATGGAAGGTAGGTAAGATTAGTACGATAGGAGTGTTTCTGTTTTAGAGTTGAGAGATTAGCGAAGTTATCTTTTCCCACTAATGTGCCTCCTGGAGGTATTCCTTTTGTTTCCTAGTGTGTACAGGAGCGTGTTGCTATTGATAGGATTTGGACCTTCATGGAACCTTTCTCTCGTTCACACTTCAAATCAAGTGCGACCATCGACACGAACAGGTGTTTCTTGTCCATTAGCATTGCCCTTATCTTTTTGCATCCATGTTTTGTCTGCTTTGATTGTGATTGGTAGCATAATATTCAGCGCATTGGCTTAGTATCAAACATTTAATTCAATGTAGTGTTTTGTCATAATCACTTGTTTAGGTGTAAAAATCAAGCAGTCCGACTAAGCTAGTTTGACCAAGCTAGATATTAGAAATCTTCTCTTAATACCATGGGGAATGCCTTCCTAATAAGCAATGGTTACTTAGGTTCTTAATCCGATTTAGGCAGCATTGTATGAAATGTACTTGGGCTTTCTAGTGGGCTTAACCCTATTGACCTTTAGCTTAAGTATTATAAAGGGAGTTTACTAATGTGATGAGCCTGGGGAGGGTAACAGTGTTATATGACCCCCCAAAGTTACAAAATTAAAATGTTGAAAATGAACAAACAAAAAATCAAAGTGCCACAATGTAAAATTTTAAGCTGGAGGAGAAATCCCTGCTTAAATTGGTACTTCACTCACATGTATCGCCTATGGTACTAGAGCCCTAGAGGTTCCCAGTGTGGGCGCTTTTCCTTGAAAAGCAAAAAACCCAAGGCATACACAATAAGCACACACATCAAAATTGAATCAATGTGAAAAGACTTTGGGGGGTCAAAGAAAAAGTAATCAGTCAGGCGATGATTTCATGAGAAATTCCTTTTATGGTAGCTTAACTACAAGGTCTTCTAGATATAGCCTCTAGTCAGCCCTCGAACATGAATACTTAGCTCTCGCGATTAAACAACTTAATTGACCACAGAAAATTAAGAAGCTTACCCATGGTATTAATATTCGATCTCTAGTGCCTTTCGATCGTCAAATTAGCGACCCCGGACTTGTTTAATTTTTTACCTTTACATCTGTTTATGCATTTGATTACATTGCAATTTAATGTTCATTGCTAACAAATTGTTTGAAATTTTTTTACCAATCAATGTGTCTACCTAAAACTGCATATGCTTTTTAAGAGAATGCAATTACTATGCCAATGTTGTTGGATTTTGCAGTGACTGAAGAAGGCTAAGGACATTCATCTCAAATGCTCTTCCACCTCGACGAACCAGCTTCAACTCAATAGCTTCCGAGGACGGAATCTACATCAGGAAGGGGGGCATGTTAACCCTCACGGCTCACGGACACCCCATCACCTACGACGGACGTGTATTATGTATTTGGTAGAGTCAGGTACCTGGCTTGTCGGACCAATAGGAAAAGGGTAAGAGTGATCGCCGATGAGAGGCGCACTCTAACTGGGACATTCAAGGGATTAGTTGGCTAAGCATGGGCGCCCAAGTGTGAATGGGGTGAGCTCATATAAAAGCCAACTAAACCTAAAATTCACTCATTCTCTCATTTGTGCAATAGAAGAGTGCTCTTGCTCCATCTCCATCTTCTTCTTCTTCACCTCCTTGTGTGTGTGTGTGTGTGTGTGTGTGTGTGTGTGTGAGAGAGAGAGAGAGAGAGAGAGAGAGAGAGAGAGGGAGAGTGTGTGTGCGATCGAGCATTACGAAGGCACGACGGCGGCGAAGCGGTTGAGCGCGGCACGACTGCAGCTTCTTCTTCATCGCGGCGAGGAATCCACCACGAAGGCGAGCGTAGAGCGGTGAGTGACACACCCTTTGCTCTCTTGAGCTTGCTAGTTTAGGCTTGTTGTGTGCTTGGAGCCGTCTGCGGCTCGCACGCGGTGTATCGGCAAGTCCCTTGCTTCGACAGTGCGGCAAGGAGCGCACAAATAGAGGCAACAAAGTGTCATAATGTCTTGTGAGCTTACAGTACTGTCTCTAGTATATGACAACAAGGGCTGAACAGAATCTTCCACAAACACTACATCCCGAGAAACCAGAATACGTTTTGTTTGTGGATGATACAACCTGTAACCTTTGCTTTCAACACTATAACCAACAAAAATACATTTGACAGCCTTATCATCCAATTGTCTGCGCTGCACTTGTGGCACCAAAGCATATGCCAAGCAGCCAAAAACACGCATGTGCTCAATAGAAGGCTTTCTATCATGCCATGCTTCATATGGAGTAATAGACTGCAAAGCTTTCGTAGGACACCTGTTAAGTACATAAGTGGCACACATGATGGCCTCAAGCCAAAAAGAATGCGGCAAAGCTTGACTTTTGACCATACATCGTGCCATTTCCGTCAGTGACCTGTTTTTCCTCTCAGCAACACCAGTGTAGATGATGTTGGCAATGTCTCGTCCAACACCCAAATCAGCCATAAGGCGTCTGTGGGGCTGGTGTCTAACCTCACTATCCTATCTTATTCCAGATTTAGTGAGAACCACGATTACATTGTCAATCCATGGGACAAAGCTGACTCGACTAGTGCATAGAGGCTACAAGAGGTTAAAACAACTCCTAAATTGAATTTGGTAAAGTTTGGTCTTGCCGGCATCACTTTGTGCTTTGTCGACTCTGAAATCTCTAATTTTTGTGATTACATGGCCTGTAGAGTTGGTTAGTCACTTCTAAGACTATGGACTTGTTCGCGACATAGTCGTGAAGCAACTCATCCAATTTTGGCCCCTTTGGAGTCAATTTGACCTTGTATGTCGAATTTAACGCTTTGTAGCCTTTGAGCCGTTTTGTGTTTTTCAAGGGCTTGGCTTGATTGATTTTATGAAACCAATCATATACATTTCCCTTCCCGAATGGTCAACTGTTGATATAGAAGTGTTCTATTATGTTAGGGCATGCTACAGTTCAAATCTCATCCGATTTGGTTGAGCTGACAGGCCGCCATGGTCGATTTTTGGTCGTAGATAAAGCTTCATGCACTGCTCGGATTCTAAGATTTTTTCTAGGGATTTAGCCTAGCTACTGGCCGTAAAAAATGGATCATTGATGAGTAAAGAACTTACCCCTCATGTCTCATGTGAGACGTCGCTGAAAACATGTGATTGTGGACTCCGGAAAATACGCGCGAAGAGGGTCGAAAGCTCTCTCTCCAAATGCAAAAAGTGGAAATGAGGTGATTTTAGCCTACCTTGGATATCTATACCCGGACTTCCCGAACCATTTTTCCCTAGATTCCCCCATTAGTCCTACTAGGCCGTAAAATCTATGTTAGACTCAAAAATTTTCCCAGTCGGATTCCTGTAGCTCATTCGGCAAGAATTCTGCAAAAGTAGGTATGGTTGCTTAATTTAGGCTTCCCCCTTCCATCTTTCGATTTCATTGAAATTTTTTGCGCTTTTCCGCCTTGTCTTTCTGATCACCACCATGTCTTCATTTTTTCCATCTGAGTTCCTTTGCTATTTATTAATAATTTTTGACCCGTTTATTGAAAAATCAAAGAAAATAACAAAATGCACTAAAAAAGAAAAGTGAAAATCCAATAATTAAGAAATTCCATTGAAAAACACAGCTTTAGTGTTTTTTGCTGGATTTCTCCTTTTCTAAGTCTCAATATCAAGAAAAATGATGAAAAATAACTAAAAATGACTATTTTTGATGATTTTCTGATAGTATATATACTATTTACACTCATTGGGGAGATATCATCAGTTAAATTTCCCCCGTTGATGAATTATAAGGGCGTTTTTAGGTAATTTTTCAACAAATCACATGTTAACATCAAACTTTTTCCTCCTTCTTTAAACATTGCCCTTAATTACTTAGTGCCCTTCCACCCCTCCTAGATGGCATACTCTGGGACGACTGTGTGCATGTGTTGAACAATTGTGTCTATGTATAGCCTTGGTTGGCTCTACCATGCTTTGAAGGTCAATGCAATTCAAACCGTTATATTGTGCAAGAGTTGGGTCTTGAGTAATTAACTCAAGGGTTTCTGATGTCGAGGCTTTTTGATGCTGTCTTCTAAAGATAAAATATTGTAGCTTGTGTGCTCTTTTCTTGATTGTGCCATCAAGATGCTTTAGCACGCTGATTGTCTGAGCTGTTGATATCACTTTTGACTATTGTCGAGCTTTTACCCGCCATTTATACCTTGGTTTGTCTTGGTCAGAATGGTGTGGTTGAGGTTCTTGAGACTTAACTCTCCATTGCTTGATCGATTTTCCAATTTGCGGAGAAGATAAGTGCTCCCTTTTCTTCCAAATTCATTTCGTATTAGGTTCCTTACTCGGAGATGCTTGTCTTTGTGTTTTGACCATTGGAACCGTCTTTGGTATTGTCGATGATGTTTTGGGTACCCAGATTTGAATCGACTTGTCCTTAAGCTGTGCTTTCGGTACCCAAATTTGCCTGACTCCTTGCGTGCTACTTGTAGCATTTGCTTGTCGATAGGGTGGAGAGGATTGTATTTAAAGCTGTTTTGAATGAAACTCGATAAGCCCATAGAGCAGCATGGAGATTCATTTCCCAGTCTGTCCTTCCTAAATTAACCACTTTAGTCAATACCGAGCTAAGAATCTTATTCATATGCTCAACCTGTCCATTTTCTTGTGGGTGATAGGGAGCTGATTTGTTATGGATGACAATAAATTCATGAAGCAGATAATTGATTACCTCATTAAGGAAACGAGTTTCCCTATCACTGACAATTTCTATTGGAAGTCCATATCTTGTGAACATATACTCATATAAGAATGCGGCTGTGGTTCTGACATCATTCTTTTTAGTTGCTTTAGCATCTCCCCACTTAGTCAAGTAATCCATAGCTACAATGATATATTGAGCTTGGGTTCTATAAGTAGGTGGCTGTATTGGCCCAACAAAGTCTATACCCCATTTTGTGAAAGCTCTAGTTGGTTCTGGCATCATTCCTCTGAGTTGCTTTAGCCTCGCCTCACTTAGTCAAATAATCCGTAGCTACAATGATATATTGAGTTTGGGTTCTATAAGTAGGTGGCATTATTGGCCCAACAAAGTCTATACCCCATTTTGTGAAAGCTCTAGCTCCCATCATTGGTCTTAAGGGCATGCTATCTACTCGTGTTGGCATTTGTGCTCGTTGACAAGAATCACACCTTTGAACATACTCTTTGGCATCTACAAAATGTGTTGGCCACCATATGCCTACCATTAAGATTTCTCTTGTGGTTGTCTCACTAGAAAAGTGACCTCCAGCTAATCCAACATGTGCTTGTTCTATAATTGAAATATATTCGTCTTCATTTGCATAGAGACGTAAATGTTGGTCCTTAACTCTCCGATACAATTGGTTTCCAATAAGAGCATAGTCTCTTGCTTGAGTTTCAATTGCTCTTTGACGGCATTTACTCATATTCTCAGGAAATGTTCGGCTTGATAAGTAAGTGACTAGATAGTTACTCCACTTAGGAACATGCGACATTTGAAACAATGTTACATGAGGTATGGGTGTCTGTTTTTGACATTGAGGACAATCCTTTACAAAAGAGCAAACATCACTTCTCATAGTTGGCCAAAATACTCCCAAGTCTCAAGATCCTTTGCATAGTTTGGTCTTCCGCAAAGTGAAGTCCTACTATGGTAATATGTGCATGACTTAGGTATTGTTTTTTCTCTTCAAGATTAATGCATAAGGGAAATATTCCATCTTGGTTTCTTTTGTATAGCCTACCAGCTAGTAATTGATACATAGTTGACTACTCAATTAATCCGATTGTAATAGGAAGTGGTATTTGTGAATCTACTTGAGCTATGGTCATCAATGATACCATATTTTTTGACCATCGAGGTATCATTTCCATGGAGAACAAATATACATATGGTAGACCATCATCTACTCCCTTAGGTGATTCCCCTGAAACAATCCTAGATAAATGATTTGCTCTTTGATGAGTGGTGCTCTTTTTTTCAACCACAGTGAAATCAAATTCCATAAGAATGATGAACCATCTCACTATTCTTCCTGTGCTGCATGTTTTGTTGACCAAGTACAATAAATCTTGGTGGTCCACGAAGAACACAAATTTGTTTGATAATAGGTAATGTCTATACTTTTTTATGGCATAGATCATTCCTAATACTTCTCTTTCGGTGGTGGTTTAATTTTTTTTCGCCATGTTCAACTGTCGGCTAGCATAAGAAATAGGAAAATAATATTTTCCGTCTCCCGATTGAGCTAGTATACACTCGATGGCAAAATTGGAAGCATCTACATGTATGTGGAATATCTTATTCCAATCTTGGTGCTTTCAATATTGGAGCTGAAGTGAGAGCTTGCTTAAGCTTCATGAAGGATTCTTACATGCCTCAATCCATTCAAAGTGTGTAATCAAGCTATACATGGGTTTTGCAATTATAGCGTACATGTAAATGAATCGTCTATAATATCCTCAATGTCCCATGAAGGCTTGAACCCCCTTGACTATTGTTGGTCTAGGCAAATTAGCAATAACATGAATTTTATCCATGTCAGTAGCTATGCCCAAGAGTTTTTCCTTGTCTATCCATGAATGTGCTCTTTTCAGGATTTAAGCAAATCCTATAAAGTCTACATTTTTTGAATACCTTTTTGAGGTGTTCAAAATGATCAGCCCGGATTGATGAATGTACGCATAGATCATCCAAGAATTACCTAAGATATTCTTTCAAAGCATGGTTCATCAATCTTTGAAAGGTGACAGGAGCATTAGTTAACCCAAAAGGCATGACCCGATAGGCAAAAATACCCCATTCTGTAGCAAAAGCAGTTTTATGCTGATCTTTTGGGTCAACCAAAAGTTGATTGTATCCCGAAAAGCCATCTAAGAAGCTGTAAGATTCTTTTCCTGCAACTCGTTCTAACACATGCTCATTGATTGGAACAGGGAATTTGTCTCTATTGGTAGCTGCATTCACTTTCTTGAGATTGACACACACTCGTAATTTTCCATTCTTTTTGGGTACTACCACAATTGGAGACACCCAATCTGTGTGTTCAATTTCATAAATGAATTTGGCTTCCTTTGGTTTTTCAATCTCTTCTTTGATCTTCCTGGAAAATGTTTCATTATATATGTATGTCCTTTGTCTACTTGGTTTCGCATCATCTCTCATGGGTATGATATATTGACAGATTTCTGGATCAACACCCTTGAGATCCTTGTAAGACCAAGCGAATATATCTCGGTATTCTTTTAGCAAGCTTAACAAAAGCTCTTCTTCTTCGTCTGTTATGTCATTTGCAATGTAGGTAGGCCTAGGCTCTACTCCTGGTTCAACCAAATTTATCTTTTTCACGTTTTCAGGCCCTTCGTTTGACTCGCCCTATTTTTGTAGTTCTCTAATAGGTTGTTCGACAATGATTTTTCGATCTTGGAGAGTATATTTCTTGTAATCGGATGGAACACTCATTACATATTTACCATCCTCTTCTATGGTTTCCATTTCGGTTGTATATATCTCCTTTAGAGCTTTTTTCAACTCTTGAAACTTCTTTTTCCGCTCGACTCGTGTCATGGTTGACTCCTTTTTTGTTTTTTCGGCTTTGCTCAAGTATCCTTCCTTGTTTTTCTTGATTTTTTTTGACATTTCTGGGTTTTCATTTGAAGTATATCTCTCAGTGATTTTGTCCTTGACACAATTATGTGGATCTATCTGCATTAGAAACTGTGTTCTACTGGAGACTGATGGCATAGGTCTAGCTTTCACGTTTCTGGTGTCTCTTTTTCGCCTATACTATTTTTGTCTTTTCGGTTTCTAGTTAGGAAAGTCAAAAAATTTCCCTCCCCTCCTTTCATGAGTAGCTTAGCTCTCACATGTTCTTTTTCTGACCCCGAATCTTCTGAGGTAGTTGAATGTTCTTCTAACTCATCTGTTGCATCATAGTAGAGGTCTGAAAAGACTTGTTGAGCTTTCATTAAGTCCTTGGTTTCCTCAATTTCATCTTCAATGTAGAGGGTTGAAATCATTTGGATGGGAATTATATCATAGCCGTCTTCATTGCAAAATTGAGTAGGCATTGATGTATTCACACATATATCCATTGTCACTAAAATTTGAGTCCACTCAAATGGCTCAAACAAATGCTGTGGGAAGGGTTCAGGTATATAAGCTTCGTCTGTGCAATCCCTTTCTAAAATACATCTTCTCATTTTAAACTCCCATTTTTTGAAGCTCCACACATCCAAATAGGAGTGTCTTTGTTCAACCAAGATGGAAGCTTAGTTTCAGCCGAAGAGGCTGAATCAAACTCTTGTATGGGCGTTATCATGACATCTATATACGTGCAATCTTTTGGATTAACTCTTGTTATAGATCCCACTTGCTTCAAGACAGATCATTATTTTCCCAATCTTGGATAAGCTGTACCTGTCACATGAAAGGTCTTCCCAATATGATTTTGTAATTGAGTTTTTTTCCAAAGTCTACTATGGAAAAAGTGTGTTGATATTCAATCCCACAGGAATTAACTATCACTTTTTCAAGCAGTCCCAATGGTCTTTCAATGTGTCCATCAGCCAATTGCAATTTCATTCGAGTTTGTCTAATGGCTTGCTGTCCCCAGTATTCCCATACTGCTTTTATGGCTATGGATATGCCTGTCCCACTATCCAGTATTGCCATGGTTTCTATGTCATTATATATCACTAGAAGGGTGATCTTTCCTTCTTCCCCTTCGTAGTATTCTCTGACTTTGTTCATTGGAACTTATCAAATCTCTTTGTTATCCATTTTGTTTTTCAATCTTCCCAATTTTTTTGCGACTAGCCCCGTTATCCCCACCTTCTCTATGGTTTTCTGTAGATCATTCCATAAATATGGTTTGAGTTTTAATAGCTCTCCCAAAGTAAGAGTGCATTGGATGGGTGTAGACATGATTGAATAAATGTTGTCTACTTCTAGGGTTTGTTCTGCTCTTTTGACTTGAGTGGTCTTACACACTATGGGTTAATCTTCGTTATCTCCCAAGTAAGAGGGTAATGTTTTCAAGGTTAATAGTTTAGACATCCCTGAAGCTTCAGATCCGCAATCCCCATACAAGAATTGTATGTCCATATCCATATTAGGAGGTAGATTGTCTAACCAAACTTCCTCTATAGGAGTTGACTTCAGAGTTATGCTCCCATCATTGATCTGTGTAACTTTTTCCCATAAGTGTCCTAGTCAGTCTTCTTCTACGAATGGAATTCCGTCTAAGGTCTCTTCGCTGTCCGGCACTATAAGTTCTGGCTCTTCTGTTTCAATGTGGGATTCTACCACAACTTTGGCTTTTCTTTAGTGTGTCTTACCACAAGCTCTTCAGGTTTGGTGATACTTTCAAGCATTTCTTGCGTGATTCCTACCAAATTTTGATAAGCTTCTAGCTTAGCTGCTTCCATGTCTGGAGAATGATAGTTTGTCCATTTGTTTTCCATGTTTTGGCCTGATTTAAGTCCTGCTTGGTAGGATTCCAAGGCGGCATTAATAGGCTCAAAATTTTATCAACCAGAATGGATCCTCCAGATTCATTAGGAAAATTTTGAACTCATTTTTGGGCCTTTTAAGAGTGCCACATCATCAAAGTTGTACAAAAGAAAGCAACCCGGTAGACCCCTCTAAATATTGCTTAGAACCCCATGATATGACCTATCATTGGAAAGTTCTTGAAAAATGGATTCTAAAGAGCCAAGGTCCGAAAAGTTTGGATGACTTCTATGAAAGTTATGCCATTTTTTTCAATCAGCCAGGTTTTGTTACCGTTACGGTAATCTAAAATCACCTTTTTCTAGATCTACATGAAGGCAATGTCCGATACATGCATGCTATATATCAATAGATAGCATTTGAAGAGTAGATTCTAAATATCCAACCTCCGACAAGTTTGGATCTTATTTGCAAAAAATTTACCGATCCCCACTTTTTGAAAGCTATGCCACATCAACAATTCTTACAAGGCCCATTTTTGAGTCCAAACTTTTCCTAATGTCACGGTTGTTTCCTTGATTTCACTTCTAGTTTCTTTCAACTTTTCTTGGAATAGCCTTTTTGCTTTCTCCTCGATTTCAACCCGTTGTTTTTGTTTTCTCGTCTCATATCTTTTGCTTCTGCTCCTTTTGATTCTTTGAGAGGAAACTTTCGTATTTTACAAATCATCAGAGGAGTCCTGTTTCTTTTTCTTGGCCTGGGCTCTAGTGATTACCTTGATTGGAACAATCAGTTCACTCTCTGATGAGCTACTAAGTATCACTTAGACTACGTTTACTACTATTTTACCCTTGTTTAAAGAATTTTTAGGACAATCTTCCGAGAAGTGTCCTCCCTTTTTGAAACATTGTATGCAATAAGATTCAACTGGTTTGAGGTTCTTGTTTGGCTCTGGGCATTCATTTTTCCAACGATCATCGGCACCACAATTATGACAGTTTCCCGTTCTTGGCTTAATCATGGATCTTACCATAGGAGGTCTAACACCTTGATTAGCTACATAATACATTGATGCAAGCTTTGGTGGAGCATAAGTCACAGGTTCTTCCATTGGTGGTGGACCAATCTCCTTCTACCATAACTGTAGATGGACTAGGCTCAGCATAGGGTGTAACAGACACTAGTGCTTGTTCATCTACGACTCCTTCTGAATGCATGTACTTTAGAGGCACTGCATTATGTCTTGGATATGGAGGCTATTGACTCAACACGGGTTGAGGTATTTCCATACCCATAGGTGGCCTTTGAGCTGGTGCCATGTTAGGCTGGTATCTGTACATGGATTGTCCTTGTGGCCTCATGGGCACGTACTGAACATTCCCATCATACTTTGGTCGGTAGTAGCATTCGTTGGTCTCATGGTTGGTCCATTCGACCTTGATTAAACACCATTTTTACGGTCTAATTGGTTGTCCATGTTGAGGTATCCCTTGCCCTGGTCCCCTCATAGGTGCTTTTTGCATGTTATTCATCATGTCAAGAAAATTTCTGCAAATTCGCTATGAAATTCCTTCAATCTGAATTGCTGAAAAATTGAGTTTATTTTGCTTCAAATCAATTTTTGAACATGCATAAATGCATAAAAACATGTAAAGATCAAAATCATGAAGTCCAAGCAAAAATTTGCAACAAAAGTAAATAATCGTGATTATTTACAACTGGTGAATTTTTCCAACTTTTTGCAATTTTGACATCATAGACTTGAAATACATATCAATTAGATACTCTGAGGGAAGTGTGGGCTCATTTGAGTGCACAGGGTAAGAATGGTGCTAGTGTTAGGCTTTCAGTCTTTAAAACAATAGATATAAAGAAATTTTGAGATTTTGAGCTCCAAATTTTGAGCATGTCTTCTATGGCTGAAAGTGGTGCTGCAGCAGCCGTTCCCACTTGTGGTGATTTAGTGGATGCTGTTTTCTCACTTTGGTTATCCTTAGGGACATCCTCTTTGTTGAAAATATCACAATTGTCTCCTAAGTCAATAGAATCTGACACACACTCTTCTAGGGATTTATGCTTCTTGCTATACAGTATAGCATGAAGTTCTTTGTTTAGCAGTCCCTCTAGAAACAATGATACTAGCCGTTCTTCTGCAGGTGTCTCTAGCGCTGGGCATCTGGCAATGTATTGTTTCATTCGAGTCGCACACTCCCTAACAGACTCACCATGTTTCTGTTTAAAGTTGTAGATTTGAGCTACCGTGTTGTGTTTGATCCCCGTTTTGGAATCAGCAGCTACAAATCCTTGAGCTGGTTTGACGCGTCTATTTGGTTCAACTCCCGATCTCTTGGCACTTGGTCCTGTTCCGAGTCCCTCAAACCAGTCTGTTGGAAATAGTGACTCATGTAGCCCTGGACTGGCCTTAGTGTCACCTGGGGTTTTCTTCGTGATGAGGTGGTTTCTGGTTTCTTAACATTACTCTCAGAAGATCTTTCACGGTGTTCATCTCTTGGAATAGTTTTTGGTCCTTGGCCCATTATCCAATCCCGTATTGAATACCATTAGTATTTGGTTTGTTCTACCTCCTCAGGATTCATCATAACAAAGTTGTTGTTATAACAATCCCTACGCAGGTAGGTTGGTAGGTTTGCTGATTCCTTATCCTTGATCTTGAAGATATAGATGATCTTCATGAGTGTTAGTTGTCATGATTTGGCATGCAAAGTCCACAGAAGATCTTTTACATTTCTATTCTCCCAACAATAGACTCCGATCCTAGGATTATCTATACTAAGCCATTTCAAAGGCTTCAAATCAACTTGATCGTATCCCTCAAATTCTAAAGTCGTTGGTCCTTCTTTGGCGGCCATATCTAGGATTATGGTATTTACTTCTAACCTCCATTTGTCTATCACGACAGGATTTTCGACTTGTAAATACTGAGTTCCATTTCTATCCATGTACGTTTTTCCTTGTTTGTTTGCCCTAATCACTTCTTCGAACTCAATACCATGGTCATTAATGCGAATAGCATACTCTTCGTTAGGATCCAGGTAAACCTGAGCTCCATGGCGATTAGTCTTATAAAAAGAGAGATTATGCTTATAGCGCATTGTCGTTTCGGTTTCCGAGTGAGTCGAATAAGAAGACATTTCAGATGTTGAATCTGAGAAAGTGTCTGAGACTTCTTCAAGGATAGTGTACAAGGAATTTCCTTGATTCACGCTTTCTTCAGTGGATACTCTACTGGAGGTTTCTCCAAGTATGCCCTGATTTCCTAGTACACGACTATCTGAGTGGACAAAATACTTCGAGCTTTCCCGAAATTTTTGTCAACTTGCGAACTCTTGCCAATGCTCACTAAAATCGGAGAAAGTGAGCAAGCGTGTGTTGGAGCTGCTGGTGACTAAGCCCGAGAGGACGCAACGTGCTCTGATACCAATTGTTGGAATTAGGGTTACACAAAAACACACACAGTTTGGAGAAGACGAAGGAAGCTCAAGGCACACAATAGAGAGTGTATTACTTAGTGTGCAATGGAAAAAAAAAAGATAGCCCTAGAATGATGGGCGCATATACAATGCACGGGGAAAAAACCTCCTAGTGAGGGAAAAATTGCCCCGACGGTCCTAAGTGTGTTCACACACATCACTACCACGCCCTACGTGTAAGCTAGGAAGTGCAATTGCAAGATAGCGTAGAGAGAGAGAGAGAGAGAGAGAGAGAGAGAGAGAGAGAGAGAGAGAGAGAGAGAGAGAGAGAGAGAGAGAGAGAGAGAGAGAGAGAGAGAGAGAGAGAGAGAGAGAGAGAGAGAGAGAGAGAGATATAGCACCCTTGATTTTGACCTGAAGTTTGGTACTTGGAAAAAGCAATCCTCCAAGTACTTGAGAAAAAACAAAGGAGAGAAATCCTAATGAGGTAGGAACTTCCTAGGGAGAAAACAAGTGGAAACTCAAGGTGCATGTGCGGCAACCATTGAAGTTAGTGCTCGAAAACAAACTTTATTCCAAAAACTTGGAAAACCTGCATATGGGAAATATTAGAGGTAAATTGACTATATTTGAAGATTTTTAGACTAAACTTCTCTAAATTTTGTCGATTTTCTCACCCACAAATGCAAAATTTAGCGGTAAATCTCCAAATATGTATGAGAGATTATACTAAACTTCGATTTTTTCGACCATTGTTTGAAGGCATTCAAGTCTCTCTCTCTCTCTCTCTCTCTCTCTCTCTCTCTCTGTGGGCTGCTCCTCCCCTAGCGCTACTGCCACGTGGCATCTGCTTTTGCAACTGAAGACCCTTCTCCACATGCGTTAGGATACGTCCTAGGCTCGAATCTTGTATTGTGCGAGGGACCGACCGCATCGACAGAAGCACTGAGAGAGAGAGAGAGAGATCATGTCTCCCAGGGTGAAGGTGCTCAGCAATTGGCACAGCCCATGTCTCATCGCCCTCAAAGAGAAGGGTGTTGAGTATGAATATGAAGAGGAGGACGTATTGGAAAAGAAGAGCACGCTGCTCTTAGAGTTCAACCCTGTGTATAAGAAGGTGCCCGTGCTCATCCACAATGGCAAGCCCATCTGTGAATCCCTTATCATTTTGCAGTACATGGATGAAACCTGGCCTTCACATGACAACAAGGGGTTCCTTCCACTGGATCCTTACGAACGTGCCCTCATTCGCTTCTGGGCCGATTATGCTGACAAAAAGGTAGATTGTTGCTCAAATGTACATGCTGTGAAGAGGATCCCAAGTAGTTTGAATATTTCAATGCCTGATGTCTAGTGTGCTTGTATTGATTGCGTGACGCATTTTTGTGCGGGATGTCAAGTAGTGCAACAATGCGAGTTACTGGTCTGTCGTAAGAGGATCATAGGGGCTTGCTAGACGAGATCTTTGTATTGCAGCTTGGCTTTGTAACTGAAGAATGGACTATTGTTGGGGTTAGTGTTTACATGCAATATCATACTTGGCTCTCATCATACTCCCCTTGTAACCCAAAATTTGGGTGGCTTATTTGTAATAGCTTGTAGAGCCATTTACCCTAGCAATGAAGGAGGTGGCTTATGTGGAGGAGAGATTACAGAGAAGGGTAAATGAGATGGAGACTTGAGTGTGGAGAAGGAGATGCACAGAGAACTAAACTTTCAAGGGGGGTGGATATGGAGAGCATACGGATAGAGCTTGAGAATGGGGATGACAATGAAACTAGAGCTTGGAATGGAATGGATGGAAGAGGAAAGCATGCAGACATGCAACAAACCATTGTAGATCTAGTGCCTACAAATGCTTCGTATTCAATGGCTAGGCTAGGCTGGCAATTGGTCATTGGATAGGCTTGGTCTTTTGAAGTTTTTGTGTGTCCCCTTAGAAAAGGAGCTTTTAGTCATGTTGACATTGCATGTATGATTTTATTGTTGGTTGTGGATTGTAGTAACTGTTAGATATTGAGTATGTTGAGGGAATGCATTGGAGCTATGCATGGTTATTCTCCAAAGGAGTTGTTTATGTGAGGATTGATCCTACGCAGATTCGTGAAGCATTTGTTCTTATTTGGGAAAATGCGGAGGGAGAATTGGTGGAGCAAGGTAGGAAGATTACGAACGAATGCATGGCAACACTCCACAAAGCTTTGACAGATGTTTTTAGAGGTGGACCGTATTTTGGAGGAGAGAACATAAACTTGGTAGACATCACCTTGGCCTCTTGGCTGGGCTGGTTTGAGAGCATTGAGACTTTTGGAAACTTTAAGTCATTGGATGAGAGCACTTACCCACACCTCTTTGACTGGGCTAAGCTGGTGGTCCAACATCCGAGTGTGAAAGAAGGCCTTGCTACTGCACCACCTCAAAAAGTCCTTGAGAATGCTCGTAAGTTAAGGAAGAAACATTATGGTATTTCAGAATGAATATCTTGCTTGAACAAAATCTTACTCTTTTTGGAGTGAAGGAATGGGGAATGCATATATTGATGAACCGGCCCGATCACAAATGTACTATTTTTTGCCAACTTAGAGTATTTTCAAAGATCAATGCATGAACTAACGCAAAAGTTGATTATAGTCTACAATAAAAAGTTGTTATGAGTTCGGTACCACATATATGGAATATTGTTATCACCCATGACATGAGAAACTATGTTATCAAAAGCATTGCTCCTTTTCCATGCCATTATTGTAATACAAAGCTATTATATATTGTAGTGAGACCATGATGGAGCGTATCTTTAATAATTTGATCATTTTAGATTCCTTTAAAAGTTAGGGAATGTTATTGAGATATTTCACCTTCTCGAGCTTATTCCACTACAATGAGATTTCAAGTATATTCTCCTACTTGTGATTTATGACGCTATGCAAATCCCCTCAATCTGATGAACAAACAAACCTTCAATCGAGACAATGCAACCTTCTCAAGGTTGCTCTCAAGCTTTTTACTTGTCATTTCTGATTCCTTGCTTGCATTTACGGCTTTATCGTAAGTTCAATCCTTGGATTTTAATATTTAATATTTCTCTTTTCTGGTATAATACCATGACAAGTTTATCAAGGCCAATGTCTCTTCTCTAGCACCCCACCCCCCCAAAAAAGAAAAAGAAAAAAAGAAAAATCACGACAGGCCTCATTCACGGCGTAGTGGCATGATGTACCCCCATTTTCTCATTGTGTTGCAACAGGCCCAGATCGTGGCCACCATTTTTTGGCTCCCTCCTCATTTCATGTGTGTTGTGATAGATCTCCATGGTAGCACAACGCAAAATAGCATGGGAATTTTTTTGGCCCCCTCGTTTTTGCGTTGTGCTACGATAGGCTTCGATCACAACACAACACAAAGCAGCATTGGGGTCCTTTTTTGTTGGCCCTCCCATTTTGCGTTGTATCGCTATAGGCTCGATCGCAACACAACAATGCAGTTGCGTCTAGACTCATGGGAATTTGGAAATCTTTCTTACACCACTATTTTTTAAGAACCTTGCGAGCTTCTTGTACTTTTTCCCCAGGTTTGATAAACTAATTACTTGCTCCTTGATGATTCTTGCTACTACAAGATGTACTATGATGATGACACCAACTATGTCATCGTCATAGTACTACAAGATGTACTATGATGATTCTCGCTACTACAAGATGTACTATGATGATGACACCAACTATGTCATCATCATAGTACTACAAGATGTACTATGATGATTTTTCGCTACTACAAGATGTACTACGATGATGACACCAACTATGTCATCCTTGCTTCTTGGTGACTCTTGCAACAAGATGTACTATAATGATGACACCAACTATGTCATCATAGCCCCTTGGAGGAGTAGAGAGGGATTTGTGCACGATTCGGTTGACTTGGAAGACAAAGCTAAGGCAGTGGGATCCTAACATCTTGATGCTAGAGATGCTTATTACTAGAGGAAGGACTCTAACTTGTGTTGTGACAAAGTGAGGCGGGCAATAAAGCACATGCTCCCCGATTAATAAAGTCATTTGATATGCCATCTAGTTTTTATGTTTGTGCTTTGCTAGGAAAAGGACATTTATGAAAAGCAAATTTGCAAAATAAAGTGACTTTTAGTTGTCATCCCTTGCTATGACTCTATCTATGACCCCTTATCTCTTGTATTTGTTGGAACGAATGATGCTATGCTACCACAAGCCTTTGACTTGTTGACTCTCAGCAATGCTGTGGATCCCCTTTGTAATCTAGGTCGTGCATATAGTAACTAAACTTATCGAAACACAATGTTTTGCTCATGGTGCCTTCTAATTTCTCTATGATGAATTGTAAACAATTTTTGTGTCTTTCTTATCTTTCTTTTTGAATACAATGCTTTATAGTGCTTCAAAGTTTTTAAATAGTTCTTTGAAAGCGCTTCCTCAATAATGAGACAAACCTTTCAAAGTGATGCTGAGAGTGCCTTCAAAGTGCTTCATACTGCTTTGAAAGTGCTTAGAAGTGGTCATAGAGTGATTACATAGTGATGTAAAAGTCCTTAAAGTGGTTAAGAAGAGCTAAAGAAGTGGTTTCAAAGTGTCGCAAAGTTTATCAAATATATTAATAAGTGTTTCATAATGGTCTAGTAGTGCTTAGAAAGCGATGAATCACAACGATGAGTGATTGTTAAAAAATAATTGGGGATAGCTCATAGAGAGTTTGATAAATGGTACAAAGTGTTTGAAAAGTGGCATGAAAGTGCTTGAAAGTACTATGGACCGTTATTGAAGTCTTAAAATAGTGCAAGGTGCCACAAGGAGAATTGTAGGTGCTTGAAAGTACTATGGATGAATGGTACAAAGTGTTTGAAAAGTGGCATGAAAGTGCTTGAAAGTACTATGAACCGTTACTGAAGTCTTAAATAGTGCAAGCTGCCACAAGGAGAATTGTAAACTCAAATATTTAGGTTGCACCACCCAAACGATGTCCATCTCATCACATTAGACGTACATGTTTGTTGGATTCCTCTCTTACCTTACTGATTACCTTTCGCTTCAATGTGTGCAACAATCAAAACGGTCATTACAACTATAGAGAACAAAGATATGAGTAACCATACCTCTCATACAAGGAGAGAATGAGCTGATCCATAGGCAAGAAAGAGAGGAAGAGAGGGAAAGTGGAAGATTAAATACAAGTTTCCTTATTCTGAACCTTCAAAATCATTATGCTTGTAATGTATTTGTTTTGACACTATTAAAGTAAATACCTTCTCAATTATCAATGTTAATTACGTTATTTTTTAACGTTTCAATACTTAATTTGTATGTGGTGTTTGTTCGAAATGTTATAGGCTACTATTTCAAAAGTTTTTATCCTCAAACAACGTCCTTCCTACATCAAAAGTTGAGGTGAAAAGGATGTTGAGCAAGCTTGTAGTCGATTACAATACCATATATGTATGTTCCACAACGATTATATTTGTATAGAGGCGTACACAAAAATGAAGAGAAATGTTCAATATGTAAAACATCTCGTTATAAAGATACGAGGGGACATATCCCTTGTAAGGTGCTTCGATATTTTTCATTCGCATCCCGTATACAACACATATTTCGAACCCTAGGTTTAGCAAGAGACTCAAGAGCAAAGAATGCAAAAACAGATGGGATTATGAGAATTCCCTCGGGTTGTCTTATTATCAAACATATCAATACAAAATGACCAAAGTTTGAAGAAGAACCACGACACATTAAGATGTGCTTTGACTTGGATGATGTGAATTCATTCTCCATGCACTCAAGTAAATGGTTTACTTGGTCAGTAGTTCTAGTTAACTACAATCTGTCACCCTTTATTTTCTTTCAAAAAAAAAATTTACTTTTGTCTTTCATAATTTCAAGAAAACGTCAAAGTTAAAAACACTAACATATATTTTTTGGCACCTCTAATTGACGACCTTCAAGAGTTCTGGAGAGGCATAGACGTGCTTGATATTTTAGAACTGGAAAATGAAAAAAGATTTGAAGTTCATGAAATTCTAGCATCTATAAACAACTTTCTTGGCTACAAATTCTGTAGTACTGGTGATGATTTGTGTTTAATTAACGCATACAAATATTTTATTTTATCCTATTTTTTATTATTATGCTAAATATTTTATTATGGATAGAGGATGTGCAATCAAAGGTTATAAAGCTTGTCTCTCCTACGGTGATTGGTTGAAATTTACGTATAGTATCTCAAAAAAAAAAAATCTTTAAAATAAACGCTTTTTATCCGAAGATCATTTTACTACGTCGAAACACATAAATCAAACATTTTAATTGAAAGGTCAAGAATGGACAATGTTTAGAACGGATGACACCTACATATGTGTATTAGAAGTGGACCAAAAGGTCCATCATCGATCCAGAGTCAAAGCTTGCAAGCAACGGAGATGATGAACGATATTGATGACAATCATCTCTTAACTCCCTCTATCTCTATATGGATTTCTTTGGGGTATTGAAAGGATTTGAAGGTCGCTTATCTTTTTGATCCTATGCATATAATAAACAATGTAGACTGCTCTTTACGGAATCATCTTATTGGATTGAAGGATTTGAAGATAGCTCATCTTTTTTATCCTATGCTTATTATATTAAAATATGTAGGCTGCTCTTTATAGAACCATCTTATTAGTTTGAAGGACACGGAAGCATCTCAAAATGACTTTAAATAGGAATATTACAAACGTAACTTGTAGCTCCATATTGATGAAGATACACATCGAAAAGAATATGCACCTACAGGATGGGTGCTTACCTCCGAAGAGATTAACACCATTAATTATAGAATATGATCTATCCACACATCCACGGGACTTGTGGATGATACGAGTTTTTCAAACTTAAAAATACATGATTAACACAATTTGATCAAGATAACCCAATCTCTTTTTATCGTAATAAATTGTTGTTCCAACCAAATGATCCTATTTTGATTCTAAATTGATACATAATGCATGTTCTCTCCCTTGTTATCCAACCAAATGATACTAATTTGATTGTAAATTGATACATAGTGCATGTTCTCTCCCTTGTTATTAATGATTTTTTAACAAGTGGTATCTGAAATGTATCCAAAATGTTATCCATTGTTTAGAGAAGCTAGTAAGGTATGTCTATGGCTCGCGTATGTTTATAATTGTACTTTTAATAAACGTTTAACACATTGTTCTTGTATTGTTTGCAAATGGATCACGTCTAGAGAGATTGATACAAGGTCAATACCGCAAAAGAAAAGAAAATTCATTGAGGTTTTTTGTTTGACAAAGAAAGAGCTACTAACTTTATTTTTTGATATTCAAAACCACGTACTCATCCATCACGTGGGTGAGATAGAGATTGCAGGTGTTGTTAGCACTTGTTGGATGTTTTGGGTTGAGAGATTTATGGGAGTTTTGTAGGGGCTTTTTCGTCAAAGAGCGTGATCCGAGGGTTCAATGGCCAAGGGATGGGTGCTTAAAGAGTGTATGTATTACCTTTTCGAGTACCTTGAGTGCATTGACAAAGTTGTTCCTTGTAGATGGACAATAGAAGAGTCTCTTACACTATCAAATGAGATGTTATGTGACAAGGTATTTCAAACAAGCTCACACATGTAGAATGCTTGAAATTTTTTACGTTTGTTATGTACAACTCGCAGTGTATGGAAAGATTTTTCAGAGAGTACCAAGAATTTTGCATCCCACAAAGAAGACAAAGAGGTGGAAAATCTACCAAGATTGAACCTCCATCCATTCTTTCATGGATATCTAAACATATGAGAGATAGAATTTTGGGAGGGGAAGACATCACTGATGAGTAGAGAGAGTTTGGATTTGGCTGTGATAGAGAAGTGATAATTCTTCTATGAATGCATATTTATGAAGCTGTTTGAATTTATCTACGAATATATATTACGAAGCTTTTTTAATTTTCTGTATTATTGATTAAATTTTATATATTCGGTTTTGTACTTTTAGGTATACATGTATAACAACATCTGGACCTATGGACAACATCTTCAAGTCGACAAAAGTGATCAACAACGCGTTACTCAAGATTCTTGCATTGTTTCATCTTTTAGGCAGCAATCACGTATAAGTGCAATCGATACAAACCCTATCGATGACGAGCTTGATTATGGTTTTGAAGTGAACTTCCGTGTTTGCAAGTGAGTAATAAGAATTTATAGATATATAAAAATGTTTGACACTTTTGACTACAAAGTTTCTTTAAATGTATTTTTGATATCTTATATGAAAACAAGTGGTATTGGAGAGATTGATTAGTTACGTACTGAGTATAAAGGGGCTAGAGCCACAATGAGATATGGTTTTCAATTAGTTGACTCTTTAAGACTATTAAGGACAACACAAGAATCATATATTTTTCCGATATACTATGAGCAAGCTTTTTTCTATACTTATCTAGATTCTATCAATCCATGGAGACAAGGGGTGCTTGTCAATCCTTGAGGACGTCAGATATTTGACACCACCAACTCTGATTAGATCTCAGAGTTGCAGGTAAGCCAAGATAATCTTACCGAGAAAGAAACAACTTCTACGCATTCCCATCCCCTTATAGCATTATCACATGACAGCTACTCTAACAAGAAGAGAGCACCAATGATGCAATGTATGATGAAACAGAAGATCTTGCCTTCGAGTTGGGCATTGAGCCTTTGAAAGAGCTTCAACCATCGATAATTGGTTTGCCAAACACACCCTCTTTTGATGCAAACTTGACAATTGAAGAGATTCAAGAAGCAATGAAGGACAACAAAGAGATTGAATTGATCATTGATCTTTTTCCAAGTTTGATTGAACCCTAAAGAATAGAGTATCGCAAAAAAGAATGAGCACTCTCATTTATTCAAAAGAAAAAACACTCAGATCCATTGAAACTCCCCTTATTTAAATTTTTTTATTGATCTATTTAAAAATACTAACATCGGCTACTTAGGGTTCGAATCCCTATCGACTTGATTTGGAGTCTTAGAACATGTCTTCTCAAGATCTTCATCAAGTATCAAGTAGCCGGTCAGAATTATGTTTCTATGATGTTTCAAGCTCGTTGAATGCTAGATATTTGTCTTTTCTATGTTGTTTCCAAAGAATCTATAATTCTAAGTGTCATATGGTTCTATGTTCTATTTTCTGTTCATGTGGTTGTAGCTAATTCTTGCTTGGGTATCCATATTTTTACTTTCCATTATAAATCACATCACTTGATACATAGGGACAATATGCAATTCCATGTCAGAGATACTGTTTTTAGCTTCATTAAAATTTTGTTCATTTTGATACTTAGTTTTTGTCATAGATAGATGTCTCACTCTTATGATGGTTGTTTAAATTTGGTGTTTCATAGGCCATTTTGTCTTTTGTAGAAACAATCTCTACATTTTGTTTCATTTCACTTCTCTCTATCATTCATCTCTCTCTCTCTCTCTCTCTCTCTCTCTCTCTCTCTCTCTCTCTCTCTCTCTCTCTCTCTCTCTCTCTCATTCATCACTCTCTTTTATTTCATAGGTCATTTTGGTCTTTTGTAGACGCAATCTCTACATTTTGTTTCATCTCTCTCTCTCTCTCTCTCATTCATCACCCTCTCTTATTTTCTACCAAATTCGATTGAGTCTAACTTGGTGCCCACAACTCTGATTGGTGGTCTTTCACTTTCAGCTGGCCTCATATACCACACACTAATCTTGCAAACCCTGTCAAGCTTAAGAAAAAACTCAATGGCACGCTTATCAAGGTGGTTAATAAGGTACATAATTGGCCCTAACAAAACTTCATCTGCCCATAACTTGATCATCCAGACTCTGATTGTAGGTCTGAAATAACCGGCATGCTCCATAAATTGAGCAATTTAGTTCTGTCAGTTGACTTACACCTTGATCAACACACTACACCTATCCACCTTGATGGGGATTTGCAAAGCACTTATTCCTTCAAATTGCTATATCTTTAGCTATACACCTTCGATTGATAAGTCATTTGGACTAGCCTAGATAGCACTTTGAAGATCATTGTTTGCACTATCATCTTTGTGCTTTGGATGCTTTGAGAAGCAATCCTGATAAGCCCCTCCATAGAGCTCCTTGGCCAAGACAACCACAAAAGACAAACACACTTGGATCCATCTGTTTTCCCTTGACCTCCACACCTGCCCTTGCACTTGAGTGTGTACTTGTGGATCTCCATAGCTCTGCTTTCTTCCTTTCCTAGAATTGATGCTCTTTGGTCGTACCATCAAACCTCTTTTTGTTGAACATTTATGTTCAACCACAAAAGATGTTTGTTGAACTGGAAACTGCAAAACTAGTGAACACTTGAGAAAACACTAAAAATTGCAACCATATGTACAAAGTTTTATTCCTATTGCCTACATTTCTCCTTTAGAAGGGTTGCCCAACTCCTTCATCTACAACTTGATGCACCCTCGGCACCAACTCCCTGTCAAAGTATAACTTGGGAGATGCACCATTTACCCCGTGTTTGAGATGTTTATCATTTAACCGCACCGTCTGATAGGTACCATTGGAAAAATCTTGGTGACGCTTATATGGCCACTTCCACATTCATTTTGAACTTCTTCTGGAAGGTAAAGTTGAGATGACTCTCATACTTTATCACTAGATCTCCCTTCTCTATCTTCTTCTTTGGCAATATGTGGTTGAACTTAGCAATCTGCCTCTCTCTTTGCTTCACATAAAAGTCTACCGTAGCCTCCCTTTCCATGTTTATGCTTCAAGGAAAGAAATCTGGCCCTGCAAAAAATCCTGATGGGATCTATTAGCACACCATATATCCTTTAATGCACCCAACTAGGCCTGCACATCTACCACTGCTTATTTTCTATCAACCAACTTATACGGAGTAAGTTGGTAGCAACCTTGGATGTTCTATAAGCCCACAAACACTTTTGATTGCAATGTGGATGATAAGGCAAATAAAATTTGTGCGGGATGATGTATTCTTCACTAGTGCATGCACCAGTTTGCTTTGAAAACCTTGACTTCTATTAAAAATTAACACCCAAGGCACTATAAAATGACAATAAATGCAATTAAAAGCAATTGAGCCAATGTGTGAGCATTTATCTCTCTTATCCCCTTTGCCTTGACACGCTTAGTGAGATAATGGCCACCACGATATACTTCTGCTTGTTGACTTAGATAGTGGACCAATGGCGTCCAAACCCCACTTCTCAAATGCATTTTGAGCCATGATAGCCGCTTGTGAATCTGACACCAACCATTGTTCCCACATGGTTTGACACTCATGGCAGGTCTTGCACCAATAATGAGTATCCCACATAATAGAAAGCCACCAAAAACCAGCTCTAAGAACACAAAAATGTAAGAACTAGGGAAACTAGACTGAAGATCCTCCTCCCAACCTCCTTTTATATAGGTGGGCTCCTAGCCCCTTGCCCTAGACGGATCCTTTGTCCACACTGTCTAGCCCGACCCTTGGCCGTAGTCCATGACCATCCTAGTTCTTAGGGTACAGGACCCTTGTCCTGACATTACTCCCCCTTAAAGAAGAGTTTTCTTCCTCGAAAACAAAAGTGGGAAACTTCTTCTTAAGAACACTAATGTTTTCCCAAGTGGCACCTTCGTCAGGTCGGTCTTTCCACTTGATCAAGGATTGTTGTCGTACGTGATGTCGTGTACGCAACTCATGAAAATCCATAACACGTTCAAGTTCATGCGGTAAGGTAGGAGGTTCAATGTAATCAACCAAAACCTATTGGTCAATGACGTTGTCGTCCCCATGTAACCGCTTTCGTAGGACGGCTTACATGAAACACCGGATGAATGCGAGAATGTGATGGTAGTAATAGTTTGTAGGCACGATCACCAACTCGCTTGAGTATTTTGAAAGGCGCACAATATCGGGGAGATAATTTAGGTGTCGATCCAGTTTTCAGACTTTCTGAATGTTTTGGCACACGTAAAAATACTTCCTCCCCTTCTTCAAAGGTAACTTGCCGACGTTTCTCATCAGCGTATTTCTTATACCGATCCTGTGCTTGCCGGACATTCTGACGAGCAAGTTTCAGCATATCCATGTGGTCTTGGAGAAAATCCTTAACCTGTTGGAGTTTTTCGGTTGCCAACCCCACCGTAACTGGTGACCTAGGTTGAAACCCGTAGATGAGCATGAAAGGACTAAAAATTGTTGTGACATGCTTAGAACTATTGTAGGCAAACTCAAGAATAGGTAAGTATTCTTCCCAGTCTGTTTGTTTTTTGCTGACGTATACTCTTAGCATATCCTCTAGCACCTGGTTAACCGGTTCCATTTAACCATCCGTTTTTGGATGATCAGCTGTACTGAGGTTGAGTTGTGTACCCAATCGTTTAAATACAGCTCTCTAGAAGTGGCTGTTAAACTTGGGATCACGGTCACTAACAATGTTACTTGGCAACCCATACAATTTGTATAGATTGTCCACAAATAACTTTGCTAGTTCCGGTGTTTAACCGTGGATTTGGTTGGGATAAACTTGCATACTTTAGTCAACCTGTCTACGACCACCCATACTGAGTCATGACCTCGTATAGTGGTTGGTAAACCTACAATGAAATCCATGGAGATACTTTCCCATTTCCATTGGGAATTTTTCCAAAGGATGTAAGAGTCCTCCTGCATTCAGACGCTCTGCTTTGTTAACTTGACATTTTTGGCAATGCAAGACATAAGCTTGAACAAATCCATGTAGACCTGGCCAGTAAAACTGTCGTCGTACGAGAGAATAAGTTTTGCTAATCCCCGGGTGCCCTGCACTTGGACTATCATGACATTCATAAAGAATTTGGCGCCGAATGTCTGTGTTCGTTGGTACACAAACTCTCCCCTTGTGGAGTAGCTACCCATTGTCGATGGTAAAATGCTTCCATCGCTGAAGTTCATCACTTGATAAAGGAGAACTAGGTGTGGAGGTTAATTGTACACTACCTGAATTGGAGTAAGAAGGATCCCTCTTTTGAACATGGCTCCACACTTTGGAATATGTTTCATCTTTCTCATATTTGTCCTTGAGAGAGTCTAAAAATTCACTTCTATGAAGTTCCGTGAACAAGAGCGAATTGATCTCTGGCATTTGACTGAGAGCGTCTGCCACTACATTGTATCGGCCTTTGTGATACCTTAACTTGGCGTCATATTCCTGAAGGATCTCGGCCCACCTGGATTTTCGACCCTTTAAATCTGTTTGTTGTGTAAACCATTTGATGCTTTCATGGTCAAACACAATCGCGAACTGAGCACCATACAGATAGTGCCGCCATGTCTTTAAGGCAGACACTATTGCATAGAGTTCGCGTTCGTAAGTAGAATAATTGTGTTGAGCTGCATCCAGCTTCTTACTTTCAAATGCAATTGGCCGTCCGTCTTGTAACAGGACTGCTCCAATAGCACGATCACTGGCATCCGTTTCCAAAATGAATGGTTTCAAAGGATCTACAATAGCCAGTATAGGAGCTGTAGCTAATGTGTCTTTGAGTGTTTCAAAACTGTGCTGTTGAGAGGAACCCCACTGAAAAGCTTTACCTTTGCCTTTTAGTTGGTCCGTCATAGGTACAGCAATGTGAGCATAGTTTTTAACGAACCTTCGGTAAAAACCTGCAAAGCCTAAAAAGATATGTAATTCTTTCAGATTTTTAGGAGGCGGCCATTTCCGTATGGTATCCACTTTGGATTGATCCATGTATACGCCATTAGCTGAAATAACATGACCTAAATAATGAATTTTCTCCTTGAGAAAATCACATTTAGATTCCTTGGCATATAACTTGTGTGTGTGTAACAACTCAAACATCTGTCTGAGATGTTGTAAGTGTTCTTCCTCAGAAGCACTATAAACTAAAATGTCATCGAGGAACATAACGACAAATTTGCCCAAAAACGGCTTCAAGACACTATTTATAAGTGTCATGAATGTTGCGGGCGGATTGGTTAACCCAAAGGGCATCACCAAAAACTCGTAATGTCCAAACCGTGTTCGGAATGCAGTCTTAGGTATATCGGCAAGCTGAATACGGACTTGGTGATATCCTGACCACAAGTCGATTTTCATAAAAATTCGAGCATGTGTTAGCTTATCAAATAACTCATCTACCCTTGGCAATGGGTATTTGTTCTTAACTGTAACCACATTTAAACCCCAGTAGTCTACGCACATGCGCATACTGCCGTCTTTATTCTTCACCAAAAGGATAGGCGAAGCCCATGGTAAAGAACTGGGTTGTATAAACCCTCTGCTAAGGTAGTCAACAAGGTGACGTTCCACCTCAGCAGCCTCTGAGTAACTCATATGATAAGGTGGTTTACTAACAGGTTTATAGCCTGTAGTCACGTCAATACCATGTTGTACTGAGCGTGTCAGCGGTAAACCTGATGGAAAATCATTAGGAAAGACATCTTGAAATTCCTTTAATAATTTTTGTAATTGATTAGCAACGTTTGCTTGTGTAGAATTAGCCATTGGTGGAATAGAGGAGAGAGAAGCATGCGGCGTTGAGGAATGTTCAACAGAATCAATGTTAGAAAGAAAATGAGACAGTAACACAAGAAAACTTGTTCTATTTCATTATCAGAAACAAGCTGCATAAGCTCGGCAGTACAAATCATTGGTGATGAAGGTATATCCTTTTCTCCTAACAACAACACATGTGTGCCATGGGAATCAAACATCAAACTGTTGTGCTCATAGCCACGCTTCAGTGATGGACCTAGGCTATGCAACCACTCCCTACCAAGAACCACATCATTCCTTTCCATGTTCATAACTTGAAAATCCAAACAAGTAGAGTATCCTTGTACTTCCAATGGAAAAGCTCGGCATTGAGTATCCCATATTTCACTATCATGTCCATTCATCATTGCTACCTTGTAGCGATGGGTACTCGGAGTTAATTGATGAAATTTTGCGTAGCATCGTCATCTACCAAGATGCACACCTTGTGCCCTTGCAGATATCCGTGCATACGTACTAGCTCATGTGGTCCAAAGGTTTGTTGCCACATGGAAGCTGTGAGAGAGCATTCATGCACCACCTCAGTGTGTGTTACTTCCATTGTAGAGAACTTTGAGGAAGAATCAAGAGGCATTAGTTGCACCATGTGCACTGCTTTCTCCTTCCCCTGAGCAGCAGATTTCCCCTTGGGACAGTCCTTTTTGCCATGGCCTCTTCCTAAGCATTGAAAACATAGCTTCTCTTTCTTGGGTTTATCAAAATCCTCAGGAGAGAGGACCCCTAGACCCCTTGGGGTTTTTAGATGCATCTGAATTAGCAACTAGAAATTTTCTTTTATTGTGCCCGTACTGAGTGCGTGTATTACCATGTATACTAGCAGGCACATTACTATTATGTGTTTTCTTATCATCAGGGTCATCATGAATATGTGCTTTCACTATGGATTCCTCAAGTGTTTTAGGGTCCTGGGACTTGACATACTTCTTAAGTTTTGGAGTCAAACCTCGTATGAACCCTCGTACTTGTTGAAAGGTATCCAAGCCTTCCAACTTGAGGATGACGTCCGGATAGTGAGAGATATATTCAAGGAGTGATGGATATTGGCGCATGGAACACGTGTCCCAAGCGGCCCAATTCCGATCGGCCTCGTTTGTAGGCAAAAATTCCTTGCTAAACATTGATTCAAAGGCTGCCCAACTCTGTGGTATGATGTTCTTCTCCTTGAGAGACATCCACCATTTGTAGGCCTTGCCTTCCAGAGTTAAGCTCGTTTGCAGAGCTCTTACTGCATCCGGAGTACGCCGTAAGGCGTGAATTCCATCCCATTTACTGAGAAAGATGTTCATTGCATCCTTATTTCGGTCCCGGTCTTCGCCCTTGAAAACTGGTGGTTTAAAGCTATTTAACAAGTCATCTACCTCTTTGGTAGTGAGAGTATGCAGTGTTTCATTAATTGGGCCTTGCCCTTGTGTTCCAACATGCTCATGCATGTGGGTGTCAACAATACTCTTAGTCTGTTGTTGCATTAATTGAATGACTAGTGTGGAAAGTTTAGTAACATTTTCATTTAAAGCCTTAAAATTTTCATCCATGATTGTTATGTGTGTCTGAAGTGCACAAAATTCTTGAATATCGAGCAATTCATAAGTATCTTCTCCTGCCATAGCGTCGCGGGTACTCTCCTTGAGAGGATCTGGCCGCGAGCCGTCATTGGCTGGATCGGGAGTACTTTGCTCAAAATCGAATGTCATATTGATATCCGAATCCATGGCTACACAGTGCAGTGAAAGAAGTACTCAGAAAAAAATACTTGATTTTGGTAGTACTTGCCAAGTATAGCTAACTTCCCTTTGTGTGTCATAGCACTTGACCGTCGAAAAAAGAAGAATTTTCACAAGTGGCGTAAAAGACGAACTTCGCACAATTGCCCATGGCTCACCAGATGGTTGAAATCGTGTAGGGTAGATGGTTGAAGCGTCACCTTTGTGAAGAAGGTTGATTATTGAAAGCTTACTTAATCAGCGGACGATTATGTTGTATAAACATCAATTGAAAGTGTCGTAACTGTAAAAATATGCACGTTTCTCAAAATCTCTGCAATAATTGAGCGTAGCAGTATGTCGTGAGACTCGATGGAAAGCCGAGTGCTCTTGGTGCTTGCTCTGCCTTGTGTGTGCTGCCTTGACTTGCCGCCTTGCTTGTGGGAAGGGCCACTAACAATGGCTAGGCTCAAAACCAATGGCCAAATGGCCTTGCAATGTGTATATGGCGAATTTTTTGAAAAAAAAAACACACAGGTAGCGCATTCGACAGCGCGAGGAGAGAGAAAGAGCTTGGTGCGGCTTGATCAGGCCTGTGGCGGCTGCGAGGTCTTGGCAAAACTCCTACCTCCCCAGGGCGCTTCCTTCAAGCCCAAGCCCTCCCGAAATCATGCACCACACAGTGGTGTCCAAAACGGGAAAGACAACCCAAATTAGAAAGAAAAAATTCTATTTCTGGAAAAGCCTCACAAAGGCCACGGTTCTCACCTAAAGACCCTTTTAGGAACCTAAAGGGAACACGCCTAGAGAGAGAGTGGAAGAGAGACTCCTAAGCTCTGATACCAGTGTAAGAACTAGGGAAACTAGACTGAAGATCCTCCTCCCAACCTCCCTTTATATAGGCGGGCTCCTAGCCCCTTGCCCTAGACGGATCCCCTATCCACACTGTCTAGCCCGACCCTTGGCCGTAGTCCATGACCATCCTAGTTCTTAGGGTACATGACCCTTGTCCTGACAAAAAAAGTACCTGATCTTTGCCCTAGAAGTACCAAATAGCAAGCACTATGCATCCTTGAGAGCCACCCTTTATGAAGGAAAAGATGGTTTAACAAGCGGCCTCGCGATGAAACTATCTACAAAATTGCTCCCCAACACCTTCGGATCCACCCCACTTAGGGTCCTATCCCAAGAAGGGGGTCCTAGGAGACATTTGTAGTGTGAAACAGTAGGAGAAAAATGGTGTTGAACTACCCTGTCCTTGCCAAACCTTCACATAACTTCAAAAACCACCAAAGAATATGCTACACACTCTCAAGGCTACAATAACAATGCTCATGGATGTGCCTCATGTAACTTGCTAAATGACATGTAAGAAGAAAAAATGATTATCACATGCTTGAAAGCCTTCGAAGACATTGACAAGGCTGAGCATCCATGGGAAGTATTTCGCAAAGGTATCAATGAGCTGGGACCTACAAATGAAGCACCATCAAAGAATTTCATCATGGGTATGTATGAGAGAATCATGTTCCTGCCTTTGCATTGCATGCAGACATTTAAAGAGGCATTCATGATGGGATATTTAGAGATGGATTCAAACATCTTCAACCCAATAACAAAGGAGCCTCAAGCATGACATATTTCCTACCAAAGAACACTGCTCAACAATCCTATCAAAGATTTATCCTTCAAGGCAGACATCATGGCAAGAGTAGCCAAATACAACAAAGTGATAAAGTCTTTGGAGAAACAACACTTTGATCTGATGATCTTTTGCAACATGCATGAAGATGTGCATCCACTAGGAATGGGGGAGTGTTAAGTCAATACAGCTTATGGGCACCTTCTTAGTTAGACACAAATATTGTGGATACGAACTATGTCAATGAGCCTATGTAAATTGATCCTAGGGCTATAGATTTTTGAGTTGTAAATGTTTGATTATGTACTCAAGGCCCATAGTAGCCAGCCAATGGCCATTTTTGAAGCCATATGTATAACGGTCAATAGCTCTAGTTTGAAAGGGACTTTTTAGACATTCTTTTGAATAAAGAAAAGATCTCTGTTGTACGTACTGTTAAGCGGCCTCTAACTTGAATTTGTGTTCAATTTATCTCATGATTTGGTAATCCTATTTTGATTCCAAACATTGCATTGTGTTCCTATTCTCTTGCTCTTTCATTCAAGTGTAAGCACATTAAGTTTTGTTGTGGTTTGTGACTTCATGTATGCGAGCCTTATCTTCAATTCCAAGTGCTTAAATAATTGTTTTATGACATTTTTACCATAGGAGAGTGATATTAAACCTTGGGGCGACTTGTTTGAATGCTTTTGTTGTAGTTTATATGACCTGGTAACTGATGGATTGTGATTTTGTACCTTGTTGAAAAGATGTCAGACTTTGTAGACATGTACCCTTAGATCTAATATAGCTTCCCTTAAAGTTTCGTGGCTATCTAAATCTGTTTAGTCATTGAAATGACATGATGACCTAGAGCAGTAAGAAAGGACAGAGGTAGATTTTTTGATCAACGAGTTGATGATTTGCTTATAGAGACTGCTACGTTTCCTTGTTAGGTTCACTTCTTGAGGTTGACACCCTTAAAGAGTCTCTGTGCCCCATCCAAGTCATTTCCATGAGTATTGGCATAAGTATGTTAGTGCTAGATGGCTATACTATAGATATCCATCACTTAATGATAGGGTGAGTCCACTCAACTCACAACATCTAGAAGTGCTTTTGGTTTTATTGCTACCCCAAATATTTTCATTTCAGTGCCAACGATCTCCAAGCCGATGGTATTGTCCAATGCAAAGGATGGAGTGCAATAGTCTCTGGCAAAAAAATGGAAACAAGAAATGATGCAGAGAAGGATACAAGAATTATCGGCAAGTCAGTCTACTCCCACATATACTAATCAGACTATAGATGTGGGACAAGATGGTGTCAGTACTTATCTTTGTGCCAATATCAACTCCTCTGATGATAGTGCTAGCTACAACCAAATGTGTACAAACCTTTGCCATCATGGTTTCTACAAGTAAGCATTTAACGAAGAAGCAAGACGTCAAGGAGATGAACCAAATACTTAGAGAAGCTACGCCTCAGAATTGCGACAATTGCCTTTGGGTTTTGAGAGCGGTACATAGTATCCTTGGATGCATATAGGATACGACCTATAAGAGAAACATGTTTTTTATTGTCTTCAACTTATGTATGAAGTAAATTTATAATGGCAAGAGCAAAGGTAGCAATTTTAGGCCATTCCAACCCAGAGCAGATTCTTAGCTAACATATCAGAAGCAGAGAATTTCCAAATTGGAAGGGTGGTGCATCGGGCCAAAACACGAGAATTTTTTGCAAAGTAGAGGGAAGACCAAGCCCGAAGTCAAGTCCGAAAGGCAACAGAGGCAGCCACTTTGGCTAAGCAGAGGCAGGTGGAGTTTATACGAAGCATCTCCAAGGAGCTAGCTCGGCATCGACGACAAACTATTCTTTGAAAATGGCATATCAAAAGGCGAGCTCTGACTATTTCCACGGACAAACAACGACCTGGATTCAATAGTTTCACTTTTGAAGAAGGATATACAAGTCTACAAGGAAGGGAAAATTTAGAAATGGCAAGCCACAATCAAGCCCTTCTCAAAAGTTTCGAGCAAGTAGGAGGGGGAGCAGTTGTAGGAGGAAGTGGCAACACAAAAGCATAGTGCTACCAAGTATAAGAACCTCTTTCAATTCCTTGTGTTTTTTTGAATCAATGTGAAAATTCCCTCAGCGTGTTCAATTGTTTGGCTCCTCCTTGGTGGATAGAGGCATTGACTTTGCTCCGACGACATTACCGTGACTATCAACCTTTTGCCTAGTTGAGGCCATATGTAAACCCCAAACCACCTCCCCCTTCATTCTCCCTTGAGATTCCTTTTGGCAATTGAAAATTTGGTATTCTTTCGGAATCAGGTCCTCCATGCGTGCCAAATTTTAGGCCGGAGGAAATTTAGTTTGGATATCAAGGGAGTGTGTAATCTGATTGGAAATGATGTTAACTATTTGTATCAACATGCAGGTTGGGATTCTATAAAGATAGGTGCTACCTGAACACGATGTATGATCTTATGTATGTTCATTCTTGAAGATATATGCCATTATTTATTTTTTCTTTCTCTAGTGTCTGTGTAATGTTCTTTTGCTCTTCTATAACGAACCCATTGTGTGATGTTGTAAGTTTTGTGTTTAATGTTCCAACATGACAAGCGAGTAGTAACAGCTCTATATCAAAGAACCCTGATGGATCCGCTCCCTCAAGCAATGCTAGACTCTACATGTTTCAATCATTCTCTAGCCCAAAAAAAAACTCAATAGAACAACCCAAGGAAACAAAGGTATATCAGCCCAATTACTCATTAAGGCTTGAGAAAAGTAAGAAAGTGTTTGTCTCAAGCAGTCTAATAAAAGTCAGCGACCCCATATGGATTGAAGACGAAAGATCAACATAGAAAGAGAAACACATGGGATTGTCTACTTCACAGTACAGTTTTGAAGAACAGGCGGACTATAGACGTAATAGACAGATAGGGGTACCAAAACAAAAGATCACAGCATATAAAGTGAAATCAAGACCCTCCCAAGGTAGAAGGACAAGTAGGTATCAACCTCGACCACATCCAAGGATACCTAAGAAGATGCTGTACAAAAGAACAACACTGAATGCTTGCTAAAGTCTACCACAGCCCTCAAGAAGATACAAACCAAAGGTCAATACCAAAAAATCCTCTTCTTGCACAAGGATTCTACACAAGAACAACAATTTGGCTACCAGTCAACCAAAGGACAACGATACTTTCAAACAATCTGCATGAAGATCTTAAGAGCTCAACAAGATCTCGTGCAAGACAAAGTCATGAAAGCAGTTGCAAAGGTAATAAAAGGATTTGGATTCCTAAGTGTTTCAATACTCGTCAAAAGTCAAATGCCGACAAACAACAGAGGCCTACAACAACGTCAAAGGATCCTTTCAACATACCTAACTAGAAAATCAAACAAACAATGGAGTCTTGATAGCCAAAGAAGGACAACTCAACCAACATAACTACATATTCAAAGATGATTAGACAAGTATGGTAGAAGAAACCTTCAATGATAACTTGGTCCTTGGACCTTCAATAATCCACTCCTTGAAGATTTAAGCTTACTTATACCTAAAGACATGTTTGTAGTGATAGCCATTTTTCAGCTTTCCATAATTGCCATAGTAAGCTACCTCACCCTATCAAATCACTCAAACATTTTGGTTATCCCTACCATTTCACTATACATAGGCGTGTGTGAGTTAGGGGACTTTCCCTATATTTTCTTAAAAAGCTAGTCACTGGGCTAGTTGAGCCAAAAAATTTTAAAAAATAAAATTATAAGTATATTATGGCCCATTTGTGTGTAAATATTTCATTGTATATAGGGCCTAAATAAAAGGATTTTTCATAATTATTTTGGTATTTATTTAAATATTTTTACCTATGGTGTGTTATTTATGCTATGTACATTGACTCACCATTAACATATTTTTTCTTACCATTTTGCATACTCTTTATTCCATATGAAAATAATTTCATGCAAGCTTCTCTTATTTTTGGTGTAACTCCATCCCAACAAAAATCCAAAAAAACTAGTTTTATTTATGTGTATATTTTTTCACTATTGTGATTTTTCCTTCCTACATCTATTCTCTTTTACTCTCATAAATTAGAACACCAAAAATATTCATCTTTTTATGGTAGACCTTATAATGAGAGAGATTTATTTTGACCCCTTTATATTTTTTTCACCTATATTATTTATATTTGACATGTACATATTTTTTGGACCCCTCAATATTTGATTTTCTTAGTTGTACTATTCACTTATATCATGATCTCAACAATATCTTCAATTATAGACCTACCAAATAAGGTCAAGGGTATGTGGAATGCATGCATGCACCATGGGGAGCTCACTCTTGGAGGTATTCAAAAGAATCATCCAAAGAAGGACCTCACAAGGACCTTGTGCAGTGGAAAAAACAGTCGGTTTTGCTGAATTCTTAAAGATCAGATACTCCCCGAATTTGAAAAGGTGATACAGACAAAAGTTGTAGCTCGTGAGCTGAACTTTCACCTCAAAATTTTTCATAGTTTTTTGAGCTACGAGCTGTGAGCTATGATTTTATTGGTGGACCCCAGTTTTCCCATGCTATGCAGCCACACTCCCTCTTCCACTTTATCATTTTCCTCTTTCACACACACTCCTCCCTCTCCTTCCCACTCCCAAACCTGCAACTCCCATTTCCTAATTCACCCTCTTCACCATTGCCACTTGTCTCACCTCCATAGCCTTCATCCTCCATTTCTAGACCCTAGTGTCCCCCTTTCTCTCTACATATATGTCCATATTACCATACTCTCTTTAGCTTTGTAAAGAACTTCAAAAAATCAGCAAAAATCCAAGGTTAACCTCTTCAAATGAAGGCTTTATCATGAATTTTCCAAGGTTTGAAGATAACATAGCTTCATCGACACGCGTTACTTCGCCATGCTGACCGCTTCTTCTACCGGTGCTGTAAAGAGGTGAATGTCAACTTCTCCAAGCTTTAACCTTGGTTTACAAGCTTATCCCTTCTCTAACTTTTCTCATTATATATCTCACCATTTGGTGAATGATTTTGTAAATATTTTGTAGTGATAATTACTAACTACTAACCACTAACCTTATTGTAAAATGCACCCTCTACTAGAGTAGGCAATCCCAACTTATTCACTCAATCCTCTCTCCTTTCATCCTCAATAATTCTCTTCCCTTGAGCCCACATCCATGTGACTCAAAGGACAAGAGAGACCCACCCTCATTAAAAATAAATAAAAATATTCATAATCTTTTATTCCTTCAAATAAACTTGATTAGGCCTAATCCAAATCGGGGCTTCTAAAACCTATAAATATAGCCCTTCTCTCCCTTGTAAATCATCACATGATCACCCTACACCACACCATTCTCAACACATAACACACCACTCTTGAAGCCTAGTTGTGTAGAGTGTGTGCATTGTGAGTTCTCTATTCCATCACTACACATAGGGGCATGGAGAAGCTTGAAGTCAGTTATGCCATCTAGAGGAGTGGAGTGTATGCCATACTCTTCACCACACTTGTAGCCTACTCTTGTGCATAAATAAGATTTATAGTTTTGGGTGCAATTGTATGCTGCAACTACGACTCTTCTCTCCAAATTGACTTGATAAGTTGGCTAATCAGGTGGTTGAAGGTATATTGTCCTTGAAGTTTGTTGTGCCATTTCATGCTTGGTGGTTTGAGGGCTTGTTGAATTGTTTGCCTAAAAGGTCAATTGTAAGAGGGTGCTCGGTGAGAGGACTCCCGTGACCCTAAGACAATTTGTGTATTGGCAACAAGGTCAAGTTTTGTGTTGTCTCTCTATTTCTCATCAAGATTTGTGTGCATCTAGTCTTTAAGGCTAAGACTGAGTTGCTCAAGTTGATTTGTTCTCTTTACCTCTCTCTGGCGTGGTGAATGTTTGTGTTTGGTGTGTGTGGCTATCTTGCATTCCCCTCTCTTTGTGCGTTTGAGTACAAGGAGATATCAGGTGCGTCCTCGTTCGCATCTACAACTAGGTGGTGCCCCTTTTCTTGTTTGGTTTCTGGCTGTGGGTTGTTGTTGTCTCTGATTGTGCTTGCCCCAGCCCCAATTGAGCAGCAGGGGAGCCTCGAAGGGTGTTTAGAGGCCGCTCTTCTTGTTGCCCGCCCCGGACCGCCTCAAATTGATGCCCCCACGGAGGAACGACTTTGTGCTTAGTGTTGTTGTATTGCATGAATGCTTGAATTTTAGCATAATCAAGAAGATTATATGAATCATGAAAACTTATATGATCGAGTTTAATTTCAATGCAACAAAAATTGATCTATAATATGGTTTGGATTAGCATAACACAAGAAAGGAAAAAAACATTTTCACATAAGAATCTAGAATTCATGTTGAAAGACCTTTCAAAACTTTGTGTAGTTAGTTGATTTCATAAGAGAAAGTGATTGTTTGGAACTAATCTTTGTGTGGTTCTAGCATTGAGAGACTATGACACGCTATACCTTTGATGATATCCCAATTTTCTTCGGAAATCTAGAAGAAGATGTTGATGATTTTCTTGCTGATTTTAGAATGGTTTGTCATATCCTTGGTAAAAGGGATGACATTGAAAAAGGGGATTTTCTATTGCTATGCCTTAGAGGAAACGCTGAGCAATGGTTTTGGAGTATGTCTTCTCAGATTGAAGATGGGTATACCCAAATTTCCAAAGCTTTGAAGACCAGATTCTCTAAATTTCCAACAACGGGGAAAGCATGGGCTTCATTAGGGAGACTTCAACAACATGGTGAAGACTACTATGCTTATGAGGATATGTTTTCTCGTCAATGGGGAGGATATGGGTTTAGTTCTACATTTCCAAATTATGTAAAAATGGAGCAATTTATTTCGGGTTTGTCTCCTTTCCTAAAGACTAAGGTTACTTGTAGTGGACCCTCTACCTTTGAAGAAGCGGTCACTATTGCCCAAAGGAAGTTTCACAAGTACTTGTACATCAAAAATGGTTTCCATCATGCTGGAAGAACCGACCATCATGAAAGTGTTTCTATCAAGGAGTCATCTCCTTTGGCATACTTGTCTCCTTCTACTCCGACAAATGTTGAAGAAGTTACTTACATGCCAACTGATTATTCAAGTGCTACAGTGTGTAGCCAAGATTCAAATGTGGAATCTCTTTCTTCTACCTTTATCACAAGCATGCAAAAATCGACACAAGATATCTCAAATGGTATTGACTATTCAATAATGGATACATCCAACCTTTTGGCAGAGGATCAATTTCTAGTCCGAGCAGACGAAGTTTTTGTGCAACATGACTCTATGGAGAATGAAGACCTTGAAGGTAACCTTGATCTTATGGAATGTTCTGAGAGTGGATCTTGTCTAAAAGAAGAGAGTGAAAAAGAAGATGAAATCATAGGTGGGGAGATCATGGACCACATTGATCATAAAGAGATGATTGTGTACATGGAATGCCAACTCCAAAACAAAGGAGAAGAGTGTGAGTTGAATCCATGTGAGGATAATCTTCAAGAAGTGTTTGAGGATGTTGAAAAGCATTGGTATGACCCATGTATATTAAGCATGGAGGAACCTATCATGCAAGAAGCCAAAGTTTTCATAAAATGAAACAGTAATCCATCAACCTTTGAGGTGGTACAATGTGAGGAGTTACAACCTTGCCAAAGGGGGGGCTTAGAAGGGGATGAAGAACATGGGAGAGTAGTAAAAAATAAAATCATAAAAGGAAACTGTCAGAAGGGTATCATTCTCTCCAATGGTGTTTTAGTGGGTGGCTCTTCATTCATGGGACAACCTCTTAGCAAGAAAATCCAAACTTTTGAAGCCCCAATCATCTTCACATTGGGTTTCACCTCTTCAAAGTCAACTTCTCCTCTCTTCACATATACCTTTCATCGGGGGCACCGTGTCTTCTTAAGTGGAAGAGGACATGAATACTTGGTGATGAACAGATGTTTCCAAACCTTCTACATTTGGTTCTTTGGTGTATGGAGGTCACACATTGTGATGCTTCTGGTCTTCATCATAGATGAAAAACTTGTTGATTGCTACTTGTGGATATATCAATCAATACCAAAATCTATTTTCTTCCAATGTGTTGGAAGCAATAGAAACCTTCGTCTATTATCTACTTATGTGGTAAACTATTTGCAATACCTTCCAACAGCAGCTGGAAGCATGGATCAAGCTTTCCTAAATCATGAAGGCCATATAATTTTTGACTTGGTGAGCCTACCCAGGTTGAATGAATTTTATGAGCTACACTTCAAGAATTTGCTCATACAAGCTCTTGAAGATTGTAGCAGATACATCAACTTTACACAGGAGGAAGAGCAACCAACCTTTTATATCACATTCATAGTGATAGATGCAAATATGGAAAACAATAAAATCTACAAGTTTCTTCAACCGAAATCAGTAAGTGATTCCATACCATACATCTCTCTTTGGGAAAGATATTTGAAGATCTTTGATCCTGGGGGGTGCTTATGGAAACTTTCTCAATGGAGGAGGTTTACTCCGTCACTTCATTACATCCTGCTATTGGCGATGAGAACCTTTCATATCACACAAGGTTTTTTAATCATACAACAAAGAATCTTCAAACATGAGAGCAGACAAAGACAGACGTTACACAATCTACATGTTGTATGGTCGGATAAATGGTACATGAATGTACCATTATCTAAGGGAGGGGCTAATGATAGCCGTTTTTCGGCTTTCCATAATTTCTATAGTAAGCTACCTCACCCTATCAAATCACTCAAACATTTTTGTTATCCCTACCATTTCACTATACATAGGCGTGCGTGAGTTAGGGGACTTTTCCTATATTTTCTTAAAAAGCTAGTCACTGGGCTAGTTGAGCTAAAAAATTTTAAAAAATAAAATTATAAGTATATTATGGCCCATTTGTGTGTAAATATTTCATTGTATATAGGGCCTAAATAAAAGGATTTTTCATAATTATTTTGGTATTTATTTAAATATTTCTACCTATGGTGTGTTATTTATGCTATGTACATTGACTCACCATTAACATATTTTTTCTTACCATTTTTCATACTCTTTATTCCATATAAAAATAATTTCATGCAAGATTCTCTTATTTTTGGTGTAACTCCATCCCAACAAAAATCCAAAAAAACGAGTTTTATTTATGTGTATATTTTTTCACTGTTGTGATTTTTCCTTCCTACATCTATTCTCTTTTACTCTCATAAATTAGAACACCAAAAATATTCATCTTTTTATGGTAGACTTATAATGAGAGAGCTTTATTTTGACCCCTTTATATTTTTTCCACCTATATTATTTATATTTGACATGTGCATATTTTTTGGACCCCTCAATATTTGATTTTCTTAGTTGTACTATTCACTTATATCATGATCTCAACAATATCTTCAATTATAGACCTACCAAATAAGGTCAAGGATATGTGGAATGCATGCATGCACCATGGGGAGCTCACTCTTGGAGGTATTCAAAAGAATCATCCAAAGAAGGACCTCACAAGGACCTTGTGCAGTGGAAAAAACAGTCGGTTTTGCTGAATTCTTAAAGATCAGATACTCCCCGAATTTGAAAAGGTGATACAGACAAAAGTTGTAGCTCGTGAGCTGAACTTTCACCTCAAAATTTTTCATAGTTTTTTGAGCTACGAGCTGTGAGCTATGGTTTTATTGGTGGACCCCAGTTTGCCCATGCTATGCAGCCACACTCCCTCTTCCACTTTATCATTTTCCTCTTTCACACACACTCCTCCGTCTCCTTCCCCTCTCTCCTTTCATCCTCAATAATTCTCTTCCCTTGAGCCCACATCCATGTGAATCAAAGGACAAGAGAGACCCACCCTCATTAAAAATAAATAAAAATATTCATAATCTTTTATTCCTTCAAATAAACTTGATTAGGCATAATCCAAATCGGGGCTTCTAAAACCTATAAATAGAGCCCTTCTCTCCCTTGTAAATCATGACATGATCACACTACACCACACCATTCTCAACACATAACACACCACTCTTCAATCCTAGTTGTGTAGAGTGTGTGCATTGTGAGTGCTCTATTCCATCACTACACATAGGTGCATGGAGAAGCTTGAAGTGAGTTATGCCATCTAGAGGAGTGGAGTGTATGCCATACTCTTCAACACACTTGTAGCCTACTCTTGTGCATAAATAAGATTTATAGTTTTGGGTGCAATTGTATGCTGCAACTACGACTTGTCTCTCCAAATTGACTTGATAAGTTGGCTAATCAGGTGGTTGAAGGTATCCCAACTTATTCACTCAATCCTCTCTCCTTTCATCCTCAATAATTCTCTTCCCTTGAGCCCACATCCATGTGACTCAAAGGACAAGAGAGACCCACCCTCATTAAAAATAAATAAAAATATTCATAATATTTTATTCCTTCAAATAAACTTGATTAGGCCTAATCCAAATCGGGGCTTCTAAAACCTATAAATAGAGCCCTTCTCTCCCTTGTAAATCATCACATGATCACACTACACCACACCATTCTCAACACATAACACACCACTCTTGAAGCCTAGTTGTGTAGAGTGTGTGCATTGTGAGTTCTCTATTCCATCACTACACATAGGGGCATGGAGAAGCTTGAAGTCAGTTATGCCATCTAGAGGAGTGGAGTGTATGCCATACTCTTCAACACACTTGTAGCCTACTCTTGTGCATAAATAATATTTATAGTTTTGGGTGCAATTGTATGCTGCAACTACGACTCTTCTCTCCAAATTGACTTGATAAGTTGGCTAATCAGGTGGTTGAAGGTATATTGTCCTTGAAGTTTGTTGTGCCATTTCGTGCTTGGTGGTTTGAGGGCTTGTTGAATTGTTTGCCTAAAAGGTCAATTGTAAGAGGGTGCTCGGTGAGAGGACTCCTGTGACCCTAAGACAATTTGTGTATTGGCAACAAGGTCAAGTTTTGTGAAAAAAAATTCTTGGATTTTGCAAGAGGAGCACGCAGTTCGTCTGCGTGTGCGGATGGACTGTGTGTTCATTCGTCATCATGGCTTTTTTTAATTAAAAAAGACCAATCCATTTTTGCAGCTCAGTACAGTTTTTCTCACGCGTAGTGGTTGCAAGGGCGAGGAAGAGGAGATGGAGAGGGAGAAGACCGGCTTGCTATCATTTTGATAGACGAGTAGATGATGACTAACAAGCATAAAAACAAAAGAAAACATCATTTGTTTGCTATGATTGATTGTCAATGACACCTTTGAATAAAAAATCTTATCCTCCCCCTCCATGTCCTCTTCCTTGCTTGCACAACGCCTCCACGTGAGCACGTAGTCCGTTCACGCACATGGACGGTCCGTGCACTTGAGCACAGAGTCCTTCCACGCACACATGGACGGACACGTGCTCACGCGTAGGGGTTGTGCAAACAGGGAAGAGGAGATGGAGCAAATGGGGTGCAAAATGGTAACCGACCTATGAGCGGAGAGCTTTATAGACAGAGATGAGAAAATGGAGTAGGAGAAAAAGGGGATTGACGTCAACTTGGTATTGCTCTATAAACACAACCAGAAAGTAATTTTGGAAAAAAATGCACATATTAAAGTTGCCTTTAATTTTCAAGCTACTCTCATTTTGTGTTCATTGGAGGCCACTGTTGGACGGGAAGCGACTCACACACCCATGAAGTGCATGCAAACACTACCTAGATCAACATAATGTCAATCGAGGACACTGATGACACGATAGGCACACGGAGGAAATCTCTTTAGCTTGTCAGGCTGAGACCATCCTACACATACAACACTCTAGAATGCCACCTAAACCACAATCAAGAACCTCACTGCTCTCAACTACACCACCTAGCCACATACACACATACAGAAGGTAACTCACCTAATCATGCCAGATTCATACGAAACTTAAGGAACACCATCCCCTCACTAGGATACACTTGTCCCTAAGCTTCTACACTCAAAACCCTCACTCTAAACCCATCTGCGGAAAACGCGTAGGATGACAGAACAAAATTTTGAAAGTGCCCGAAACTGAAATTTATGAGTACCTATGCATAGCTTATGTCGCCACGATTCTATAGACTACTAGCACTCAGAAAACAGACATCGTTTGATACACTTACGGCCACAAATAGCTCGTAGATGCGTTGGCGTATGCGCTTCGTCTCACGTGGAATGCTTGGCATCGTCGCGTAGCTCTCCTCGAGCCTACATCAATGGTGCAGTCGGATCTCCAATGTGTTGAGCGATCCGGGCGTAGCGAGAGGATGAAGCTCACGCTCACACTCTTTCTCTCTCACACAGTAGACGGCAGCGCTATGTTTTGATTATGATTAAAGTCTTCTTTACAAAATGACCTAGGTACCTTATATACTAAGGCTACCTTAGGTTTAACCAAAAATGGGGTTGAAAGGGTCAAATGGCTTTGTATTTACAATCTGGAAGTGCCATTGGACCCCGGCTTCTGAAACTAGAATAACTACTCATTACAAATGATGTTTATAGCCATAATCCGAAGCATCTCATAACTCGCAAAAGATAAGACTTTGGTACGAAACTTGAGTTATGTTGTGTTGTTGACCCAGTGATCAACATTCCCCCCTTCCGCGTTCATGTCGTCCGTGACATGACCTGATTTTCGATGGCGATCTGGTCTTTGACGTCATTTTGTTGTTGTAAAAAAAGTATAGACTATAGCCTTTGCAATAGCTTGTCTTGTTTGCCCAATCCGATGTACATAGTCTTCACATGATTTAGGAAAATCATAATTGATGACAAACTTTATGTCTTTCACATCCACGCTCCGAGCTGAAGCATCTGTTTCTGTCATTATAGGTCTACTGCCAGATCTAAATTCAAAAAGAACCCAATGTCGTTTAGCTTGACTCTTATCATCATGGATAGAGGAAGCTCCATCCATCATTTGCTCTAGACAATTTGTGAATTTGGAGTATTTGTGATTCTCAGAAACAACTTCTACAATCTGTAGAATTGAGTGATTCGCTTTCTGATCTTGTGAGCCAATGACAACTTTGTAAGGATTTTGTAGAAATTTTATGGCTAAACCCATAACTTCTTTAGGCCAAGTTGCACTCCAATGCAAAGTCTGTTTGTCAGGCCGAATCCAGGACTTAATTATTCTAATTTGAGGTTCAAAACCTTGCCGAGCATTCGATGCGCATTATCAAGGACAAGCTTTTGAGATCCTCTGATTACCCTTATGTCTGCTCTTTGTCATTGGTAACTTCTTTGTTCCTGTGCAATCATGTTGTTAGTGTTGTCTGCAACTTTGTCATTGTAGGCCATTCTTCGACTCGCCATTGAGGAGAAGTATGCTATGATCTGAAATTGGTGCTCCAATTCATTTGTCAATTGATTTGAGTAGCATTTCTTTATTTTTGATGTAGAAGGAATATGTACAAGAGGATGGTGATAGGTGTCTTTCAGATTAGGGTCTAAAACCTGGATGACCAAAGGGAAAAAAACCCGGTGGAAAAATTAAATGCCTTTGGTATACGCTCTTATTGGAGTTGAGCAGTTGAACGTGAAGTACATGTTCATGAAAGGTGAGTGCTTGGGTGAAACACGGAAAGAGTGCCTGATGCAAGTGCCAATTATGGGACACTCTATATGCATATGAGAAATTTGTCAACAAAAGCATGCAATGTGAAAGAAGGAGATGATGGGTGTTTCGAGGAATAAATGTAGCACATGTGACATCAAAAGATGTCTCAATAGCTTCCACCTTTCCAAGAAGGGTTTTCGATGTAGAAGTTTCTCCACCCGTATCTCACTGTGTTCAGTACGTGAGAGTCTTTTGAACCTTCTCCTTCACTTCACCAGACTTAAGTACTTAGACTTCGACTCTTTTGCTCACCTATACCAGCATGGGTGACACAACGTAAATATGCTCAACTCTTCCAGCTTGAGCAGTACCTAGAATAGCTAAGACACTTAGACCACAGAGAATATTACTTGAAGCTTTGGGACTAACACCTCACTCATTTTGTGGCTTAGCTACTTGATTCTGACTTTTATGACTTGTCGGTTGCATGTTGACACTGCTTTGTGACAAGTTCTTCGGTTGTTGTAGTGGCTGCTGAGACATACTTCGTGAAGTTTCATCGTTTTCCTGTACCTTCTTCTCTTTGTAGTGCTCAGGCATCTCGTCAGTCTTTTCTTCATGTGGATTATGGATTTTTTATTTTTTCTTAATAATAAACAAAGAAAATCTTAAAACAACTCAACAAAAGAAAAATCATTCAAATAGAAATCTAAATGCTATGTACACTATACACATGTCCCTAGGGGCTCATATATGGATTTTGTCCCCTTACTCCTATGTAACACTACTATGAGGGCATATACTCTAAATTTCATCAAAAAATTATCACAATGAAACGCAAAAATTCAATGCATCTCAAAAAACATTGCCGTCTAATAGTCATAATGTGAGGTCCTCATTCAGAATGCCTCCCCCCTTCCTATTTGGAGTCATCCTTTATGACAGGGTATCGCAAAGGGTATGTGTTGTGCTTGGGCAATTAAAATTTGTGCCTATGCAGGCCTTGTAATGTAGCCCTATTATGCATACACAGTCAATGCATGGAAAAGATTTATGATGTGCAAGATGTGGGTATAAGAAATTTTCTTATTGGCATTTGTTGGCGAGGCTTCCTATTCTAAGCAATGTAATGGTCTTTGAAGCTCATGTATCGTTGCTTGATTGAAGCGACTTGCTCTCTTCTAACTGTATTGTAATCATAGGAAGAATTGTAAGAATTCAAGCGGCGATGCACTGACAACAATTTTGTTGTTCTTCTTTGGGACCCATTTCTTTGCGATTATTGGTTGTTTTGTTGCTGACTCTCGTTTGGGAACCCATACTTGCCCGTGCTTCGTTTGTGTTTGAAGAGACTTCTTTGGGATCCACCTTTTTGTTGTGTGAGTCAACAGTGTTCTTTGTTTCAGCCCTTGTATGCTTGGTTGGTGACGGGATTCAGGCTTTGAAAGTTAATACTGTGGTTGTTTTGGAATCCAAATGAATTCCTAACTTTTTTGTGCTTGAAGCAACTTCTTTGGAGCCCAAACCTGAGTTGTGAAAGCTTGCGACTTTGTGATATTCTTACCCGTTCGTGCACGCTTTCCTTGTTTTTGTTTTGGTGTTGGATCTTGTGATTTGTCATTAGAGATCTTTGTCTTCTTGATCCATATCTGTTTTTGGCCGATCTGGTTTTTTGGTATCCAGATTTGTCGAGCTTTTTGACTTTGACTTGTTGTCCCGTTCTTTTGATATGTCATGGTTGTTGCTGAAGGGGTTGGTGATAGTGATGGCCTGAGTTGATGATAGGGGATGTCGTAAGATTCATCACTATCGCTACTATACTCAGCAAGGTTGACTTCTTGTAATTTCCCTTGCTTTTTTGGCTGGTAGTGGAAAGTTACTGTCTGTTTGCTCGTGGGTGGTAGTTTCTTGGAGGACTTTTCTAGCCCATTGATTAGAGCATTGTTAGCTCGTTGCTCTGGTCGTATTCCTCCTAGCTGAGTCTTTGCATCCTTAGTAGGATCCATGTATGAGGATGCTTGTGGTGGTTGTGTCTTCACGGAGGACTTTGGAATCCACTTTTGATGCACTTTATTCGTGTAGCGATGACTTTGATTCCCGTGTCGTTGATCTTCTTGAAGCTCGAAGTGTTCTACACAGTCATAGAACTCGTCGTCTTCTTCATCTTTTGATTCTCCACATTTCTTTGTTTGCTCCTTATGTCGAGAGCTTGTCGATGTCTGGTTCTCTTCGTTTTCCTGGATTACACTCACTGCAAAATAAGGAACGACATCATAGCCATTTTCATTACAAAACTTTGTTGTGGGAGTATCCTCCACGGAGCACACGTCCAGAGTAGCCAAGATGTGTTCCCATCCAAAAGGCTCTAACTCTTCTTCAGGAAATGGTTCTGGGATATAGTCCTTATCCTCTATAACCCGCTCTAGGATACATTCCTCACGTTTCAAGCTACCACATTGTGAAGCTCCACACATCCACAGTTCTTTAGGCTTACCCAACCAAGCTGGAAGTTCTGATCCTGCTACTGTGGCGGAATCAAAATCCTCAACCGGTGTTCTCGTCACATCCCTATAGCTCTGGTCCCTCAAGTTTACCTTTGTTATGGTTTCCATATGTCTCAGGTATATATGGTCAAATCCCCAATCTTGGATGGTCTTCCCAGAATGATGTCATAGTTGTTCTTCTTGCCAAAGTCAACAATAGCAAAAGTGCGTTCATATTCAATGCCACAAGAAGTAACAAGTACTTTTTCTAGCAGTCCTATGGGCTTTTCCTTGTGTCCGTCTGCAAGCTGCAGGGTCATTCGTGTGGATATCAAGGCAGGTTTTCCCCATTTTTTCCAAACCTCTTTGGCTGCAATGGCCACACCAACTCCAGTCAAGGATTGCCATGGTTTTTACATTATTGAATTCCACAGGAAGGGTGGTGTTTCCATCTTCTCCCTTGTAATACTCGCCTACCTTGTTTAATGGCACTGGCCTAGTATTTAGTTGAGGCATTTCAAGCTCTTTGATGCCTTCCTCGATTTGAGTCATTGGGGTTTTTACACCAAATTTCTCTAGAAATTTACCCACATTAGCCCACATGTTTGGTCTTATTCTGAGAAACTCGGCTAACATTATTGTACAGGTGACTGGGGTAGATAGAATATCTACTAGCCCCTTTGAATCAATGGTCTTGTTGGGAGACAGTCTCTGTGATGGGACTGCAACCACATCTGACTTGGTCTCGTACTCTCCCATGTAGGATGGTAGTGTTCTTAGCGAATGGGGTTGACTATCCATAGATTGTACAGATCCTTTGTCGCCCCAACACGATTGCACGTCTAGATTCATTTGAGATCCAGTCTCAAATTCCTCTATTGGTGGTAGAAACACTCCTCGTTCATCACCAGTCTTGTATAATCGTCTTCTTAGGTCATCGGCTTCATTGGCCTCTCTGACTTGTTTCCACAATTCGTCAAAACCATCTATCTCTTTACAATCCTCAGGTATAGCTTGGTGAAATCCCTCGGAAGAGTTATCCGTGGTATTTAGTACTACCCTTGGTTCTAATGCTGGGTCTTTGAGGTTTGGTCTGTGCTCATGACTAGAATCTGGCTCTTTTAGTTCCTGGTTTGGTGGGATTACTTGTGTAGGCATGACATGGATCACATCCTCAGGTTTTGCAACTCGTGGTTCTAGTAAAGCTTGGGCTGTTTGAATTAATTTATTGCACATTTCAAACCTTTGCTTTTCTAGTCCCGCATAGGGATATGTCATCCACCTATGTTCTTGGGTTTGGCTATTTTTGAGCCTTTCATCATAGTCTTTCAAGAGGGAATCTAATGTCTCATTAACCTTCTTTGCCAACACAGATCCTCTTGAACTAGCACTTCTCGGTTTCTCATCCGTGGATGGTTCTTCTAGAGGTTTAACCATCTGTGTAAGAGAAGGTGCCTCCTTTTCCTCATGTTGTGTTATCTTCTCCTCAGCTTCGGTAAGCTTCTCAGCTAGGGATTTTTGCTCTCGTTCCCTGCGTGCTTGCATCCTAGTCTTTCTAGCTTTCCAACTATTTAGTTTGCTCTTGGTTTTCTGACTAGGTGCGTCTGTCTTTGGTCCATCATCTGTCTTTGGACTCGTGTCACTTTTCGTGTTCTTTGTCTCTGGATTCTCATCAGCTTTTGTTTGAGCTTGTGCTCTCGTAACCACTTGAACTGGTATGACATTTTCATTTTCTGAGTTACTAGGGAGCTGAACAATCCCTGATACATTTGTCGTGATTTTCCTGATTTGGTTTGGTTTTTTCGGGAAATCGGGGATCAAGTGAGTGATGCCACACTCAAGACAATAGGCATTTACTTCAGTGATCTCCGTATGAGGACATTGTTTGAACAAGTGGTTGTCACGACTTTTGTGACAATGTGTCTCTGGTTGAGGAGACTCTTTCAACATTTCCTCTTGGCTATAAGCAAGCTTTGACCTAGATAAGCCGCTATTTGCAATGAATCGCAATGTCCTTTTGTCCATTTCATACCTTCTTTCTTTCGACTGAAACCCAGGAGGTGGAGGTTGTATCGGCCTTACCACTCCATGTGTTTCTCGAACATTCTGTTGCTCGGAAGGGTAGTACCCACTTTGGTTGCTATACCACATTGTAGATGGTACTGGCGTTGGTTTATTTGATGCTTTCATCATTGGCATGTATCTCATGTCTACCGGCATTCTAGCACCTGGCAACGGAGGTTGTTGTCCTAAGACAAGCTATGGCCGTAAAACTCCTACTGGTCCTGGCGCATTCCCCGTAATGTATCTAGGTGGAGTAGGTGCTTCTGGAACAGGTTGTACATACCTCTCCCTAGCATTTTCCATGCTATAATAGCACTCTTCCCCCGTATGGTTCGTCCATTTTCTCTCAATTTCACACCACTTCGGCTCTCCCGAATCAGACCTTACAAGAGGAATCAACCTCTTGACCAAGTCGTCTATAAACTTTTCTTGATCAATAGGTGCCGTTGGCTTGTCAATGGACTCACTTATCTGTGAAACATTGTGCTGAGAGGATGTGTCATCTCCTTGACTCTTTAAGTCCTTTTCTTTGTATGCCTCACAATTATCCACTAGATAAAGAGCTTCTTTGATCAACTCGTTTAGCGTCATCCTCCTTATCATATGCAGATCCTTCTGAAGGCCCGCATGTCTCATTCCCTGGATAAAGATCAGCATCAATCGTGCTTGCGTAGGTAATTTCGCTCTCGGACAGATCTTAACATATCTCTTGAGCCGTAATGATGCTTTGCGTACTAATTCATTCTCTTTCTGTTTGAATTTATGGATTTGCGAGACTGTGTTGTGAGCAATGCCTTTTGGCGAGAATTCTTCAATAAACTCCTCAAACAGCTCATGTAGGGTCTCAAAATCCCATTTTTCCACCGAGTCAAACCATGTAGCTGAATCATCTTCTAGAGTCAATCCAAATCCCGCAAACTGTCGCAAAATCTGAAACTTCCTCTGCTCTAATCACTCTTCTAAAAGCTGTTACGTGATCTCTCGGATCTTCATCTCCGGAGTATTTTCTGTTTACCCATTTCTGGACTTGGGATGGTCTAAATCGTCGATTATATACGAGTCTAACCAGAGACTCTCCCAATCCTTCTCTCATTATCGCTCTTGAAGGGAATCCTGGTGGCTCTCTTCTTGGAACTCCTATAGGAATTCTCGTGTTTGGTGGAGGCATTTGTGGTCCTTCATTGACCAAATATCCACCTCTTTCTAGTACAGTCTGTGGATTTGTGCTTTCTACAACTCTGTATTCTCGTCCATACTTGTCAACAACTATAGATCTCCATTGATAGTCGACTCCGTATGTGTAGACATATAAGAGCTTGTAATCCATTATCTCTTCTAGGTATGGATCTGAGCACCTATAAAGATTGACCTCATTGTCGTCAATGTATCTATATAGTCCTTCACTCTCATGACCAATCATCCAAACTCTCTCAACAAGATGGGTCTTTATCAATTGCAAGTTTGGAAGATCCATTGTGGGAGGATATTCCTCTATCGTCGGGATCTCCAAGCTTGTGTAAGCTGCGTTTGAATCTTGGGTAGACATGATTTCTGGGCTTAAGAGCTTTTGCTTGGTTCAAGTAGACTTAGTCCACTGTGTTCAAGTTCTTTGGTTAGGGAAAAGTCGAAACTATGTCCAAAACCGCAACCGTTTCGTCACAATTCTCGCAAATTGTCGCATTCATTCAGACACCCCTGACTTCCGGATGAAATTTGAGGCCTCAAACGACGTTTTTTTCAAAGTTAAACTAAATGGTTGCCATTGGCATACAATTAGTTCAAGTTTTGCTCTAAGATCTGTAGAGCCGCTCTCAAGCTACGTTTTGATATAAAAAAAATTCCAATCCGATACCGTTTGTGAAAGTTATGGCCAAAACAGTGAAATGCAGTTTAGAATGGTCAAAATGAGTCCAAATTCAATTTTGAAAAAAGATTTGGGATCTCTGTGACACTGTGAACACTTTTGTATGGTCAAAAGTATGGTTGGACCCTAAAACTGGCCTAGAGACGTCCTACGCGTAGTATGTCTATATGCTCTGAATTTAACAAAATTTGGTCCAGAGACTCCCCTTAAGTCCAGCAACACAATGGTATGCTCAGAATTTCATTTGGATTTAAAAATGGCCTTGAGACATCCTACGCGTAGGATGTCTTTTTGCTCAGAATGACTTGAAATTTTCACCGCAGCTTCTCCTTGATGTGCTGGTCATAGTGGTGTGCTCATAAGTTGGTTTGGAGTCCTAAATCAAGCTGAAGACATCTTATGCGTAGGATGTCTTTTTGCTTTGCTTCAGCTCAAACTTGCACTGTAGCTTCCCCTTGATGTGCTAAACTCATAGCTATTTTTACTTTTTGATTCTGACACCTATAGGTTGGTCAAATGATCAAGAATCTGTTCTAGAAGCCTGATGTCTGTTCTCATGAATTCCTAAGTCAAATCAACTCCAAATTGGACCAAATTTGACTAGGAGGCTTGCCTAAGGCTATACAACAACATGGTATGGTCACAATAGAATTTTGATCTCAAAATCATGCAATAGACATCCTACGCGTAGGATGTCTTTTTGCTCAGAATGAACCCAAATTTGAACCACAGACTCTCCTTAAGGTGCTGATCACTGTGGTATGCTTAGAATTTTGTTTAGAGTCCAAAATCACACAGAAGACATCCTACACGTAGGATGTCTTTTTGGCCTGTTTGACCCCAGACTTGTCCCACAGCTTCCCCTTGATGTGAGTAACCTAGTGGTATGCTTAGATTTGAGTTTGGATGTCAAAAGACCCCAAAAATAGCTGTTCTTGTCAATTTCAGTCAAAAATACTAAAGTCTGCTTAAAACTCAATTTTCTCACCCAAATGAGTTGAAAACTCTCACATGCACTCAAAACAACATTTAGAACATGCCTATGGAGTCATCCTATGGTTTGGTCTCAAAATTAGGCTTTGGACACAATTTGGATAGGATGTCTGGCAATTCTCGTCTTTTGGCTTTGATCTGTCAAAATTTGGTCAAATTTCCACTTTCCAGGTGAAAATAGGGTAAAATCTACCTTCTAAACACACTGGTAACGTCAGATTTTCAAAATTTCCACCAGATCACCCTATAGACATCCTACGCGTAGGATGTCTACTGCTGATTTTTTGAGACTGAAGTGTCCCTGATGCTTCCTTATGCTCTCAACAAGTGCAAGTATGCTTCACAATTGCAAAAACATGCAAAAATCACTCAATTTAAGCCTTTTCTGAAATTTTACGTTTTCTGACTCCGTCTTTTGGCTTTTGGTCAACAAAAATAGGGAAAAACACCCAAGTCAATATGTTACTAGGGTAAAACCTACCCTCTGAACCCACTGGTGCAGTCATAATTTTCAAATTTGGTCTCCAGAACCCCCTTGAGACATCCTACGCGTAGGATGTCTATGTTTACAGAATTGCAGGTTTTCTTCACAGAACCCTTGCAAATGCTCTTTTATATGCACATCATCAGTCAGTCATACAAAAATATCCACAAAAGCTTGTTTAATGCATTTTTATCCTCAAAAGCACAATTTTTCATGATTTCAAATGTAATCAAACATTTTAGCAAATAATTCAATGCTGAATAGCTCTAGATCAGAATCGGATCACTTACCTAAAGCTACTCCTACAAATCATATGGGGTTTTGCATCTATGAGTAGAAAAACGCTTCACTGCCACACACGGACTAGTAAACGCTTTTATCACCTCACAAATCACTCGACCACCAACAACTACTCTAATCCATAGATCCTAACTAAACCTATCTAGTCGCAGACCCTCGGCAAGACACACGCTTCCTCGCTATCCACTTGATCACGGAATATCCTCTTCCGGATCCACTTAAGAAAAATGCTTTCTTTAGCCGAAACTAAATCAAGCAACCATCACATGAGTGTTAGTAGGAAACCTACTTAGGTCCTTGTGTCCCCGGCAGTGGCGCCAATGTTGGACGGGAAGCGACTCACACACCCATGAAGTGCATGCAAACACTACCTAGATCAACATAATGTCAATCGAGGACACTGATGACACGATAGGCACACGGAGGAAATCTCTTTAGCTTGTCAGGCTGAGACCATCCTACACATACAACACTCTAGAATGCCACCTAAACCACAATCAAGAACCTCACTGCTCTCAACTACACCACCTAGCCACATACACACATACAGAAGGTAACTCACCTAATCATGCCAGATTCATACGAAACTTAAGGAACACCATCCCCTCACTAGGATACACTTGTCCCTAAGCTTCTACACTCAAAACCCTCACTCTAAACCCATCTGCGGAAAACGCGTAGGATGACAGAACAAAATTTTGAAAGTGCCCGAAACTGAAATTTATGAGTACCTATGCGTAGCTTATGTCGCCACGATTCTATAGACTACTAGCACGTAGAAAACAGACATCGTTTGATACACTTACGGCCACAAATAGCTCTTAGATGCGTCGGCGTATGCGCTTCATCTCACGTGGAATGCTTGGCGTCGTCGCGTAGCTCTCCTCGAGCCTACAGCAATGGTGCAGTCGGATCTCCAATGTGTTGAGCGAGCCGGGCGTAGCGAGAGGATGAAGCTCACACTCACACTCTTTCTCTCTCTCACACAGTAGACGGCAACGCTAAGTTTTGATTATGATTAAAGTCTTCTTTACAAAATGACTTAGGTACCTTGTATACTAAGGCTACCTTAGGTTTAACCAAAAATGGGGTTGAAAGGGTCAAATGGCTTTGTATTTACAATCTGGAAGTGCCATTGGACCCCGGCTTCTGAAACTAGAATAACTACTCATTACAAATGATGTTTATAGCCATAATCCGCAGCATTTCATAACTCGCAAAAGATAAGACTTTGGTACAAAACTTGAGTTATGTTGTGTTGTTGACCCAGCGGTCAACAGCCACTCACTTCTCTATGTAAAAAATGCTTCCTAAGTTTCATGATCATTGAGCAAAAATGTCCGTTATTAAGATTCAATATTTAAGATCCACTGTATTTTTTCATGATTTTATCTTGTAATCGTCAGTAACCGCCATCATTTATGACATAAAAGTTTAAAATATTATGAGAAATAATTTCTCGAAAGTATTTTTTGAACATTCACACTCAACATTACGATCTATATCATCATAATTAAATCTAACTAGTCTAAAGTAACCAAACCATTTTAACATCTATTGGACACTTGGAACAAAGAATTACAATAAAGAGGTGGAGAAGAAACTCTTGCTTAGCAGATATTATCTTCATTTGTCCATATTAGTCAAACAACATCGAACAGGAAAACCTAAGTTTCACTTGTCATTATTGCAAAGAAAACTATTTTTGGTCACGAAGAGTCCTTGTTCTTGCAAAGTGTACTACATTTGACCTTGGACCCACAAATTACTAGAAAGATGGTTTCAAGTGTTTTGAAGGTGGATAGAAATAGTGGACCCATGAGAGTTCAAATGATTGTCGCTAGAAAACTACTTGTTGATGCTATTGCTAGTTCCAGTGACCTAAAGATGGGAGAGAAAGCTCTTTAATATATTTGAAGAGATGCTTCCACTGGCTCAAAATCATAGGTGCAAAATTTGAATCTAAGATTCTTTGTTGTATTTTAGTTATTTCAATTACTGACTTGTGATTAATAGGTTCAAGATAATGCTTGCTGGTGAGAAAAGACAACAAGCCTTAATTGATGGTGGTGATGGGTTCGAGCACATTATGCTACTAAAGAAAAAATGTCACTTTTCTTACTTTCATGGGAGTCGTTTCCCTTAGCAAGCTGGGCCTAACGATAAGTGTTACATTTATAGATGTCAAGAAAAGGATCAAGGTTCCGGTATAGACCTTGTCAATTGCATATGACAAGGAGGAAATGGAGATTTGAGTGTTGCTTGGGTAAATTTTTTTCATACACATAGAATAGAGGGATGGGCAGTTATTTCATGATCTATCGATGATCCTAGGTAATATTTCTATATTTTCTAGCACTTTCTTTTGTCACCAAATGAAAACTTATTGTGGTTAATATTTGTTAAAAAAAGTAGTTTGAGGGGATTGATGGTAAATCACTATTTGTGACACCAAAGAGGAGGATACAGACATAGAAGTATTATTTTGGAGATCTCTTAATGATATGTGTATACCTGCCACTGGATTTTGTAGGTTTCATGGAAGATGAGGTTATAATAAATTGGGATGTCACGTACAATCTACAATGGATGTGCAGATAACATCATGACTAATAGAGAAACGTCTTGTCTCTTCCATTATGAGAAGAGTTTATAGAAACATATTAAAGGTAGTTTGAATCTCCACATAGACATGTGTGAAACTTGGCACAAATCTAGGACAACAAGTTTGTTAACGAGGCAAGTAAAATAATAAGTAGATGGTGGTCATAGATTGTTGCAAGCAAGAGTATCAAGTCCCTCAAGGGATGGTTCAAGTGGTGGGAGACAAGGATGTCTCATTGGGGTAGCCTTCATTGTGAAGTATGACACAATTACGAACCTCACTTTGGCCCTCTCTATGTTGTGCTTCAATAATTTAAAGTTTTTTGTTTCTGGTATGTAGATTTCTATGAATCCTTGGCAAACAGCTCAAACTCCTAGTAAAAAATTTTTAGAGACTGTTCATGCATCTTGGCTTGCTCGCAAAGATGGCAACAAAAAAATTTCTTTTGTATGATGCATGTGTCATGAATGTGATCAATGCTTACATTCAATGCACAAACATCATGGCTAGATGATCGATAGATACATAGGGCTTGCTCCTAGCATGCAAATTCTTTTTGAGAGATTTTTTTTTAAAAAGCAAAAACTCCTAGCCCATGCATGTTGGCTAATGCTCTCCGAGGTGGAGTGACGAGGACACCATTTTATAAGCGGCATATTTTGCATGGAGATAGAGAAATTGTGCAAAGAAAGAAAGCTAGAGGGTCTATGGAACCAATGTACGTAAGCCTGGCTATGCAATGGAATTAAAACATTGAAAAGAGCTCAAACAACCAGAAAATATTTTATTTGAGGTGGGCATGGAGACAGAGGGACAAAAAATTGATGTGAATGCACATTTCATGGATGAGGAGCTCCATGAGAATAATGACATAAGAGAGGCCACTATAGACACTATGGGTGGATATGGTTTTGATGATTTTGAGGTTGATTTTCCAAGGGGCCATTGGGAAATAAGACAGATTCCTCAAAATATATCTCGTAAGTGCTTTTGTGTGGTTGAGGGGAGAAGATGAGAGACTGTCATGCAAAGTAGGTCTCCAAGAATTGTGGACCCATGTGTTTGGGGAGATAGAACTTATAAATATCACATGCAAAACTAGTGGTTGTGGTTTTGTGGCCATGATGTGCCACACACTATATTTGTGACCAAACAAGGATTGGCACCACCAAAAAAGCCATCATCTTGGTTGAGAGAGTGGGACAAATGTATCAAAGGAGGAGCATGCCGATTCTCTTGGGGTAGATTTTGTGATTATATTTCCTTGTCCAAAGGTTTCAAGGAAGGAGAGATAGTTAAAACCTTGGGCAAGCGTAGAAAAAAATGGAGATTCGGTGTCTCTAAGGAGGCATGTAGAATCTTTGACATAGCATCACATATGGATGCTTGTTTCCTGCAAGTGATAAATTAGGCCACCTAATCATCATGCCATGTTTAAGATCTGAACTCAAGATGTATATGATGTGCTTGTAGCTATGGAGCCATGTTGCACACACCCAGATTTTCAAGGAAGAGAGAAGACAAAGAAGCCTTGCATGGCTTGTAAGGACAAATACATTGTCTACACACAAATTCTTGGGCTGGATGGTAAGCATCATACTCAGGAGGGGGGGGGGGGGGGATAAGTATATGTGCCTATCACGTGCATTCAATAGTAGGTATCATTTACATTCTCACATACAAAAGGGGGTTGTTAGAAGGATCTTGGAGGAAAATTTACAGATTTCATAGAAAAAGGGTCCCTTTTATTTGTTAAAAATTTATAGATAAGGGGTTTCATAAACATGCCTTGAACGCACATGATATATAAGTTTTACATAAATTGGCCCACTTGAGGCAGCATATGAATATACATCAACCAACATTGTGAAAGAGAGATCACATTGTGATATGTGATGTGTGCACTTTGTGAGGGCTATATTTTTTTGCACTTGTAATAGCTCCTCAATGATATGCTTGCTACCTTGTCTAATGTGAAAATTAAAAACCTTAATTTTAAGGCTTTTAGTGGATTTTTCTTTGAAACAATTGTATTGTTTGTAGGTTGTGCAAGTGTGTTTGAGTATTTAACTATGACAGGTGCAAAGAATACATTTTGTGTGGAGGCCTTATGAATGACTTTGCAAAAGTGACATCCATGGAATATTAGGTTGTACTTAACTTTTGTTTTGATACTCTGATGTTGTTGTAGTAAAGGGATTGGATTATATATATCATGTTTTAGTTATTTCATTATGCAATACTCTACTTTGAGCATGCAACCTAAAGAGACCTAAACTATGTGAGAAAGCTCTAAATGAAAAGCTTTCAAAAAAATTGCACTCCCCCTACCCCATGCTCATCGTACATAATTGGTGCAATAGGGTGTATTGCAAGCATCAATATCACTAGAGTGTCCTTCTGAGGTTGTGCCAAAATTGGCATGCTTTGTCAAAGTTTGAGACCAAGGTATACAGATTGATGTGGTGCCCTTAGCTTCAAGTGAGGAGTATGCGGATGGCACTAAGTATTCAAAATCCATTATGGCTTTTACTGCATAATGATCTCCAAAATCCCTTCAAAATACATGATTCCTCCTCTTGCATCCACTAGGCAACTGCCTCATGTTTGAACAATGACAGGCTAGGGTTTCAAATAGAACAAATTCTACATGAAGTGGGAACATGATCCACACTCTCATGTGAAATCTTTTAAAAAAGGAAATGCACTTTTGGTTGAATATTCCTTACCAACTCACCATCTGGCAGTCTTTGGGTGTACTAGGTACATCAAGGCTACCAAATGTTTGGGCCGCGTATCCCATAGATCATTTCAGTATCTACAAAAATTTGAAGGAATTTTCTTGAAGTGGTCCAAATAGAGAATATATTCGCAAATTCTAGAAACATTGCAAAAATTGAAGCTAAAAAACAAAGGATGTCAAACATATACCGCATGTTTTTTAATGCTACTACAATGGTTTGATGATTTTCTTCACCCTGCAAATAAAGTGTCGAATTCATATTTTGTTCATGGGTTGCAAAAAAAAATCCTGAGAACTCCAGTTCATGCCATAGATCTGGAGAGCATTGAATTTTATAAAGTAATGAATAGTGTTGTGATTGCGGAGCAACTTTGGGCACTTTGAATAAGAAGAAATCCTCAAAGAAGGAAAGTGACTCAGATGATAATTTGGGCTTTGATGAAGATGATGATCACAATTTGGATGATGAAGACGATGCTCCTTCAAAATCAGAAAAGCCTTAAAGAAACACATGGGAGCCATTGCAATGGAAAAAATCCCATTCAGGAACGCTTCATCCAAAATCTAGTGTACCACATGTTGTAATCTAGGTCACCCCATATAGGAATATGTCTGAAATCAAATATGATGTAACACATTTCACATGAATAACCACATGACTATCAATTGTTGCTGATATGATACCCACAATCCACGTGCATGGAAGTAACCCTACTAGCAAAACCTTCACCTTCTATAATATTAGAAACAAACTTTTTCAACATTTATATTTGATCCAACCTAATTCAAAACCACAATACCACTAGCGAGGTGGCTAGGATGAAGGTCATGGTGGCAGACATAGTGGTCAAAAGTTTTACCCTGATCTAAGAAGTTCCCACTAGCATTTGGAGTTCCATGAAGCTATGAAATATGCTAAGTGCAAAGCCAAAAGAGTAAAGATACCCAATAGTAATATACATCAAAAAATCTCAAAGCTCATTTGTGGTTCACTTTCACTACTTCAAGGTTGCCAAAATCTTGAAGAGATCTTCATGGTGCAACCTATAGGGCCTTCAACATGAAGGCCTAGATATGATCATTGTGATTTACAACTAGCCAAATGTTGAAGGAGATCGTTATGCAACAAAATCTCAATCAAGCTTGAAGGAGTTAGTTACATAGTCTTCAAGATCGGTGGATATGGTAGAATCACCACTATAACAACAATTTTCATCCTCAACCTTGAAGTTATTCTCCCAAGAAGAGTCCCACCAATCTCTAGCTCGTGAATTAGTTGAAAATAGGGTCATGCATGTTGATACCCTTCTGGTTGTAATATTTTCCACCAAGGAGGAGGCTCAAGAGAATCTAGATAATAAATTTTTTGAGAATAGGGTTGTGCCTCCTGCCACCCTTGTGGTTGTAACATAGTCCACCAAGAAAAGGCCCATGGTAATGGAAGCCAAGGCCAAGGCACTCTAGCTATTTGCAAGAGTGGACAACAAATATGTCTCCTAAATTTTGTATGTTGGGTACAACGAATGCCTACTATTGCGAGAAGTAATAGGTGTACAAGTAAATTATGGAAATGAAGGGTAATAGGAAAAGGTAGAGGGGAGAGGGAGTGTGTGTGTGTGTGTGTGTGTGTTGTAAGTAATGGTATTTTATTATGATGCTTTAACAACTATTTCTTGTAGTAGATAGATGGAAAGCAGTATGAATCATTGGATTATTTATGTGCAAGCAAAAGGAGCACAAACAAAGGTAAGTGAGGGGCAGAGTTGCACCCTCACCTTTAAATAGAGGAGGGAGGAAGGTCGCCATTACTACATAGTGCGCAGATCGCCATGAGTGGAGAGATCCCCTACTGAAACAGTGAGGCCGCCTACAAATCGTAATGAAGTAACTACCCTAGTGCCTTCATGGCCGGGTTAACCCGAGGCAGTACCACGACGTATCGCTTATGCTTTAAAAGGGCCATGTACCATGGTGGATACCCTATGTAGTGTAACATAGGAAGCATGTTTTAGTAGAATCCAAGGTGCCAAATATACTAGGTATTCATTAATAGAGGTAAGTAATATAGTGTGTGTGTGTGTGTGTGTGTGTGTGTGTGTGTTACCCAAGGCAGTAAACCACCCCCTTTTTTTGACCAAAACGTATCCCTTGTATCTCAGAAGGGCCAAGTCCCATGGTGGAGACCCAATCTAGTGAAGCTTTGGAGTATGTGTCCATTGAAGTAATACTGTGTGTGTGTGTGTGTGTGGGTACACCCATTGCAAATGGGCCTACTACCTTATTAGAGATATGAGATTTTCTCGATTAAAGTGTAACCTAGGCCAGCCATGTTGAGTAAGAGATTGTATAATTTTATAATTTTGTCTACTAAAGCCGTTATGGCAATAGTTTTATATCCCCCCAGGCAAGGAGATAGTTGGAGGAAGAGTAGATGATCAAATATAGCACGCTAATATAAGTGCTAAGTGTTGCTTTGTGAGGCCTATTACTATTCCTCTTAATGAACTCCAAAGGTGGTAGTTTAAGAAGATCTCTTTTCCACACATATCCTAGGTCGTAACCTCCAACAAAAGGAATATGAAGGGAGATAGAAAGGTTAAGAAGTGCAAAAAGGCCCATTGGGTGTTACGAACTCATGTAAAGAAGTAGGTTCAATCCTTAGGCAGTGAGGATATATAAGGCAAATTTTCTCAAGTAAGGCCTTATTGTTGATACTTAGTATGTCATCCATGTATCTGTAAGTATGTCCAAACAATGAAAGATTATTACTCCTACATTCCACGGCTTTGAGAAACCATTTGTACTCGAAGAAGGCCAGGTACATATTACACATAATTGGAGAACACGAGAACCCCATGGGGATGCCCAGGCATTGGTTAAAACAATGTCCTCTGGAAAGGATAGTACAGTTATTAAGCAACCATGAGATGTAAAGACAAAGCTTCTCTTCATTGAAGTGTAAGGGGTGTACGGAGTAAGTCTTTTTCAACCACCTAGGTTTTTTGGAAAGTGATATGTAGAAAAGACTCTTCTTCCTTACATTGGAGAAAGCCATTTGAATCACCTTGGCTAGAACATTCTTAAGGCCAAGATCCCCATCAAGGGGAATGTTTTCATAACATTGTGTGATATCTGCTGAAAAAATGCGGAAGATTTGTTCAGGGAGGAGGTTAAGAGAGACCTTAGTAGAGTATTTTGTTATTCAGAAGGGATTGTACTATATTTGTAGAAAGTCATGGCAGATTTTTTGTTTAGAGGCACAAATAAGTTCAACCTCAGCTAATATTAGGTCAAGGCATAGAGTGATATCCTTGGTGATATCAGTAAAGATACCATTAGAAGCGTTAGATATCCATATGAATTTATGTTTATGTATCTTATAGGTGGGAAAAAGTACTAGTAGCTTAGTTTCCTGTAAAATATAGCCTAAATTCCCTAAGTATCTTGAGATGCTACTGATAACTGTTTGTAAGGAAGAGTTAATTATAATGAATTCTTTCCCAAACACCCGATCGCGGGCAACATTCCAAGTTAGGTTTTTGCAGATAAGAGTGGGAAAATTAGAGCTTTTATCTAGCCCGACTATGAACCACTTATTAGGATTTTTGTGAAAATCAAGAGCAAGTTGTGTTGTTAACCAAGAGTTATCCATGGATAACCATTTTCTAGGAATTTGTGATATTTTTTGAAAGAAGCATTCTTCCACCATATTTGTTAAGTCAAGTAGGACTGTCTTCTCCAGTTGGAGAGAACTGACAAGGTCAGTTAGGCAGCTAAGTACAACTGATAAAGCGAGGTAAGGGGTTTTGGGAGAGTTAGGTATGTGATTGAGCCCATTGGCCAAGATTCTTCGTATTTTTATATTTTCAATAATGCTAAGATAACAAGTACAAATATGCATACCACATGTATCAAAGTTCTTGCAGAATGTGGTAAATTGATAGCATGTACATTCGGGAACTGATTCATGCCAAATAAAATCATTACTATAGACCAAATTTTTTATGGGTTGTTGATACATCCAACGAACGAGTACATTATCGAGCAGTTTGTGATTGCCAAAAATTAGGTCAAAGCACTCACAAAAAAGAGCTTTAGGTTGTATCCAATCAAGAAGTACAATGTGGAAGAGACAATGTATGTAGATTAGCCTTGGTTTGGAGCTACTTTGTTGAGAGACCTTCGTCCACAAGGGATCGTAGTAACCTACAATTGCACCAAGGATTACATTTCAAGAAAACTCCTAATGGGGGATTTTCTGCCTCTTCCTCTAGTGTAGCTACGAGACTTCCCCCGGTTAGAGGAAGAGCTAGGTGTTAAAAAAGAAGTGAAAGATTTGGGGGTAGTAAGAGAATTGGGTCTTTTCATAGCAGGGGAATCATCCTCATCAATACATGGTTTGAGTAAGCTAGTGATGATCTTAACACCTTTGTAGTTAGCATAAGTGGTTAGTTAGATTCTAGGTTCATCAGATTTCAGTTCTTTCAAGATATCCGGCATTAATCCACAAAAGATGTTAAAGGCAATCTGAGCAATTACTATTTGTTTAGCTTGGCCACCCAGCCAGGAGCAAATAAGAGAGAGGTGAAAATCCGCTAGTTTTTCTGGGAAGAGTAGGTCAAGATGGTTGAGAATAAACCAAATGGCATGATCAAACCACATGATGTTGGATTCGCAAGAGGTTTTAGGGTCAATAAATCTACAGGCACATTTAACATAGGGCCGAAACACATTCCAAATGGATTTTTGTGTAGAAGTCCGGGTTACTTTTAGCAAACTCCTTGTTCCCTTTTGTACCATGTAGAGGCTACTATTGGAAGGGCATTTAGAATGGTCAATGAGATTGATGTTAAAGGGTACTTTGATGAGCTCTCCTTTATCAAGAAATTGTCCACCTTTTAAGATCTTGAGTCTACAGTCTTCGAGAGTAGAGGCAGGGAGGTTGGCAAGGAACACCTAGGTTTCACTCAAAAAAGGTGCTAAGAAAGCCTTGTTGGACAGGACCCAGAGCTGATGGTCTACCCCAAAAGACTCGATTTCAATCTGTCTAACAGGTAAGAAAGGGAAAACTTTAGAGATTTTTGGCACCATTTCCAAGAGGTTAGAGTCATTGAGGGAACAAAGATTACTCTGAAACTCTTTAACGGCTTCAAGAGTCACACTATCCCTACAAAAGATACCACCAGTTTGAGGGATAGTAGGGGTACAAACAAAAGATGGATTAAGGCCGCACAATTTCCCCAAAAAATTAGATAGATTAGCCCTAGAGGAAGAGAATAGAGAAAGCTCTTGTTGGTATTGTATAGAGAGTATGGGAAGTTGGGTTATGTAATGGGCAATCAAATTTACCCCTTCCTTGGAGTCCTTGTCTAAGGTATCCAAAACTTTAACCCAATCATTAAAAGATAACATGTGCAGGATAGACATTTTCTTGTCTATGGTAAGAGCCGAGTCATTGTATTAGTTGAGAAGCATCCAAGCTGTTAATACATCTGAGGACAAGATACGTGGCCACAGAGAGGGGCTCAGAGGTCAATTCCAATCCTTGTGAGAGAGCAAGGGTCTGCAATATATCAAAAAAATTTAGTGATGTTACAATTACTTACTGTAGTATAAGTAATACAATCCTTGGCCTTTCTAGCAAGGAAGGGTCTGGTTCTATCTGCCAAAATATTTTTTGGTTTATGGTCTTTAAGGTACAACTTAATCTGCTCGAGAATCTTTGTATGATTCTCAGGGTAGTGCTTTACACTCATGCGGGCTGTCATTCTAAAAGGTTTGTGGTCCTGCAAGGAAATATATAAACATGAATATAACCAGCTACTGTAGATTGGGCATGCAAACCTTAAACCGGCAAAGTTAAAGACTATAATAGCCGTGAGCAGGAGACCAAAAAAATAGTCTATGAAGGACCATCTAACACCAGTCAACCAGTTAAGGGAATATAGACTATGGATCCATCTTAGAGCTAAGTTTCAGAATTAGTTTTAAAAGCCAGCATCCCGGTTTTTCCAAAAAGATAAAACCTTATGTATAGGATGTGTGTGTAGCTGTTTTACCATAAATAATAAGACATAATTGAACTTTTTACATTCAAAAGATAGTTGTATTTAGAAAAAAGGAAATGATAAGTACAAAAGCTACTCAGTCTTAGAATATTTTTTTGTACAATGTTTGTAAGAATGAGGCCCTATTCCAGTATACAAATAACAGAAGAACTTCCCAAGCAGTAGGTGAATGTGTAATCTAGTGTTGGACATCTTGCCAAAGCCAAAAAAAACTTTCCAAGATAAGAAAGAGTCCTTACCTACATCCATCCAAGCAAGACAATAAATATGCTAGCTTTGGATGTGTTTTACAGGTATCAATGCACTATACCCGTTGTTATCCATGTCCATCTTACAAACTTTTTTTACCTTACAAGCCAAGTCTATAATATTGATGTAGACAAATGTTTTTCTCTCTTTCTTTTATTAAAAAGGAACCCAAAGTTTCTTAGCAGAAAGAATATATTATTCTGATTAGAAGGCCATCAACCCTTCTAATCCAAGTGTCTAAACTCCCATTAATATTTTTATATCAGTTTCTCTTTCTAGATCAATGAAAACACCATCATATGAAGTTAAAAAGAGTTTCGTTTTTTTAAATTCCTTTTATAGTCCCAACAAGCCTTAAGCTAGTTTATGTTTGTTTTAAGTCGGGTATAGTTTAAGCCTATCACGGTACATGGAATCCAAATCCCCCGGTTTGTATGTTACTTACCTTACACATCTTTTTGGCCAACCAGGTGGCAGAGAGCCCTTGTTGAATCAAGCTAGACACATGAGTCTAACCATGAATTTTAAAGGAATTATGCTTTTAAGCTTCCAATTTCTCTTGTCATCTGTGAATGAAAAAAGATCATTGTAACACTTTAACATGATGACTAGTAATATACTCGGTAAAAATGTAAGTAGTCGGGCCATAAAAAACCATATGCAGTTGGGCCAAGCCCTCTTTTGCCATAAACAAAAAACCACTCCCGCCTATGTAAATAATGATTTGCGGTATTTCAACCAAAACCTGGGTACTGAACCAGTTACGCCATGGAATGGCGTCAGGGCAACCTCCCCTACAATTCCAAATAATCTCCAATAACAGTGCACAACAGTTCAGCCCCTCTATATTCACATAACCAACCCAAGCAGTGGTAGGTAGTATACCAAATCAATTACCAAGCTACATAGGGAGCTACACCCGCTAGTGTGCATGCAGATAATGCATTGTATTACCCTTAACCCAACCATAAAGAAATGACCAGGTACAACAATACCCATATCCATCCAAAACACAAGGCGTATCCAGGCTACCCATGAATAAGATCAATAACCCATGTAAAAAGCAACAGTACCAAGCAAGCCTCCAAGTATATTAATGAATAGTAAGCACCAGTAATACGTCTAGTCCTACCTGTTAGCCAAGTTAAGTGGCAGTAAAAAAACAGTGATCAGTTAACAAACCATAGTCAGTAGGCAAGTTTTTCTTTTTAAACCAGAGTTAAAGCAGCAACAGATAGTATGCCATACCCCAAACCACCTATACAAAACCTCAAAAAAAAACTTTAGAACAGTTGTGAGCTCCAAACTTCGGTACAGTAGAGAAACAGACATGCAGTCCTATTCTATGCAAGCAAAAGGAGCACAACTAAAGCTAAGTGAGGGGCAGAGTTGCACCCTCACCTTTTAAATAGAGGAGGGAGGAAGGTCGCAATCACTGCATAGTGCGTAGATCGTCATGAGTGGAGAGATCCCCTACTAAAACAGTGAGGCTGCCTACAAATTGTAATGAAGTAACTACCCTAGTGCCTTCACAGCCGGGTTAACCCGAGGTAGTACCACAACGTATCACTTATGCTTTAAAAGGGCCATGTCCCATGGTGGATACCCTATGTAGTGTAACATAGGAAGCATGTTTTAGTAGAATCCAAGGCGCCAAATATGCTAGGGATTCATTAATAGGTAAGTAATACAATGTGTGTGTGTGTGTGTGTGTGTGTGTTACCCAAGGCAGTAAACCGTCCCTCTTTTTTTTGACCAAAACGTATCCCTTGTATCTCACAAGGACCAAGTACCATGGTGGAGACCCAATATAGTGAATCTTAGGAGCATGTGTCCAATAGGTTAGGGATTTGAAGTAATATTGTGTGTGTGTGTGTGTGTGTGTGAGAGAGAGAGAGAGAGAGAGAGAGAGAGAGAGAGAGAGAGAGAGAGAGAGAGAGAGAGAGAGAGAGAGAGAGAGAGAGAGAGAGAGAGAGAAAGAAATGTTAGAGAGAGCATGGAGAGTACTCAGCAGTAGCGTGAGCCTAGGGCCAAGCCAATCAAGAAAAAAGGATTGGCTTAGAGGGGCTACGAGCAAGAGGATACTTCAAAGGATTGCATTGGTGGTTGAAAACCACAAGGGGAGAAGATCTCATACTACTAGTGCGTTACGAAGCCAGACATCAACCTATTTGAAAGGGTAGCTTGTCCTCAGGTGCTCATATGTATACGCCATGTAGCTAATCTACAATTTGAGAGGAGCCTCTCTTGCAAAATTGTGTGTGTGTGTGTGTAGCAGTTCTAAATAGATACATACGTGCAAACAAACACTACATGTTCACTGACCAATAATTCTAGGCAAATATAATGGATTTGTACAATAATTTATTTGGTGTTGAGAATAAATTTTGTACAAGGTAAGAAAACAAAGTACAACATGATAGAAAGTAATACCTAAGTCTAGGGTGATGCTGCTTAAGCTTCAAGGTAAAAGATAAGCCTCATGTCCTCAACCGCATAGAACAGTATGTTTTTATCAAAGAAGGTAGCCCTCACCTGCACCCATAGTAAACAAGAAAACGCTCGGTTAGCAATTGTTACTGTGTACAGGTGATGCATGGGCATCCCAGTTGTTATCCATGTCCCAATGAAAAAAACAACAGTTCTCAAAATGTATTTGTATTTTGAAAAAAAAGATTTAAGAGTATTTTAGGCCAAGTTATGACTATACGAAAGTCCTTGGTATTTAACAAATCTTTTCTAGAGAGTGAGATTCCCATAGTAAATGCTACCATTTATCAAAGAATTTTTTTATTTTTCAAAACATTCCGTTGTCTATCTTAAGTTTAAAGTGTTTTAAGGAGATTCTCACAATCAAACTATGTTCAACAATTTCTAGATCATTCTTGAAACCGCTTTGGGAGATTTTTACCCCATATGAGCAAGCACAAGTTAGCTCGAGACATACACCCTATAGTAGGAATCATTTTTTAACAGCTAATCTATTTCAAAACATCTCAAGAAGTGTTAGAGGAAATCCGGTTACACATGAACCATGTCAAACCCAGATTTTATTTCACTAACAGAGCCTAAACGGCTACTGTAGCATTATAGAGAAAGCAAAACCATTAAAAACAAATTTAACCAACTTTCTAAGTTGATTTCTTCAAAGAAAAACAACACAGTAAGGTTCAGGTCTCCGCAAACCAGCAAAACAACCAAAGGAGTCCCAAACCATATGTCTAGATTTTGCAATTTTCCCTTCATGATATTCCATTTTATTCCGTGCTAAAAAAAAAAAAACCAATTCCATCCCTTGTTACTAGAAATTAAAAGAAAGCGATAGATTTATTCTTCTCGGTATGGAAATCAAAAAAGTAGGAAAAGTATGTTTTGATAGTGTAGGCCAAAGTGTTATACTCTAAATCACAACTAGACTAGCCAGGCAGGTCTAAGCTCCAAGAAAAGCATTAAGCCAAAACCAGAATAGTAAAAGCCAAAGAATAGTTAAAGTGTAGTGAAAAAGCCAAACACCAACAAAAGCATAGCCAAAGACCATCTCTTACACTAGAGAGTATCCATTACACCATCAACCCATTTTAGGTATCTAAACACTTGCTGGAGATACCCAGTTTTATACTCTTTGTAACAGCATCATGCGGGTATGCAATCATCCTCCTACACTGATATGATATAAAATGAGAGCAAATAAGGGCAAGTTTAAAAGAGCAAAGCTTAGATTATTTTAAAGCCGAGGACCCAAACCATAACAAGGCAAGATGTAACCAGCTACCATATGTCAACAATAAATTCAAAATGCAAGTGGTGAGCAACAAAAAAGGCCAAATATCTTACGTGTAAGTGATGTATGAAGGTAAATGTAATCAAGCTCAAACAAAAAAAACACTACATCATTAGGGTATGTGATGCTTTTCATCCTTTTCAAGAGTTGGCAGCACCTCAATAACTAGTAATCATACGACAGTGAGCTTCTCATTTATTTAGAGATTTCAATGAAAGCAAACCCCCCGAATCAGAGCATCACATTTGATCACAAATCTGTCAAAGTAGCCAGAGTTAAATCATACCAAGATTACTATTTACTCAAGTTTATCACAGTCATTTTAGCCAAACCAGCCTAGCCCAATCTTAAAAGCTACAAGAGTAATGAACACCACTAGAATAGATAAATAACCTGTAGACTCGGAGAGGATGATGACTCCACCATATTTTAAAGTTTGAAAGCACAAGCTAAAATCACAGAACAAAGATGCTAAGTGAGTATAGCACTCACCTGATGCAAATCAGTGAAGGTTTTATAGAGGTCAATGCCCCAACGTAGCAGAAGGGACCCAAAATTTGCCAAAAATTCCCACAATCAAGGTAGCCCTTAAAGCCCATGTTTCCTGGTATTTCTTAAGCACAAGATCAGGTAGAGTATAGCGTGTGTCGAGTCGTAAGCAATGTAGCCGTGTAGCGTGCAATAGAGCAGATATATGAGGAGTTTTGCAGAAGGTTAATAAGTAGACACGCAATACAAGTGTTCAAAAGGTAAGGCACTTTTAGGGTTTATAGGCTACAAATAAAGACTAGCTTGAATAATTTAAAAAGAGGCTACCAAGAATCTCCCTTATGAGCACCAGTAATTTTGTAGCAGTAGCCAGTTTGAACTTTCCATACTATTTTTGCTAAGTAGATGTGTGGCACTAAAAATTCTAAGAGGTACAGTCTCCAACTCTGGATGGTCACAGAGACAAAAAATTACTCATAATATCGACATTTCAAAAGAGAGTATTATAGGTAGGATGGCCAGTTGGGTAAGTTTCTAGGAGAAACATATGTCGAGAAAATAGAGGTGAGTTAATGTATTATGGGACCCAATAAGAGATGGCAAGTAGAGTGGGCTTTTTGTACGGATAGTCACTAGGTAGAGGTTTCTATGTGGGTCTATATAAGACATGCGTATTAAACTTCAGAGTGCACTGTAATAGACTTGAGTAAATTTTAAAGAGTTTACAACCAACTATTTACAAGTTCCTTCAGTAACTTGTCTTAGCTGCATCTTATACTTTATCAACTATGACTTGTAATCAAGATCACATATTAGAAATAACCATGTCCCATCTGTAGAGCAGTCGAGTGAGTCCATCAGGAGAACCACCATACTCTATTATGAGTGTCTTATATTCCCTCTTTTAGGAACATCGGTTATGCAGACGAAATGGTGGACATATCAAAATAGAGTGACACGGGTGACTATTTGGGGTCGAGAACACTTCAAGAACAATATCCGTCTAGCGATGGTAAAGGAATCCCTGGGCTTAGGGCCTCAGTATTATTATGTGAAACATTTAATGAAGCGTGTATTTTCCGAGCGGCTATATTTTCTAGTGCAGTTTCTACCACATCGTAAGATATTTTTGTATCGCAATTTTGGCCTACCCCTAAGAGGATATTTTAACCACATACCCCACACCAGGGAGTTTAGATTAATTTTAGCCAACCATATCTTACCTTTGGCTGAGCGTCCAAACATGTGTTATTATTGTGACAACTGCTTGTGTGATCATGTAATGAATGGTTTAATAGAGATGTAAAGCTAGGTGAAGAAAAAAAGGGGGTTTATTAAGTCTAAGCCATGCTCTTTCTGTCCAATTTATGTAGTTAAGCATGAGAAAGTACTCATGTAATTGTGTGTGTGTGTGTGTGTGTGCACCCAAAGCACCATATTCTAAGAAGTAGTAAACCCATAGAATATGGGCCTACTACCTCAAAAAAAACTATTTCTATTTTTTAGAAGGAAAACAGGAGGTTTCCTTCAAGGAGTAAGAAATTCATTTCTCCGGTGTATCTTATTCTAGTTTAATAAGACTAATCAAGTTCTGCAGGTCAAACTTAAGGCCAAACCAGTTATGAATTTTTAAGGAATTGCAAATACATACAACTAGCTCTTTTCTAAGAAACCCATTATTGATGAACTTGGTAATACGACTAATGATTTTTTCATACGTTGAAAAGATGTCTGACGAGGCATACATTATTAGAAAAATCATTCCTAGATAGGTGTCTAAAGAATTTTTTAAGTGTCCATTGCTTTTCCTGTTTCTAAATTTCGAAGATATGAGTTTGAGATTATCTCTTTTCTAGAAGAAACGAGTATAAAAACTACCCAAGAATGGGGGAGTTAAAGTAATCTTGATATTCAGAAAGTGAGTCTTAGAGATGACCCATTTATCAAGCCTTCTATCAGAAAAAGTAGGTTCAACATTAAGACATGGAGGATATATATCTCTAAGCTTTTCTTCGAACATGGGTTTGTTAAGGCTATACCGGTCATCCATAAACCTAAACGAATGAACAAAGTGTGTGAGTAACGAAGCCCTGGCAAGGTCACTTAACATTTTTAAGAGCCATTGGTATTCGAAGTAACAAAGATAGAGATTACACATAACAAGAGAGCAAGAAAATCCCATTGGGATCCCTAAAATTTGTTTTTATCAAGTAATCCCTATTTGGAGACAACAATTATTCAGGAGCCAAACGATATATCTATATAGAATATCTTCTCTAAAGACGACAAGTGTATAATTTTTTTTTTTTTTTTAACCCAAGTGTCTCTCTGTGGGAAAAATCTATCTTTATAAGATTAGATAATATATTAAAAATACCAAAAGATCCTTTTAGAGGAATATTCTCATAACTAGGCCTAAATGAACCATCTCTCCTTAATATCAGAGATGGAAGTCTTAATTCTAGGAGTCAGCCAGGTAGTCTCAGTACTTAGCCACTCTTGCGGCATAAGATTGATCTTTTTCCTAAAAAATTCTTTAAGTGTAGAGATAAGTAGAAAGTGAACATCAACCTCTAGTTGGAGTCTTAAGGCCAAGTTGGCGAGGCATTCAAGTAGAGCCAAGAAGTCAAGTTGAGGATTTAGTGGAAAAGGAGGAATATGATTCAAGGCTTTACTCAAGAGGCTCCTCACAGGTGTATCAAATATGATTTCTAAGTTAGAAGTACAAACATGTAAGCCAAAGTTAGTAAAAATCTTACAAAAATTAGGATAAAGGTGACAAACACAGACAAGAACCTCTTCATTGTGGAGGAAATCATTAGAATAAATAAGATTTTTGATACAAGACAAGTATTTCCATCCAAACATCACATCTTTTAGCAACAAATTTTATCCCAAAACATGTCTAAAGAATTCAATAAAAATAGTAAAAATTCCAAAATCTTGCTAGTAAACAAGCAGTGTGTAAAGATTCTATTACATGCTTCTTCCTTCGGAGGTAGGTAAAATCTACCACAAGCATTCCTTTGTACCTGCACATCACATATCCAATAGATTTTGGATTGGTAGGTTTCTGCCACGGCCTCTAATATAACTTCTAGCCCTCCCTCTACCAAATACAGAATCACTAGAGGAGGGAGTCAAGAAAGAGGTGTAAGAAGCCGATGGAGAAACAAGAGTGTTGGGGCGTTTGGAAACTTGAGTATCATCATCGTTGAAATTAGGCTTGATTTTCCCAACCATACCTTTGATTCCTTTATACCCTCCATAAGTGGTTAACAGTGTGCCACAACCTTCAGAACCAAGATCTTGGAAGGTGTCGCACATGATAGATATGTAATGTATAAAGGTGATTTGAGCTAAGATCAGATCCTTAGCTTGTCCACCAAGCCACATATAGAAGAGGGAAAGATGAACTTTTCTGCTTTGTCACGAAAGATATTTGGAAGATTGTTGAGGGCGTACCAAATATCATGGTCAAACCTGATGCTCGACTCACAAAAGCATCTTTAGGATCTAAAAATATGCATGCACACTTAAGGTAAGGTCTGAACACATTCCATACTATTTTAGTGTAGTAATCATCATTATTTTTACTAAAGGTCATCACACCTTTGGTTCTTGCATATAAACCTCTATTAGATCCGCATTTTTTGTCGTCAAGGAAATTCATATTGAAAGGAGCTTTAATCAGATCTCCTTTATCCAGGATCTGAATCCCTTTAAGAACCTTAAGCTTGCATTCTTCAATAGTGGCAGGTGCCAGGTTGGCAAGGAAGACCCAAGGTTCCATAGAAATGGGAGCAAGAAACCCTTTATTTGGGAACAACCAAAGTCTGTGCTCAACACCCAAGGATTATACTTCAATTTGTCGTGATGGTAAAAAAGGAAAGGCCCTAGAGACTTTCGGCACCATGTCCAAAAGGGACTGAGTGAACAAAGGTCATTTTGAAATTCTTTTACAGCTTCCAATGCCACAGCATCTCTAGAAAAGAGGCTATTAGGAGGAGGGACTATTGGAGTAGAGGGAATAGTAACAAAGATGGGACTTAGTCCACAAAGTTTTTTGAGAAGATTGGATAATTCAGAGCCTTTAGAAGAGAAGGAAGATAAGTTCTAAATATGGGCTTTGGAAAGACTATCCAAATTAGAAGTAAACTCCAGCAGATAGGTTGATGCCCTCAGTTTTATTCTTAACGAGGAGAGCGAGAACATTCACCCATTGGTCAAAGGAAATAATTTGGACAAGTGACAGACTAGAATATTTTGAGGCATCAAAAATTAAAGCTGAAGCTTTGCTATCTTGGATACATTTCAGTGCAAGTAGAGAAGCAAAGGATAGAGGTTCCATAGGAAGAGTAATCCCTTGGGAAAGGGAGATAATCTGCAAAGATTTCAATAACAATAGCTAGATTAACACATCTTGGAAGAGCAGAGTAGACCCGTAGAGCTTATACAGAGTGTAACTTCTATTTGAGTTTTACAGCCCTATGAAGATAGGGCCTAATCCTAAGTGAAATATTAGGAAAGACACTTTCTATTTCTCTAGCAAGTCATAATTTCTCCAAAATTAGAGCTCTTTTTACTGGGTCTGAGTAGACCTTCATTCTTGCTGTGAGTTTTCCAGTAACCCGGTGTGGACAGAAGTTTATAAAATAGTGAAATGACAAGAAAAAAATGTCGTTAGAAAGAGAGTACAAGAATAGTTAGAATAGAATGGTTGTGCTAGCAGCCTTTCACCAGTCAGGTCAAAGGGAACCATTGAGACTTTGTGATAGCACCCCTGCCTATTAGAATATAATAAACTATACTCTAACAGGCGCACTAAGAACTAGAACTAAGGTCTGAGAGAGAAAGACAAGTCAATCTCTCTTTTGCATTTATTGTGTGTGTAGCAGTTCTAAATAGATACATACGTGCAAACGAACATTACCTTTTCACAGACCAATAATTCTAGGCAAATACAATGGATTTGTACAATAATTTATTTGCTGTTGAGAATAAATTTTGTACAAGGTAATGAAGAAAGCATAGTACAACATGGGAAAAAGTAATCCCTAAGTCTGGGGTGATGTTGCTTCTACCTAAAAGATAAGCCTCATGTCCTCAATCACATACAACAATATGTTTTTATCAAAGAAGGTAGCCCTCACCTGCACCTATAGTAAACAAGAAAATGCTCAGTTAGCAATTGTTACTGTGTACAGGTGATGCATGGGCATCCCAATTGTTATCCATGTCTCAATGAAAAAAACAACAGCTCTCAAAATGTATTTGTATTTTGAAAGAAAGATTAAGAGTTTTTTAGGCCAAGTTCTTACTGTACGAAAGTCCTTGGTAATTAGCGAATCTTTCCTAGAGAGTGAGATCCCATAGTAAATGCTACAATTTATCAAAGCATTTTTTGATTTTTCCAAACATTCCGCTGCCTATCTTAAGTTTAAAGTGTTTTAAGGAGGTTCTCACAATCAAACTATGTTCAACAATTTCTAAATCATTCGTAAAACCGCTTTGGGAGATTTTTACCCCATATGAGCAAGCACAAGATAGCTCAAGACATACACCCTGTAGTAGGCATCATTTTTTAATAGCTAATCTATTTCAAAACATCTTAAGAAGTGTTAGAGGATCCGATTACACATGAACCATGTCCAACCCAGATTTTGTTTCACTAACAGAGCCTAAATGGCTATTGTAGCATTATAGAGAAAGAAAATCCATTAAAAAAATTAACCAACTTTCTAAGGTGATGTCTTCAAAGAAAAAACGACACAGTAAGGCGCATGTCTCAAAAACCAGCAAAATGGCCAAAGGAGTCCCAAACCATATGTCTGGATTTTGCAATTTTCCCTTCATGATTTACAAACTAATTCAATCCTCTTAGCTAACATCATCAAATACATCTGTCTCTGTTCTTATGTCATGTCTGACATATTTTTTTCACAAATCCAGTTACATATTCCATTTTATCCCATGCTAAAAAAAATATAATACCAATTCCATCCCCTGTTACCAGAAATTAAAAGGAAGCGACATATTTATTCTTCTCGGTATGGAAATCAAAAAAATAGGAAAAGTATGCTTTGATAGTGTAGGCCAAAGTGCTATACTCTGAATCACAACTAGACCAGCCGGGCAGGTCTAAGCCCCAAGAAAATCATTAAGCCAAAAGTAGAACAGTAAAAGCCAGAGAATAGTTAAAGTGTAGCTAAAAAGCCAGAGACCAACAAAAGCATAGTCAAAGACCATCTCTTACACTAGAGAGTATCCATGATACCATCAACCCATTTTAGATATCTAAACACTAGTTGGAGATACCCAGTTTTATACTCTTTGGTAACAGCATCATGCGGGTATGCAATCATCTTCCTACACACTGATATGATATAAAATGAGAGCAAATAAGGGCAAGTTTAAAAGAGCAAAGCTTAGCTTATTTTAAAGTTGGGACCCAAACCATAACCAGGCAAGATGTAACTAGCTACTATATGTCAGCAATAAATTCAAAAATGCAAGTGGTGAGCAACATGTATGAAGGTAAATGTAATCAAGATCAAACAAAAATAACACTACATCATTAGGGTATGTGATGCTTTTCATCCTCTACAAATCTTTTCAAGAACTGGTAGCACCTCAGTAACCAATAATCATACAATAGTGAGCTTCCCATTTATTTAGATATTTCAACGAAAACAAACCCCCCGAATCAGAACATCACATTCAATCACAAATCTGTTAAATTAGCCAGAGTTAAATCATACCAAGATTTACTATTTACTCAAGTTTATTAGAGTCATTTTAGCCAAACCAGCCCAGCCCTTTTGAGCATTGACTACTATCTATAAATCAATATGTGCAAGAGGGAAATGCTCACTCTTGTAGGAGGGGAGATTGTACCCAATGCTCTGTGTATCTCTTCTTCTCTTCTCTGACCTCTACTTGCCACGTGCATGTGTAGCACTCCAATCTAGGAGGTGTGCATGTCATGTTCTCTTTTGCTATATGATCCTTTGTACATGTTCCTTGATGATTATTGTGTGCATATGGTTGCATTGGTAAGGCTCAGACTACAAGGTATGTCAGGTCAACTTTTCTATTTTGCATACATGTTTGTGTTTGTATTATTGTAAGGATTGGATTACAACGTATGTAAGGTCACTTTTGCTATTTTGCATACATGTTTGTGTATTTTGTCAAGGCGTTGCATTTCCATCTATTGTAGTGGTATCAAAGCTTTAGGCTATGCTCCGATGACTACAAATCTTGAATATGATGAAAGCTAAGTTCTTTTTTTTTAATTGTTTTTGTTTCTTCTTGCCTTAATAAATTAAACTTGTATGGAGACTAATTTAAACACATAAATTAGATAGCCTCTTTTTCGATTGATTAGAGTACCTTTCTTATTATCAATAGATGGAAATTATGTTAATCAAGTATAATAAGCTAGCTTTTTGTTCAACATATCACAATATTTAGAGCATTACCATTTGAGCACAAAATAACTAAATTGAGAAAATCCAAAATTTGAGAGGTTATTATACTACTCGGATGGAGATACTTGAAGAAAGGAGCATGTATATTAACATGATCAGGGTTCAAAAGAGAGAAGGAGAAACAATCCCAATAGACCTCATATATCTAGGCAATGAGTATTGTACTCAAGATCTATTACAATATATGAAAAGGGGAAAACAAATCTATTATTCAAAGGCCCACTTAATGATTCTTGTACTCAAGCATGTTGAGGAAAGGATCTAAATCATTACTCTACCACACATGAGGGGATTCAAGTAGAAGAGGAGGGTTTTTCTAGGGTCTTGGAAGACCACCCTAGAAAGCCCCTAAAACAAAACCCAAATAGAAAAAGAAAATTGAGTCCCTATGGCACAAATGGATTAGCAGTAGTAGCAAAGGCTAAAGGTAGCAAATGGGATAGTAGTATGCAAAAAAGTAGATCTTTAGAGAAGGGGTTTCCTTACACAATGCTAAAAAATATTTTTGTGGATGTTAAAAGGCTTCAACAAGCTATGCTTCAATTCTATGAGCTATCTCTAGAAGGTAATGTGCCTTAGTTTTTCATTTTGGTTATATTCTTGTAAAGATGGATTGTGATGGCTAAGGTCTTCTCCCTAGATGTTATATAGTGATTCATACAAAGGTTGCTTTTGTGTTGGGATATCTATAAGTGTCAGATAGTCAAAGATCAAAGTCTCAAGAGGTTAAATGTTACTCTAATGAATGAAGCTCTATTGAAAACAAGGCAAAGGGATTCAATCAGTTGGATGCTATTGAGGTGTCCAAAGAGACCAATGAGGTACTTTCATTGAATTTTTACAGATCTCCAAAGAGTAAAGAAGTAATACACTCCCAACTTGTGGGTGAGAAGTTAGGTAGGTTAGATATGGAGTGGCACTTGCGTGGGGAATTGAAGACCATAAAAGTGTTGGGGGTGTCCATCATAGCATAGCTCCAATGACCCAGCATATAAATGTCAATCCAGAGTAATGAGCTACCTGGTTAGGCCATAAGAACACTGACACATGATTAGTGGGCTAATCATGCCAACGTAAATGATTAACTCTATGAAGTGATATTCTTGGCCTATGGAGGGACTAAGACACAAGATTGAAAATCTCCACTTCCACTTCTCCTCACCTAAGTCAACTAAATCGTACACACTAACGACTCCAATGATGCACAACATCACTAATCCCATCATGCTACACATTAATCACAAGTCCACACACATATATCTATCAAGAATTCATGCTCCAATCAAACTTCCATGCACACACAAAGAACAGAGGGAAATTGCACAAGATTAGAGATGCTCTCTAGAGGTGCTCTCAAGAAATGAGGCTGAGAACCCTAATTCCATTTACACACTACTTTATATACCTAACATTAGAAATGTGTAATGTCCGGTCACCCAAGGTCTTTAGGGCTCCACACTTACTATATCTATAACCTAGCACACTAACTGACATATCCTTTATATCTTGGAGCTCTCATTGAGCCTGTAACTAACCATAAATGTTACAACGGTCTGAATTAAATTGGGAAATTACAATACATGGGTATATTGGAAAACTTTGTAACTCTAATATTTAGTGCTCCTTTGCATCCATCCTTGATGTGTAGCCGCTAGGCTTGGTCCTTTAGTAGATCTTGTTAATTGATGCCGTCTCGGTTAATATTCCACCCTTCCAATTTTAGTACCCGTCCTCGGGCACAATTGAGAAGTGTCTCATTGGTTGTTGATGGGCTATATTGTCTTCATTGGTCACTAAAGCTATTAATGAGGTTCATTCTGCTATAGAATCTTGAATGTTCAAACTTGTCTCTAGTTTGAGATGATGATGTTGCATTGTCTATTGTAGCAGCATAATGACAGGGTTTGCTCATTATTTATAAAGAGTATATAGGAGAAGTAGAGAAGTGAGGATCTAAATTAGGGTCTAATACATGGGTAACCAGTTTAAGTGCTCGTCCTTTATCACAATTGAGAAGTGTTTGTGGAGGCCAGAAGGTTGTTGATTGGTTGTTGAAGTTGTTAATGAGATTCATTATGCTATAGCATCTTGAATGTCCAACCTTGTCTCTAGTGTGAGATGATGATGTTGGATTGTCTGTTGTAGCAACATAACGACGAGGTTTGCTCATTTTTTATTAAGAATATATAGGATAAGTAGAGAAATGAGGATCTAAATAAGGGTCTAATACCTGGATAACTAAAGAGAGAGAGAGAGAGAGAGAGAGAGAGAGAGAGAGAGAGAGAGAGAGAGAGAGAGAGAGAGAGAGAGAGAGAGAGAGAGAGAGAGAGAGAGAGAGAGCTATGAAACAGGGAGAGAGTGCTTAAAGAATCTTGCCTTGTATGTGACTTGGGTTTAAAGCAACTCAAACTTTAGATTTTTGATAGCCATGCAAGCAAGAACAATGCGTTTCTCTCGTAACCATGCAGCAAGAACATGCATTTCTCTCTGCTTCCAATTTGTATAATAAAAGAGAACAAAGTTAGGATATCCCCCTTCCTCGTGTGTGAAGCTCTAGTATTTTGCGCGTGCAAGAACATGCATTTCTCTCTACTTCCAATTTGTATAATAAAAGAAAACAAATTTAGGATAGCCCCTTCCTTGTGTGTGAAGCTGCAGTATTTTACGTGTGCTCCTCGCACCTTCCCTCCTTCCCAACTTCATATCTTTACCACACGTCTATTGCCTCCCTTGCCTTCTGCTTGCAGCCTGTCACGTCTTGTCTCAACCCTGCTTGGAAATATCAAATGAAGAGGGAATCTTCTATACTAATGCTCAATTTTTTGCATGAAATCCAGTTGATACACCCTACTCGTGGAAGTAGCCATACAAATGTGCCAACGAGGTTTGTTTTGTGTCAAAGGCACTGATTTGATCGAATATCAATAAAGCAATAATGTAAAGCACCATGTAGCCATGGCTAGAAGTGGTGGAGGGGACCCCCAAAATCATTATGTAGCTTCTTTTTCTAGCTAGTTGCCCATTAGTCAGCATGTCAAAAACGGCTTTCTTTTTACCCTTGCCCAAACCAGAATGTAGCGCACCTCTTTCTATCTGAGCACTTGCTAGAACCTAACTCCTCCTAGACGTTGCCTACAATCCTTCCATCCCTGTCCTCCACCTCTCTATGTTAAGGACACTATGAAGGCTACCTCTACTTAGCCTATTATAGAGAGAGATGCTCCCTCTTTGATAATTTATGTAATGGAAATGGCCTATGAACTTTGAGAATACCAAAATTAAGAGAATCAGAGTGAGCATTTTTGTGGAGAAACACACACACACACACACCCAATACAACACACAAGGTGTCAGTTACAACTAGATGTTCTTGAACAGTTACACTTGTATAGATGCAACGTCTACAATATTTGCAAGCTAGATCTTAACAATAACACATGGGTATGTAGCTATATCTTACCACTAGTTCCAAGGACCTAAGATGGTTTTGGGGGGGTGGGGGAGAATTCCAAGGGTAATTAAAATTCTAGCCCGTGATCATGCAAGGAGATTTGGTATTTACTCACTGAGGTCTTATGCTCTTTTTGGACAAGATGCTTTCACATGTCGAGAAATTTTGTATGCCCAAATTTTAGACTAAGGAAATCGAGGAAGAAATAAGCAATATCCTCATGCTTGGATTTGGTTGCTAACTATACATCTAGGAAGCATAATATGACTAACTTCACTTATCAAGATGTACTAGCCTTTAATGATGTGTTAGATTTTGTATCTAGCTCACACCATGGAGCACCACACCTAGCACAATTTGAACAGAGACATTGCACATGGACTAGAGATACCATTGCCACTTTTGGTTGATTCTTGCACCATGCAAACATCATCAGTGATGTCAGTAGGAGCTCACCTTCTAGGCCTGTATAATGGCCCTTGTTTTTATTTCATTTCAATTTTAATCAATCAAGTCTCTCTCTAATCATCATTAGCCTAATCTAATTAGCTCCATGATTAAGCATAAATGCTAGCCTAGTCTACCCACCATAATCATGTAATCCTATCATGTGGTATCACAACTTAAAGCTAGTGGATTTATTGATCGAGCATTAGATCTTAATTTTTTGCATTTGCACTTCTCTCACACTAGATCACATTAAGCATGCATTCTCTCTCATGCTTAACATAATCGATATTCACATGCTCTTGCATTGCATCTAGATAGGTGTCATAAATATGTGCACAAAGACTTGCCATTTTTTGTAACTCTTAATGTGTATATTTGTCCCCAACCATAGCTCTCTATTGAGCCCACTTGAGGTCAATTTGGATCTCATTTGAGCGAACTAAGCCCTTGACCCACTTCTACAATGAGAATAAACCTTGCTAAAGCCACACATTTGACAAGTGCATCCTGTGCCATGGCTTAAGGGAAGAATCTTACACTTGGTGATGTGAGGTGGCAAGGTCAATACCTATAGCTTATTTGTGGAGGCCTTAAGGAAATAATCTTACACTTGGTGATGTGACGTGGAAAGGTCAATACATATAGCTTATTATTGGAGGCCTTGAGTTGGACTCCAAGCGCAACTCAATGGGCTTGATTCAGCTAGGCGGGTCGATAGAATCAATTTGCACAGCCACACAAGCTTGTCTGCAAGCTAAGATTCTCATGACTCTCCCTTTCTTTCTCAGTGCTCACCAACTCCAAAGCAAGCCTTCACACGGGCATTGTAAGCCTTAAGATCCTGCCAAAAGGAAGATTTCCAATGGCCATTTTGAACTCAAAAGCTCCTCAGCTCTACCTAAAGGGGCTTCCCGGAATAATAAACCTTTGACACCAAGCTAGTGAGTGCTCTCGTAGCCGCAAATCTTCAAGAATGGTTCTTTGAAAGGGAGTTTTTGAGCTTCAAAATTTTCAAGCCCTGTGAAGAGGTGCTTCACATTGGTGAAAAGTTACCTTACATTTGACATATATTTGAAAGTTCCTCTTGTAAAATTCACAAGAACTAGACATTGCCCTTGAAAAATAGGGTAAGACCTTCCTCATACATGCACACACACACTTGAGGTACACTATGGGATAAGAAGCATGAATCGTCTTTGACGGCCAATGTTATTACACTTGGCAGACCAAGACAAAGGGTTATATGAGGGAGAAACAGTTATGGTCTATTGTTAAACCATTAGAAGAGGGAGTGAGGATTGAGACTAGGTGGTCTCAAGCACGTGTCACAGCAAGAGATGAGCAAGCACTAAGCATTCTTCTCACAGCAATAGCAGACAACTATGTCCATAATCTAGATGAGTGCGCTACTTCCTATGATGCATGGATCACATTAGAGAGACACTTTGGATCCATAGCTTTAAACACTCCAAAATTTCTCTAAAGATGCTGTATACATAAAGTGTCCAATGGATAATTAAGGCCAAGTAGCCCGTCTACTTAAAGTAGTACCTGATGCAGACTACAGTCAGATTGTCACTGTACTCAAGAAAATGAGACTATACCCAACATTGTGAATGTTTTCAACTCACTGTAGGATCATGACAAAAAGATCAAAGATGCAAGGACCTTAAAGGGAGCTTTTGTTGCTACATCATTGAGGAGCCAAACCATGAAGAGATGCAAACAGTCCAACCGCACCAACCACTCATCTAAAAAATGTTACAAAATCAATCCTTGTGTGCATTGTGGGAAAAATAAACATGGCTCTAATTGGTGTTTGAACAAAGATAAAAGAAAAGGCAAAGTCAACATAATCAAAGAATCAAGTGATGAAAAAAATAGAGTAGTATGCTTTGCAGATGTACTTTGAGACACACACTTCCTTGCCTACTACTCCCAAGAGGAGGAGTTTTGTCGTACACCCTTGTTGCCTACTACTGTTTATGGGAGGAGTTTTTGGCCTACACCCTACTATCACAACTCTCTAGGGGTGGCATTCATTTTGTATACATATTTCGATGGGAGACTACTGACCTGTTGGTGCTTGTGTGGAGTGTGCAAGAGAGGAAAAGGAGAAGAGGGAAGGGGATGAAGCACAGACAGACAGGGAGTTGGGTCAGTGGAGAGGAAAGTGAGAGAGTGGTCAACTCTCTAACTTTCTCTCCTTATATTGATTAGGGAGAAAAAGAGTAAGGGTGGAAAAGTTATCCATGTGAAATCGGTGTCAGGTCGGATATCAAGAAATCCACCACAATGTGTAAGGATGTCGAGCCGGTGCGCTAGAAATGGTGTCAAAACGTTTAGGTTGTCGAGAGTCTGAATCGATGCCAAAAGATGAAAGCAATGTTGTCTTCCACCGCTGGACGGAAGTGGCTAGACAAGTAGCCGTAGAAGCCTATGTGTGTGCCGATACTAAGAGCGCACACACTTGCTCTCTCTCACGTGCTTGCTTGTTCTCTCTCTCTCTCTCTCTCTCTCTCTCTCTCGCGCTCACTCTCTCTCTCTAGAAAAATCACTCACTCTCTCACAACACTATCTCTCAAGCTTTCCCACGGTGGGAGAGTTGTTCTCTATCTCTCTCTCTACTTCTATGCCGAGAAGTTGAGGCTCAAAAAACAAAACCGATGCCGGTTGAGAGAGGGGAGGATGTGTGTGGGTTTGTCCTCTACTACTACGGGGAGAGGTGTGGATGATTGGGGTCAGAGGTCGATGTGTCGAGGATCAAGGTTATCGAATGGGGTGGGGGGGGGGGGGGGGGGGGGGGGGGGGGGGGGTTGAACCCACCCTTGCACACACAAATGTGTGTTAAGGCACAATTTAAAAATGAATAAATTAACTTTACTATTGCATTGTCATTTTTTGACGAGCTGCAGGCTACAAAGAATTACCTATTCTCCTCTGGCTCGAACTTTTTTGCCCGAGATGCTACTGCAATCCCCCCAAGCTCCTACTGAGTGTGTGTGTGTGTGTGCACGCAACACACCACCAAGCTCCTATTGAGTGTGTGAGTGTGTGTGTGTGTGTGTGTGTGTGTGTGCGCGTGCGCGTGCAACACACCACCAAGCAAAGAAAATGCAGCTCACGGTCTCTCTTTCAACTGCTTGGCTGGCTTCAATTGCTTGTGCGAACTTGCTCTCTGCCAGTGTTGAATTCCCCGCGCTTGGCCTGCTCATTGTTCAAGTCGATTGCTTAAACACACAGAGTGTGTGTGTGTGTGTGTGTGTGTGTGTTCAACACCATTATCGGATTTGCTTCAATTCAAGCCCTGCCATCGTTATTGCTATTGTCCCACTGTTATGCCGAGCTTCTTTGGCTCACGGCCTTGTAATTGCATCCGATTCCAAGCTCACTTGCAAGCACTCAATGCTCCTTTTGCTCTTGGTTCTGCATTGCGCCTTGCTTGCAGCCGAAATTGAGGCTTAAGTTCCTTCTTGACTTCTATGTTTGATGGCGACCTGCCTGTTTTTGACTTGGGAAAGCTACCACGTTTGCAAGACCTTCAAAATGGCAAGCCTGCACATTTTCTTGCTTGTCTGATTATGAAATTCCCCAAGTTCTCACTCTGATTCCCGCAACCTGAAACCTGCTGCTCGCCCTTTGAGTGTGCTCGCCCTTTGAGTGTGCTCACAAGCCTTTGAATTGCTCGAAGGTTTGCTCACACTACCGAGATTCAACTTTCCTCTAGAGACTTGCCAAGCTCCCCAAATCCCTGTAAGGTCCTTGCATGCGCATTGAGTCGAGGCTCGGGGTAGGATGCCTTGATCTCTGATACCAATTGTTAATGCTTGTGCGGAGTGTGCAAGAGAGGAAGAGGAGAAGGTGGAAGGGGACGAGACAGGGAGTTGGGTTAGTGGAGACGAAAGTGAGAGAGTGGTCAACTCTCTCAATTTCTCTCCCTATATTGATTAGGGAGAAGAAGAGTAAGAGTGGTTTCCCACGGCCACCTGGCCTACATCCCAACAAGACCCCACTAGAAGGATTTTGACCTTTGGTGGTCTCAAACATCAAAAAATGAGGATTGTTAGGTTTCATGCCTAGCTCACACCGTGGGAGCGCCAACCGTAGCACAACTTGACCAGATGCATTGCATTAGGATGACTAGAGATACCTTTTTCACTTTTGGTTGCTTCTTGCACATTGGAAACATCATCAATGATGTCAGGAGGAGCTCACCTCCTATGCATATATAATGGCCCTTGTATTTGTTTCATTTCATTCTTAATCAATCAAGACTACTTTGTGTGCTTTTGCTATTGTCTCTCTAATCATCATTAGCTAAATCTAATTAGCTCCATGACTAAGCATGAATGCTAGCCTAGTCTTTGTAGCAAAATTTTGCAATCCTATTATGATGTAGGCTGAAAATTTTATTATGGAGGCTTGCCAATCATAGTTTCACATTTGGATAACCAAAACTATAAGAATTAGCCAGTTTTTTCTCCATTTTTTATGCATGTAACAACAAGATTATATGACCTAGTTGGAAGTCACATCAGCTGGTCATGCATTTTTGGTGGCATGGGATACTAAGATTTTGTGAGCTAGCTGGATGCGAGAGGTATTTTTTCAATGTATTTCTTGTTTGTTGTGCTGCACTTACCATTCTCAATAGACAAAGTCTAAGGAATATCAAGCCCTCATACTCCATAACATAACATAGGGGTTCAAAGCCCTTTTGGAAGATACAATGATACCCCCAATCTGTTGGAGCTATATATGTCTCACTCTGCCTAACTTTGTCTCACTCTGCCTAACTTTGTCTCACCTATATACATATGTAACTTGTTTCAATATGAATCAATCTTTGGGAGAATACATGGTGTGTCTCTTGTCTAGTCTCTCTCTCTTTCTCTACACCTCAACATGGTATTAGAGTGATAACGATCAAGTAGTGATGCAACACATAGTGAAGGAAGAGAGTATGTGTATACGGTTTGTTTGCAAGATTCACAATTACTATGATTTTCTTTTTTATAGGAAAGATTCTTGTTGATAGTTATTATTTTGTGTTAAGAGAAATATAATTAGTGTTTTGAGTAGTGTTTCTTCGATGTGATTAACTTTTAATTACATTTATTTATTGATTTGTGTTTTGACACCCTTAACTTTAGATTAATTTTTGAGGGTCTTCTACTCAAAATTTGAAGAATTAAATCTTCCGAGGGTCAAAACTTGTTTGTCTACTCGTGCTCTTTGATTTGAGTCCTAGTTTGTAGAAAACAGAGTTCATATAGCTATAAGTTAGTTTTTTTCAATACAATGGAACTCGATGCAAGTTTATCTTTGTGAAGGGTTCACCATTGATTTCTTATTTTTAGCACTAATCTTTTTTTTTTAATCTAGTTCTATAGTACATAGAGTGGCCACCAATCTTGAGTCTCACATATCTCTATTTTAAGGACCCTTTTATATTTGACATCTCCTTTTATTACCTTCCCTTTTTGGCATCATGTCTCGTCTCTCGTCTCTTGCAGCCTTCATTGTATATGGTATGTAGATTGTGTGATGTTATCTTATACAGCTTCTTGAAACCAGATATGGCTATAATTGTTCTCGTCGTCAATGATTTTTCTTCTTGCCAATGTTCTGTTCCTCCTTTTCCAGGCAAAGGCTTTCCTAGTTGGAAAGTGAGGATGTTGTTAATTCTTGAAGGCGATGAACTCTCGGATGTTGTAATGCTTTTATCATTGAAGGAAATATTTTTGAAGAGTGGCATCTTGCTTATACAGATTGTTAGCGGTGTGATAAATTAGCACATATGTACATTCTTTCCACTCTTAGTGATTCTCTTTTGCTTGACATATATAAACTTTCTACTTTCCATAATTTATTGAAGTATATTATAGCAAACTTTCAAAAGGATTTTGTTACAAAAATACTTTATTTAAGAGGTTTACTTGCAAACTTACAATATGAAGTTGGTACTGCTATAACAAAAATATTGAATCTTTCAAATCTATTATTAATCAACTTGCTGATGCCGGTGATGTTGCTCCACAAAAGTAGCTAATCACACTTCTTCTTGATGCGATAAAGGATTCTCTTATGATAATATTGCTACAATTCTTTTTGATAAGGATGGTCTGGATTTCAACAAACATACATATATCTAATTGAATACTCCCAACGTCAAGAATGATGTAAGGTTCATTACAATGCAGCTATGATTTCACAAGAGGAGTTTGTGTCTCAACAACTAGAATGGGCTTTTCATGTTTGAGTGCGTCCATTTCAACGAGCAAGCCGCAAAGGTGGTCATCTTTTAAAGATGATTTTTGGGCACGTCAATATGACGATGAGCACAACATTACCACAAAACAACCATGTTTTTAGAGATTCTTCTTCTTGTTGTGATTATTGCGGGCGATTTGATCATCCTTTTACATATGCTTCAAGCGTCGATTTGATACATACCAAAATAGAGCATATGCTACTGAGCATCACAATAACATTGTACCAAAAACAAATTGTGTTTTATGTTGGGTTCTTCCAGACAGAATACTTCATGTACATGGTGGTTCAATTTTCACTATTGATTCTGGTGCCACAAGAAATATGACATATCAATCTAAATGGCTACACAATTATCATTCTCTACTTGTTAAGCATGTTGTTTATCTTTCTGATGATACAATTTGTCAAGTAAAGGGTATCAAAGATTTATATCTTGGTACATTATCTTCTCCAACTTGAGTATTGCAAGGGGTTTTACATGTTGCAAATCTTCAATGTAATCCTCTCTCAGTTGCAAGACTCGTTGACCTTGGTTTGTTTGTGGACTTTGATCAAAGCAAATACTACATTGAGAAAGATGAGCAGCCTATTGTGATTGCTTCTTGCAGCGGTAATTTTTTTGAGCTCTCTCTTTATGATGTTGTAGCAAATGTTGTCACTGCCCCAGGTGATCATGCTTGCAAGGTATGTCATCCTGCTATGTTCATGCTATTTTCCCAAAACTCCTTAACCTTCATCATCGTAATCTTGTACATGGCATGGATCTTTAATTTCATCCTCATATGGGAATCTGTGAGTTTTCTACTCTTGGAAAACACAATCGTAAACCCTTTTCTCTCTCAAATGCAACTCGTTCTCGTGATCTTTTGGATCTTGTTCATACTGACATTTGTGGAACTTTTCCTTCATCAAAATCACAAAATTGTTATTTCATTACATTTATTGATGATACTCACGGTATACAGTTGTCTTCATGCTTATACATTTTTATCTTGGTACATTATCTTCTTCAACTTGAGTATTGCAACGGGTTTTAAATGTTGCAAATCTTCAATGTAATCCTCTCTCAGTTGCAAGAATCGTTGACCTTGGTTTGTTTGTGGACTTTGATCAAAGCAAATACTACATTGAGAAAGATGAGAAACCTATTGTGATTGCTTCTTGCAGTGGTAATTTTTTTGAGCTCTCTCTTTATGATGTTGTAGCAAATGTTTCACTACCCCAGGGGATCATGCTTGCAAGGTATGTCATCCTGCTATGTTCATGCTAATTTCTCAAAACTCCTTAACTTTCATCAGCATAATCTTGTACATGGCATGGATATTTAATTTCATCCTCATATGGAAATCCGTGAGTTTTCTACTCTTGGAAAACACAATCATAAACCCTTTTCTCTCTCAAATGCAACTCGTTCTCGTGATCTTTTGGATCTTGTTCATACTGACATTTGTGGAACTTTTCCTTCATCAAAATCACAAAATTGCTATTTCATTACATTTATTGATGATTACTCACGGTATACAGTTGTCTTCATGCTTAGACAAAAATATGAGGTGATATTTGTTTTCAAAATATTTGACAAGGGTGTTGAACTTCAAACTGGTCATTGTCTCAAGAAACTACGTAGTGATAATGGTGGAGAATATGTATTTTGTGAGTTTCAGAGTTATTGTACTAAACAAGGTATTCATCATGAACATACTATTCCATATTTGCCTCAATAGAATGGTATTGTTGAACGAAAGAATCACACTCTTCTTAATGTTGTAAGATGTACGCTGATTCATTTTGGGCTATCTCATGTTTACTGAGCTGAAGCTATCTTGATAGCAGTATTTGTTCAAAATCATCTTCTTGATAATGTTCCTTCCGGTAAGATACCCATCCCAACATGGATAGGTGAAATCCCTTCTGGATCTCATTATTTTGGATATATTGCTTTTATTCATGTTCCTAAAGAGACATAAATATATTCATGTTCCTAAAGAGACATAAACAAATCTTGATGCTTCTGGTCCTAAAGTTATTTTTATTGGATATTTTGACACTTCCAAAGACTATAAACTCTATGACCCTTCCTCTAAGAAAGTAATTGTAAATGCTACTTTGAATGAGCAGCTTCTGGGACGATGAAACTCTTTCTAAAGAGGAACTTCTCACTTCACAACCATCAATTCCAAATGTTACCAATGATGATATTGATATTTTTGTTGAACTGCCAATTGAATTTGAGCATGTCTCCTGTCATGTTTATGATAAAGATATCCTTTATAACTCTGTCTCTACTTCTGAAGATCATGTCACCTGTAGTGAAGCTAACTCTTCTCCATAAAAGGATCAATGTCAAGAGACTATGAAAGTAGAGTACAATTCTCTTATCTCTAAAGGTACATGGATACTAACAAAATTGCCTCCTGGCCGTACAATCATTAAGTGTAAGTGGGTGTATAAGACAAAAGTCAAGGAATATATCTTTTGATAAATTCAAGACACATTTTTTTGCCAAAGGTTATTGCCAAATTTTTTATGTTGATTATCAAGAGACCTTTTCACGAGCTGTTCACATTACTAGTATTTGGGTGTTATTGGCATTTGTAGTTCAACAAATGGACGTGAAAACTGCTCTTCTGAATGGTGTTTTAAAGACTCACCAAATGCTTTTTTGAATGGTGATTTGAATGAAGAAATTTATATGGATAAATGATAAGGGTTTGTTACTCCAGGTAAGGAAGACCTTGTTTCTCGACTTCACAATGCAATATACGGTCTCAAATAAGATTCAGAGGCTTGGTATACAAAGTTTGGTCTTTTTCTTACCTCCCATGGATTTATCTCTTGGTCTTTAGACCCCAACTTATATATATGACACCAAAATTATAGTTTTATGATCCTTGCTATTATGTGGATGATACAATCCTTGTTTCTAATGATTTGGAATTTCTTCACAAGAGGTCAACAAGTATGGTGGATCTTCTTGGGGACCTTCACTCATGTCTTGGCATCTAGATTCAAAAGAATCGCATCAAAGGTATTTTATTACTTTGACAATCAAAGTTGATTGAAGATACTATTTGGAAGATTGGTTTGGAGTGTGCATATTTGGTCATTACTTCTTGTCTTGTAAGTTCAACAAAAAATACTTATGAAAGTGGTGTTCCACTTGTTACAAATCAACCTTATGCTAGTTTGATCAGATATCTTTAGTTTTTTGGTTTGAACCTTCTTGTAATATTTTGTTTGTTGCTAGCTATCTTGGGAAACATCTTGCCAATCCTCTTAAGCATTAGTATGCTGCAAAACACGTGTTGAGATACTTGAAAGGCACTACAGATTTCAGTTTGGTCTATCAACGATAATTGACATTAGACTCTATGCCATCTCTCTTTTTTTTGGGTTACACAGATGCAGATTGGGTCAGCTCACATTTATCAATGCAATCTACTAGTGGCACTGTTAGTTCTTTATTAATGGTTGTCTTATTTCTCGGACGATTAAGAAACAATTTTGTGTTGCAATTTTTATAATCGAGTTTGAATATGTTGCCACATCACTTGTAGCTCATGAATTGATTTGGCTTCAACAAATGTTGACTGATATTGGTCATTCTCCCCTTTCTAGCACATAATTTTCAAAAGAAAAGGGTACATTTTATTACTAAAATGATTCACAACTAAGGGGTTTATAGAAATTTGCCTTGAATACATGTGATATGGAATTTTTACACATAGTGAACTCTTAGAGTCAGAAATAGTAACTTTTGAATTCCTAGGAGAAGATGGAAGGGTCCAAAGTATGAGAGTATGGACGTGGAGATTAGGCTTCTTTTGGGATTTTTAAAGAGGTAAATAACTATTCTAGGCCCCTTTTCCATTCACATGCCCTTTTACCCACTTTGTCTTCCTTTCCCACACCCTCAGTAAGTTGTAATTATCGTTTTGAGTCTCATAAAATTGGTCACTTCAAAGAGCTACAATGATGTAATCGACCTTAACCATTAGGGCCAAAAATGACTCAAAAAGGGATTTGTAAAGAATTGGTTAACTTGCTAATTAGCAGATCCGACGGCTCCAAATTTGGCCGTTTTAGGTATTTAAAGCATATCAATGCGATGTATCTAGGTACATATCTCCAAATATCCAAAAAGATATATTTTTTACACTATTCCTTTGCGGTTCACCTTAAATTTCGTTCTCATTCAATTGACTTGGCGGCAAATACATGCACCCCATGTTTTGATGAGATTTGTTGGAGATGCGGTTGATGGCTCACTAGAATATAGTTCTAGGCTATCTCACTTACACATTAACCATGCATGTTACATTTATTATCTCCAAACTTATTTGTCTTCAAATGAAACAAGAATTTTAGAACTTGAAAATTGAATAGACTCTCTAAAACAAAAAATCATTAGCTAACAGACCTTAAAAGAAACCCCGATAGGAAGAGCATGAGTAAAACGAATTAGAGATGTGGTAAACTTGACAAAAGGATCTAGATAAAGAAGAAAAAGGTTGAAAATTACTAGAGAATATGTGACCAACCTTTTAAAATTTGATATGTCTAATGCTCAGGAAAGGGTGAGATTCTTGAATGAGGTAATGAACAAGAGTGAAATTTTGAAACTTCCTGAAAATCAAAGCCAAAAGGGACTATTATTTTAAAAGTTATTGAAAGATATGGATTTATTGGTCCAACCTTCCCATATGCAAGAAGTTTGTGACATAGTGGGAGTGAGTAGAAGGGGGTATAGAGACATCTTTAAAACCTGGTTCTATGTCCTTAAGTACTACAAGATTAAAGCTTTTGGGTTGCTTGGGCCTCACAATGTTGAGAAATGAGAACCATATCAAATGAAGAAATATCCAAACATTTTGAAGAATACTATCATATAGAGGGAACGATGCCATAGGGAAAATAGAAAAAGAAGTCTTCCTTTGAGTATAATTTTTTTAAATAATATTTGGATGAATATAAAAAAATTCCAATCTGCAATGGTGAGATATTATAATATGCAAGAAGTAGATTATGAAGGAAACTTGTATTTGTTATGAAACTAGATGAGGCTCAAATTCAAAAAAGTCAAAAAATGAAAAGAGTATCTATATCCCTAATGAATAGAGCATTGGAATATAGCCATGATAAGGTAGATTCCCTTTACCACAAAAACCAATCAAGAATGGAGCTATGGTAGATTGGAGCAACTCAAATACCAGTAGAGAACCACAATACATTAAAATGACTCTTTGTGCAGACCGACATTCCTTATGCTATGTAGAGACACAAGGTAGGTGAACACCTCCATGTAGATGGCATGGGTGACTTCATTGTATAATGGCACTTGTGTGCCTACCTGAAGGCACTGAAGTGCATGCTTGGTGTATGTGGAGGTGCCAATACCTAGTATCCATGTCTGCATTGCATGTCAAGCATTGGAACAAGAGGATGGCTTGCAGAACATGAGGTTGGGAAACCACCATCAAGGAATAATGTTAATGTCGTCGACTACCCATCGTCTCTTATGATTTGGGATCCAATTCTAGCAATAGATTACATGCAGAGATTATAATCTTGGACAAATTTCTTTGACTACATCTTAATTATGAATACTCTATTAAGCTGAGTACACTTGCAGACAAGTGCATAGAAAAATGAGAAGCTTTGTTCCTTCGAATGGGTTTCCATGGTGGTCAAGTTCATCTAAAAAAAATTCATACTCTTTCTAAAGGGACGGGTGATGTTTTGTTAGATCAGTGGGAGGAGCAAAAGCCAGAAGATTTTTGAGAAACCATGATAGTAAACAAGTCAACTCTCTATGGAACTGTTGGAAGGATCTCTGTTTCATAACTACAAACGTCAAAATTAGACCATATGTAGCCAACAAACGCATGGAAGTGTGGAAGAAGCTCAATAATTTTTTGAAGGTCTTGAGACAACAAGTTAGCTCAACTACTTATGTAGGTAACTTCAAGAAGGCAATAAATATTTTAGTAAGTGCTATTATAGATGCTTGGAGAGAAAAAGAAATCACATATTACTTGGTGAGTCTTCATTTACTTCTTAAAGTGTCCAAAATAGATCCAAAAGTTTTTCACATTGCATCTCATGAATTCAATGAGCAATTTTTTTGTTTTGTTTTGTGGAATATTCTTTACCTACATGGATCATATTCTGCAAAACAAGGATCCCTTGCAACATGGAGTACACAAGGAATGGAAAAATTCCATTATCAAGCGAGCACTTCATTTTTCAAATGTATGATAAAGGGAGGGTGGCAACGAAGAAGAAATGCGATACAAAAAATATTCAATTGGTATCACTTGGTATGTCACCCCTGTATCTTAAAAACTTTCTTCTTCTATAACCCCCAAGGATGTTGACCTTGGTATCCTCAACTGCAGCTGCATAGCTAGAGTAGTAGAGAAAGTATCCAACTGTTGATGCATTGAATCCTATAGAATCCCCAAATATTATAAGTGTTGCAATTCTCTCAAGTAGCAGGACCTTGTTTACCTTGATTTGAAGGGGAGTGTACCCCATAAACCGTGACACTATCTTCAGGGAAAATATTGGCAACTCAGGATCTTCATAATACTACATGTGAAAGGCACAAAAGGTGGCATTGTCCAATTTAAGCAAGGAGTGCATGAGTGAGAAGGCATCCCTTCTGGAAGTGCCCTCTATTGCTTTCCCTCTAGAGCCTTTAGCTCTCCCAAGAAAAAGGAGTTCAATTTGCAAAACAAGAAGCAATAAATGTTTAACAAAAACTTGAAAAAAAAAAGAATATTGTGGGAGGGGAGTTTAGAGTGAGCCTACCTTCTGCAACTCATCCTTGGCAATGACTTTTTCTTGAAGGAGGTTGCATGATCCAACCATCTCACTTTTGTCAACATCCATTTTCTACCTCCTTCAACTTAAAATCTCTACCAAAGACTAGATACCAAGCACAACAACCTTCTTTGCAAAATCCTCATCTTTAAGAGTAGGTTTCTCGTCTTCCACTCTTTTCATCAAAGCAAGTGCATTAGGAGAAAGAAGAAATAAGTTACCGGATGTTTGTAGACCAAGTGCCAAAGATTCCTCCTTTGACTCTTCTTATGTATCAATAAAGTCTTTGGCCACCTCAGAAGCTTCAAAAATGGTTGCAATACAATAGTCCTCCCTAATACTAAGCAGGCATTGAATATGGTGGAGAGGCATAAACTCTACAAGAGAATAAAAATTAAAGGGAAATATATTTTCACCCCCTATATAGTGCAAGGACACTCTAAAAGATAAGAAAACCCTAAAGGAAAAATAAGCAAAAGAAAAACACAAATCCATGAATGTACACTCGACCATCTCTACTTTATATGAACACAAACATTCTTTTGACTTTTCACTTTCATGGTATTTTCATTTCCTAAACTCACCCTTGACTTATGCACTTAAGATGTTATGAAAGGTTTTTTATTTTTTCGAGACTGGGGAGACCTAATCTTTCCCATTGATATAAAAGATCGGAAGGCTTGGAACAATAAGAGAGGCCTCATATAAATCTACCTCGTGTATGGGATCATCAATGGCATAAGTTGAGCAACATCAAAATTTACACTCTCTTGCTCCTCGGCTACAACATCAATTTCTTCCTCCTCTAGAACTTCACTTTTCTCAAGTTGTAAGACTGTGACAACGTTTGAATTTGTTCCTTCTTTGCTTGCATCTTTCCCTTCATCTTGATCTTTGCCTTACATGTCATCTTTAAGGAACAAGTCAAAAATAGGTTACAAGGCTTCAAATGGACGTGACAAGAAATGGTAGGCAAGCAAATAAAAGAAGACTTCTTGGAAAATTTTCCTAGTCTCCTTGTTACTTTGCTCTTCTGAATTGGGTTGGTAGTAAATTCAGTTGGATGACAATAATTCTTGCCATCTAGGACAAAACACTGCCCCTGAACTGCCTCTTCAAATCCTTTGATCTCCTCTACCAAAATATTTTTCAACTTGTCTAACATGGCTCCAAGATCAAATTTAGGATTAAATATATCAAATGCCTTTGTGTACACTTCCATGTCACCAACATCCATAATAGCAACCAATAGCTTTTCAATTGGAATCTCTTCTAGAATCTCCTCTAAGACTTGACCTTCAGGAACCAGACTCATCTTTTTGCTCTGGCTCTGGGGAAGAAAGGATAAGAGGGAGATGGGAAAGTGATGGATAGGGAGAAAGGGAATGGGAAGGTGGGAAATGTTGTGGGGAGGAAAAGGTTAGGTTAAATGGATGGCCGGGGAGGAAGAGGGAGATTGTACCAAAGGCTGGCCAAAATGACACGAAGAGAGGCTAAGGGAGTATGTACGAACGTAGAAGATCACGTTGTGCAGGGGAGGAAAGGGGAGAATGTGTGATAGGGTACAAATTCCCGGAACAAAGGGATATGAGGTCAAGGAAGAATGCACAAAAGTTGGATATTACATCGTGTGGAAAGGTAAGGTAGGTGAGGGATGTGTGGAGAAGTCTGCAAAGAGAGTAACATATCACCCAAAAAATAAACATTGGTAACATGTGGAAATCATGCACATAATCCATGTAGCATATGCCCAACAATCAATTTTGCGGATGTATGGTCATGAAAAAACTTACTTCCACGTGCTCATTTTTCACTCCCTTACTTCGTATCTCACGGTGCTCTTGCCCTTTCTTTACCAACCTCTCCATCCCATATGACACAATAAGGCAAGGCCCCATTTGAAGAACCTTCCTTCCTCGCTTTGTTTTGGCCCTCTGTTTGATGCGATAAGGAATAATCATATTTAAAGGAACCCCATTCTCCTAATTGGTCACACACACGATACGATAAGGCAAAATCATACTTTATGGAACCCATTCTCCTCGCATCATTCATACATTTCTCTCTTCCAAACCTTCATCTTGCACGACACGATAAGGCAAGGCCATAGTTTGTGCCCCCCCCCCCGCCCTCTTTCCCCCTTTTCGCTTCGTTCGGGGATTTCCCTCCTTCACAATTTTATCCTACACTGTGCGATCTCCGAAGTCGGAGGTTGTGGAACCGCTCCTCCTCACTTTGTTTGGGAAATTCCGCCTAGCATTCAAAACATCCCCCTTGCTCCCCCTTGTAATTATGATCGCCATCCAATACATCCCCTTGCTCCCCCTTGCATTCTGCCTCCCATCCATGTTATCTTCCTTGTTTTGTTCTTGCTCACATGGCAAGAACAAAACAAACTGGAAGGAAAGTTCACAAGGCTCTAGAGGAATCAAAGAAGCATGAGGACAACAAGAGGATCCAATGCTAAAGCCAAAATCAGAGCAATGATTTTGTGAAATATAAAATATAACAAAATGTCAAACTTGAGTACTTTGAGCCGCAAATTCAATGGGCTTAAACTGAAACTGCCTAAATATAGCAATTTTGGCCAAGTGATCAAGACATTTATCAGTTCTCCACCAAAACAGAACCATCAAGACCCAAGATAGAGGACACAGGAGTGCCATACTTTGTATATGTGTCAAATGACTTTTGGAATATTCTTTAATCCTTAGATTAACAAGCAATCCTTTACTAGCCATGTTTGGCCCTAATGCCAAAGAGAGGAGAGCTCTGCAAGAGCGACAGCAATGAATCATGCTTGATTCCAACGCAAAGGATCTAAATCGTCCTTGGGAGAATCTGCCATCACATGCCAGAAGAGTGACATCTCGGTTAGTCTAGGTCTCTTGGTGCATGAGATAACATAGTAAAAGATGGAAGTAGAAGTAGAGTACACAAAAAAGGAAAGATCGGTTGTAGACATCCTTAAAGAGTGGTTGAAATGTCTATAGCCAAGAGAGTGGTTGAGGGAGCTAAAATGACACAATCTACAAAGGGAAGAGAATTGCGAGAGTGGCAACAAAGGAGCGCATACAAAGAGAAGGGAACCTTGTCCCAAATTTTTCCTTTTATGCCACACATCTACTATTGGACAAATGTCTGGTAGCTTATCCATTGCCAACACCTTTACTGAACCTCTCTCTGGCTCTTTCTCCATTGGGTTAACCATCCTCTTCCACTGTCGCTTTAGCTTAGGCACCATCTCTATAAGCTGCCCAAAAGTAACATCTGCCTTCCTGCTCGTCAGATCCTCCTTCAAGTCATAGCGTAATTGCCCATCCCCTAGTGGAAAATTTGAAACATGAAACTTTCGACGAGCTCTCCTTTTCCTCTTGGCCTTGACATCCTCACCTTCATGACTCTTTCCCTTCTTCTTACTAGGACCTGGGGCACTTCTTCCTTCCTTGTCCTCTGTCGTCCTCTTCCCAATAGGCATCACTAATATATCCTCTAGCTTTGATACCTTCTCTAAGGTAACCACACTTAACACTTTTGGCTTTCCCTTTTCCTCCTGGGTTAATCCACTGGTTCCTTCATCTCCCTTAATTTTGATGCCATAATCATTTGACCTAGTTAGCACCTGTCTTGGCAATGGATACATGTCTCCCCCCATCCTTGGTGGCTTATCACATTGCGGGCTGATGTGGCCCAACTCTCCACAATTATAACATGTGGGCGTCTGCCTCCAGAACCTACCATTACTTTGTCCAACACCATGCCTAGGTCTTTCTTCACCTCCTGGCTGATTTGCAAACCTCCCTCGACCTCGATTATGTCCCACCTGACCTAGCATGTTTAGGCTGAGATTCTTCATTAAATCTACCACTTGCCTCATGTCTTGCCTTAGCCCATCATCTTGCACAGATGTAGTGACCACTGCTGGCATAACGTGAGGAGTAACAGAAACCACTGGTTCATGATGAACCCCTGGCATGCGACCTTGCAAAGAGTCCATAGGCTGAAATTCAGACCTCATGGGCAAAGACTCCATCCCTAACTGGCTCATTTTTCTCAACTTCCACTCTTTGTTCCTTGCTACCTCCAATGCATCTTCATAACTTCTACCACTGCACCTTCCATGCATCACAAGGGTGGGGATGGTTATGAGAGCACTGCACCTAGTATTGGGGACTTGAAAGACATGATGACTAATTATATGAACCAGTTAAATGAAAAAATGAAAGTTGTGACTCTAGATGTGAACTTTTTGAAGTTCCAACAAAATTTTTTGTCTGCTCGCCGCCCTAAGCCTAATCCCACTAAGATTGTGTGTCGTGCTTGTGGTGTACCTGGCCATCTTTCCAAAGACTGTCCCACAGTAATTTGCACTTATGAGAGATGTTTGGGAAAGGGGCATACTGAAGAAAATTGCTATATTAAGATGCGCCACATGATGAATAACAATTCAACAATACCACTGCTAGGCCCCATGAACCATCGTAGCGGGACATTAGAAAATTTCGTAGGTCATTTGGAGGGCCTTGTAAGAAATTGTATTTCTCTCTCTAGAAACTTTTTATAAAATGCACTTGCACCTTGTGAGTACGTCCAAAAAGACAACCAGACACTCTAAAAAGTAGATTTATATTCCCAATCGTCCTTGAAAACGGTCACTTTTTTATTTAATGCGAGCGTCTTTTTCAGGAGGTAGGTGCGGCGCATTCAATGCAGCTTACGTCATCACTAAAAGTTGAAAAGTCACAAAATGTCAAATAGTGATAGATTTTGAGGCTTTTGACACCACCAATGCGTCCGGAACGCCAAAATACCCTAAAAACGAATGTCTACTTGCCTCATTCCGACAACCGGAGAGGCAAAAAATGTCAAAAAACCCCAAAAAATGGGCTTTTTACTTAAGGCGCGCGAGGAGGCATTTCTAAATTCTAGAATGCCCCTCTGCGCGCCGTTAGTACAAAGCTCTTTTTAGTGATTTTTGAACACTTATCTTTCCAGAAAGCCCCTTTTTAGAGGTTTTTGGACATTTTTCTCTCAAAAAGCTCCCTAAAAAGAGGAAAAAGGGGCTTTTTACTAACGGCGCGCGAGGAGGCATTCCAAAATTCTAGAATGCCCCTCTACGCGTCGTTAGTACAAAGCTTCTTTTAGTGATTTTTGGACACTTATCTTTCTAGAAAGCCCCTTTTTAGAGGTTTTTGGACATATTCCTCTCAAAAAGCTCCCTAAAAAGAGGAAAAAGGGGCTTTTTACTAACGGCGCGCGAGGAGGCGTTACAAAATTTTGGAATGGCCCTCGCGCGCCGCTAGTAAAATGTTTCTTTAGGGCTTTTTGACATTTTTTTGCTTCTTTGGATGTCTGAGCGAGGCAATTGGACATTCATTTCTAGGAGATATGTGCGTTCCGGACGCATTGACAATATCAAAAGTTTCAAAATCTTCCACCACTTGATAGTTTTGTGACTTTTTGAGTTCTAGTGATGACGTAGCCCGTATCAAATGCACCGCATCTACCTTCTGAAAAAGGTGCTTGCATTAAATGAAAGAGAGTGCTTGTCTTCAAGGACCACTAGATTATTAAATGAGGAGAGGGACACCTTTTATATTTTTGTTAATATCAATCTATTTTTCTACGTAACGTAGGCTCTTCTCTCATTGGAGGAGCTTATTTTCCTCTCTCTTCCAAAAGGCCCTCCAAAAGACCTCCGAAATCTCCTAATGATGAGAGACCCCCAGGCCCTAGTTGGACACTTTTACAAAGAGGGTCTCCTAGTTCTCCAACCATGACTTCTTCTAGTTTGGCACCCACAACAACCAATAATCCATCAATTAATATGATTGATACCGTTGCATTGCCTGTGCATGCCATTACCCGATGTTGCTACCCATCCACCCACCCATGTAGTTGTTCCTGTTCTCGACCCTTTGCCCCAACCTCGTCATGTTTGTATTCACCCTACCCCAAGTAAGTTATTCCCTCCTATACCTTCTTTCGATCAAAGAGAGAGAGAGAGAGAGAGAGAGAGAACCTCTCTGAGGAGTTCGAAGAGAGAGAGAGAACCTCCCTATTAGAGAGAGGGTTCGGCCCTGCTGTAAACGAGAAAGGGGCTCAGCCTTGTTGTGTGAGAGAAGTCGAAGAGAGAGAGAGGGTACGGCCCTGCTGTAAACGAGAGAGGGCTCGACCCTAGTGTGTGTTGCCGAGGGTCGGAGAGGGGCTCAGCCTTGCTTGTAGTCGATAGTGAGAGAGAAGGAGAGCCTTGCTACCTGAAGGCCATAGCCAAGAGCAAGAGCTAGGAAAGCTCGTCTATAGGGCAAGTCCAAGCAAGGACCAAGACCAAGCTGAGTGGGAGAGAGTCTTCTGCAGAGAAAAAAAAGAAGAGAAAATCCCTTTGCTGCAGGTTGTCAGACATAGGGGGAGAGAATAAAAGAAAAAACGAGAAAAGAAGTATTCAATTAACACACACAAGGGGGACTTTCCGCAGGCGAGCAAGAGGAGAGAGAGCTTGACTCTCTCTATAGAATAGAGGAGAAAGAGATAGCAGTGTCGATTTCTTTGAAGAATCGAGAGAAGAGAGAGAAGTTGAGAGAGAGCGTGAAAGTGCCAAAAGCGTGAGTGAGAGTGAGCGAAGTTGCATCTAAATTAAAGGGGAGAGAGTGGCTCACCGTCAAACGATGAGAGGTGCTCTCCCATTATTTTTGATTTCACTCGCAGATTTCAAGCATTATTACAAAGATGGCCATTGAAGCTTCGACTACAATCAAACCGCACAAGCGACGGCACAACGATCGCCATTAAAGTGAAGACTCCTTGTTTAGCTATTCGCACACTTCACGCACTTTCATTTTCATATAGCCACTCATAGCAAACTTCCGTGAAAAGTTGTTTAACAGAAATAGTGAATCTTTGTAAAATTTAATCCTCGAGGGTCGTGAGAATCACTCTGAACCTTGGCATCGAGTTTCGACTTTCGACGCAGTGATTTCAAAGATAAGTTTTCTCTCCTTCGCTCCATTTTGATATAAAACAAAGCAAATATTTGTAAAGGCGATTTACGATCAAACATCATAACATAAGCACAATTTGCGTATATTCTCATTGGGTCGATTCGCAAGCATTCACTATAACATTTTGTTACAAATCTTCACCATCTTTGTGTGTGTGTCATTTTTGTTATTTGCAAGTGTCTCTATATTCCAACCACTCCAGCGCTCCCTGGCAGCGGACATTTAGCACATTATTTTATCTTCAAGTTCCCTCCACCTTTCTCATTGGGTTTTGGGGGGGTTCATATTGCACTTATCATATATCTTTGTTGGGTATCTGGGGGGGGTTTCTTGGGTCTTTGTCCTCTTCGCCTTGTCCATCCAGATATTTACCAGACAATGTCGTTCTGGCTCCATGCACACACTATGCAAAAAATCTTGAGTGACCTTATTATTTGGATTTCTATGGTTTTTCTCATACGTACAAGATATTAGGAAAAGGCCTATTTGGTGCCACACTATTCCTTGCATGCACAATGGGATAGGGGGTATTTTTAGAATCTCAGTACCCCAATCCTCATGTTGTGTGGGTCATGTTTGGAACACCAATTTGGTGCCACACTACTATGCCTTGCTTGCACAACAGGATAGGGGGTTAGTTTTAATATCTCAATACCCCAACGTGACATGTGGGTTATTTGCATTCACAGATTCACCTTTCCTGCGTACTGCAGATCTCTTTTTATATATAGATCTATTAAACATATTGGATCCAAGCATAGTCACTACTCAATTCTATTTTACGATATATAATACTTGAAATTTTTAAAAGCTATATTATTTGAAGCTTTTGACATCACAAATGAGTCCGCAATGCCCAAAAACCCCGGGAACGACTGGCTATATGCCTCGTTTTGACACCCGGAGAGGTTGGTATGGCCAAAAAAGGCCTCCGGAGGCACTATCCTGTACAGTGCAAGGAGACGGGTAGGCAAATACCTCGCACCGTACAGGATAGTGCCTCAGGAGGCCTTTTTTGGCCATACCGAGCTCTCCAGGTGTCAGAACGAGGCATATATCCAGCCGTTTTTGGGGTTTTTGGACATTGCGGACTTATCTGTGATGTTAAAATTTTGTCATTTTTCTCTATTTGAAAGTTATAATTTTAATTTGAGTCAAAAGAGCTGAAGCAACAAAGTTTTATTAACATGGCTTAAAGGCAAAGGGGCTCGAGGGTGAATAAGATTCTAATAATGATGGTCCATGCCAATGGTTTCTAGATGTCATGTTATAGGATCATGGTCACATGGAAGTCTACATAGAAGAGTGAAAAAATTTCAAGCTCAAGTTCGATCTCACACAAATGTTAGAATAGTTAAAAGGAAACTTGTCTTAGGAATTATAGATGAGTAAACTGATTGTGTGGTAAAGGGGAAATAAATTGTTAATCCTAATGTTGCAATGTTTAGAGGAACATATGTTGTAACTTTACAAGGTATTACATTGTGAAAATGAATGTTTTGCAAGGAGATTGAAAGTAAATTCACAAGAAGATTTAAAGGAAATTTACAAGGAGTTATATTGCTAAAATGATAGTCTTTTGCAAGGAATGATATTGTAACTTTGCATCTAAATAGTCTCCTCCTTGGAATGATTGTGATGTTCACAGCAAGGTGGTTGTTGGTTCTTTGATCTCATCCTCTATAATTGCCTCCCTTGGTACCGACTTATTTATTTTAGTGCATTGCTTCTTCTTTGTCATCCTCCCTTTCTTGTTCCCTTTCTTATTGATATGAAAAATGAAGTTTGTGCTTGATAATGTGACTTCTATGTGTTGCAATGGGCCCTCGTTTTGGAAAATATGGTCCATGTAGATAGAGCATATGTTGCAGGATATCATGAGATCCAATTTTCAACAGAGAAAACTAAGTGAATCTTTTATCATTTAAACCTCTTGTTGAAGCATCTTGCAAAACATTTCCTGTCCTTTTAGAAATAGTTGGATCCTTCTCCAAATGCAGATGGCCACCATGGAAATCTATTTACAAGAGTAAGGCTTCAAATTTTTATATTTACCTTCCAGTTCGTGGATCAACAGGATACAAGCTGACTTCTGTCCATATCCATTTGCTTGCTCCCTTGGCTTTGTAATGCTTGAGCTCAGACACTTGGAGCCTTTGATACACAACCCTCACGGTTTCTTACACTTGGTTGAGCTTGATTTCCGTATGTAACAACTTAATGAGTTTCTAGGCAGAGTGGAAATGATGAAAAATCTTGTGAGGCTGAAGGGAGCTTCTAATTAGAGAAAAACTAATGAGAAAGTTTGGAAAACTTGTGAGGTTGAAGTGAGCTTCTAAGAAGAGCAAAACTAGTGAGAAAATTTGGAAATCTTGTGAGGGTGAAGAGAGAAAAATGGTTTCCATGCAGAGTAGAAATGATGGGAAAACTTGTGAGGTTGAAGTGAGCTTGTGGCCAAGAAAAACTAGTGAGAAAAATTGGAAAGCTTGTGAGGGTGAAGAGAACAAAATGGTGGTTTTCTTGCAATGGTGAAGAGAGCAAAACCATAGTGGTCCTTCTAGCTAGACCAGAAATGGTGGTCCTCTTGCGAAGGTAGAGAGAGATTGGAAAGCTTGTGAGGGTGAAGAGAGCCTAATGAAATGGCTTGAGAGAAAGAGTAGTGAGGAAAACCATCAATCAAAAGTGAAAATTTTGTATTTGCCCCCAAGCCAACAAAATAGGTCCAGTAGGGGAGAAAATAGTGTGAAAATGACATCTTTTGTTCATATTGAAAGATTTGTATCGGGATACTCTTTAATGCTCTAGATATGCTTTGAATACCCAAAACTGTTAAATTTGGAGCTTTTTTGACCGTCAAATGCTCCACTAATTAGCAAGCTAACCAATTCCTTACACAACCCTTTTTGAGGCCCTTTTGGCCCTAATGTACACTTCTTAGGGTTCAACTGACCCCCGCATTCATCATACTTTGCAAAAGTCATTTCAAGCTTCTGAACGTGCTCTTTCCTTCAACTGTATACATAGAAATCATATATGAATCCTTTGACAAACTTCCCAAGAAACGGGGTAAGGACCCAATCCACTTTTCTTTCAAAAGCTCCAAGCCCATTTGTTAATCCAAAAGGAAGGCAGCAAAAACAAAAACAACCCCATGGAGTGATAAAAGTAGTCTTTTTCCGGTCTTCAGGAGCAAGATAAGCTAAAAACACCCTTAATAACCATCACAGACACTGTATCTTTCAAAGTCAGTCACTGCATCTAAAAGTTGATCAATGAAAGGTAAGGGATAAGGATCTTTCTTGTTCACTGCATTTAATGGCTTATAATCAACACAAACTCTCCAATGCCCATCTTTCTTTGGAGTGACCACTACAGGGCTCACCCATTCAGCATTATCAATTGGCACAATGAACCCTACATCCAAAAGTTTATGCACTTCTTCCTTTAAAGCATTCATTTGCTCCTTACCCATCCTTCTTAATTTCTGTCTTATTGGCTATGCTCCTTCAACTAATTCAATCTTCACAAGATCTCCAACAAAACCCCTTATTTCTTGATTTGAAGTGATGAAAGATTTGAAAGCCTATCCGACATTGTTAAGTACTCCCTTCTTTCTCCTCGTGTCAAATCAGTACTCAACATATTTTGAATCAACTCCTTCCTCACTGGCAATTCCTGTTTAGGCTGCATCAACTCCTCAAGTTGCTCTAAACGGCTTGAAGCATTTATATCCCTTGACACTTGCAATACTTCACCAATTTCTCTCTTCTCCTCATCCAACAACAAGAATGACACTTCACCCTCATCACTGGAACTAGAAGCAATGCTACTTTTTGAATCTTCAGAACTGTTTTCACTGCTAACTTCAGATTCCTCATTTTCACTCACATCTTCTAGTGCCAAAGGTTGCTTGGTAGTCATATCAAACACCCTCTTTTCACCCTTATTTCCATACATACAGATTGTGCAAGCCGATCGGATGGAGGACACATGTACAATCTACTTATTTTTTAATATTTTTCTAGGTTTTTGTGAAAGGTGTTGACATTTGTGTACCTCTTTCTTTAAAGAGGACCATTGAAAATTGGGTCACACACAATCTTTTTGCCCTCTTTCACATTATTTTTGTTATTTTAGTTTGTAAAAAAGTCCTTTCATTTAATGGCATGTGCTCCATTTCATTAAAAAAAATTTAATTTGTCAATCGACTGAATTGTTTTTTATATTTTGATTTGATCAAAACCTTTTAATTTAAGAGCCTAGAGTGTGTCCATTTTATTAAATTGTTTTAGTATACCAATGTGACCCTTCACCTTGTTAGTTTCAATGGGTCCCTTCATTTAGTAAGATACATTGGTAATGTTTGTGGCGGTGGGTTACACGACAGAGGGGCATGCTCGAGCAACATCTTGGTCATTGTGTATGCTAAATGTAGTGCACTTGCAAGAGCAACGCAAGTGCTTGTGGTGAGAGACATCATGTCTTGGGATAACTTACTGCAATGCACGTGGACAATATGGACAAAGCCAAAGAGCTATGGTTAGTTATTCATTGGATGCAGAGAGAGGGCCCTCTCTCCAAGTAATGTAATGGGATGGACACCAAGTGCCAACGAGAAAGAACACTCTGAAAAACTTTAAGAACTTCAAATAACATTGAGCTGAAAGAGACACACACAAGATGGGGAATGGCGGTTCCACCCCAAGAGAGCACTAGCCCCAAACCCTGGCGCACCTTTCAAAATTTCTTTATATTGCTTCAACAAGGTACAACTCCCATGGCTCTGCTTTGCTCCCGTGGTTAGAGTGCCAGAGTGAGAGCCCATGGGTCATATTTAAAGGCCCAAAAGCAATTGACGTAATTAGAATTCAAGTTCCAAAAGCATTTGGTCCCAAAAGCATGGAGTCTAAAAAGCTGTCAGCACATTTCACGAAAATTGATCAGCAACCTGTCAACGCAAATTGGGACAGTCAGTACAGTGACACGTCAGCATGTCAACGCAGATTGCGGGTTGTCCGTATAGACCTGCCACGTCATCAGCTTTATACGTTGGACAGTTTTTGTGAGAGTGGATTCTGCCCCATAAGTTGGTTCAGACTTCTTCTCTTAGGGTTTAGGCCCTTCGGCTAAGAGCTGCAGGTTGGACCCGTTCTTCAGTGGCTTGACACGTCAACAATTTTTGACATCCCCCCTTCTTGAAAGAAAAGTAATCATCCGCAATTACAGTATATCTGCAAAACAACTCAAGTTAGCTAAAAACAAATTTTGAGGGTCATTCCGAGGGACAATCAGTTTCTCATTTTAGACCGAAGCTCTTAATATCTTGGGTCATTGGTTTGCCAAAAAAATATCATCCAATAAGGGGTATATTCTCATTCCAGATTGGAGCTCTTAATATTCTGGCATAGAAAAGTTAGCCATCACACCCATACCATGTTGATCTCTAACAACTATCTCGATGCACTAAAATTGCATACGTAGGCAATCTCGTCCGATTAGGAATATTTGATGGTTGGAACATCATAATGCATCACGAATGCTCACATATGCATGTTAGAAGACACAATGAACAACACAGTTGAGCAATTCCCCGAGACAAACGGTCTACATTATGCTACTCAATAACTACATCATCACTTCTCCCTGCAAATAACCTAAAAAGGTATGGGCCATGAGCTCAGAGGACTGATACAACCAAACGTTCTCCACATTGCAGCCTGCGTTGCTTGGAGGTTTCAAGCATACAACCAAACACATCCCATTTTCATTGTTCGGAGGTGTTCTAGCGTACAATAAAATGCTACCGTAGACATTCCATCTGCATCCTTCCGAGTTTTTCAAGCATACAACAAAATGCTCCCATCTACGTCGTTCTGAGGTTCAGCCAATATCAAAACAACATTTCTCACTACTCCACATGAGAGTAAATCACCAAGCATTGAAACCAATATTAAAACCAGAGTCAAACAATTCAAACTGGCACCAAGACAAGTTTAAAACAAATACCATCCATTTCAAACAAATTCCAAACAGATCCTTAAACAAGTTCTCAAACAAAATTCAGAAAAATGCTAAATCAAACTGAAAAAACGTTTGGACGTCAATCAAGCTTGAAAAGACGATTGGTTTTCCATTCTGAAACCTACACCAAAAATTAGGGTTGTCCATGGTAGGGAAACAAAGATTCTTTGAAAAAACAAATTGTAAACTTTGGAAGTGCCATCTTGCTTTGTCTCCTCTTTGATAGCACTGGTATGCTTTGAGAAAAGCACACAACTGGAGCTCTTATACCACTATAACAACGGGACAGACACTATGTGCTAATGGAAAAGAATAGTCTGAACAACTCTAAGAACTTTAACTAACACTGAACTAAAAGAGATGCACAACACACGAGACGGGGAGTAGCGGAGTTCCACCCCAAGAGAGCATTGGTCCCAAACCTTGGCGCCCCTTTCAATATTTCTTTATATTTCTCCAACAAGGTACAACTCTCATGGCTTTGCTTTGCATCTCCCACGGATAGATTGCCAGAGTGAGAGCCCATGAGTCATATTTCCTTGTTTTCCACTGGTTTGTTGTTGATTGGCATCCACATAAGTCAGTTTTCCTTTTTCAAGTGCAGTTGTTTGCCTTCCGTTGTTGCTTGTACTGAAGGGAGTTCCTTTTTCTTTTGCTTTGGTATCCAAATGCGAGTGACATTTCGGTTATGGCTAAGCATTTTCTTGGGGATCCATACCTGTTTTAGGCCCTTGGTTTTTGGTTGAACCATCTGCTTCATTGGAATTCTTTTGTTGTGTTGTTGTTTGTCTGTCATGTCATTTCTATCCTTCCGCATCCATACTTGTTTCCCTTGTTTTGGTAAGCGAGATCTTTGCATTGCGACCGGTGACTTCGTATGTTTGTAATTAGCATGTTTGGCCTTTACCTGATTGTTGGTCTCGGGTATCATGTTGTTCTTTGGTGGCATTTTTTCTTTTAGATTTTTTTTCAGTGATTGCATGGCTTGGAGCTGATTATTCTGGAATTGTTGAGCAAAGGCTATCACCTGTTGTTCATGTGCATGTTGAATTCTAACTGCCTTTGCATTCCAATCTATCTGCACATTGTACTCTTTTTGCCAAGGTTGCCCCGACATCATTGGGTGTTGTGTGCTTTCATCCTCCACCACATAGAATTTGTGTGGGTAAATATATTGATGTATCTGTACATGAATATATTCCATCCCAATGTTTTCAACGGGTGTGATGTGCTACTTTCCAGCACTTGAGGAGTAGGATGAAGTGGACCCGTGAATTTGAGTTGTTGGTATAATCCGTAAGAGATCAAATTTGCTTGAGCTCCCGAATCAAGCAATGCCGTCGATTCAACTTGATTGCTGCCCACTTTGATCGCAATTATTGGCTCCACTGTGTCTTCATCCAACTTCGTCAGTCGAATGGCATTGATTCGCAATGGTGGTCCACTTTGTTGTTGTTGTCGCAGAAGTCTTCTTTTTGCAATGCATGCTTTTGCTTCTGCTTGAGCTTCTTCCCGTACTCTTTGTTTTTCCTTCATTCTTTGTTTCCCTTGATGAATTTGTTGGAGCATCTCCTGTGTGAGTGGTAGATGATATTTCTTCATTCGACATCCACTGATCCAGTTCGGCATTTCTTCACCTGCTAATGTAGCAAGCTTGACAACTCCACTTTGTGATAGATCACTAATCACAAAGGGTCCCATCCCTCGATTTTTAAGTTTCTTGGCATGTTGCTTCAAGGTATAAACAAGTACATAATCACCTGTTTTGAACTCTTTACTGCGCACATGTTTGTCAAAAAATTCTTTTTGTCTTCTCTTTTTAGCATAGATTGAAGCTACAACTCGTAAGCGGAGTTCATCTAGCTTTTCAAGATCATCTATTCTTGAAGAGATCTCATGCCCTATCCATTCTAAGCGTTTTGCTACTCGTAGAGTTGGAATTAAAAACTCTATGGGTAGTATAGCATTTAGGCCAAACACCATATTGTACGGTGTTGTTCCTATTGATGTTTTGTAAGCTACCCTGTATGCCCATAGTGTTGAGTGTAGCTGTTGATCCCAATCTTTTCTTGATTCTGATACTATTTTAGTGAGAACCATGTATAGTGTTTTATTTGTGGCCTCAGCTTGTCCATTGGCCTGTAGATGGTATGGAGCATTTTCCTATGTATGACCATGAATTCCTCTACCAGATATTCAATGACTTCATTGAGAAAATGTATCCCACGATCACTAACAATTTCTATTGGTAACCCGTAACGTACAAAAACATTCTCATACAAAAATTGTGCAGTGGTGTGTGCATCAGCTTTTTGTGTTGCCTTGGCTTCAACCCATTTTGTGAGACAGTCCGTAGCCACAATGATATATTGGATATGGGTGCGATATGCAGGGGGTGATATAGGTCCCACAAAATCAATGCCCCATTTTGCAAATGCTCTTGCTCCCATCATTGGCCATAATGGCATCTCATCTCTTTTTATTGGCACCTTGGTGCGTTGACATGCGTCACAAGGCTTTACAAACTCTTCAGCATCCATGTGTAATGTAGGCCACCAAATTCCTGCGGTTAAGACAATTTTTGTCGTCTTATCGCCCGAAAAATGGCCTCCACTTATTCTTCTATGTGCATGTTCTAGAATTAGCATGTATTCACTTTCACTTGCACAGATGCTAAGTTGATTGTCCTTTCCTCGCTTATAGAGTTGGTTCCCAATTAACTAGACGTCACGAGCTTCCCGCTCTATAGCTTTTTTCCGTGCTCTTGCGATGTTCTCGGGAAACGTCCTGGTGGTTAAGAAGTCAATGATATATTGACTCCATGCAGGTGCAATGTTTACCTGAAACAAAGTTGCGTGATCCACTGGTCGTTTGGCACTACATATAGTACAATTGGTAACATAATAATGTGTGTCTGCATACATAGTTGGCCAATAAACCCCTAACTGTTTCAGTCTCTGGTGTGTTTTCATTGTTGAACAATGAAATGCACAATCCTGGATATGTGCCTCTTCAAAGTAGTACTCGAATTCTTCCGGATTTATACATAATCATAGATTTGGTCCCATCCAAGATGATATAGCCGTCCTGCTATCAACTGGAAGTTTTTTGCTTATCGAATTGTTTGTTGTTTGGATCTGTATTCCGTATTATCAAACCCACTTCCAAAGGAAAGAATGCTAACAATTTCCTGAGACCATTTGGGTACCATTTCAATATTGAAAAGATAAGCATCTGGTATGTCATCATCTACTCCTTCAAGAGATTCTCCATTGTGTATCCTTGAAAGATGATCTGCTCGTTAATGGGTTTTATCCTCACCACCTTGAAGTCAAATTCTAGTAATATAATAAACCAGTGTACGATTTTCCCTGTATTGCATGGTTTGTTTACCAGATACAAAAGATCTTGATGATCTATAAAGAACACGAATTTATTTGCGAGCAAATAATGCTGAAATTTCTTTACGGCATAAATCATTCCTAACCCTTCCCGCTTGGTGGTTGTGTAGTTCTTTTCTGCACTGTTTAGCTGTCGGCTCGCATAGCAAACCGAAAAATCCATTGTTCCGTCTCCAGGTTGAGCTAGAATACTTCCAATGGCATATGCTGAAGCATCAATGTGAACATGGAATATCTTTTCCCAATCTGGTACCTTCAGTATAGGTGTTGATATAAGGTTTTCCTTCAGCTTTTGGAATGAAGTTTCACACTCCTCGGTCCAATCGAAATTGATTAGCAAACGATACAGAGGTTGTGCGATAACCACATACATGTATATGAATCTTCGATAATATCCGCAGTGTCCCATGAAGGATTGCACTTGTTTTTCATTAGTAGGCTTGGGTAGGTCTACAATGACTTTGAATTTGTCTAGGTCAGTTGTTATGCCATTTCTTGAGACAATGTGTCCTAAGATGCGGCCTTGCTTAACCATGAATACACACTTTTCCGGGTTAAGACAGATTCGATATGTCCCGCATTTTTCAAAGACCTTTTGCAAATAGTCGATATGTTCCTCTCGTAGAAGAGAGTGTACACAAAGATCATCCATGTAAATTTCTAAGAATATTCTTAGGTATTCCTTGAATGCGTGCGTCATTAACCTCTGGAAAGTGGTTGGGACATTAGTTAAGCCAAACGGCATAACTCGATACGCATAAATTCCCCATTCTGTGGCAAATGCTGTTTTGTGTTGATCCTCCCTTGCTATTGCCAGTTGGTTGTATCCTGAAAACCCATCCAGAAAGAAATAATCCCGTTTTTCGGCCACCCGCTCAAGTACATGTTCTGTTATTGGCAAGGGATAATTATCCCTTATGGTGGCTGCATTTACCTTTTTGAGGTTTACACACACTCGCAGTTTCCATTCTTTTTGGGAACTACCACAATGGGTGACATCCAATCTGTATGTTCGATTTCATAGATGAATTCAGCTTCCATCAGCTTATCAATCTCCTCTTTGATTCGTTTAGCAAATGTGTCATTATATGTATAAGGACATTGTTTGCTAAGTTTTGCATCCGATTTCAAAGGAATTGTATGTTGGAATATTGATAGATCAACTCCTTTGAGGTCTTTATATGACCAAGCAAATACATCTTTATACTTCTTGAGAAGTTGTCTTAGCCGTTCTTCCTCTTCAGGCTCTAAATCGTTGGCTATATAGACCGGCTGAGGCTTTTCACCTGGTTGTGAAAGGTCTTTTTTTTTGCATTTTCTTGCCCATCGTAAGATTCTTGGTTGGTTCTTTCCCTGACTGGTGGTGTCATGATGGTTTTTTTGTCCTAGATAGTAAATTTCCGATAGTGTGATGGTACATTCATGTTTCCCTTTTCTGACTCCCCTTTACCATCACTATCTTCTTCAGTAGTCCATATCTCATGTAAAGACCGTTTCAGTTCTTGTATTTCTGTTTACGGTCCAATTTGGTCCACTCTTGGTCTTTTGTGGTTTTTTTTTCTTTGAGATTTTTGTGATTTTGTTTTTGTTTTAGCTTTTCGTACCTATTTTATTTCCTCTCGCGTTCTTTCTTTTCGATCTTTTGAGAATCTTCCTTATATTTGATCTTTCACACAATCCTCTGCTTTTACAAGCATCAAATAGTGAGTTTTACCTTTTATCATGGGCATCAGGTTCTCTCCCGCTTTGTTTCCTGCTCGTTTCCTCCTATAGCGTTTCTGGCGTCTAGGGTGTTGATTCGCAAAATCATAAAACTTGATATTCTCGGTTTCATTTCCACGCTCACTTGAGGTGTCTGAACACTCATTATCTGCTTCATCATTTACTTCTAGATGTTCAGAGGAGTTGTAAAACTTTTCTTGTTGTGGTGGTTCTATCATCTCATCTTCTCCCGGTATAACGCTTACCATGTAATAGGGTAACACATCATAGCCATCCTTATCGCAAAATTTTGTTGTTGGACTATCTGTAATGGTACAGACATCCAATGTTGCTAGTATGTGTTCCCATTCTAGAGGTTCCTCAGGGAAAGGTTTCGGAATATACTCTTTGTCCTCTATCGCTCTTTCTAAGATGCATTCCTCTCTTCTTAGGCTTCCACAATGTGAATCTCGGCACATCCATAGCTCTTTTTGTTGCCCTAACCATGCCAGGAGTTTTGATCCTACTACTGTAGTTGAATCAAACTCTTCTAGAGGTGTTTGGTTCACATCTTTGTAACTATGGTCTTTCATGTGTATTTTAGTTGTTGTCTCGCCATGTCTGAGGTATATGTGGTCGTAACCCCAATCTTGGACCATCTTCAATTGACTCACGAATGGTCGTCCCAAGATGATCTCATAATTGTTCTTTTTGTCGAAATCGACTATTGCAAATGTATTCTCATACTCGATTCCGCACGAAGTGACAATCACTTTCTCTAAGAGTCCTAGAGGCTTCTCAATGAACCCATCTGCCAATTGCAGTTTCATTCTGGTAGCCCTCAAAGCTGGTTTTCCCCATTTTTTTTAGATTTCCTTGGTGGCGATGGCAAATCCCGCTCCACTGTCAAGAATAGCTTTGGAAACTACTCCTTGGAATTCTACTGGTAGCGTGGTGTTTCCATCTTCTCCCTCGCAGTACTCTCCAACCTTGTTCAATGGTACTGGCCTAGTGTTTAGTTGAGGCATGTCCAACTCTCTGATCCCTTCCTGTAGCTTCAAGGTGGGGTCTTTCACTCCAAATTTTTCTAGGCATTTACCTACTGTGGTCCACATGTTTGGTCGTAACCTTAGGAGTTCTGCCAATGTGATTATGCATGCCACCGGAGTGGACAACAACTCAATCAATCCTTGCGAATCCATCACCTTGTTAGAAGAAATTCTTTGAGATGGGATTGCTCTCACTTCCAACTTAGCTTCATAATCTCCTAGGTGAGAGGGTAAAGTTCTCAGCGAGTCTGGTTGGCTGTGCCCCGAACTAATTGATCCTTGGTCTCCCCCTTGTGAATGTATCTCAAAGTTCATTTGTGATCTCGCCTCAAATTCTTCAATAGGAGGTAAGATCACATTCTTTTCTTTTCTCGTGCTATTCATGTGGTTACTCATCCTATTAACCTCGTTGGCCTCACGGATTTTCTTCCACAGATCGTCTAGACCGTTACAATCCTTACCCATTTCTGCCAATATTTTAGGCTGGAGCCCGTCACTTGTCCCATCTGTGGTATTTGGCACTATGATAGGCTCTCCTCTGGACTCATAGGCATTAGTGAGTCTTTCCTTTGTTTCCACATGTTTCTCTAAAGTTGGTTGGATAGGGGTTGGAGTTGGTGCCTCATGCCAATTTGCAGGTTTACCCAGCGGGTCTTCCATCAATGATTGAGCTGTTTTGATCATCTTTTTACACATTTCCAACCTTTGTTTTTCTATTTAAGCATATGGATAAGTCATCCACCTTTGCTTCTGGACTTGGTTCTTTTTAAATCTAACTTCATAAGCTTTTAGTAGTGCATCCAACTGCTCATTTACCTTGTCTGCCCACCAGTACAGATCCTACTGATCCTGCACTTTTGGGCTCTGCTATTTCCTTGGGTGCTATGGTTGTAGTGGTGTGTGAGCTTAGGCTAGCTAGATCCTCTAACCTCTCTAATCTATCCTTTGTATGTTTCAACTCCTCGGACAGAGCTGTTGTTCTCGTTCTTTCCTGGCTTTCCTACGCGCCTTTCTAGCTTTCCAAGTGCTTCTCTGATTTTTCGTTTCTGAACTTTGGGCATCAGTTTTTGGTTCTTCAACTATGGGTTTGTTCGTCCTTCTTTGAGCTTTGGCTCGTGTTACCGCCTGAATAGGTATGATTGTTTCATTTTCCGACCCTCCACTGGAAGGTATTGTATCTAGCATGTTCAAGGTGGTTTTTGCTCCTTTGCTCGGGTTTTTAGGGCATTCAGAGATCAAATGAGTAATTCCACATTCTGGGCAATACGCATTGACTCTAATGATTTCATCATGAGGACAGTCTCTCAGCTAATGGTCTCCACCACACTTGTAGCAGGGTCCCTTGGGTTGTTAAGGTGCTCCTTGAGCTCCTCTTTGTTGGTATGCATGTCTCTGTCCGCCCATGCTTCCATTGGCTATGAACAACAATGTTCGTTCATCTAAGCTATATCTTCCTTCTATTGATGCCTGTGCAGCAGTTGGTGGTCCTGTATTTCCTATCATGCTCCATGGTTCTGGTGTCGAGGGCTCTTCCGGTGGATAATAGACAGGGTTTGCCGCATATCCATTGGGATCTTCATAATATGCATGCATAGGCAGTAAAGCCTTATCCTCTGATTCACTCACGATTGGTGTGTATCTTATACCAACTGGTCGTAATCCTGGTAGGGGGTGTTGTTGCCCCAACACCGATTGTGGTCTTTCTACACATGCAGGTCCTGGTAGGTTGCCTTCTTGATATCTAGGCATCGGTGGAACTTGAGGAGAAGCTACAGGAGCTTGGGGAGCGTAAGGTCTCTCTCTCACATATCCCTTGTTATAATAACATTCCTCGGTCCCATGGTTTGTCCATTTTTTGTTCAATAGCACACCACTTGGACTGTTTAGCTTGGGGTTTTGGCGTACAAGTTGATCTTTTTTAGCACTTCATCTACAAGATGCTCCTAGTTTACAGCTACTTCTCCTTTCGGTGTTGTCTTAGAAGACTTGCTTCCACTTTGTTGTGAAGACGAATCGTCATCGAGGTCCTTGAACTCCCCCTCTTTGTAGACCGCACAATTGTCCACCAGGTAAAGAGCCTCCTTGGTCAATTCATTCAACATCGTGCTCCTCTTCATATGTAAATCTTTATGAAGATCCGCATTCCTTAGTCCTTGGATGAATATTAGCATAAGCCTGGACTGAGTTCGCAGTTCTTTAACAGGACAGAACTTAACATATCTTTTTAGTCTTAGGGCTGCCTTTCGTACAGATTCTCCATCTTTCTGTTTGAATTTATGGATTTGTGAGACGGTATTATGAGCTATTCTCCTTTGTGAGAATTCCTCGATAAACTCGTCAAACACTTCCTTCATAGACTCAAAGTCTCTACGCTCTACAGAGTCAAACCAAGTGGCAGCATCGTCCTCTAGGGTTAGTCCAAACCCTGCAAATTGGGTAGGGAAGTCTAACACCTCTTCGGCTCTAATTACGCGCACAAAGGCTGCTACATGATCTCTTGGGTCTCTGCTTCCTGTGTATTTCTTGTTTACCCATTTTTGCACTTGAGAGGGTCTAATTCTCCGATGGTCTACAAACCTCATCATTGGATCCCCACGTCCTAATCGATATACCTCCTCAGGTCTTCTGTAATAGACTGGTTCCTCTCCCAGTGGTGCTCCTAAGCCATAATTTCTAACAGTTGTCGCTGGAGGTGGTTCTTCTCTTCGAACTCGTTCTATGGGTGGTCCTCCAGGATCTGTTGATCCTTGAGTCTTTGGCTTACTCTCTGCTTGATACCTTGAATAGAGTGGTGGTTCTTGAAAATCCCTTATCCCTCGTGCGGCTTGATAACCATCTCGGTTTTGTCCTTGTTCCAATGTTGCACTCTGTCGGAGCCATGCTTGCAATGATGGTTGGTTTACTGGTTGGTCTTGGTTGTTGAATGCTTGCGTTGATGGCTGTTGACTACCCATCATGAAGAAATATTTGTCTGATGAAGTGTCAGTATCACTACCTTCCTCAATAATCGGTGCTAGTGGATCTAGCCTTGCCTGAGTTACACTCTCTTCGGTGGACACTAAGCTACCTTGGTCACCTGCCACCTTCTGGTCTCTAACAATGTATCTTCCTGATCTTAAATTCATCAAACTTATCAATGCAATTTATCACAAATCCAACCACTCACCTGGCAAAGGATCAGTTTTTGCACAACGTCTTGCTTTGTTGCTGAATATACCTGTACACAAGCGTTTTAATTTCGGCAATTGAATCAAAGCATTTATCTGCTAGAGGTTATCTTAGTAATGATTGGTATAACTGGAGAGTTAATCTCAACCACTACTGTATTTTATACATTGCTGATGTTCTGGATTAGGTCTGCTAATCTGAAATTGTACTTCCCTCGGATGTTGGTCAATTTACGCGAAAAAGTCTGAATTCAGTCTTTGCTTTGTCAAATGGGCAATCAAGGTCCAAATTCACTTCTGAAAGAAGTTCTGGAACCCTTAAGCCAAATGGAATCTCATTGTCTATGCCCAGTCAAATTTTCTCTTCAGTAGGCCCCAATAGACATCCTACATGTAGGATGTCTCCTGCTTTGTTTTGCCTGGATTTTTGCACTGTGGTTTCCCCTTGTTGTACTGAGCCTACAGCTGCTTTTACTTTTTGATTTGGACACCTATTAGCTGGTCAATGAGTCAGAAATCTAATCCGACAGCCTGTTGCTGATCTTGATCAGTCTAATCAACTCCAATTTGGACCAAAATTGACTAGGAGGCTTGCCTTATGCAAAACAACACCTTGCTATGCCCACTGTCAATGTTTGGCTTCAATTTCTTGCTTTAGACATCCTACGCGTAGGATGTCTTTTTCATCAGAATGGCTTCAAACTCAAAGCCCAGGCTCCCCTTGAGTTGTTGATCACTTTGGTATACTCAAAATTTTGTTTAGAGTCCAAAATCACACAGAAGACATCCTACGCGTAGGATCTCTTTTTGGCATGTTTGACCCCAGACTTGTCCCACAGCTTCCCCTTGATGTCAGTAACCCAGTGGTATGCTTAGATTTTGGTTTGGATTTCAAAAGTCCCAAATTTTAGTTTTTCTTGCCTTTTTCAACCAAAAGTGCTAAAGTCAGCTTTAAACCCAATTTTCTCACCCAAATGAGGTGAAACCCCTTTCAGTCACTCAATATATCATGCAAGGCATGCTCATGCAGCCATCTTATGGTTTTGGTCTCAAAATAATGTTTTGGCACAAATTGGGTAGGATGTCTGGCAAGTTCAGTCTATCTGGCCTTATCCTGTCAAGATATGGTCAAATTTCCACTTTCCAATTGAAATTAGGGTAAACCCCACCTTCTGAACACACTGGTCAACTCAAAATACCAAAATTCCCCCCAGATTAGTCTGTAGACATCCTACGTGTAGGATGTCTCTTGGCTTGATTTTTTTTTTTTTGACAAAAATGCTCTTGATGCTCTGTAGATCTATCAGAAACACTCACAGTAACTTTTGGACTTCACTTAGGCTTTCAAACACACTTTTGCATCTTTTTGTGTCTTTTACAAACTTGTGATGACTTTACCAAGCAAGTGCACATGCATGAAATGCTCTAGATCCTGAATCATGATGTCCTACTTACTCTACTCCTACTTATCATGTGAAATGGTGATAATGATGTTTTGGGTGCTTTTTGGCCTCTCCAGACTCTCAAGCTCTCCTCTCATCGCTTCTACCACTCCAACTCCTACTCAAGAACTCGACTACTACCTAAAACTACCTTGGTCTACCTAATCTACCTAAGTCGAAGGATCTAGGCCAAACACACGCTTCCTAGACTCCCTCTAAGACCTAGAGAGTCCTCCACCCTCTGATCCTATCTAAATGTAAAACAAGACTCTTGGTAAGCCAAAAATCCCAATCCTCAAGGATTAGTCTCGGTCACCTACCTAAGGTTTTTGTCCCCGGAAGCAGCGCCAATGTTGGACGGATACGCCACGACTGACGTCAGCACAGTGAGAACTCACCTAACATATAATGTCAGCTAAGGACGAAGCTCGACCCGCAGGCGCGTGGAAGCAAGCATAAGGTGTCAACCTACACTCAACCGACTCCTAACTAATTCCTACAGAGGTCTCTACCAATTGTCTAAGTCACAGCCTTCAAGAGTGCATAAGAGGAAACTTCCTACAACGCTTTCTAGAAACGAACACCCATCAAACAATCTCGAAACACCATAGAACTTGAATGAGACCCTACTAACACCAATAGGTCGCTCTCCCTAAGGTTTGTGAACCAAAATCCCAACCCAAAACACCTGGTGCAAAATCACGTAGGATGTCTGGCCGAAATCTGCAGGTCTTCATTTTCGAAATCTAAAGTGCCTAATATGTAGTTCTACTCAATGTGAACGCGTGGATATGTTGCAATGCAAAACCGGGCCGTACGCGCACAATGTAGGTATTGGCGCATAGCTCTTTTCGGGGGCAACACGCTGCACTTCTCCGCACTCGATTCCAATAACCGGTGCACACGTAGCGTCAAGATGAAGCTCACTCTCTCTCTCGTACACAGTACGCTCACTCACAAACTTCAAAACTTGTTAAAATGACAAAATGGCCTTTCATTAAGGTCAAAAGTTGGTATATATACCTTACAATTCTCAAACCCTAAAGTTCCAAAATCAACCATCTACTCAATCTAACTATCAAAACTGGGATACAATCTGGAAACTTCTGTAAGTCCCAATATTTACAAGGTGAAAAATCAGGTTTTCCTAAATGAATGAATAATTACAAAAATAATAATCTTCCGAGTAGTTAGTTGTTGTGGGGTGTGTCCAACTTCTAACAAGAGGACACAATCAGGGAGCTAAAGGAAGAAGTTAAGGAACTAGCCAAAAGAAAGCAAGAAGGAAGAGCTCTTAGGAAGAGCACAGAAGATGGCTGGAGGCCAAACCATGTCTCACTGATTTGCAAGCTGAGGAGATTAATAAGACCTATCTGTTGACAAGAGAGCTTTCCCTCAAACCCAAACCCGCTAACCAAGCTAATTTCTTCAGAGTTCTCAAAGTTAAAAGAAGAAGGGACTCTCTTATAGCAATCACTCATAAGAGGGGGAATGTAGTAAGAGACTAGAATGCTATGGTCAAGCTCATGCTAGACCATCTGAGTCAAATTATTGGTGAGCTGAAAGTTTGTCTCAAGGGGTCAAGGAAGCTAGAGCCCTTGTGCTTGGTATGGTGAAATGTGATATACTTCCTACTAAAGACAAAACATTGGAGAGGCCAATCTCTATCCATGAATGTTGGACTCTCGTGCGGGCAATGGGGATGGAAAAGTTTCCTAGGTGGGATGGACTAACTACCAAATTCTTCAAAGAGTTCTGGGAGGATCTCAAAATCTCGATAGCACAAATAGCTAACAAGGCTTTGCTGGAGGGACAATTGGATGCCAACCTAAAAAGAGGGCTGATCAAACCTATTCACAAGTTGGTATGTTTCTCTTTGTTAAACCAGTGGTGGCCTATCTCCATGATGACAGTTGCATACAAGATCCCTGCTAAGGTGATTTCTCTAAGACTAGCTAATTCCTCTTCTAGTTGATCAATTTCCTGCTGATATCTCTCCTCCCGCTGCATAAACTCGATGGAGAACTCTCTTATCTGGATTTTCTCTAGCTTCAACTCCATCTCAGGCCTTTAACTTTATGTTCCACTGATTTATATGCCTGATCTTTGCCCTGTAGTGTGGCTATTGTAGGGTTTTGCTTGAGCTGGTTTAGCAATGTATTTTTCTCTTGGCACTTGGATTCAACTAATTAGTTACAACGTTTAGCTGAATTTGTAGCCGACTGATTGTGGATGCAGACTCTTGTAGAGACGAGGTGGCCACTTTGACTCGTTGATCTTGCTATTGATTCCTTGTTTGGAGAGCTTCAAAATCCGTTGCTGATTTTGTAGTTATCTCAGCCAATTCCTTTTGTTTGAATTCCATGGCTTCATTGTACGATTCGACACAAACATTGGCTTCAATGACAAAGGGACCATGTCCTTTTTCCTTGAACTTGGGTATATGTTGTTTCAATGTGTAAACTAAGACTTAGTTTAAAAACTTTAGTCAAAAAATGCAAGTCAAAGAACTGTTTTTGTTTCATTTTTGTGTGTATATGTGGGAAATGGCTGTTAAGTGTTGTTCATCTATGCGTTCCAAGTCCTCAAGTTGTTTTGACAAATCCTGCCCTTTCCATCCCAACTCAATTGCAACTTTGAGTGTGGGTAATAAAAATTCCATTGGCAATATTGCATCCATGCCATAGACCAAATTAAAAGGAGTCGTGTTCAAAGCCGTTTTAAAGGAAATTTGATAAGGCCATAAGGCAGAGTGAAGATACATTTCCTAGTCCGTTCTTACTTAACTAACAATTTTGGTTAGTACAGAGCTCATAATTTTGTTTTTATGTTCTGCTTGACCATTTTCTTCAGGGTGGTTGGGTGCATATTTGTTATGGATTACCATGAACTTATATAGTAGATATTCTATCACCTCATTGAGGAAATGCAATCCGTGATCACTCACAAGCTCAATAGGAAGTCCATATCTAGTAAAGACTCATTCGTACAGGAATGAACAGTGATTCTAGCATCGTTCTTCCTGGTGGCTCGTGCCTCATCCCACTTGGTTAAGTAATATGTTGCCACAATGATATATTGTGCGTGAGTTTTGTAAGCGGGTGGTTGTATTGGACCTACAAAGTCTATATTCCATTTGGCAAATGTGTGTGCTCCCATTATAGGTTGCAATAGCATGTTATCCATTCTTGTTGACATGCATCACATCGTTGAACAAGTTCTTTCATATCAGCAAATAAAGTTGGCCACCAAATGTCTGCCATCAATATGGTCTTGGCTATGGTCTCATGAGAGAAGTGGCCCCGTGCTAGACGTGCGTGAGCTTGTTCCATGATAGGCAGATACTCCTCTTCATTGACGCATAGTCTAAGTTGTTGATCTTTTCCTCCTCGATAGAGCTTGTTTCCAATCATTGTATAGTTGGCTGCCACAACTTCTATTCCTCGTTTTTCTCTTTTACTCATCTCTTTTGGCACTATTTTGTTAGTCAAATACTCAACCAGGTATCTGCTCCACTAGGCTGTGACTAAAATGTGGAATAACATGGCATGGGATATGGAGGCTTTTTCTTTACATGGAGAGCAATCATTCAAATAATGATAAACATCTCTCTTCATGGTAGGCCAATAAACACCCAACCAGGTTATCTTTGTAGAGTTTGATCTCGCGCAAAATGTAGACCTACAATTGTGGTATGAGCTTGACTCAAATAGGCTTCTTGCTCCTCAGGATTGATGCACAAGAGCAGGATTCCATCCTTGTTTTTGCGATACAGTATTCTCGCCAGTAATTGATATAGCGTTGATTGCTCAATCAATCATGGTGTAATAGGAATTGGTATTTGAGAATCCACACGTTCTATAGTCATTAAAGACACAAGATCTTCTAACCATCTTGAAATCATTTCCACAGAGAAAAAATATGCATCGGGTAATTCATCGTCTACCCCTTTAGGTGCTTCCCTCGTGGTGAGTCTTGATAGGTGATACGCTCACTGATGAGTAGTGCCTTTTTTTACCACAACTATGAATTCAAATTCAAGTAGGATGATAAACTATTCTAACTATGTTGCATGGCTTATTCACCAAATAGAATAAGGCTTGATGGTCTACAAAACAAAAGAACTTATTAGCTAACAAGTAGTGTCAGGATTTCTTAACTGAATACACCATACGAAGACCTTCTCTTTCTGTGGTTGTATGGTTCTTTTCCTCCGCGTTCAATTGTCTACTAGAATAGGAGATAGGAAAATCCATTGTTCCTTCTGTCGTCTAGGCTAAGATGCATCCAATGGCATAGTTTGAAGCATTGACATGTACGTGGAACACTTTGCTCCAGTGGATCTGTCAGTATTGGTACTTGAGCTCAAGGCTTTCTTAAGCTTTTAGGATTCCTCACATTTATCAGTCCATTCAAAGTGGGTGATCATAAGTCTATATATGGGCCGAGCAATTACCGCATACATGTAGACAAATCTACAATAGTAACCGCAATGTCCCATAAATGCTTATACTTCTTTGACTGTTGTTGGAAAAGCCATTTTTGCGATCACTGCCACCTTTTCCATGTCTATGGCTATACCATTTTCTGACACAATATGTCCAAGAATTTTGCCTTGTCTAACCATAAAAACACATCTTTCAGGATTTAAAAAAATCCTATTTAGACGGTATTTCTCAAAGACACATCCTAAATGTTCAAAATGAATTTCTCGTTTTGTGGAGTGCACACAAAGATCGTCCATGTATACTTCCAAGAAATTTTGAAGATACTCCTTAAAGGCATGGCTCATTAGCCTCTGGAATGTTGCTAGTGCATTGGTCAATCCGAAAGGCATTACTCGATAAGAAAAAATTCCCCACTCCGTGGCGAAGGCCATTTTATGTTGGTCCTTAGGATGGATAGTCAATTGGTTATATCTAGAGAAACCATCCAAAAAGCTATAGGCTTCCTTAATCGCTACTCGTTTTAGCACGTGATCGGTGATGAAAAGAGGATAGTTATTGCATATGGTGGCAGAGTTTACCTTTCTGAGATTTACATACACTCTAAGTTTTTCATTCTTTTTTGGCACCAGTGTCTTCTATTTGATAGATAAACTCAGTCTCCTTGAGTTTCTCTTCTCTTTCTTGATTTTTTTGGCAAAGGTCTCATTATAGGTGTATGGTCTCTATCTCTACTTGGCTTAGCATCATCTCTCATAGGGATAGTGTGCTGGCATATGACAAGATTCACCCCTTTGACACCTTTATAAGACCATGCAAAAACATCCATGTATTCTTTTAACATCCTTATGAGAATCTCATCTTCTTCTTGCGACAAATCCTTGGCTATCTATGCCGGTTTTGGCTCTTCTCCACGCTTTGCAAGGTCAATTTTTTTGGCATTCTCCGGCCCTTCATAGGACTTCCCCAGTTCTATTGATTGTTGTAAGGGTTTCTCTACAATGATCATGCAGTCTTGTAAAGTGTATTCACTTATTATGAGTGGGACACTGATTTTTCCCAATTTTTCACTATCCGATTCCATTTTCGTGGTCCACACTTCTTTCAAGGTTCGTTTCAGCTCTTTGTATTTTGCTTTTTGCTCCGTCTTTGTCATCAAAGGTTCTTTCTTTTTTATTTTAGCTGGCATATAATCGACCTTGGTCTTGTTTGGTTTTGTATCTTTGCATGCTCTACATTTGGATATCTTCTAGTTATCTTGTCTTTTATGCACTTTGCTGTGTTCACTTTCTTCTCAAAAATTGAGTTTTGGTTGCAATGGCCGTTTTGTAGTTTTCTTTCTTAAGTTATGGTCTCATTTTTTCCTGTATCTTTGTTGGCATCTTTGGTGTTGGTTTGGAAACTCAAAAAAACCTTTCTTCCCCTCTTCTCAGTAGAAGCTTGGCTCTTACCTGCTCCTTTTCAGAATTCGATCCCTCTATTGTACATAATAGTGATCAGAGAAGACATGCTGCTTCTGGATCATCTCAATAGATACCACTTGAATTGGGACTATATCATAGCCCTCTTCGTCACAAAAGTATATAGGTATAGATTCATTAACACATACATCCATGGTGGCCAGGACCTGAGTCCATTCAAAGGGTTCAAACAAATGTTCAGGGAATGATTCTGGTATGTAATCTGCATCGTTTACATCTATTTTCAAAATGCAGTCTTTCTTTCGTAAACTACCCGATTGAGAAGCCCTACACATCCAAATTGGAGTGTTTTTATGTACCCATGATGGCAATTCAATTTTTGCACAAGTTTCAGACTCCAATTCTTGTATTGGTTCCCTCCTACTTGTTTTAGGTAGAGATAATCATTGCCCCAATCTTGGATTAATTGTATCTGTCTCATAAATGGTCTTCCCAAGAGATGATTTCGTAATTAAGTTTCTTCCCAAAGTCTACAATGGCAAAAGTGTACTGGTAGTCAATCCCGCAGGAGGTGACTATCACATTCTCTAGTAGGCCCATTGGTTTCTCTAGATGTCTATCTGCTAGTTGCAATTTCATTCTTTGTTTGCCTAATTGTTGGCTTTCCCTAAGCTTCCCAAGCAGCTTTGGTTGATATGGCTATGTATGCTCCCCTATCTAAAATAGCCATAGTCATTACATCATTGTATTGCACTGGAAGGGTTGTGTTTCCCTCATTTCCTTCACAATAGTCCCCGACCTTATTCATAGGTACCGACTTGGCAAGTCTAGTATGTATCTCTTTGTTTCCAAAATTTTCTAGGCTCATTTGAGATGCTCCTTTTAATCCCATCCTTCCCATGGTAGTTTGTATATCTCCCCATAGGTGTGGCCTCAATTCCAGTAGCTCACCCAAAGTTATTGTGCACTGAATTGGTGTCGACATAATGAATTGTAAATTAGCCACATCCAGATTCTACCTTGACCTTTCTAGTTTTTTGGTTTTGTAGACCATTGATTTCTCTTGATTCTCACCTAAGTAAGACGGTAGTGTTGGCAAGGTTTCAAATTCTGTAGAGTCTGACCGTTTCAGTCTCCAACCTTCATACAATGGCTGTTCATCTAGTTTCATGGATGGTCTGTCAAACCAAAATTCTTCAATTGGTGCTGATTATAGAGTAAAGCTCCCATCTTTCACTTCCCTGGCTCGTTTCCACAGATAGTTTGGTCAATCATTCTCAACTATTGGTACCCTGTCCCATCCTTCTTCACTATCAGAAACTTCTAATTTAGGTGGTTGTATTTCATCGTTTTCCCAGTTTTTTGACCCTTCCTTTTCTTGAGCTTTTTCTCTTAGGGTTTTGGTCTCGACTTCCACCGGTTCTCCTATAACTTCCCACTGTGAGGATTCTATTTTTTTATGAGGGTTTGCATGATTCGTACCAGGTTTTTGTAAGCTTCTAATTTAGTTGCTTCCATTTCAGGTGTTGGATAGTGATAGCGGGAAAAAGAGCAGTGCAATCGGGTGGCCTCTGTACTCGTGCACACTCCACAAACCACGCCTCATGCAAACAAGCAAAGAACAAAACAAAGGGGGCACCACCCTAAATTAAGAGGTTTAGGGACCTCACACATAGTGCACATAGGCAAGTGAGACTTCTGGCATTATGATGGCATCAAAACATATGGCAAAACACATAGAAACGAAGCTTAGGGACCTTATGTAGCATATATATACACAAGACATTAACTTAACAATACAACGGCATCTGATCATACATAACAAGGATATAGAGAAGCAAGCCAAGGATGGCATAATCCCTTGTCAAAAACAATCAACCCAGCAAGTAGGTATGATCCTACTAGCAACACATCAATACCTTAGAGAATGATGGCGAGGATGGTGGCCATGGAGCATGAGAGAAGACTCCTTATTTAGGTTTTAGGGCTAGTAATGTAGCATACTAGAGGGAGAGAGAGAGAGGGAGAGAGAGTAGAGCTCCATCCATAGCTCCTCGTTGTGAGCAATGTCGTCATAGCTTCGTTGCTTGGTGAAGTGGGTGAAGTGTTGGTTTTGAGTGAGAGAAGGCCTCCTTATATAGGTTTCTGAGAGGGTTTAGGATTAGGGATAAACATGCTTAAATCCGCTGATTGGGGTTACTTTTTGCTTAGGGTGGTCAACATATTGAGGTCACCTGATATGTCACCATCAAGATATTCTCTAGAGTGATGTGAGAGGGGAGGGTAAATGCTGATTTTTCTGATTGTGACACATGGGGATAAGGCCTTGACCAGCATTTAAGAGCAGGTAAGGTGGCTGTTGAAACTGGAGGTTCTGCACATGTCAGGGGGGGACCTGCGGGGGGGAGGTGGCAGCTGGGTCCTCCTGAATATCAAATTCTCAAAAAATCCTCAACCATGGCTTCTTTTGACATGTGTTCTTTGAAAAAATCAGCATGTCTCTTTTCAACTCAAAAGTCTTTATCCCTGTTGACTCACCTTTACCATAAGATTTTCCCCTTTTCTCCTCCTGTAACTGCATTGTTGATGCCCAATCACTGCTTCTAGTAACAGTGAACTGTTACCTACCAAATACTTATGGTGCAGTAAAAAATATTTACCATGGGTAAAAAAAGTTACTGTAGGTAAAAAGTGATTTGTATTTACCATGTAGGTGAAAAATATTTACTGTAGGTAAAAAATATTTACTGTCGGTAAAAAAGTGAAAACGGAGTATGCTGTGCTGTGAGTCCACACGAACATCCTCGTGTAAATTTCACTAGAAATTCACACGAGAATGGGCTATTCTGTAAGATATAGGTTGTAGGCATGCATAAGAGCTCGTTCCCACGTATCTTCTGTCCATGGAACTTTTTACTCTTTGGTGCTTGTGAAGTAGATTTTTCTTCTCTTTCGAGATCCCTTGGACTAGAGTATCCTCATCTCACCAACAACTGACTGTGCCTTTATTGCATCTTCAGAAGGGGTCCTAAAAACCATGCATCAGATAGTTTTCCCATTGGTTTTCCAACGTTTGCTCCGCTTTCAACCTAGCTTGCAAAGATGCATTGATTGGTTCATAAATTTTATCAACCAAAATGGATCCAGCCGATTTTGGTTACGATTCCTTAAAATCTGTTGAAAGAGTCTGTATTTTTTCTGTCTCCTTCCTTTTCTTCCATTCAATCTCCTTTCATTGTTTTTGTCTCTTGAGTTCGTATCTTTTGCATCTTTCTTTCCTCGAATTTTTGGAGGAATTGTTGGATCTATCCAATCCTTTTGCGTTTTTTTGTTTTTTTTGCTTGGTTTGTGCTCTAGTTATTACTTGAGCAGGAATTATCGGTTCCCCTTTTGATGAACTACTCGGCACCACTTGAACTATGTTTAAGGCAGTTTTCCTGTCACACAAGATGGGCACCACGTGCCAATAGAAAAGAACACACTGAATAGACTGTTAGCACTTCAATAACAATTGAACTGAAAGAGAGAGATGACACGTGACACGGAGTGGCAAAATTCCACCCCAGAGAGTATTGGCCCCAAACCTTGGCGCCCCTTTCGGTATTTCTTTATATTGCATCAACATAGTACAAGCCGGTACTCCAAACTCTGCACCTTCTCCAAGAAGCATGCCAGAGAATGAGCCCTAACCTCATATTTAAAGGCCTAGGCCCCAAAAGCAGCCTAAAGTAAAAAGATTTCAAACTCAAAAGCATCTAGTCCAAAAGCAAAGCCAAAAAGCTACGTGTGTAATCTACAAAAATCCATATAGTCCTGCCACGTCACAACCGCCAACGTGAAAAGTGGAAATCCATACAGTTCTACCACGTCATCAGCGAGCGTGATTTTTCAAAAATCTGCCACGTCATCAGCCTGCTTTGCAAGTTCTTGTGTGTGTGTGTGTGTGTGTGTGTGAGTCCTGCTTTATTTTCTTTATGTCACTTGGGGCCCCATCGGACGGGGTCCCCATAAGTTGGTAGGACTTCTTCTTTAGTTACTTGTTCTTCTTAGGGTTTAGGGCCCTCGTCCAGCATCTGCAAGTTGGATCCCTTCTTTAGGGCTTTGACACGTCAGTATTTTGTGACATTTCCCTTTGTTTGCCGGATTCCTAGGACAATCCTCAAGAAAGTGTCCACCCTTGTGTCCGCACGCTCCACAGTATGCCTCTATAGGTCTCATATTCTTATTGAGTTCATGACATTCATTTTTCCAATGGTCATCCACTCCACACTTGTGAAAATTTCCACTTTTTTGTTTGGGCCTTGGCTTGACCATAGGTGGTCTCGCCCCCTGGTTTGCAATAGAATAAGTAGATGTTGTATCAGTGGGTGCTTAACACATTGGCTTGATAGGGACTAGCGTAGGTTGGTTATACCACTCTTCTTATATCCCCATTGTTATTGAACTAGTCTTAGGATATGGAGTAACGGGTACTAGCACATGCTCCTCCGTTTGTTCCTCAGACACCACGTAATTGATCGATATAGATCTATTCCCTAGAAGTGGCAGTTACATGCCCAATACTGGTTGTGGTCGCTCCACATTAATGGGGATCTTTGCATGGGTGCCATATTCGGCGAGTATCTATACATGGGTTGCCCATGTGGCCTCATTGACACATAGTGGAAATTTTCATCATATTTAGGCTTATAGTAGCACTCGTTTGTCTCATGATTTGTCCATTTTCCATCAATGGTGCACCAGTTTAACTGCCTTTTTTTGTCCCTGATTTGGTCCTTACATTGGACCTTGCATTGGCATTATTTGCATGTTGATCATCATATTGCTCATGCGTTTAAGTATGTCCTCTATCGCATTGGCAGGAGCTGCCCCAACTAATCCTACTTGATATGGCATAGTGGATTTGTTTTGCTCGCTCTGTTTATCTTTAGCTTTGCTTTCCTCATTGAAGATCTCACAATTATCACTCAAGTCAATCACATTTAGACTGCACGCTTCGCAAGCTATGCAAAATAGCATGCAAATTTGTGTTTAATAGACCCTCTAGAAATAGTGAGACTAGTCTTTCCTCCATCGGAATCTCCAACTTTGGGCATCTATCAATGTACTGCCTCATTTGACTCACGCTATCTCTGACAATTTCTCCTTGTTTTTGTTTGAAACTATAGATTTGTGCCACAGTACTACGTTTTATGCCTATTTTAGAACAAGTAACGACAAATCTCATCGCCAAAGTTGGTAACTCGGTTATCGATCCAGGAGGTATGGTCTAGAACCAACTCAAGGCTTTGCCGTGCAAGGTCATCCCAATTCCCTCAAACTGTGTATGGAAATTTCCATTATGCGCTCAACTCTCAAAACTTGTATGAAGCTAGCAAAATGGGCATATGGGTCCTCTATCCCGCTATCTTTTTTAACCCACTTTTGGAAATCTGTTGATCTGACTCTACGATTGTGTTCAACACCCACTCTCTCCTTTCTAGCCGGTGTTTCTCCCATTAATCCCTCAAGCCAGCTGTTTGGTAAGTGTGACTCATGTGGACCTCTTCTCGTCTTCATGTCACTCATTCCTCCCCTTTTAAAGGTGGTTTTTGCCTTTCTTTCCTTGTTGGCATCATTGAGGTGGCTACTCCTTGCTGCACTTCCTCATTGATTGGCCATGCTATCATAAGTTCTAGCATTTGGATCCACATCCCGACCAATTTCATGTATGGTTTTCATGATCACTTCACAAATTGAGTGTCTGTTGTACTTGGTTTGTTCAATATCTTTCGGAGTGATCATGACAAAATTATTATTGTAACAATCCCTAAAGAGATGAGCGAGAATTTATGCTAATCTCTTTTTCTTGATTTTGAAAATGTATACAATTTTCAAAGGCATCGGTTGTCCTAATCTGGCACCGGGTAGTCCATACATAATCCGTAATATTGTTTTCTTTCCAACAATAAACTCCAAGTCTTGGGTTATCAGTGGGGATGTGTTTCAATGGTTTAGCATCTATTAACTCGTATCCTTCTAATTTTGACACGAGAGGTCCCTCCTTTACAGCCTTATCTAGTATTAGAGTATCAACCTCTAATCCCCATTTATCCACAGAATCAAGGTCTTGTATCTTGAGATATTGACCCCATTTCGGTCTACATAAAGGTCGTCTTGTTTGTTTGCCCTAAACTCCCCTTCAAAATCGATGGGTTGTCTATCCTCACTACAAACTCCTCATTTGGGTCCAAATAAATATGGGCTTCGTACTTGTTGGTCTTGAGGAAATTCAAGATGTGCTTGAACTTCAGAGAGGTCCCAATTCATGATTGTGTCAAAAAAGAAGACATATCTGAGTTTGAATCGGAGTAAGTGTCTGGCACTTCTTCCGCAATAGTTTCTAATGGTCCCCCTTGATTTACGCTCTCTTTTGTGGACGCTCTGTTCTTATTCTCTCCTAAGTCAATTAGTCTCAAGGACTCAAGGACTCTCTATCTAATCAGTCCTACAAAACTAAAGCTCCCGAGGTCCTTACCGAGTATCCCTACTCTCAAACACCTCTCGGCCGTGATAAAGTCAGAAAGTGTGTTACTCTAGCCGAAACTAGAGGAAGTAATGGAAATTTAAGTGAATACTTTGGGATTTTCTCTAGTCTAGGTTGCCTCGTCCTCGGCAACAGTGCCAAAATATCGGCTAGCTGCCAAGCCTCACCATATCCATGCTAGCAAAGTGAGAACCATAGGCATAAAAATCTTCAATCCGTGGGACATAGCTGACCCAACTAGCACATGGAGGCTACAAGAGATTGTTAATCTCTTAAAAACCCAATTCTAAGCCGTTCCTACCAATCTCAGTCTCAAATGTGTATCAGACATCAAAAGCTACTTTTCTTCTTGCAAGCTTGATCCGATGATTTGGCATAGCTATGAGTCTTTGAATGCAACGAAACTTTATGCCTAGTATGAGCAAAGTATCCTTAACGCTCTCGTGCGCTCAAATGTCATTTCTGACACTCGGAAAAAATCACGCCTAAGATAAACAACCTATTTTAGGTCAGTTGGTTTTGGCAGCCGAAGCACTCTACAACTTCCTCTAGACATGCTCTACCTATTCCTAAGGTCAAAAACCAATTTTGGTGCGTGTATTGTGCATAGGGAGTAAAAGCAACTTGTAGACAACACGACTAACAACACACTTTCATTGCTAGAAACTTATGTTAAATAGAAGAGCTTTCACCTGCAAACGTGTTGGTATGATCGAAATAGCAATGCAACACCGTACGAGAGAGACACAAAGAATCAAAGAAACAGTAGACTCACGTTGAGCTTCTGCAGTAAATGCTTACTTTCATTATCCAAAAACTTAGGTTTTGATTACAAAAGTTGACTTTTATACCTAAGCTAAGGTTCAAAGAATGGATTCCTAGCTATTTGGGCTCAATACAAGGTTTAAAAAATTGCATATGATTACAAACTTGGAGACCCTCAACCCCTTTAGACTCATTGGCAATCAATAATGGTACAATGGCTTTGCACTTTGCGGGATTTTTCAGTAATGCAAAGGGGTTTTATACAATCGGTTGTCTTTAAAAAAACGAGTGGTGTCCCTTTTGATGCTCTTTCTCTGGCTCTTGTTAGCTGAGCGGCTAACCGTGGACTTATTTCATATAGGGAGCTTGCCTAGATAAGCACGTTATTTCTAGCTTCAATAGTGTAATTATTTGTTTCGATTTCACCAGAGCTCTATGAATTTGACACCTCACTGCTTAAGGATTAGAAAAATACCACCTGTCTCATTTCTTTCATCGGTACAATCATTTTTTTCGTTCACTTCAAGGTAATAGTTACAAGTATACTTGATGCACTATGTGTATGTGCCAGAGTCCTCTAGTTATTACTCATATTGCGTTGTTAAAGGTTACGAACATGGAAATAGGGTTGAATAGCCATAAGATCTTGAACATTAGTTTTGAACCATTTGTTGAGACGAACTTTGATGATCTGAGGGTCAGAAGATCTGATGGCCTACCATATACATTTGTGTGGTAATCTTTTAAATTTGTTGACAAACCACGTACATTATAGAAGTTGTAGATATCTATCAGTGCTACCAATGGTCTGCCCATGCCCTAGGCGTGTGCTTTCAAGAGATTATTAATAATACATCAATACACATAATGCAATTATAACAAGGGCCTATTTTAAAAAAATCCCACCCCCTCTAATGTATACATAAAAGTATGCATTTTGGACTATTAATGCTCAAACATAATCAAGTGGCGATTCTAGTGCACAAAGCAAAATATATGAAGATTCTTCATCTATAATTCATAAAAAAGGCATCTAAAACTTGATGTATGCAGAGCTAATATTAATGAAGACATACTGATAGTAATCAAACACCCCATTGTAGATTGTGTTTCAAAGCTTTGCTTCGGTTGTGATGCTAATTAGTTAACCATGAGACTAGATATGCCAAGTTGTTTTCCTTACTTAGGGTTTACTACCTACTTCTAAGAGAAGTGCTAGTGGGTAGCTCATGGATAGCCAGCTCGTGGTGTATTATGTTATCATGCTGCTTGATGAAGCACATGAAAGAACAATACAAATTGATGTCCTCTTTGGACTGTTGAAGGAACTAGTAAGGTGGAAAAAAGATTTTTCTCTTATAGTCACCTCACATACATTTGACGTTGAGAAGTTTTCTGAGTACTTTCTTGATCGTAACATTTTCAGTATTCCAAGAACAACATTTCCTGTCAAGATTCTATATGCAATGCAACTAGAGAGTGACTGTCTAGATGCTTATTACTGTTATGCACGTACATTTAAGTGAGCCAAAATGTGAGAACCTTCTCTTTTTATCAGGACATGAGGAAGAAATTGATACAGCGTGCAAGAACTTCTATGAGAGAATGAAGGGGTTGGGTCCCAAAGCTAATTATAGTTCTAGCTTATAGTGCCCTTCCTACTACTAAAATACAAAAAGGAATTTTTGACCCACCACCACTTGCAACAAGGTAAGGGATGGTTGTGACCAACATTATAGAGGCCTTTTTAACCATTTGATAGAATCTACAGGTAGTAGATCCACATTTTGCTAAGAAAATGTCCATATTCCGAAGCTTGGGTTTGATTCACTTGTCATCACGCCCATTTTTCAAGCTTCTGCAAAGCAAAGAGCAAGGCAAGCAGGCAGAAGGGGACCCGCAAAGTGCTTTTGCTTGTGCACGAAGAGGATGTATAGGAATGAAATGTTGCCAACAACAATGTCTGAAATTCGAAGAGTAAATATGGGTGACAATACAACTTTGCAGCTCAAGGCTATTGGCATTAATGATTTATTCTCAGCCCTCCTATCACACATGGGCGGCGGACAAAGGTGGAAAATATACATTGAAGTGCCATGCCTTTGGTGCCGACAATTCAAACCCGTCTTCGTTTTTCGCGGATGTCTGCTTTTCAACATAGATGGGCGAGGGCATCGGGTTGATTTGGCTGAGCAACGGACACGTGTCACGAACCAAGTATGACTAGTCACTAGTCAATGCTCCGTGCGTTTACAACACCTACGCTGACCGAAATATGTCAGGCCTGACGTTGAGCGTCGAGGCTCGTTAAGTAGCAGCTGCGTGGAAGCAGAGCGCTGAGAGAGAGAGAGAGAGAGAGAGAGAGAGAGAGAGCTCATGTCTTCCAGCGTGAAGGTGCTCAGCGCTTGGCGCAGCCCATTCGGCGTTCGGGTTCTCATCGCTCTAAAGGAGAAGGGTGTTGAGTATGAGTATATTGAAGAGGAGGACCTATTGGAAAATAAGAGCAAGCTGCTCTTAGAGTCCAACCCTGTGTACAAGAAGGTCCCCGTGCTCATCCACAACGGCAAGCCCATTTGTGAGTCCCTCATCATTTTGCAGTATATCGATGAAACCTGGCCTTCACATGACAACAATGGCTTCCTTCCACCGGATCCTTACGAACGCGCCATCGTTCGCTTCTGGGCTGATTATGCTGACAAAAAGGTAGATTGCTGCTCAAACATAGGGCTCCTTATACCAGTTTGAATGTTATTTCAACTACTGATGAATTGTGTGCTTGTATTGAGTGACGCATTTTTGTGTGGGATGTCATGTACTGGAACAACGTAAGCTACAGGTCTGTGGTAAGGGCCTTGCTTGCGAGACGAGGTCCTCATACTTGGCTTTCATCAAGCATTGAATCTCATGTCAAGGGAATGCTCAATTTGTGTCTTATTTGTGATCCGAGGGCGGATGTTTTGTGGAGTATGCCCATTGTCTTTGGGCTGATACATGCTTGTATGAATAAAAAGTTAATCTCGAAGCGGACATTCAATTATAGAAATAATAGCATACCAACAGGACCAGGTTGATCCATGCGATGTCCAAACTAGTACGCTAGGTGCCCGATCAATTGTACTGTAGACTGACCAGCTATTGTTTTGGGAAAATTTTGGTTCTTTAGGCAAGTATTGCCACATGGCCCATGGGGCAAGGCCCAAGGGTGTGGAGCCAAAGTCTAAGCCTCTCATGCTGCAAAATTTCCATTTGGGCCTTTCAACTTTGGTATCCTAAGCTCTTGTCTAGGACCCCTCTTTCTTTCATTGTGTCGTTCTAGCTTTGGCTAAGTCTATTTCATAATGTGCTAACATCGGATTGTACTAGCGTCAGGCGATCGGACATGTCAACCCTGATCAGAACACAATGTTGCAAGTGAACCTCGTGGGCATTATGCCAGTCTAAGCTCGCAATTGGTCATTGGATAGGCTTGGTCTCCCTAATAAAAGTAGCTTCTGGTCATGTTGGCATTGCATGCATATTGCTTTCTGTGGATTGCAGTAACGGTTAGATTACGTATGGTCCTGAAAGGAATGCATTGGACGTGTGCATGGTTCTTCTTTGGCAGAGCTAGTTAGTTTGACACACAAACACACGTGCACACACACACACACACAGATATATATATATATATATATATATATATATATATATCTGTGTGTGTGTGTGTGTGTGTGTGTGTATATATATCTATGTAGGTATACACAAACACACATACATTCATATAATTTTCCAAAAGGGTCGTTTATTTGACTATTGATCCTCCACAGATTTTTGAAGCAATTCTTCTTATTTGGAAAAATGCCAAGGGAGAATTGGTGGAACAAGGCAGGAAGATTATGAAAGAGAGCATGGCAACACTCGACAAAGCTTTGAAGGATGTTGTTAGAGGTGGACCTTATTTTGGAGGCGAGAACATAAACTTGGTGGACATTACCTTGGCCACTTGGCTGTCTTGGATTGAGACCGCGGAGACATTTGGAAACTTCAAGTCATTGGAAGAGAACATTTGCCCATACCTCTGTGAGTGGGCTAAGCTGGTGGTCCAACATCCGAGTGTCAAAGAAGGCCTTGCTACGATACCTACCCAGAAGGTCCTTGAGTCTGCTCGTGAGACAAGGAAGAAATATTTTGGTATTTCAGAATGACCTCGCGCATGAGACATTCCCCCTTCTCAAACTGCTTTACCACATTGAGATTTCCAAGTTTATTCTCCTACTTCCTTAGTGGCAAATAAAAGGGACTTATGGCTTTATGCAAATCCCTTCAATCCCGAGGGATTCATTATTACCTATATTGAGACATCACATGCGTACAACCCTTGAACCAAAACTCCCCTATATACGAAACCATGCATACTACTCAACCCCTATCTACGAAAATCTTTTAACTTACATAAACCCCTATGTATGAGTTTTCGAATATTTATAAGTCCCCCCTACCTTACACGTACTAACCTATAATTTCCATCTTGAATGTAAAGGATTGCCTATTTTAGCTCTATTAGTAGAGAACTTTGTTACAGGAGTTCCAAATTTGGAAGAATATGTTATTCCAATTGTAGATTTCATATGGGTGACTTGGACAATGTGATTGCTAGTGAAGAGGATAACCACATACAGTTTTTCACTCCAAAAGATGGGATTGCATGTATTGCAAAGCCTATCTCCAATGACTTCCTCTTGTAAAGCTCACAAGGGTTTCTTTCTCAGCATGTATAGCCATGTTCATAATCAGTAATTTGAGGATTTTACTATGACAAAGATGATGAAAAGAGAGCACAATGAGGGAAAATGAAGTTAGTGGCTACTACACTGACAATGGGGATGGTGAGGAGAATTTGATAAGCCCTCTACCTTCACAACATAGCAGTGGTCATTGGGAGGAATTAGATCTACAGAGAGCAGACTCTAGCAAGCAATGTGTCTTGGATAGCTTCTAAATATCCTAAGAAATCTTCACATCAAGATGCACCCACCAGCATAGCTCCCTAGCATGGAGGTTTTGAAGGTTCAATCATGATCAGGAGCGCAAGTATTAAAGGCGGTTGGCAATTTGCTCGGCAATGGATTGCTTTTGAAGGAGTTGAAGGAAAACCAAATCAAGACACATATCAAAGAATATTCTTGTTGGAAAAAACTTTTGTAAATGGCCTATAAATGGTCTCTAACGATTCACTTTCCCGTTTTGGTAGCACAATGGGTGAGGTGGAGTCTACTCCCCGAGGGATCTATTGATACCTACGAGGGGACATCAACAAGGAACGACCATGAAGCCATTTTTCCCAAAAGGCAAACACAATTCAAAATGATTATAATCACAGTCTCTAATTGAGTTTAGAAATTGCTACAAGTATCACCAATCAAGTGCACAATAAACTCTTCCAAATACACTACTATGATTGAATGTTTGGATTATGGAATATGGATAGACCATAACCATTATAATGTTGATTATCAAAATGGGTTTTATTGCCTTGGTACAAAGCCCCCTCATCAACAATTTGCCTTCCCAATGTGAGCATGGTTGATAATATTTAGAAAGAGAGCCTCAAATCATGTCAACTTATGCATACTACCATATCTCAATAGCTTTTGGGAGACTCTGGCTTTGCATCTAGTCGAAAGAATTATTTACTTGCCCATTTTAGAAGCTCTTCAACTACTTGTACTTGAGCACATTATCAACCAACAAGTACGTATTGACCACTCACCTTTAGTGACTTCCTGACCCCTGCCCCTATTCATTATATCTTGCAAATAATGCATTCCAAGAGATCTCAAATAGGCTTGTAGAGGAATTTATATTAAACCAATCCAACCATTTGAAGAGTCTAGATTGTACACAAGAATATCAAGAGACTCTAAAAGACCAACATTAAGTTGAAAACAGCCACACCTCTTGCCCATGAGCATATTATGCAATCAATGCATTCCAAGGGAGCCATCCCAAACACCTTCAGAAACTTCTTTCACAGATTTTTAGTGAGGTCCCCAGTAAAAAAAACCATTTAAATTTTGACATCTAATCTTAAATTTATAAATACCTTTGATATAAAATTATACATGTAACATTTAAGAGATAAATCCCCACTCTATTTTCATTGAAAATAGCCCATGCTTCTTGACCTTGCCCCTGCTAGTTGCATATTGCAAAAAAAATGCATTCCAACAATCAGATCTGAAATTGGAATTTCACAAAGCGACTTCACATTGAGTTCAAAACAATATAACACTTTGGCATTGACCAAACTCGTAATAAATGCCACATCCTAACCAAAACGAAAAATGCAGACTTTGCATTGAGGTGAAAACACTCCCATTCTTCTTGGTTCAAGTGCAAACAAAGCACTCAAAGGAATCAACCTAGATACAAATTGGTTATTTTAACTTTTCACTCTTTCAGAAGCACACCATATTTGACAAACAAGCCATACAAGAAACCACATCCCACATTGGAATCACTCACCAAAATTTTCTTGTCATAACAAAAGCTCACAATATTCAACATAGATGTTGTCTATCAATGCATTCGAAAAGACCAGATTGCATGTAGAAAAGCCAAGAGACCACTTCAACATTAAGGTGAAAAAATCTTGTGTTGCTTGACCCATGAGCCACATCCCAAATAGGAAGCACTCAACAAAATTGTTTGCCCCTGCTCATGCTCATCCTCATCCATACAGATTCCTTGCAAAACATGACTGGCCTTCAAGATGCAAGCAGAGGTGGTTTCTTTTGGAGAGAACTCATCATTTTTGCATCCAACATTCCTACCAAGAGCAATGTATCTAGTATATTGACTCACTGTCAGCTAGGCATGTGGCCTCCTCAAATATCAGACATGGAAGGCAAATGATGACCGAGACCTTTAAAATGAAAGCATAGGCAAGTGATTTTAAAGAGAGGCTAGGGCTGACCTACTCTGTTCAAAATTTGCACCATTGTTTCATACATGACTCTGGAACACATGACACGGCGAAGAGGTGAGGTAATGAGATGAACAAGAGAAGAGGTGCTTGAGATTGGTTAATGGGCAGAGGTGGAAAAAAGACAACATATGTGGCTCGAGCAGGGAGAGAGGGATAGCATGCGGATAGAGATCAAGAGAATGTTTCTGAGGTCTCTAGGGACCCAAGAATCCCATGCATGCGAGATCGAGTCCTTGCCCAACACTACATAGCTATGGTCAACACTACTCTCAAGTTCGTCAGCATGTTCCTCTGACTTGAAGCTGGGATCAAAAATGGGCACCCTGAAGAGGTCAAACCGATCTTGTCTTCTTCCACTTCATGATCCTCCTTGAAAAGACATCAACTTGAGCTTTGTTCCTCTTCATGGTCCTCCTCAAAAGTCATGACCTCTCCTTGCTTTGTATTTGCCACATTTTCCTACAGCTTCACACTAACTACAATGGAATCTCAAGTCCATGCATGGTGTAACATATCATAAATTCCACTTGCAAATATAATGCAATCCACAACAAAAAAAATTGATGGCACTCTCCTAAGTCTTGAGTCCCTATGAGCCCCAATCACGACAACTTTTTCTGGAAAGTCCAGGCTGTATAAACTCCAATGCCTTATCGTACTTTGTTGCCAAATCAAACATGGTTGAAAAAAGAATATGGTGTCAAAGCTCGAAACGCTCCTGCATCTACAAAGTTTAAAAACAAATATAGCATTCGTTGCTTGAGCAACAACAAAAAAATTAAAATGCAATGTACAAAAAAGAAGAAGCAACACAAGAAGTTTTGGACAAATTCTCACAATATCTCCCACATTGTGACTTACCTCAACATCATGAGCTTCTGTGAGGGAGGCGCCGCATACCTAGCTAGGTACGATTGGGGGCAGGGGACCACCGGCCCAGTGGGGGGGCCGGCGGTCCCCTGCCTAGCTACGTATGCGGTGCCTCTCGAGCAGAAGCTCATGATGTTATGCATGGTATGAAAAACACTGAGAAAGACTCAGTTTTCCTACATGAGAAAATTTCTAAATCTTCTTGTGCAAGGAGACAAACAAATCAGCTGATGCTTCATAAGACAAAGAGAACAATCTTCTTGTCTGGGGTATCACACACATGATAGCACACTATTGGTAGCACTCCTTTTTGGAGCATGCTCTCCATTTCGGTTCTGCATCTTGAAGCCGAGATGTGGGACTTGCAAGGCTTGGATATGAAAACAAGGTGCATTATCGAACCTAAGCAGATTCACCACTGGACATGAGTTCACTTAACTCACTTTATGCAGGGGGAGACTCGAGTGGGAAGATCTTCTTGGGTATGAACCTGCATATTGGGAGGCTGCAAGAGAGTTAAGAGAGGTGACGTTGTTCATGGTTGCCTCCTTCAAGAATATAGAGCCCACCCAATCCGAGATTCTTCTATTTATGCGTGCAACCCGCCACTTTTCTGTTCGAATAGTGCGACTGGCAATGGCCTTCTCCACATCCTCATACACCCATCTTCTTAAGCACCTTTACGGTAGAAGAAATCTTTTCCAGGCTTTCAACACAGTCGTCAAGAACAAGGGACACTTCAGACACTTACTCAATTTGATGACGACGTGCAAAAACGAGGGAAGGTATGGCAGAAGTAGCTAAGGCTGATACAACTCATGCATACCTCTTTTGATTGATGTTGATTTTACGGTGCCACTTTCTCCAGATCACATGAGGAATACGGGAAACAGCTCGCCTCGTACCCCACAACTCTGCAAAGGTTTGATGATCAGCCTTTTTGCTCACAGCATAGGGCTAGTGCTTGTTTTCCACCATGTTGGAGTTCACAAAAGTTGACGATTTCAGGGTGTATGGGAGCTTTGAGCACATAAGGAAGAGTGGTGCTTTCTGTCATGGAATCTCCATCTATAGATTGGACTGTAAGAAGAGTCCAGGCCTCCATTGCTGCTACAGAAAACCTCCATTGCTGCTCCAAGGCTTTCATACATTAGGGCAAGTAAAATAGAACCCATACGCCATTGTTTACCGAACGCGAGCAGAGATTGCTTGTTACAAGCTGTTGAAGAACCCTGACGTGCTCGGGGGGGGGGGGCTCTCCTCGAAGGGCACAAGGGAACCACTACATTAGAGAGAGATGGGATCGAAGGGCACGGGTAGAGAGAGATGAGATCGCGGTGGTCGAAAGGGGGAATCTCGAGGAAAATTGAGGGAGAAAACAAGTGATGAAATCAAAAGGCCTGCCAAATTAAGGAAACTAATAAAGAACATGAAAGTGAAACAAAAAACTACTAGGATGGTAATCATATTGATCCATAGAGAAAGTGATTTACAGATAACATCATAAATGTTGACCGCGATGAAGGATTGAAGAGTATCAAAGTGGTGTTTTGATAGGATAAACACAAACATAATGTATGGAATCATGTCAGGCCTGATAAAATTTTCTTCTTGAGATGCAATTTTTCAAGTATCCTTTCATATGCTTTGTGTAATGCAATCAATTTATATAATTTTCCATATATATCGCTAACTTAAAGATATAAACACAAAAGATGATAGGTAATTTTGAGATTCTAGCATGTCAAATGACATTAGTTTTTTTTAAAGCACATATTTTGATAGGCAAAATAGCCCTTGACAAAAAAAAGCGTCAATTTTAGGCCTTGATCTAAGGCTAGATCCCACTTTAAAATCTCTACGACTCTAAGCTTTATAAAAAAACATAAGCATAGTGAATTGAATTAAAAAAGCACCCTAAGCTTTAGATCCCTATGCTCTACACCCCACTTTAAAAATTCTACATTTTTAAGCTCTAGAGCACCTCTTACAAATTAAAACTGTAGATCCCTAAGTTGTAAATCCCACTTTAAAAGCTTTAAAGTTCTAAGTTAGTAAGCCCTAAAACTCTAACGTCTCGAGGTGACCCTCCCCCTACCTGTGGATCCATGTAACATTTTCACTTTCTTTAATACCTTCTAATTAAAAAAAATTCTAGTTCCTCATTGGATTAGCTTTAAAATCTCAACAAAAATAATCTTTAAAGATTAAAGCTCTAAAGGATAAATTCCTTCCATAAAGTTTTAACCAACAAAAATGACAACTTTAGTTATTACCTAACCCTTGACAAAAAAAAACCCGTCAATTTTAGGCCTTGATCTGAGGCTAGATCCCACTTTAAAATCTCTACATCTCTAAGCTTTACAAAAAAACATAAGCATAGTGAATTGAATTAAAAAAGCACCCTTAAGTTCTACACCCTAAGCTTTAGATCCCTATGCTCTACACCCCACTTTAAAAATTCTACATTTTTAAGCTCTAGAGCGCCTTTTACAAATTACAACTGTAGATCCCTAAGTTGTAAATCCCACTTTAAAAGCTTTAAAGTTCTAAGTTAGTAGGCCCTAAAACTCTAACGTCTCGGGGTGACCCTTCCCCCTACCTGTGGATCCATGTAACATTTTCACTTTCTTTATTTCAAATTTTTACCTTCTGATTAAAAAAAACTCTAGTTCCTCATTGGATTAGCTTTAAAATCTCAAAAAAAAAATCTTTAAAGATTAAAGCTCTAAAGGATGAATTCCTTCCATACAGTTTTAACCAACAAAAATGATAACTTTAGTTATTACCTAACCCTTGACAGAAAAAAGCGTCAATTTTAGGCCTTGATCTGAGGCTAGATCCCACTTTAAAATCTCTACATCTCTAAGCTTTAAATAAAACATAAGCATAGTGAATTGAATTAAAAAAGCACCCTTAAGCTCTACACCCTAAGCTTTAGATCCCTATGCTCTACACTCCACTTTAAAAATCCTACATTTTTAAGTTTTAGAGCGCCTTTTACAAATTAAAACTATAGATCGCTAAGTTGTAAATCCCACTTTAAAAGCTTTAAAGTTCTAAGTTAGTAAGTCTTAAACTCTAACGTCTCGGGGTGACCCTCCCCCTACCTGTGGATCCATGTAACATTTTCACTTTCTTTAATTCAAATTTTTACCTTCTAATAATTTTTCTTTTAGTTCCTCATTGGATTAGATTTAAAATCTCAAAAAAAAAATCTTTAAAGATTAAAGCTCTAAAGGATAAATTCCTTCCATAAAGTTTTAACCAACAAAATTGACAACTTTAGTTATTACCTCAAGTTTCAACCGTTAATGAAATTCTCAAAATGAAAAGATGGGTAAAAGAACTTCTCAAATTTCAAAATGAAAAAGTGACTCTTGGGATTTGTGGAGCCTCTAAGCTGTCAACGTTTCATGCTTTCTAAGGCATTGGGCAACACAAAATCTTTTCTTTGATATATGAGCGTTCATTTCATTTTTCAAAACTCAAGACATGTCACACTCTTCATTTCAATGAGTGCCCACTATCTTATTTCAACCAATCAACATTTTAAGTCTATCAAAAAATACTTGAAAATACAACTCAATTTTATTCCTATTTTAGTCAGCAAAAAGAGAAGTGATCTCTATAGCCTTTGCCCTTTGGGCATGCCAAAAATAGGCGCCCTTCGCAGGCACGAAAACTCGAACCCTCATCATCACCATGAGAGCCCAATGTACTAATCGCTACGTCTGTGACGAGCAAGTTGATATGTGGGCAAACCATAAAATGAAAAATAAACTTGCACGAGTTCCCTGCTTGTCCAAGTTACCTTTTTCGTGTCCTAGTTTACCTTGGCCATCCTACGGCTGCGCGCATCTCAATCTCTGTGTCCTAGCTTCGCTGCCGTAGATCCCACCGCTTGGGCTTCATTAAATGGCCCATGCCCTTTAGTGCTGAGGCACTCTACCACTCCCCCCCGGACTCCTCTGTGTAGCACCTCTCTCTCTCTCTCTCTCTCTCTCTCTCTCTCTCTCTCTCTCCAATGAGTCGACATGGTGACTCGACAGCCTGAAGCGTGCTAACGTGGAACGGAGCGGAGGTAGGGTAGTATCTTTTACCAAATCATGTGTCAAATGTTTATGTAATAAGGGTGTATCTAAGCCCTCACCCCTTTTGGACAAGCCAATTTTTTTTTAAAAAAAGTGATAAAATCACAAGGCCTGCCCTAATAAAACGAAGAGTTAGCACATTATAAAAGTTAGTAATAATAGGAAAGCCACATGCCGTTAGTGATGAGGAGCCGTCTACACATAAATTTTAGATTATAATAAATGGCAGCTTTACAAATTTGACTTTTTTTATAACAAACGAAGAGTCGGTACATTATAAAAGTTAGTAATAATATATTAGCCTCAAGCAAAATGCGGCATTTTGCAGAGGAGTCAAAGGCTAGCGACGACAGAGCTGTCGATGTGTGTGTGTGTGTGTGTGTGTGTGTGAGAGAGAGAGAGAGAGAGAGAGAGAGAGAGAGAGAGAGAGAGAGAGAGAGAGAGAGAGAGAGAGAGAGAGAGAGAGAGAGAGAGAGAGCGAGAGTCACTGATGACACGCTATGGCTCCACTCTCCCGACGAGAGAGAGAGAGAGAGAGAGAGAGAGAGAGAGAGAGAGAGAGAGAGAGAGAGAGAGAGAGAGAGAGAGAGAGAGAGAGAGAGAGAGAGAGGATCCATGAGCTTGCTTGCGCCTTGGCTTGCAGCCTCGTTGCCTTGGGCACCACATGTGTGTGTGTGTGTGTGTGTGTGTGTGTGTGTGTGTGTGTGAGAGAGAGAGAGAGAGAGAGAGAGAGAGAGAGAGAGAGAGAGAGAGAGAGAGAGAGAGAGAGAGAGAGACCATAACCTTCCTCGCACCTGTGTCAAAGGGGTGGGACGGGTTTTGGGGGGGGGGGGGGGGGGAGTGAAGGGGTAGGGATTCGAGTATGAGACTTGAGCTATACCAATGGCCAGATGCGAGAGAAGAAAGAGTGATCAAGGTGGGGTGGAAAACCATGATGCTCTATTGCAAAGAGCTTGGGAGCGTGATGCAAGCTATAGGAAATCTTCTCGAATGAAGTCTCTCAAATTGAGGGGCAACCTACTATTAATGTGCAGAGTTGGGCCTTGGCTTCTCGCTTCCACGCTAAACTAGGTGAAGCATAAAATGTGAACCCACGTCTGCATAGGGAGTACTAATCAGATTGCATGCATGCTCGTGCGAACGAAGGGGCACGACAATGGCCTTCCTTACAAATAGGAAGTGTGGCCCCTTTATCATCTACAACCAGGAGTTGAGAGTAGTGCGACCAGAACAATTACAGCAAAGCAAGAAGTGCCCCTTTATCGCCTACAACCACGAGTGGAGAGTGAGCTAAGAGCATGACTAGAACAACCACAACCGATCTGCACAAAGGAAGAAGTGCCCTGTAGTATGAGCGCCAATAGCAGCTACTCTTTGTCTCTGTGGAGCCATAACTAGGTGCAAGGTGGGCATACACAACAATGTGATTGCAGCTTCTTAATGCGTTGACATGCAAGCAACTCTCTCTCCATTCCCCCTCTCCCTCTCTCTCTTCTAGAGGGGGTTTTCAATGGCAACATTTTTCATATTATACGTGCACCATAATACAATATAACGCAAACAAGGATATAGCTTTGCATCTGCAAAGATTGGAGTGACGACCCGAATCGAGTGACGAGCTGCGCAGATGCAATTTGCTCCATGAAAAATTATGGTTCTGTTTATCAATGGTTTCAGACATTGTAGAACTCATACCCTTTGGAAACACAACCAAATCACTAGCACCGTGCTCAGCTGAGCCTTGCTTATAGACTCACCTAACACATCTATCCTATCAAATAAGTCCAAGGAAACTTGCTCGGAAGGAAGGCAAAATCGGAGGCTGTGCTTGCCAGGTGAGGACTCGCCAAGGGGCTTGTCGAGACAATATGCTGCGAGTCATGAAGGGGGTTGCCGAGCAGGATATGTTCTCCTGTCATGTGACGGGCCTTGAGAAATCGAGGAGCTGCACCTCCTTACCTTCTTGACATTGGTGTCCCCCCTTGCTTGGAGATGCCCTCTTGCAGCGCTATGAGGTCACCCTCTCTACGTGCTCGGCAGAGGGTGACCTCATAGCGCTGCAAGAGGGGATCTCCAAGCAAGGGGGGGCACCAATGTCAAGAAGGTAAGGAGGTGCAGCTCCTCGATTTCTCAAGGTCCGTCACATGACAGGAGTGTTACCATATACATGTGGTAGTGATGTGTGTGAACACACTAGGACCGCCGGGACATTTTTTCCCTCTTTAGGAGGTTTATTCCCCCATGCATTGTATATACGCCCATCACTCTAGGGCTATCCATCTTTCCATTGCACACTAAGTAATACACTCTCTATTGTGTGCCTTGAGCTTCCTTCATCTTCTCCAAGCTGTGTGTGTTTCTTTGCGACGCTAATTCCAACAATTGATATCAGAGCAGGTTGAGTCCTCCGGGGCTTAGTCGCCAGCTGCTCCAGTACACGCCTGCTCACTTTCTCCGATTTCAGTGAGCTTTGGCGAGCGTTTGCAAGTTGAAAAATATTTTGGGATAGCTCGTAGAGCTAGGTCTGCTCAGATTTTTTATTTGGGCTCATTTCGGCCTCTGTTTTCACTACAGGCAGTACTGCATAGGCTATTTCTTCATTTTGTGCAAAATTTTTGTCAATGCCATTTTCTGCATAACAGGTGCCTTATAGTCTTCTACAGTTTGTGCTATATAGCACGTGTTGTTCTCACTCCATTTCTCCTATTTTCGAGCAGTTTTCACATCAAGTGCAACATTTACCATGGCTGACAACAACAACACAGATGTGTTCAAGATGTTTGCTGCTGAGGACACGTTGGATGGCAACAACTACCCTATGTGGGCTTATATGATGCAACATGTACTTGTGTCAAAGGGTGTCTGGAACATTGTGTAGGGCATTGATGTACGTCCTGGTTTTGAGGATGTAGGCGATGTTGAGGATGTTGCAGGTCTTGCTGCAAGGATTGCAGCTGTTAGAGTTGTTTTGCCTACGACAGAACAAGCTCGTTGGGATGTTAAGGATGGTAGGCTCATGCATTGATTGCGTTGTCTGTGAAGCACACCATTGTTCCTCACATTCGTTCAACAAAATCTACAAAACAGGCTTGGGATATTCTAGCATGTCTTTATGCAAGCCGCAATGAGGCTAAAATTTCTTTGCTGCGTAAAGAGCTGGAGTCGAAGATTATGCATGAGGAAGATGATATGGCCACTTTCCTTGCTAGTGTCAAGGATATCAATGAGCAACTTATTTCTGCAGGTGAAGTTATTTCAGATAGTTCCCTTGTGCAGACTGTTCTTGATGCCGTACCAGATTCTTACCAGACTTTTGCTAGTACTTGGAGACTTATGACCCAAGGAAATCCAGAAGTTGTCAAGTTTGATGCATTATGCACATTGGTGTTGCAAGAGTCACTTTCCAGAAAAAACAGGACTAGACAGCGTGCAGTTGAACAGGCTTTTATTGCTTCTCAAAGAAAGGGTGGTAACAGCAAAGCAGCCACTTCTTATGGTTCTGCTGCGAGTGGCAAAAATTCTTTTTCTAATGCTTTTGCTGGCAGCAATTCGTCTGGAAATTCTGGTGATAAGGGAAAAAAGAAGATGCGTTGCCATTATTGTAAAGCCAATGATCACTTGATCAAGTCGTGTCCTAAGTTAAAGGCCAAAGAGGCTAAGAAGAAAGCGGGTGGTTCCACTACAAATACTGGTTCCACTACAAATGTAGCCATTGTTGAGTCTTCTGTGAAAGGAGACTGTGTTGCTGATGTTGATGCAGAATGGGATTTTAGCGCAAAGTGCACTTACAATCCTGCTGTCCATGATGCATGCTTGTCAGTTGCAGCAGATTCATATGTGTGGTATTTCGACGGTGGTGCTACAAAGCACATTACCTCACATCGTGAATTATTTACCTCTCTCGAGTCTGTCCCTCATGGGAATTCAGTCACTTGTGCCAACAAAGCCTCTTATCCAGTTTAGGGAGTTGGAAAGTTGTGCTCACTGCGGCTAATGGAAGTTCCTTCACACTTGTTGATGCACTTTATGTACCTGGGATCAAGAAGAATCTCTTGTCTGTATCCGCACTTGCTAGACTTGGACTTGTAGTCAAATTTGTGGATGACAGATGTACAGTTCATGATCTCAGTTTTGGTGATGAAATTGCTGCATCTGAGCTTTTGTGTCGTGGGCTGTATAAGCTCACTTTGTAGGACAAAATTTTGCAAATGCTGTTGTAGATTCAAGGGCTATTTCAGATGCAAAACTTTGACATGTACGTTTTGGTCATCTGAATTTTTCCAGTTTGCTGCTTTTGCAGAAATCTGATATGGTTGCTTCTTTGCCGCCTCTTGAAGAACCTGTCAAACATGTTTGTCAAGGATGTATTTTGGGTAAGATGCAACGTTCTAAATTTCCAAAGGATGGTTCAGTCCGGGCCACATGCAGGTTGTGACTTGTGCATAGTGATGTTTGTGGGCCCATGCAAACTCCGTCCTTGGGCAATTACCTGTACTTCGTGACTTCAATTGATGATTACTCCAGGCATGCATGGGTATTTCCGCTTAAAGCGAAGTCCGAAGTTTTTATGTGCTTCAAACAATTTCTGGCTATGGCTGAAAATTTCTCGAAATGTACTATGGGCACCCTCTGTTCCGATCGAGGGGGGGAGTATATCTCTCATGAATTTAATGCATTTCTGGCTAGTCGTGGGATAAAACACCAATGTGCAGTGCCTTCTACACCTCAGCAAAATGGTGTTGCTGAGAGGAAAAACAGGTCACTAACGGAAATGGCACGATGTATGGTCAAAAGTCAAGCTTTGCTGCATTCTTTTTGGCTTGAGGCCATCATGTGTGCCACTTATGTACTTACCAGGTGTCCTACGAAAGCTCTGCAGTCTATTACTCCATATGAAACATGGCATGATAGAAAGACTTTGTTAGAAGCTGGACACACCCCACGGCATCTAACTACTCGGAAGATTATTCTTTTTGTAATAATTCATTCATTGAGGAAAACCTGACTTTTCACCTTGTAAATATTGGGACTTACAGGAGTTTCCAGATTGTATCCCAGTTTTGATAGTTAGATTGAGTAGATGGTTGATTTTTGAACTTTAGGGTTTGAGAAATCGTAAGGTATATATACCACTTTTTGACCTTAATGAAAAAACCTTTTGTCATTTAAAAAAAAAGTTTTGAAGTCTGTGAGTGAGCGTACTGTGTATGAGAGAGAGAGTGTGAGCTTCATCTTGACGCTACGTGTGCTCCGGTGGTCGGAATCGAGTGCGGAGAAGTGCAGCGTGTTGCCCCCGACAAGAGTTACGCGCCGATACCTACATTGCGCGCGTACGGTCCGGTTTTGCGAGCTCCTTCTACGAGCTTCATTTGGTGTTTGGGTGAGCATACGTTGTCGGATTTTTCATTGCAGCATATCCACGCGTTCACATTGAGTAGAACTACACATTAGACACTTTAGATTTTGGAAACGAAGACCTGCAGATTTCGGCCAGACATCCTACGTGTTTTTGCACCAGGTGTTTTGGGTTGGGATTTTGGTTCTTAGACCTTAGGAAGAGCGACCTATTGGTATTAGTAGGGTCTCCTTCAACTTCTATGGTGTTTTGAGATTGTTTGATGGGTGTTCGGCTCTAGAGAGCGTTGTAGGAAGTTTCGTCTTATGCACTCTTGAAGGCTGTGACTTAGACAATTGGTAGAGACCTCTGTAGGAATTAGTTAGGAGTTGGTCAAGTGTAGGTTGACACCTTATGCTTACTTCCACGCGCCTGCGGGTCGAGATTCGTCCTCAGCTGACATTACATGTTAGGTGAGTTATCGCTGTGCTGACGTCCGTCGCGGCGTATCCGTCCAACATTGGCGCCGCTGCCGGGGACGAAAACCTTAGGTAGGTGACCGAGACTAATCCTTGAGGATTGGGATTTTTGGCTTGCCAAGAGTCTCGTTTTACATTTAAATAGGATCAGAGGGTGAAGGACGCTCTAGGTCTTAGAGGGAGTCTAGGAAGCGTGTGTCTGGCCTAGATCCTTCGACTTGGGTAGATTACGTAGACCAAGGTAGTTTTAGGTAGTAGTCAAGTTCTTGAGTAGGAGTTGGAGTGGTAGAAGCGGTGAGAGGAGAGCTTGAGAGTCCGGAGAGGCCAAAAAGCAACCAAAAACACCATTATCACCATTTCACATGATAAGTAGGAGTAGAGTAAGTAGGACATCATGATTCAGGATTTAGAGCATTTCATGCATGTATACTTGCTTTGTAAAGTCATTACAAGTTTGTAAAAGACGCAAAAAAACGCAAAAGTGTGTTTGAAAGCCTAATTGAAGTCCAAAAGTTACTGTGAGTGTTTCTGATAGATCTACAGAGCATCAGAAGCATTTCTGTCAGGAAAAAAATTAATTTCAAGCCAGGAGACATCCTACGTGTAGGATGTCTACAAGCTAATCTAGGAGGAATTTTGGGATTTTGAGTTCACCAGTGTGTTCAGAAGGTAGGGTTTACCCTAATTTCAACTGGAAAGTGGAAATTTGACCATATCTTGAAAGAATAAGGCCAGATAGACTCAAAGTGCCAGACATCCTACCCAATTTGTGCCAAAACATTATTTTGAGACCAAAACCATAACATGGCTGCATGAGCATGTCTTGCAAGATATATTGAGTGACTAAAAGGGATTTCACCTCATTTGGGTGAGAAAATTGGGTTCAAAGTGGACTTTAGCACTTTTGAATAAAAAAGACAAGAACAGTTGAAATTTGGGACTTTTGAAATCCAAACCAAAATCTAAGCATACCACTGGGTTACTGACATCAAGGGGAAGCTGTGGGACAAGTCTGGGGTCAAACAGACCTAAAAGACATCCTACACGTAGGATGTCTTCTGAGTGATTTTGGACTCCAAACCAAATTTTGAGTATACCAAAGTGATCAGCAACTCAAGGGGAGCCTGGGCTTTGAGTTTGAAGCCACTCTAATGAAAAATACATCCTACGCGTAGGATGTCTAAAGCAAGAAATTGAAGCCAGACTTTGACAGTGAGCATAGCCAGGTGTTTGATAGCCTAAGGCAAGCCTCCTAATCAATTTTGGTCCAAATTGGAGTTGATTAGACTAATCAATATCAACAACAGGCTGTCGGAACATATTTCTGACTCATTGACCAGCTAATAGGTGTCCAAATCAAAAAGTAAAAGCAGCTGTAGGCTCAACACAACAAGGGGAAACCACAGTGCAAAAATCCAGGCAAAACAAAGTAGAAGACATCCTACACGTAGGATGTTTATTGGGGCATACTGCAAAGAAAATTTGACTGTGCATAGACAATGAGATTCCATTTGGCTTAAGGGTTCCAAAACTTCTTTCAGAAGTGAATTTGGACCTTGTTTGCCCATTTAACGAAGCAAAGACTGAATTCAGACTTTTTTGCATAAATTGATCAACATCCGAGGCAAGTACAGTTTCATATTAGCGGACCTAATCTAGAACATCAGCAATGTATAAAATACAGTAGTGGTTGAGATTAACTCTCTAGTTATACCAATCATTACTAAGATAACCTCTAGCAGATAAATGCTTTGACTCGATTGCCGAAATTAAAACACTTATGTACAGGCCCGGGGTCTTCATTAAGGATTACTGTATGGTGTCACGTGAGTGTACAATAGGGGGGGTTTATGAGGCCAAAAAGGTAGATTTTACAAAGGAGGGTACCGTATATAGGGGGTAAAATGACAGTTTTGGTGCACGCAGGTGACATGTTCCTAGTATTACTAGTGAATCCCCCAGGTGTACAGGTATAATCAGCAACAAAGCAAGAAGTCGTGCAGAAACTGATCCTTTGCCAGGTGAGTGGTTGAATTTGTGATAAATTGCATTGATAAGTTTGATGAATTTAAGATCAGGAAGATACATTGTTAGAGACCAGAAGGTGGCAGGTGACCAAGGTAGCTTAGTGTCCACCGAAGAGAGTGTAACTCAGGCAAGGCTAGATCTGCTAGCACCGATTATTGAGGAAGGTAGTGATACTGACACTTCGTCAGACAAATCTTTCTTCATGATGGGTAGTCAACAGCTAGGAGGTTTCACCTATGATGGATCTATGCGAGGAGGGAGCACCTCCCAAAGTCCTTTGAATGATTCCAAACTCAATGTGATCTTCTTAGAGGGAACAAACTCGAGAGGAGCCCTCGTCTATTCTGACTATCGAGGACGCAAATGCATTTGTATCAAAGAGAGACCAGCTCAGAGATTGGAGATAATCCGAGTATATGATGATGGAGATAGATTCCGAGACGAAAAGGGGAACCACTATCTAATAGTTAGTAAACCTGAAGATTACAACAGATATGGAGATAACATGGCGAAAGGGAAAATGGTTTCAGAAGCTCAAGAACCGCCACGAAACATTGATCGGCCCGGAGCTATTTTTATGTATGATAAGAAAACAACCAGGGTTCCAACTTATAACGAGAACGTGGGAATCTACAAGCATGAGAGTGAGGGTATAGTCTCTTACTTTCGCATCAAAGAACCATACGTAAACGAATTAAGCAAAGACAAGGTTCTTTACTTATTCTCTTATGAAACTACTACGGGGAAGGGTATAGTTTTTGTTGATAGATACGGGCGAGAATACCAACGTATTCTCCCAAAGGAGGTAGAAAGGGCAGCAGGTCCAGGAGCATCAACATATGCCCCTGAGGAAGTGCCAAGAGCCACCTACACCCCAAGCAAGTCAACGAATCCTTTTTCAGATGAGTATGACGCTACCTCACATTCCACCCGACCGCAAGCATTCAACAACCAAGACCAACCGGCAAACCAGCCATCATTGCAGGCATGGCTTCGAAAGAATGCAACAATGGAACAAGACCGAAATCGAGATGGTTATCAAGCCGCACGAGGACTAAGGGATTTGCAAGAACCACCACTCTATTCAAGGTATCAGGGAGAGAGTAAGCCAAAGACTCAAGGGTCAACAGAGCCTGGAGGACCACCCATAGAACAAGTTCGAAGAGAAGAACCACCTCCAGCGAGAACCATTAGAAATTATGTCTTAGGAGCACCACTGGGAGAGGAACCGGCCTGTTACAGAAGACCTGAGGAGGTATATCGATTAGGACGGGGAGATCCAATGATGAGGTTTGTAGATCATCGGAGAATTAGGCCTTCTCAAGTGCAAAAATGGGTAAACAAGAAATACACAGGAATCAGAGACCCAAGAGATCATGTAGTAGCCTTTGTGCGTGTAATTAGAGCCGAAGAGGTGTTAGATTTTCCTACCCAATTTGCAGGGTTTGGACTAACCCTAGAGGATGATGCTGCCACTTGGTTTGACTCTATAGATCGTAGAGACTTTGAGTCCATGGAGGAAGTGCTTGACGAGCTTATCGAGGAATTCTCGCAAAGGGGAATAGCTCATAATACCGTCTCACAGATCCATAAATTCAAACAGAAAGATGGAGAATCTGTACGAAAGGCAGCCCTAAGACTAAAAAGATATGTTAAGTTCTGTCCTGTTAAAGAACTGCCAACTCAGTCCAGACTTATGCTGATATTCATCCAAGGACTAAGGAATGTGGATCTCCAAAAAGATTTACATACGAAGAGGAGCACGACATTGAATGAATTAACCAAGGAGGCTCTTTACCTTGTGGACAATTGTGCGGTCTACAAAGAGGGGGAGTTCAAGGACCTTGATGATGATTCGTCTTCACAACAAAGTAGAAGCAAGTCTTCTAAGACAACACCGAAAGGAGAAGTAGCTGTAAACCAAGAGCAGCTTGTAGATAAAGTGCTAAAAGATCAACTTGTATGCCAAACCCCAGGCAAAACAGCCCAAGTGGTGTGCTATTGAACAAAAATGGACAAACCATGGGACCGAGGAATGTTATTATAACAAGGGGTATGTGAGAGAGAGACCTTACGCTCCCCAAGCTCCGGTAGCTTCTCGTCAAGTTCCACCGACGCCTAGATATCAAGCAGGCAACCTACTAGGACCTGTAGGTGTAGAAAGACCACAACCGGTGTTGGGACAACAACCACCCCTACCAAGATTACGACCAGTTGGTATAAGATACACACCAACAATAACTGAATCAGAGGATAAGGCTTTGGTGCCTATGCATGCATATTATGAAGATCCCAATGGATATGCGGCAAACCCTGTCTATTTTCCACCAAAAGAACCCTCGACACTAGAACCATGGAGTATGATAGGAAATACAGGACCACCAAGTGCCGCACAGGCAGCAGTAGAAGGAAGATACAGCTTAGATGAACAAACATTGTTGTTCATAGCCAATGGAGGCATGGGCGGACAGAGTCATGCTTACCAACAAAGAGGAGCTCAAGGAGCACCTCAACAACCCAAGGGACCCTGCTACAAGTGTGGTGGAGACCATTGGCTGAGAGACTGTCCTCATGATGAAATCATTAGAGTCAATGAGTATTGCCCAGAATGTGGAATTACTCATTTGATTCCCAATTGCCCTAAAAACCCGAGCAAAGGAGCAAAAACCACCTTGAACATGATAGAAACAGTACCTTCCAGTGGAGGATCGGAAAATGAAACAATCATACCCATCCAGGCGGTAACACGAGCCCAAGCTCAAAGAAGGGCGAACAAACCCATAGTTGAAGAACCAAAAACCGATGCCCAAAGTTCAGAAACAAAAAATCAGAGAAGCACTTGGAAATCTAGAAAGGTGCGTAGGAAAGCAAGGAAAGAACAAGAACAAACAGCTCTGTCCGAGGAGTTGAATCATACAAAGGATAGATTAGAGAGGTTAGAGGATCTAGCTAGCTTAAGCTCACACACCATAGCAACCATAGCACCCAAGGAAATAGTAGAGCCCAAAAGTGCACGATCAGGAGGATCTGTACTGGATGACAAGGTAAATGAGTAGCTGGATGCACTGCTAAAAGGATATGAATCTAGACTTAAAAAGAACCAAACCCAGGAGCAAAGGTGGATGACTTATCCATATGCAAAAATATAAAAACAGAGGTTGGATATGTGTAAAAAGATGATTGAAATAGCTCAATCATTGATGGAAGACCCGCTGGGTAAACCTGCAAATTGGCATGAGGCACCAACTCCAACCCCTATCCAACCAACTTTAGAGAAACATGTAGAAACGAAGGAAAGACTCACTAATGCCTATGAGTCCAGAGGAGAGCCTATCATAGTGCCAAATACCACAGATGGGACAAGTGACGGGTTCGAGCTTAAAATATTGGCAGAAATGGGTAAGGACTGTAACGGTCTAGACGATATGTGGAAGCAAATCCATGAGGCCAACGAGGCTAATAGGATGAGTAACCACCTGAATAGCACGAGAAAAGAAAAGAATGTAACCTTACCTCCTATTGAAGAATTTGAGGCAAGATTGCAAATGAACTTTGAGATACATTCACAAGGGGGAGACCAAGGATCAATTCGTTCGGGGCACAGCCAACCAGACTCGCTCAGAACTTTACCCTCTTACCTAGGAGAGTATGAAGCTAAGTTGAAAATGAGAGCAATCCCATCTCAAAGACTTTCTTCTAACAAAGTGATGGATTTGCAAGGACTGATTGAGTTGTTGTCCACCCCGGTGGCATGCACAATCACATTAGCAGAACTCCTAAGGTTACGACCAAACATGTGGACCACAGTAGGTAAATGCCTAGAAAAATTTGGAGTGAAAGAACCCACCTTGAAGCTACAAGAAGGGATCAGGGAGTTGCACAGGCCTCAACTAAACACTAGGCCGGTACCATTGAACAAGATTGGAGAGTACTGCGAAGGGGAAGATGGAAACACCACACTACCAGTAGAATTCCAAGGAGTAGTTTCCAAAGCTATTCTTGACAGTGAAGCGGGAGTTGCTATCGCCACCAAGGAAATTTGAAAAAAATGGGGAAATCCAGCTTTAAGGGCTACTAGGATGAAATTGCAATTGGCAGATGGGTTCATGGAGAAGCCTCTAGGACTCTTAGAAAAAGTGATTGTCACTTCGTGCGGAATCGAGTATGAGCATACATTTGCAATAGTCGATTTCGACAAAAAGAACAATTATGAGATCATCTTGGGACGACCATTCATGCGACAATTGAAGATGGTCCAAGATTGGGGTTATGACTACATATACCTCAGACATGGCGAGACAACAACTAAAATACACCTGAAAGACCATAGTTACAAAGATGTGAACCAAACACCTGTGGAAGAGTTTGATTCAGTTACAGTAGCAGGATCAGAACTCCGAGCATGGTTAGGGCAACCAAAAGAGCTATGGATGTGCGGATCTTCACATTGTGGAAGATTAAGAAGAGAAGAATTCATCTTAGAAAGAGCGATAGAGGACAAGGAGTATATTCTGGAACCTTTCCTTGAAGATGCCTTGGAACCTCTAGAATGGGAACACATCCTAGCAGCATTGGATGTCTGTACCATTACGGATTGTCCAACAACAAAATTTTGCGATAAGGTTGGCTATGATGTGCTACCCTACTACATGGTAAGCATTATACCAGGAGATGAGACGGTAGATCCACCAGAACAAGAAGAGTTTTATAACTCCTCTGAACATCTGGAAGTAAATGATGATGCAGATAATGAGTGTTCAGACACCTCAAGTGAGCGTGGAAACGAAACCGAAAATATCATGTTTTATGATTTTGCTAATCAACACCCTAGACGCCAGGAACGCTATAGGAGGAAACGAGTAGGAAACAAAGCGAGAGAGAACCTGATGCCCAAGATAAAATGTAAAACTCACTATTTGATGCTTGTAAAAGCAGAGAATTGTGTAAAATGTCAAATATCAGGAAGATTCTCAAAAGATCGAAAAGAAAGAACGCGAGAGGAAATAAAACAGGTACGAAAAGCTAAAACCGAAACAAAATCACAAAAGTCACAAAAATAAAAAAAACAAACAACAAAAGACCAAGAGTGGACCCAACTGGAGCGTAAACAGAAATACCAAGAACTAAAACGGTCTTTGAGAGATATATGGACTACTGAAGAAGATAGTGATGGTAAAGGGGAGTCAGAAAAGGGAAACATGAATGTACCATCACACTATCGGAAATTTACTATCTAGGACAAAAAAATCATTATGACACCACCAGTCAGGGAAAGAACCAACCAAGAATCTTACGATGGGCCTGAAAATGCAAAAAATATAGACCTCGTAGAACCAGGTGAAAAGCCTCAGCCGGTCTATATAGCCAACGATTTAGATCCTGAAGAGGAAGAACAGCTAACACAACTTCTCAACAAGTATAAAGATGTATTTGCTTGGTCCTATAAAGACCTCAAAGGAGTTGATCCATCGATATGCCAACATACAATTCCTTTGAAATCGGATGCAAAACCTAGCAAACAACGTCCTTATACATATAATGACACATTTGCTAAATGAATCAAAGAAGAGATTGATAAACTGATGGAAGATGAATTCATCTATGAGATTGAACATACAGATTCGGTGTCACCCATTGTGGTAGTTCCCAAAAAGAATGGAAAATTGCGAGTGTGTGTAAACCTCAAAAAGGTAAATGCAGCCACCATAAGGGATAATTATCCCTTACCAATCACAGAACATGTACTTGAGCGAGTGGCCGGGAAATGGGCTTATTCCTTTCTGGATGGGTTTTTCAGGATACAACCAACTGGCAATAGCAAGGGAGGATCAACACAAAACAGCGTTTGCCACAGAATGGGGGATTTATGCGTATCGAGTTATGCCATTTGGCTTAACTAATGCCCCAGCCACTTTCCAAAGATTAATGACGCACGCATTCAAGGAATACCTAAGAATATTCTTAGAAATTTACATGGATGATCTTTGTGTACACTCTCTTCTACGAGAGGAGCATATCGACCATTTGCAAAAGGTCTTTGAAAAATGCAAGACGGATCGAATCTGTATTAACCCGGAAAAGTGTGTATTCATGGTTAAGCAAGGCCGCATCTTAGGATACATTGTCTCAATAAATGGCATAACCACAGACCTAGACAAAGTAAAAGTCATTGTAGACCTACCCAGGCCTACTAATGCGAAACAAGTGCAATCCTTCATGGGACACTGCGGATATTATTGAAGATTCATATACATGTATGCGGTTATCGCACAACCTCTGTATCGTTTGCTAGTCAATTTCGATCTGACCGAAGAGTGTGAAACTTCATTCCAAAAGCTGAAGGAAAACCTTATATCAGAACCTGTAATAAAAGCACCAGATTGGGAAAAGATATTCCATGTTCACATTGATGCTTCAGCATATGCCATTGGAAGTATTCTGGCTCCACCTGGAGACGGAACAATGGATTTTCCAGTTTGCTATGCGAGCCGACAGTTAAACAGTGCAAAAAAGAACTACACAACCACCGAGCGAGAAGGGTTAGGAATGATTTATGCTGTAAAGAAATTTTGGCATTATTTGCCCACAAATAAATTTGTGTTCTTCACAGATCATCAAGCTCTTTTGTATCTGGTAAATAAACCTTGCAATACAGGGAGAATCGTACGTTGGTTTATTATATTACTAGAATTTGACTTCACAGTGGTGGTAAAAAAGGGTAAAACCCATCTACGAGCGGATCATCTTTCAAGGATACACAACGGGGAAGCTCCTGAAGGAGTAGATGATGACATACCAGCTGCTTATCTTTTCAACATTTAAATGGTACCCAAATGGTCTCAGGAAATTGTTAGCATTCTTTCATTGGGAAGTGGGTTTGATAATACGGAATACAGATCCAAACAGCAAACAATTCGACAAACAAAAAACTTCCAGTTGATAGCAGGACGGCTGTATCATCTTGGATCGGACCTAATCCTACGATTATGTATAAATACGGAAGAATGCGAGTGCTACCTTGAAGAGGCACATGTCCAGGATTGTGCATTTCATTGTTCAACAGTGAAAACACACCAGAGACTAAAACAGTTAGGGGTTTATTGGCCAACTATGTATATGGACACACATTCTTATGTTACCAATTGTACTATATGTAGTGCCAAAAGACCAATGGATCACGCAACTTTGTTTCAGGTAAACATAGCACCTGCATGGAGTCAATATATCATTGACTTCTTAACCACCAGGATGTTCCCCGAAAACATCACAAGAGCAAGGAAAAAAGCTATAGAGCTAAAAGCTCGTGACTTTCAGTTAATTGGGAACCAACTCTATAAGCGAGGAAAGGACAATCAACTTAGAATCTGTGTAAGTGAAAGAGAATACCTGCTGATTCTAGAACATGCACATAGCGGAATAAGTGGAGGCCATTTTTCGGGCGATAGAACGGAAAAAATTGTCTTAACCGCAGGAATTTGGTGGCCTACATTACACATGGATGCTGAAGAGTTTGTAAAGCGTTGTGACGCATGTCAACGCACCAAGGTGCCAATAAAAAGAGATGAGATGCCATTATGGCCAATGATGGGAGCAAGAGCATTTGCAAAATGGGGCATTGATTTTGTGGGACCTATATCACCCCCTACACATTGCACACATACCCAATATATCATTGTGGCTACGGACTATCTCACAAAATGGGTCGAAGCCAAGGCAACACAAAAAGCTGATGCACACACCACTGCACAATTTTTGTATGAGAATGGTTTTGTACGTTACGTGTTACCAATAGAAATTGTCACTGACCTTGGAACACATTTTCTCAATGAAGTCATTGAATATCTGCTAGAGGAATTCATGGTCATACATAGGAAATCTGCACCATACCATCCATAGGCCAATGGGCAAGCTGAGGCCACAAATAAAACACTATGCACGGTTCTCACTAAAATAGTGTCAGAATCAAGAACAGATTGGGATCAGCAGCTACACTCAACACTATGGGCATACAGGGTACAAAACATCAATCGTAACAACACCATACAACATGGTGTTTGGACTAAATTCTATACTACCCATAGAGTTTTTAATTCCAACTCTACGAGTAGCAAAAAGCTTACAATGGATAGGGCATGAGCTCTCTTCAAGAATAGATGATCTTGAAAAGCTAGATGAACTCCGCTTACGAGCTGTCGCTTCAATCTATGCTAAAAAGAGAAGACAAAAAGAATTTTTTGACAAACATGTGCGCACTAAAGAGTTCAAAACAGGTGATTACGTACTTGTTTATACCTTGAAGCAACATGCCAAGAAACTTAAAAAGCGACGGATGGGACCATTTGTGATTAGTGATCTATCACAAAGTGGAGCTGTCAAGCTTGCTACATTAGCAGGTGAAGAAATGCCAAATTGGATTAGTGGATGTTGATTGAAGAGATATCATCTACCACTCACACAAGAGATGCTCCAACAAATTCATCAAGGAAAACAAAGAATGAAGGAAAAACAGAGAGTATGCGAGGAAGCTCAAGCAGAAGCACAAGAACGCATTGCAAAAAGAAGACTTCTGCGACAACAACAACAAAGTGGACCACCATTCCGAATCAATGTCATTCGACTGACGAAGTTGGATGAAGAAACAGTGGAGCCAATAATTGCGATCAAAGTGGGCAGCAATCAAGTTGAATCGACAACATTGCTTGATTCGGGAGCTCAAGCAAATTTGATCTCTTACAGATTATACCAACAACTCAAAGTCACAGGTCAACTTCATCCTACTCCTCAAGTGATGGAAAGTAGCACATCACACCCGTTGAAAACATTGGGATAGACTATATTGCATGTATAGATACATCAATATATTTACCCCCACAAATTCTATGTGGTGGCGGATGAAAGCACACAACACCCAATGATGTTGGGGCAACCTTGGCAAAAAGAGTACAATGTGCAGATAGATTGGAATGCAAAGTCAGTCAAAATTCAGCATACACATGAACAACAGGTGATAGCCTTTTCTCAGCAATACCAGAATGATCAGCTGCAAGCCATGCAATCACTGGAAGAGAAGCCAAAAGCAAAAATTCCTTCAAAGAACAACCTGATACCCGAGACCAACAATCAGGTAAAATCCAACCATGCTAATTACAGACATATGAAGTCACCGGCCGCAATCCATAGATCTAGGTTACCAAAACAAAGGAAACAAGTATGGATGCGGAAGGATAGAAATGCCATGGCGGACAAACAACAATGCAACAACAGAATTCCAACAAAGCAGATGGTTCAACCACAAACCAAGGGCATAAAAATGATATGGATCCCAAAGAAAATGCTTAGCCATAACCCAACTGTCACTCACATTTGGATACCAAAACAAAAGCAAAAGGAACTCCCTTCAGTACAAGCAACAATGGAAGGCAGACAACTGCATTTGCAAAAGGAAACCGACTTATGTGGATGCCAATCAACAACAAACCAGAGGCAAACAAGGAAGGGCCAAAACATCTAAAAAAAATGGCAGAAACAAAATACCAATGGAAAGCAAAGGCAATACGGCCCATAGCCATTCCGGCCCAACCAATTCTCTCCTTAGAAACAGCTACGGCTCTATCAACAGTTTCAGCAAAGCAATTTCCTTTCGCAAAAAGGAAAATTAAACAGAGAGCAGTAGAGTTATAGCTATTACTTGCAAAGAAAATAGGAAACCTCGACGGCGAATGCCAATAAGCATCTTGCTTATATCCTTCTCTTGCACATCATTGATTTTTCCATGCATTGACAGAGTATGCATAAAGTAGGGCCACATTAATCGGCCAGTCATTAGCACAAATTTTTCAACCTATGCACGTCACATACTCCGAGGCGATACCTTGTCGTCCGGGAGGACTCCGGCTAGGAGGGGGGGAGGCCTTCTCAAATGCGGAACCAATAACAGAAACAACAAAAAAGGGTATGATTTTTGACTATTTTAAGGGTTGTTGTTTGATTACGAACTTTTATGGAGTAACCCAAGTATAGATGCCTTTATACAACATGTATCTATAGGTATATGGGTCCAAACGCCAAATCAAGCCCCTAGGTGTGTGTATATAAGTAGAAATAGCCATTTTTCGGGCAAAATCTTGGTAAAATGGAGAAATCCGGCCATAAAAATTGCATGCGAGTGTATATAATGTTTTGCGGTGATGTTTGTGATTTATTATGATTTTTGGAGATTTTTTGGGTTCGATTTGCTATTCTCCTTTAAATTTTGCTAATTTTCGGCAGAAAAACTTCAAAAATATAAAAAGCAGGTGAAAAACAGTCGTAATGAAAAACAAAAAATATGGGGATGATCAGTGACTATAGGACAACCTATGGTACAGTGGGGATGCAATTATGAGACTGGAGCGGAAAGCGTGTTTTGGCCAGGTTTTGACCGAAATGCCAAATTTATGGTAAACAGAGCAAATGGAGTTCAAATCAAGAAATTTTTGAGCCTAAACCACATCTCGCAAGAAGATAGGAGCACATGTCAAATTTTGTGAAAAGTGGTTCAGGGACCTCCATTTAAAGAAATTTTCACCTCATTTTTAGCTCATTCTCACTATTGACTTTGTGGAGAGAGCTTCTGCCACCTAGAGCGGACCGACCTTTCAGCAGCTTCTATGACGCGCACGACTACCCGACAAGCTCTAGACATGAGAGGTAGGCTCACCACCTTGAGCTTTTTGCGCATGTTTGTCATTATGTAGCGAAAACTAGCGTAGGGGTCACACACAAAGCGGGCGGTAGAGACCTACAAGTAGAGATGGCGGCCTAACGGCTAACCTGAAAGCAACAAGACTTCATCGGAAGCTTACCCTAGCCTAGGAGACCAGTCCTGGATGTCCAAAGGCAGTAGGAAACCATCGGGAAAAACCCTAATTCCCAGAAACCCGCAAGAGGCCACCAAATGGGAAATCGGCGAAACGGTGACCAAATGCTACCAAAATTCATGGGTAGGAGCATCTCGACATGCTCGACAAGTCTATATGACCCGCATGACCAAAAAGTGACCCGAAGCGGCACTAAACTTCAGAAATGGCATCAGACACACAAAGCGTCAAATTGCTCTTGCTGCCAAACCGCAAGTCCGTTTCCCACCAAACTTCACAACCGGCCTTACTAGACCATCAATAACCAAGTTCTATGGTGGTAGACCACTACAAATCATCGAAGGTATGTAAACGCAACCACGGGTGCTTCTAGAGTGACAAATTTCCAAATGAAGCTTCGGTGAAGCCAAAGTCGACAAAAACCATACGGCAAGGATCCCCAAGGGATCGGTAAGCTATGGAGACCAACATCAGGAAATTTCATCGCCAAAAAGCACTCCAAAAGTTAGAAAACGGCTCGGAGGCTCTGAAGTCCACACAGGGAGTTATTCTCTATCCATTTGACTTTTTTGTTGAAATTAGGCTCAAAAGGGACTTATGGGGGCCAAGGGCAAGCACTGGGAGCACCATCCATGAAAAAATCACCAGGAGACATCCTACGTGTAGGATGTCTCAAGGGCACTTCTGGGCACAAACTCCAACATTTTTCATCGTGCACATTTTCTGAATGACATTTACAAGCTATCCACCAAGTCTCATCACATTTGGACCAAAATTGACCTCATATGCATGAAAAAACGCAAAGTTAGGGCATAGAGGCAATAATGGGCCATAGACCTACCAAATCTTGTCCAAATCCCATGAAACTTGCACAACACATTCACCAACACATCAACAACCAATCTGTATGGTCAGAAGGAAAAAATGATGAAATAGACATCCTACGCGTAGGATGTCTATTTGACTTTTTTGACATGCAGAGGATGTTTGATCATTCTAGATCCAATCACCTCATCACCAGGAGCCCATGTATCAATTTTGAAGCCATTCTAATCATTTTTGACCCCCAACACCTTCAAGATACACTTTTAGAGCCCAAAAACACCACACAGGTCCTTACAAGCATCAAATCTTGTCCAAATCCAAATCCAAGAACATGGCCATGTTCCATAGGCCAAGGACTACCCACAAGACAAGTTTCATGTCATTTTGATAAAAAAGACATCCTACGCCTAGGATGTCTCCAGCATAAATTTAGACTTCTGTGCAAAGAGTGACATCATGGGAGCCAATACCATGGTGCAATAAGCCCATATATCAATTTTCAACACATTTGGACATCAATTGCTACCTATGATGGACTTTCTACCCAAATTGTGACCTAAAGCCTGAATCAGCCCAATTAAAAATCCACTTTTTGATATCCAAATTCAAATCCAAGCATATAGCCATGTTCCATGAGCCATACACTACTAGCATATCAAGTATGAACCAATTCTGATGAAAAAGACATCCTACGCGTAGGATGTCTAGATGAAAATTTTTGGCTAGATTTGCACTATGAGCACATGCATAGCTTCACAAGTTCCTTTTAAGCTTTATTTTCAATTTTCAAGTCATTTGGATAAGTAAAACTCAGTTTCGCAGCTAATATGGAAAAAACGCTAACTTCGGACTACTGAGTGCAATAGGATCTATGGCAGCCTCGAAGTCACCGGCAAAGAAGAAGAGAATGACCATCAAGGATTACCTGGAAAGGAACCCTTCGTTATTCCAGAAGGAACACTAAAGCCCACCAGCACATGGATACAAGAAGATCTGTTAGAGTTCAACGACCTAAAGATCTACCAAGGAGTGTTCAAGGACACTGAAGGCAATGTTATAGAGCTACCAATGCTGCCGCGAGAACTCAATGAGTTCGTACGAAGCAAGATGGCCGGATACTTGGAGAAGATTGATCTCCACAACTACTTTGAAGCAATACCGGCAGGGGTGGACATCAAGAGAGTCTGGGAGTTTGTGACAAACATCAAAGAGGATGGAGTGGCCAAAGTAACAGATCTACAAGGCAGGCCAAGAACAGAGATAATAATCACTGAGCGGGTTGTCGCAGATGCACTAGACCTCTCCAACGAGGGGGATAGTGTAACAAAAAGAAGGGATGAGGTCAAGGTGTACCATGAGAAGAAGGGGAATTACACCTTTGAAGATATTTCCAACCCAAGAGTGGCAATCATGAGCCAGTTATACAACCAGTACTTCCACATGTGCACGAAGAGGCCACAAAAGTACAGAATGCCGCCAGGTGCAATTGCCACGACATTCACTTGGGCAATGACGAAATGCACCCCAAAGATAATCAACTATGCGGCATATATACATGACAACCTAGTAAAGATGGGTAACAAGAAGCCTTTATATAGTGCCAGGAGAACTAATCACCAAGGTGATTTATGGGACACTACACGCAAAAGGAAGGTAGCTTGACCCCCCATCTCAGAATGATTGGCTGAGGCTAAAAGAAGACAAGGAAGATGAGCCGCAAAGAGCACCAAGGGTGGCTACAAGATTGAAAAGACGGCTAGAGCCAATTCAAGAGGAGCAGGCCGAGCAGAAGAAAGGGAAGAAGGAATTTGCTCAAGTGCCAGCCAAAGAAACAAGGTCACAGAAAGTGGCAAGACTAGAGAGGCTAATGGAGAGCTTCCGAGCAGAGAGAGACCTCAAGAGTGATTTAAGTGAACTCTGGAAGCCTTCTCTAGAGCCTATGTCAGGATTGTCCAGAAGAGTGCAAAGGGACCGATTTAAAGACTATATCAAGAATTTTGAGATTCTTGATGCTGCATCAGAGAACATTCCACATGTCCCTTTCACATAGGAGGAAGTACAACAAATAAGGCAGAAACTGCTAGATGAGCAAGAGAGCCAAGAAAGAGAAAGAAAAACTAAAGCAGACAGGGATTTAAAGGGCAAGCCAACATCTCTACCGGCCAGCCCTAAACTGAGCCCACAGCCATCACCACCGCCCTCACCACCTCCTAGCAGCCCTCCACCAGAAGATAAGGAGCCTGAAGACAAAGCAGAAGAACGACAAACAGAAGAGCAAGAGCAAAGACAAGAGCCGGAGCCAAAAGAAGAGGCTAATCCTCAAAGTGAGCAAAAAGAATTAGAAGATTATTATTATGCATTTTTGGACCTGCTAGCTGCAGGATATACGAAGGAAGAAGCCGCCACAGCCGCATTCGACTTGGCGAGGACAGGGCCTAAAGAACTGATGCCAGGCATCAGGCTAGTTGAATTAAAGAAAATTGCCACAGATACAGTGGACCTGCACCCTCCCTCCAACGACTAGGACGTGGTGATGACAAAGCTAACCGGATTGAGAGTGCAATCCATGGCTTCAGAAAAGGAGATGACAGCTCTCAAGGCCACTGAAGTAAAGATTAAAATGGAAGTAGACGCTTTGCAAGGACAAAGCTAGAGGCAAAAGGAGAGAGAAGCTGAGCTACAGGCTAGCCTAGCAAGGGCACTACAAAGCTGCCAGGCAATGGAGGAAGCCAATCAAGCAGCCGCAAAAAGAATGCAAGCAGTTGAAGAAGAGTGTCAGCAGCTCAGCAAATCATTGCTAGATGCCAAGAAGGAAAGAGATAACTTGAGCTGGTAGAAGAATCTAAAGAAGTAGAAGTCATGAGAAACGCCAAGGAAAGAGTAGAGATAGATCAAGAAGCAAGCCAGGATGAGGTCCTTGAGCTCAAGGAACAACTCAAAGTAAAAGATCAGACCATCCAGAGGCTGCGCGTATCACCTGCCAGAGTCAGAGCTACTAGCTCGGCTCAAGTCACGACTAAGAGTCAACTCTATGAAGAACAAATGCAAGAACTTCAGAAAGAGCTGACTCTAGAGAAAAAGCAGAGATTGATGATGGCAGAAGGATCTATAGTCATGCAAACGAGAATGGAAGAAGGCCAAAAAGCCCTGCAAGAGGAAGTAGAAAGCATGAAGAGAAAGCTCGAGGAGGTGGAAAGAATAAACGCCGAGCTTAATGACCTCCTCGTGAACATGGACGAAGAAGCGAAAACGGAAAAGCAAAAACTCCCCAGGAAAATTGAGGAGTTGAAAGGACAACAAAAAGGAGATCCAGAGAGCACAGGGCCAGCAGCCAATGAGGGCATTGACTTAGAAAATGTGGCAGATCCGATGGACACGCCTATGCAAGAGGAAATCCTAGAAGGATCCTCTCAAGAGCCATAGGATCTAACACAGGAAGAGGAAGAAAAATTGTGTAAAGCAATAGAGCTGGAGCTCAAAGAAACCACAAAGGAAGCCTTGGAGTGGGAGCAGAGGGTCTTCAAGTCTATGACCATTCAAAAGATCGACGCCAGCAACCTCAGGCGCGAGTGGCTTCAACCCTCTCTCCCATATCCATTGCTAAAATATGAGGCAGCTACCATAAACAAGCGGACTAGAGAAGAGCCAGACGTACCCCTTTACAATGCAGATACCTCAAAACCAGATGGGGTCAAGCTCATTGTTGATTCTCAGCCAAAGTGGAGGGAGGCCTGGTTTACAAAGTACCCACAATACCTAATCCACTTGGTAGAGGCACCGAAAAATATCAGAGACAACCTCAGCTTTTGTCCTCTACCAAGGATTAGGACGTGGAAAGCGCAGGAAATATTGAAAAGGAGCCAACCCACTTGGCTGAACTACCCTAACCTGCCGGGCTTGAAGTCAGGTGAGAGAATAAGTGTCCAATACATGGTGAAAACCCTAAGGGGCACCATCAAGTTGTTCATTGGCTCACCTAACCTTACATGCATTATGATGAGGAAAATCTGCAGAACAATCTTAGCAGTGTTCGAGACTTTCAAGCCAGGCCAGGTGACCGACATCATCTTTTTCTTCCAAGATACATACAGATGCGCTTATGATCTGTCTGGTCAGCCTTTCAAGGAGGTGATACATGCGCTGTATCAAAGGATAATGTTTCTACCATCCTATCACCTCCAGGATTTTGAAGAAGCGTTCTACAGAGGCTTCTTCACCATCAACACTGACATTTTTGGCCCGACAATGATGAACCTGCATGCAAGATACAAATCACTGCTAAAGATGCGAGAAACTATACGATAAAGAAGTAGATCAACGGCCCTGTCGGGGATGACATGAGCAAGGAGGGGGGGAGTGTTAGAAGCTGGACACACCCCACGACATCTAACTATTCGGAAGATTATTCTTTTTGTAATTATTCATTCATTGAGAAAAAACTGATTTTTCACCTTGTAAATATTGGGACTTACAGAAGTTTCCGAGATTGTATCCCAGTTTTGATAGTTAGATTGAGTAGATAGTTGACTTTGGAACTTTAGGGTTTGAGAAATTGTAAGGTATATATACCACTTTTTGACCTTAATGAAAAAACCTTTTGTCATTTTTAAAACAATTTTTGAAGTCTGTGAGTGAGCGTACTGTGTACGAGAGAGAGAGTGTGAGCTTCATCTTGACGCTACGTGTGCTCCGGTGGTCGGAATCGAGTGCGGAGAAGTGCAGCGTGTTTACCCCGACAAGAGCTATGCACCGATACCTACATTGCGCGCGTACGGTCCGGTTTTGCGAGCTCCTTCTACGAGCTTCATTTGGTGTTTGGGTGAGCATACGTTGTTGGATTTTTCATTGCAGCATATCCACGCATTCACATTGAGTAGAACTACACATTAGGCACTTTAGATTTCCGAAACGAAGACCTACAGATTTTGGCCAGACATCCTACGTGTTTTTGCACTAGGTGTTTTGGGTTGGGATTTTGGTTCTTAGACCTTAGGGAGAGCGACCTATTGGTATTAGTAGGGTCTCCTTCAAGTTCTATGGCGTTTCAAGATTGTTTGATGGGTGTTCGGCTCTAGAAAGCGTTGTAGGAAGTTTCCTCTTATGCACTCTAGAAGGCTATGACTTAGACAATTGGTAGAGACCTCTGTAGGAATTAGTTAGGAGTCGGTCGAGTGTAGGTTGACACCTTATGCTTTCTTCCACGCGCCTGCGGGTCGAGATTCGTCCTTAGCTGACATTACATGTTAGGTGAGTTCTCGCTATGTTGACGTCCGTCGCGGCGTATCCGTCCAACAGCCTTCTATTGAGCACATGCGTGTTTTTGGCTATTTGGCATATGCTTTGATGCCACAAGTGCAGTGCAAAAAATTGGATGATAAGGCTGTCAAATGTATTTTTGTTGGTTATAGTGCTGAAAGCAAAGGTTACAGGTTGTATCATCCGCAAACAAAACGTATTCTGGTTTCTCGGGATGTAGTGTTTGTGGAAGATTCTGTTCAGCCCTTGCTGTCATGTACTAGAGACAGTAATGTAAGCTCACAGGACATTTATGACACTTTGTTGCCTCTTTTCAGTGGTGGAAATACGAATGTAAGTTCTAATGAGGCAAATGTATAGCCTATGGGGATTTCTGAAAATGTTTTAGATCAGCCTATTACTGATGCAGATGTACATGATGTACTTGATGAGGAAAGCGCTGAAAATGAGCAGGCTAGAGGTATGCCAAAATGGCTGGTGCACACTTTGCGTGACAGTAAATTGGATGCACCTTTGTCTAGTCGTACTCGTTCAAGATCGCGCCATGCATCTTATGCATCAGATTGTTATGCTTTGGCTGTGTCTAGCTTACATGATGTTGAGAAGCCTCTGTCTTTTGATGAAGCACAGAATTCAGAAAATTGGATGGCTGCCATGCAATCAGAATATGATGCACTCATAGAAAATGACACATGGACTTTATGTGATTTGCCTCCTAGAAAAAAGGCCACTGGTACGAAGTGGGTTTACAAGTTGAAACGCAAGCCGGATGGTGAGATTGATCGCCATAAGGCTCGACTTGTTGCAAAATGTTATGCACAGCAAAAGGGCATAGATTATGAAGAGACTTTTTCTCCCACTTGTCGTATGACTATTGTATGTTTTCTATGTGCATTGGCAACTCATTTTGGTTGGGATGTACATCAATCAGACATTGTTACTGCTTTCTTGAATGGTGACATATTTGAGGAAGTTTATGTAACGTAGCCTCGCGGTTTTGTTATAAAAGGACAAGAGGACAAAGTGTGCAGATGTAAGAAGGCTTTGTATGGGTTGAAGCAATCTCCTCGTGCTTGGTATGAGAAAGCTGACACTCATTTGGTTAAACGAGGCTTTTGTAACAGTCCAACAGCAAGCACATTGTATGTAAAGCGTGAGGGTGATGTACTTCTCATTTAGGTTCTTTATGTTGATGATTTGCTGATCACTAGACCAAATGAGAGACACATTGCTGAATTTAAGCCTTATTTGAATGCTACTTTCAAGATGAAAGATTTGGGGCTGTTGCATCATTACTTGGGTATACAGTTTAAGCAGTGTGATGGTGGTATTGCCTTGTGTCAGAAAAGTTACATAGAGACATTGCTATGTAAGTTTGGACTTGAGGATTGCAAACCTATTGCCACTCCCTAGAAACAGGTTTGAAGTTGAGTCTACATGATGCTGGCGATCGTACTAATGTCACTCTTTACCAAACTGCTGTTGGCTGCCTCATTTATGTATGCAATATGAGGCCGGATATTCAGTTTGTAGTCTCATAGGTCAGCAAATTTATGCATAGCCCAGGGTCTAGGCTGTCAAGAGGATTTTTGGCTACCTTAGTGGCACTTTACATCTTGGCTTGTTTTATCCCAAGGAGGGATCATTGCCACCAGACTTACATGCTTTTTTGGAATCAGATTGGGCTGGTTGTTTTGACATGTGAGTGTCCACAAGTGGTTTTTGTTTCATGCTTGGCAGTTCATGTATATCATGGTTGAGCAAGAAGCAACCTACTGTGGCCACTCCGAGTTGTGAGGTTGAGTACAGGGCAGTCTTCACAGCTACGATTGAGTGTGTATGGCTCAGACGCCTTAGGGCTGATTTGGGTGTTGGACAGGACACTGCCAACACTATCTACACTAACAGTCAGAGCGCATTGGCAGTTGTGAGGAACCCAGTTTTTCATGCTCGCACAAAGCACATTGAGGTGCATTACCACTATGTCAAGGAGAGGCTCTTAGCAGGACAGATCAGCTTGGCTTATGTGCCAACATAGGACAACCTTGCAGATCTTTTCACAAAGGCATTGTCTCATGAGAAGCTTGAAGCTTTCCGCAAAGCTTTGGGCTTACTCCCCTTTGTGGATTAATCATGTCCTCAGGGCATGGAACTTCCCTTTACTCATGTGCCACCTCTCGTTCACCGCATCACTCCAGGGGGGATTTGTTACCATATACATGTGGTAGTGATGTGTGTGAACACACTAGGACCGCCGGGGCATTTTTTCCCTCTTTAGGAGGTTTCTTCCCCCGTGCATTGTATATACGCCCATCACTCTAGGGCTATCCATCTTTCCATTGTACACTAAGTAATAGACTCTCTATTGTTTGCCTTGAGCTTCCTTCGTCTTCTCCGAGCTGTGTGTGTTTCTTTGCAACCCTAATTCCAACAAGGAGAACAATAGCAGCTACTCTTTGTCTCTATGGAGCCATAACTAGGTGCAAGGTGGGCATACATAGCAACGTGCTTGCACCTTCTTAATGCGTTGACATGCAAGCAACTCTCTCTCCATGCCTCCTCTCCCTCTCTCTCTTCTAGAGGGGGTTTTCAATGGAAACATTTTTCATATTATACGTGCACCACAATTTAATATGACGCAAACAAGGATATAGCTTTGCATCTGCAAAGATTGGAGTGACGACCCAAATCGAGTGAGGAGCTACGCAGGATGCAATTTGCTCCATGAAAAATTATGGTTCTGTTTATCAATGGTTTCAGAAATTGTAGAACTCATACCCTTTGGAAACACAACCAAATCACTAGCACTGTGCTCAACTGAGCGTTGCTTATAGACTCACCTAACACATCTATCCTATCAAATAAGTCCAAGGAAACTTGCTCGGAAGGAAGGAAAAATCAGAGGTTGTGCTTGCCAGGTGAGGACTCGCCAAGGGGCTTGTCGAGACAATATACTGCGAGTCATGAAGGGGGTTGCCGAGCTGGTAGAGAGGGTGACCTCATAGCGCTGCAAGAGGGCATCTCCAAGAAAGGGGGGGCACCAATGTCAAGAAGGTAAGGAGGTGAAGCTCCTTGATTTCTCAAGGCCCATCACATGACAGGAGAACATAGCCTGCAACGTGGGTTCAATACTATGAAAGTAGTAGCCGATCCATGCAAGCAAGGCTAATAAAAACCGCCATTAGCCGGAAAGAGAAGGAGCTAGCAAGGGAGAGAAATGAGGTGCTCCAAAGGAGGATATGAGAGCTCAAGGACATGCCCATTCTCAAGCCAATGGAAGGGGAATGTACATGGAACTGCAGCAGGTGCTCGATGGAACCTTGCTTTCAATGCAAGAAATGCCTGGCGTATAGATGGATAGATCAGCTTGAGAAGCAGAAGGAGCCGCCAATTGCAGAGAAGAGGAGTTCAAAGCATTCATGTCAAAGAGGGCAGCACGATGACAGGCCCGAAATTTCTAACCCTTCCTTTGATGCTAGCCTCGCACTCCAATCTCGGAAAGGCGGTACTCGGGAGGATTAATCTCCACTACAATTCCTAGTTTCTCTACGACAAGGCTCTCGCTTGCCATAACTAAGGTTACAATACAGCAGGGTGAGGAGGATGCACACTTTGGGATAGACAGAGGCGACTGCTCCTCAAAATGGGCTCTCTGCTTTGTGTAGTTTCCCGATGAGTAGATATAATGGGTGCTTTTACTGGCATATATAGCTGCGATTGTCTGCCATGGAGAGTGCTTCTGTCCCCTCTCTCTCTCTCCACCTCCCACAGCGGCCAGATGTAGCATGGGTTCCAATGCTATTGCCAAAATCAAAATCTTACTAATAGATCAAGATATCAAAAAAAAAAAATTGATTGCGTTTTCCCCCCTCTTGGGCAGGCCAAAAACTTCATCATCTCAAAAGATGGTCTTTTTAATAATCAAATTTCACACTAAATTTTTCAATTTAATTTATTTCCAAAATAACTTTCCATTTTTCATTAGCAAAAAGGGAAACCATCACTAAGGCCTCTCCCCTTTGGGGCAAGCCAAAAAGGCTAGTTAAGACTCATGAGGAAATCCCGGAGCGTGGATATGCCCACATCCACTTAGCAGTGCCCACAATATGAATGATGCTACCTTCTGTTATAGCCTATAGGCTTATTATTACAACAAAATCCTTTATTAAAAGCTTTCCATGTTTCCCAATAATGCTCTCTATAAACATCTCCATTAACCAATAAGATATTCCATGTTACCAATAACACTCTCTCTATGAACGTGCCCATAAGATATTTCTTTAATGAAGGAGGCTAGCCTCAAGGCGATAAGACTAGAGCAGGTGCATGCACAGTATGGGCGCCAGGACCTGTCGCTTTCAATCTTGTCGTCTTCGTGCCTCTCTCGACTCTTCTTTGCCTGGTTTTCTACTTTCCCTTTCTGCGCCTCCCCCCCCCCCCCCCCCCCCCCTTCTTTTGGGGAGGGTTGAGCCATGGCACTGCATGAAGATTTTAAGAATGGACTTGTCTCAGCCTTGCCCGGTCCTAAGCCTGTCCTAAGCCTAACCCTGTCAGTGGTTCTTGTAATGGAAATGGCCTATAAACTTTGAGAATAGCGGAATTAAGAGAATTAGAGTGAGCATTTTTGTGAGACAATTTGGAGAACATAGAGAGTGAACTTAATTAGCGGTAGCAACATAACCATAATAATTAACTTGGCATGAACAATACTTTTGTAAGAGAGAGTATTAGAGAACATGACAACAATTGAGGACCGGATTTACTTGGAGTCAAAGTCCCCCCGGGTGAAAGCATGAATAGGTGGAAAGCTATATATGTGATATAATTAAATAGTATAGCATGACATTGGTGGTGTGGTCACTAGTGCCATATTTCAGACGTCCAAATTTATATTCTAAAAAATGTTATACTGAAAAATTCAGCCTTCACACACCCACTTTGTTTCATTAGTAGTTGGCAGTTTCAAACACCGTGCCCCCCCCCCCCCCCCTGACCCCCCCTCTCTCTCTCTCTCTCTCTCTCTCTCTCTCTCTCTCTCTCTCTCTCTCTCTCTCTCTCGCGCGTGCTCAAGGTCTATTGTGCTTAGAGCTTCTAGTGTGCAAGATTAGCTGCTTCAAGGACGATTGCAGTAACCGCCCTCTTCTCTTCGAGGTATGTCTCTCCCATTGAACATGTACACTCTCTACTGCTTGAGCACGCGCGCCCCACCTAGGATCATTTAGCTACATTAAGATGCATTTGGAGCTGCATGAGTGCCACACCTTGCTCATTTGCAACAAGAGGCGAGCAAAACCTAATGCTGCTACTGGCTGCATGAGAGGACATAGACTCCCGAGGTAATTTGCTAGTCCACAAGCTGCATGCAATCTTGGGTAAAATCCCATAGCACATCACCTTGAATGCCCTGCTTACAAGAGCAGGCCCATGAAGTTCTTGTTTCTTTTTAGCAAGGATGATAAGCGAGGGCACACCACGTCTCATGAGTTCATTGGATGATGTGCAGGTATATCACTTGAGACTACATCATGGCACCTTCCTCAAAGCATCCGATTCAAGCAAGCAGCAGTCTAGTTAGGAACATCGCACCACCTTTGCATACAAAGTTTTGTCGTCTTGTCGAGGAATTTCATATGGAGTGTGTATTGCCATTGGAGGGAGTTGATCCACGTAGCTTGACAGGAAACAATGACATCTCTGAGGAGGACTGGGAAGCTGTCTTTATATGCCCAAAGCCTGTTCCGAGTAGCCAGAAGAAAGTGAAGGCATACCATGCTCGGTCGGAGTTCTTACAAAAGCTTGTGTGGAGACACTGGGATGTCTACCAGGAGGGTCCCTTCATGTATGAAGTAGGGACTCAATTTGCAAAGGCCTTTGCATTGGAAAAATGCATTGAATCTGGCAAACATCAAATTTCTTGGGCTATCTTTGTAGAGAGGGCAATGAGAGCCTTAGAAGAAAGACACAACTTGAAAAACAAGATCAAGAGGTGGGAAGAGCAGATGAGTGGTAGAGGGAGAGGTTCCAAAACCACTGCTACCTCTACCAGATCATCATTGAAAATAGAAGGTATGCCTGTACCATTGTCAAGCGTGCCTATAGGAGGATACTTGGTACAATTGGCAGAGGAGGATAGCAGGGCACTTGCAGAAATGAAGAATATTGCAGAGGGCAGATTGCAAGACTATAAGTCAAGATTTGAGGGTGCAAAGAAGCAGGTAGAGGATCAAGTCAGAGAATTGCATAGGGCTGAGGGTGCTCAAAGCTCAAACATTTTGGCCATAAAGTTGCAAACGGAGATTGATTGCGTGCAAGACCCTGTAGCTCGACAACGCCTGATTGATTTGATTGGATAGTTCTCGAGTACTAATAGAGAGAACGTTGCTGAATTAGAAGCCAATGTGGCTAAAGAAAAGGTGCATACCCTCCTACATGTGCTTCACTTTGTTTTGGAGTATGTGGTTCACTTCCATGTGGTTATGTGGTTAGAGTGTTATAAATTGTATGGTTATGTACTGTATGAGGATATTCTATTTCTGCTATGTGCTATATAGCACAAAATATGTGCTATATGGTCACAACATAGCCATAATCTTCATGGAGTGGGTGGTTATATGCTATGTGCTATGTGCTATAAGGTCACAACATAGCCATCATCTTCATGGAGTGGGTGGTTATATGCTATGTGTGGTTATGTGCTATGTGCTTTATAGTTCAATCTAGGTGTAACATGTTCACAATAGTACCCTCATCTATTTGGAATATGTGTGATTCTATGCTATGTGCTCTATGTGATTATGTGCTATGTGATACATAGCACAATGGACATGTGTAATATATGCTATATAGCATACATGTATGCTATATGCTCACATTATAGCCTTGAAGTGTGTGTTAAATATTGATATGTGCTACATAGCACAATCTTTTTATGTGCTATGTGCTAAATAGCATATTTTGTGTGTTATATGTTCACAATATAGCCCTAGAGTGTGTGGAATAGTGAATTTTTCTATATAGCACAATCTCTATTTTTGCTATGTGCTACATAGCACATCTCTAATTGTGATATGTGCTACATAGCACAATATTTGTGCTATATGCTATGTGCTATGTCTCATATAGCCCACTGCATATCATATACCCAACAAGCTTGTGCTATATAGCATATAGAGAAAATGTTTGGGCTATATCTGGTATTTTAAAAAGTCTCTCTGCTATGATCTACATTTCATACTCTATGTAGCACTTATAGCACATTATACTTGGACTGTGCTATGTGCTATATAGCACAGTGCATATCATATACCACATCAACCTTATGTTTATAGCATATAGAGTAAGTGCTTGTCTTATATGTGGTATTGCAAATAAGGGATAAGATTCACGCTGCATATTCTTTTCAGCAATCTGCTTTTGTTGGGTTATTGAGACTTAAATTAGATGTGTTGTCTTCTTTGTTTCACAGGCACTACTTGCAGAAGTAGAGACCAACATAGCACAAGAATCAGAGCACTTTAAATTTTTTGTTACCATGGAGAGGACTTCACATAACGTGGGAGCTAGTTTGATGAAGCCTTTTCCTCCTGTGGATTTTAAGCAGAGCATTAGCGAGGTGGCACTTAATGGGTTCTATCATTGTGTAGGATGTGGATTCCCGTTCGATGCCAGAAGCTTGGATGTATTCTCCCAGACCTGTATACAAGAATCATTGAGGACAAAAACAGAGAGAGTCTCTATGCAGGCCACTGGTAGGTACCAAAATCAGTATTTATGTGTGTATTTTAGGATACTCCAAGTGAGACTTTGTAAATAGCTTGCTTTGTAGAACAATCATCGCATGCTTGCTCGAACAAGACGATGCATTCCACAAGAAAGAATGGCCTGATTACCCCAGGGATGCAGCCTGGCCTTGAAGCGGAGTCTACCCGAGGGATGCAGCCAGTCCTTGAAGCGGAGTCTGTCGTAGGGGATGCAGTACGTGGAGTAGTTGAAGACATCTTGATGGCAAAGTCTTCTACAGTCAAATCACCTAGGCAACAACTAACTCCAAGAAGGCTGTTGCGTTCTCCGTTGAGTGCCAAAGCATCACCAAGTGTGGACACTAGAGATGAAGCATCAGATGAGGCAGTTGCAGATGCGGTGAAAGAAACACCCCCTCCAGTGGGGAAGCAGCCAACACCAAAGAGCAAGAAATCGACTCCCAAGAAATTAGGTGGAAGTCCCACAATGGATATACCTCTTGATTCATTTAGGAAGAGAAAGAAACCAAATGCAAAGAGCTGAGTGTGTTTTTGTTGTAACTTCATGCAATTAGAGGATGTCTTTAGAAGGCATGTGCAATCCATTGCACCCCTATTGTATCCATGCTCATTGATGAATTAAGTGTTGGAATTTGTTAGTGACATGTCTCTTAATTCTTTGCATCGAGTAGTTGCAAACTATTTGATTTATTTTCTGTACATGTTTAGTAATATGTTTCTACTTTCTCTTGTCGTAGATAATCAAGAAGCTGAAAAAAGAGGAACTTGCATGAGACGCACTCGCTCTTCAGGGTTTCTAGATGATGGGTCTGTAGGTTCACTGGCTCAGTCTTATCCTGTGAAGAATCCAAGAAGGGGTGCTACAGCTTCCAGGGGTGTTACACGCAAAAAAAAAGTGTCTTTTGATACAGTTGAGGGGTCTGTAGGTTCACTGGCTCAGTCTTATCTTGTGAAGAATCCAAGAGAGGGTGCTACAGCTTCCAAGGGGGTTATAGGAAAAAAAAAGAGTCTTTTGACACAGTTGATCCCTGCACACCTATGAGTACTGCTGAATTTGTTCCAAGTGTGCCTAATGCAGTTGATGTGCAGGTTGTGCATGATGATGTGCATACAGATGTTGACCGTGCCAAAATTGAAAAGGGTACATTACCCACCCCCACCACAGTTGAATCTGGCATAGATGCCATTGATGATGCTATGGTAGTTGATGCCTGCACAGATGCCATTGCTGATGCTACGCTAGTTGATGCCTGCACAAATGACATTGTGGATGCTATGGAAGTTGATGCTCGCACATATTCTGCTACCGATGGCAATGTTAATGATGGTGGAACAGAAAGTATTGTTCATGCTATCATAGATGGCCTTCTTGATGCAATTGTGTCTATGGGTACAGATGCCACTGTTGAATCTGGCACAGATGCCATTGATGATGCTACCACAGTTGATGCCTGCACAAATGCCATTGTTGATGCTACGGTAGTTGATGCCTGCAGAAATGAAATTGTGGATGCTATGGAAGTTGATGCTAGCACAGATGCTGTTGCTGATGGCAATGTTAATGATGGTGGAACAAAAAGTATTGTTCATGCTATCATAGATGCCCTTCTTGATGCAGTTGTGGCTATGGGTACAGATGCCACTGTTGAATCTGGCACAGATGCCATTGATGATGCTACCACAATTGATGCCTGCATAGATGCCATTGCTGATGCTATGGTAGTTGATGCCTGCAAAAATGACATTGTGGATGCTATGGAAATTGATACTAGCACAAATGCTGCTGCTGATGGCAATGTTAATGATGGTGGAACAAAAAGTATTGTTCATGCTGTCATGGATGCCCTTCTTGATGTAGTTGTGCCTATGGGTACAGATGCCACTGTTGAGGATAACAGAGGCATGGGTGAGGAGGTCCTCATTGAGAGAGAAGTTGGAACACGTGAGGCAGTGGGTGCAAGTGATGTCACAGCCCAATCCGAGGTGGTCTGTCCAAGTGATGTAGAGGAGACAAAGGGTATAGATGCCGTTGTTGAAGATATGGGAGGCTTGGGTGAGGAGGACCTCACTAAGAGAGTACCTGGAATAGGCTCAGTAGTGGTGAGGGCGAGATTTTGAAATGGGGCCTCTAAACCCAAACCAATGGGCCTACCCTCACAAAATGTTCGTAAAGAGGTACGCACACTACTTGGGGCACCACCTTCTTTTGGGAGTGGAGAAGGAAACCAATCAAAAATAACACTTGCACTCACCCACTCAAGCAACACACTTTGAAAACCTTCTTACTCTATATACACTTTGGACACTTGAACACCATCAATGATTATGCAACCCAATGTCGTGCATCAAAATGAAATATGCAATTTGTGGAATAGCATTCACCTTCTCCCTATAAGAATACCCATAATACATCCAAACTCTTCCTCTCTCAAGCACTCATCAAAAAATCATGCGCACAAGACTTGCCTCTCAAACACACAAGAGAATCACTTACATCAAACTAACACACTTTGCATAGAGAGCTCATCTTCATCTATGCAATGCCGTGACACAAATAAAATCACCATGAGAGGTAGCCACATGCATATGTAATGAAGCAAAAGAGAGTTGGAGTGAGAAATTTCTTTAGACCAATTGAATAAGTGTGGAGAAACAAACCAATGGTAAATTGAGAATAGAACACTTACTTGATTTCTCACACACCTTTTAAGGGGAGGACAGACGCTGGCTAACCATCACGAATTGCGACACTTGAAAGTTTTGAAGATGATTTCATGATCATTAACATAACCATTAGAGAGAGATCATGATGTATTTACAAGTTATTGAGGTGCTACAAATGATTTATTGGGTTGATGGAGTAAGAGATTGTAGAATGGAAAGAGTGGAGAATAGAGTTGCACTTCCTCTAAAGAGGAGGGTTAGGAGAGAGGATGTGAAAGAGGGAGATTTGGGGTTTTCTCTACTATTGATCAAGAAACAACATGAAGTTGAAAAAATAGGTGTGTGTCCTTGAGTCTCTCCAAGGGGGGCTATTTATAGTTGTGTAGGAGTGGGATTATGCTACACTTAATTAGAGTAAGTGATTAGACCTAATTAAGTGTCCTTTGACCACTCATTGAATATTAGACATAAAAGGGACTATTTATTCACCAAAAATATCATTTTAGACCGTGAAGGCTCCATAGGGGTGCATAATGTAGGTGGGCCCCACCATGAGGCCCTACGGGTGGCTCTTGTGGGGTATCTCAACTTGTCTGTCTTGGCATTTAGAAAGCATCTTTAGGTTGGTCCCATCACATGGAAGTGACCTTGAACACTCATTGCTCTTCTAGAAGATAAGTAGGGGAAAAATAAGATCTCACCCTCTTGATTTACTTGATTTACAGTTCCCTTTTGCTGCGAATTTGACAGATTTACACTATTTTGACCATAACTTTTTACCTGTAGCTCGGAATGACATGCTTCAAAAGGTAAAATTGACCTTCTCAACATGTTTGATATGAATTTGGACTATTCTTCACTCCCATGCACTAAGGAATTCGGTTTGGAAGGTCCACACTAGGCTAGGGAACCTTTTGCTTCCAAGTATTCTTGTATGGGCCCTTTGCTTGTATGCATCCAAGGGGAATCATGCTTTTTCAAAAGGCTATGATGCTGAAACAAATAGAGGAGGGACCAATATTATTTGCTTGTGAAAAGAATATACAATTGGAGTCTTTTTGAAAGGAGAGAAACTATATGTATATTCTTAAGAGATATTGGGCCACCTATGTAGGGGGCATAGAAGACTTGTAGAGAGGGACCATAATCTTTGGTAAAGACAAGTGGAGAGTTGATTTCCATGGAAATTTATCTATATGGGGTGGAAGATGGATATATTATTTTTCTACTACTAATTCACAAGAGGTAAGAAAGTTTGGGGGTATATAGTTGGTTATTGTATGCTTATTCTATTTACAAAGCAAAAAAGAAAAGGGTGGTAATATAAATATATGACTAAGGTGACATTTTTGGGAAGAGTATAATGTATGTGTCGCCACAAAGGTTAAACGAAGAGGGGGAATTTACTCTAGATAACTTAATAGCGTAGAAAAATATATACACATATGAGGAAGAGGACGTTGAGTAGGCTGACAAATGTTGCAAAAAGATGGTTACCATTTTATGCCACTCATATTAGCCCTCCCCCAAGCCTAGAGATATTCATATCTTTAGGAGGACGGTGTTGCTTCTTTTTCTTCTTTTTTTTCTCTTTTTTTTGTCATTTTTCCTTTTTCACTTTTTTTTTTTCAATAGGAGGAGTGTCATGCACTCTTTTACTCCATTAGACCTGCTTTTCATTACCTCAATCCCATAAATCGGAGATGGGAGGGTTGCCTTGGGTATGTTCAGATTCCAAGGCTGGTTCTTCTTTGCACATCAAAGCTTTAAAAATAGGTGGAGCATTTGCCAAGCCGAAGGGAGCCATGTCAATTTGGAGCTTAGACGATGTAGGTAGATGACTGCCTATCAACGGATTGATACGTTGAAAGTAGGGCTTTAATCTCCATCCATTGACTCTGGTCTTGTGGAGTTTTCCTGATAAATCTGCTAATCTGTAACTACCATTCCCAAACTTTGTTTTTATCATGAAAGGTCCCTCCCATCTTTGCAAAAACTTTTTGTCAAGTCGAGTATCAAGTCGGTTATCATAGCGAAGAACCAACATACCTTCCTTCAATCCTTTCCCCTTGAGCTTCTTGTTGATTTTATCCCTTTGGCTTGTCGCTTTGGTGATGTAGTGATCAATGGACTCTTCTCTATCTAGCTCAAGTCGTTGGAGATCTAAGATCCTTTCATGTAGAACCTCTTTTGGTTTTTGTGCCACTCTTGCAAGAACTCGCAAGCTTGAGAGCTCTACCTCAATGGGGAGAAGTGCCTCCTATCCATAAACTAGATGAAAAGGAGTGAATTGGGTAGATACCTTGAAAGATGTCCTATACGCCCAAAGAGCAGCCGTCAAATGGCGATCCCAATCATTAGGCCGGTCCACAACCTACTTAGAAATGATCTTACATATCATTCCATTCACTTTTTCCACCAATCCATTGCATTGAGGACAGTAGGGTGTGGAATGCAGGTGTTTCACTTTTAACCTCCTCAAGAGATCATTCAAAAGGTCAGCCCTAAAACCCGGGCCTCGATCTGATAAGATTTCTAGGGGTGTTCCAAACCTACTACAAATATGATCAAAAATAAACTTTGATACCTCTTCAGCTATGATTCGGGTTGTGCTTGTTGCTTCTGCCCATCGTGTCATGTAGTCAACACCCATGATGATGAAAACCTTCCCTGTAGAAGTACGAGGTAGGGGACCTATTGCATCCACACCCCACTTTTCAAAAGGGCCATAAGATATTATTGGGACTCGAGGCTCATATGTTAGTCGTCTATCCCCAGCAATTTGGCATGGCTTACATGCCTTACACCAATATTGGACATCACGATGAAAGCTCGGCCAAATAAACCCTTCTTGTAAAATCTTCCTACTTGTAATATCTTGAGAAAAGTGACCACCACAGACATCATCATGACATGAAAGAAGAATTTTCTCTATCTCTTGCACACCTGGTACTCTCCTCAAGAACAAATCTTTCCCTTTGTGATACAAATCATCCCCGATCAACTGGTAAGGTGTGGCCTTCTTAACTAGTCTATGTCTTTGCACCTTGTCTAAGTGTTTGGGACACTCACCTGCTTGTAGCAAGAAGATAATGTCTTTTAGCTCCTCTTGACCTTGATGTTTGGGTTCATATAGTTTCACACCTCCTACCGCCATTTGAAGCTTTTCATTTGCGAGTAAGTCTGCTTCCTTGTTATGAGTTCTCACAATGTGTTGTACCTGTGTTGCTTTAAAACCCTTCATCAAAGCTCTTACACTACTAAGACACTCAAACAATGTACGATTCTTGCACCTCCAAGTCCCTTGGATTTGCCTGACCACTAGCAAAGAATCACCTTTTATAATAAGTCTTTGTATGCCTAATTCTTTGCATTCTTCTAACCCAAGGGTTAGAGCAGCATACTCAGCCTCATTGCTAGAGTGAACACTGGGTAGAGTGATACCTTTTCTAACCATTACCTCCTTTTGTGGGTTCAAAATGATGATTCCCCCTGTTGCTTTGTCTTGTTGGCGTTGATAAGCTCCGTCAAAGCATAAAGTATGGGCATTATCAATCTCCTTCACTTTGAACTATTTTGAGCCTTCCTCTCTTTGTAGTCGTGATCCTTCCCTTTCTCTCACTTTGTAGGTGAGAATGTCTGCAAGTCCTGCTCTTGTGCTATCTTCTACAAGGAAAGTGTATTCAAATTGTTGGAGTTCAAGCACCCACTTTGCTATTCTAGATGAGAGGCTCATGTGTTGTACTACATATGGTAGATTGTGCTCTAAGGTGAGAAAAACAAATGGCACAGGGAGAAGATACGATCGAAACTTCCTTACCGCAAACAAGATTGCAAAGACCACTTTCTCCATTTCAGTGTATCCCTTCTCGGCCGAAGTCATCACCTTGCTTGCAAAATAGATCGGCCTCATGTATGATGTTTTAGGATCTTTTTGCATCAAAACAACACCAATTGCTTCGAAACCTACACTTGGAGTGACATAGTAGGTCTCCTTTGGATCTGGTGGCATTAGGATTGGGAGAGAGCTAAGAATTCCCTTCACTTCCTCAAAACATTTTGTAGATTGGCTTGCCAACCTATGCAAAGGGGCGATGGCTTCTGCTAGGAGATGGATGAAGCGAAACATGTACCTCACTTTGCGGTTAAAGGTCATTAGCTCCTTAGTTGTTGTTGGTGGAGATAATGACAAAAGGACTTTAGAGGGATCCACTTGAATTCCTTGTGAAGAAACCACATGGCCTAGCAAAACCACCTGAGATTCACCGATATGACACTTCTCTGGGTTGAGTTGTCCCCCAAATTGATGGAGCCTCTTAAGCCCCTCTTCAACCTTTTGGCAGTGAAGTGATCTACAACTATAAATAAAGAAATCATCCATAAAGACTCTTATAGATTTTCCAAAGAATGGCTGAAATAAAAATATTGTGAATCTCATGGAGGTGCTAAGAGCATTGGTGAGCCCAAAAGGCATTACTCTGAATGCAAAACATCCCCAAGGTGTGATGAAGGTGGTTTTTGGTTGGTCCTCTTCTGCTATTATAATTTGAAAATATCCTGAATACCCATCACACACAGTGTAGCATTCGTGACCTGCTACTTCATTCAAAATTTCATCTTGGAAAGGGAGAGGGAAGTGGTCCCTCTTTGTCGTAGCGTTGAGGGGTTTGTAATCCACGCAGACCCTCCACTTACCATTCTTCTTGGGAGTGACTACAATAGGTGATACCCATTCGGAGTTGGATACTGGATAGATGAAGCCAGCCTTCAAGAGTCGATTCACTTCTTGTAGGAGAGCCTTTTGTTGCACAGATCCTAGTCGCCTTAACTTTTGAGCCACGGCTTTGGTCCCTGGTTTCAATTCAATTCGATGCTCTATTACATCTACACCTCTTATTTGTGAGTAGTCAGTGATAAACAAATTGGGATACCTCCTTAACATATTGATGTAGGACCTCTTCTCCTCACAAGTAAGATCTTTTGCAAGCATCTTCTCAAATCCTTCTTCAAGGTGGTGGCATCTTTCATCCCCTCGTGTGTGATTGTCTGTTGGCTTTTCTTTTACAGGAACATCTTGAGTGTTGGCGCTGAATACAATTCCCATTACCTCCAAAGAAGACTCCTCTTCACTGGTTGATGCTTCCTCACCACTTGAGTAAGGACTCTCCTCCTCGCTCTCTTCAGCCGCCGTGGTTTCATAGTTGATATCTAGTTGCTTTCCTTCTCGCCAATCATACACCACTGGTTGACCCTTCTTAAGAATCAAACGACCACTTCCCCATTTTTGATATGCATTCACAGCAATGAGCCAATGCCTCCCTAGGATGATGGGATAGCTCTCCCCCTTAGCTGGCATGACATACATATCCACTCGTGTATCTATGTTACATACAGAGACTTTTACATTTTCAATGATCCCCAAACACTTCACACTTGAGTTGTTGGCTAGCCTAGCTTGAAAATTAGAGGACTTTGTAATTTCAAGCCCTAACTTGTTCATTGATTTTTCCGTGATCACACACATTTGAGCTCCACCATCAACATATACATTAGACACCCTTTTACCCCTTATGTAAGCATCCACAATGGGTTCCACATATTTTTGTAGCTTTGAGGCCACAACCTTAATGGAAAGATTTTCTTTCTTTTTTGGAATTCTTGTACTTACCAACTTTGGCCATTGCCTTCTTACTTTGGCTGATAGGTGTAGAAGTTGAGGCCATGAAATGTTTGGCTTTTGGGTTTGTAAATCCTTCAGGATGTTGTAGGGCTCTAACTCCTTTCCCAATGGGAAGTCGTTGATACCAATTTCCCTTCACCTTGATCTTTTCTTCCTGCTACTTTCAGCTTCTTCCATCTTTTACTTCTTCTTCTTGTCCCTTCTGGCTAAATTTGTTCCTTCACTTCTCATGTCTTCATCCTTATCATGTGCTCTTGTGCGTTTTTCTGCCGGCATAACATCAAAGTTTAGAGTATGCTCATCTATTACCTCTTCTAGCTTGATGATGTTGACTCCTCTTTCTTCCTCCTCATGTGGGACGGGAGGTATATTTGCTGGTGGTGGTTGTCGACGAAGGATTTGTGGGCCTTGAGCTAGTTCTTGCTGCACAGTGAGAGGAGGCGGTCTGGGGGGATATATGTCTCCCGGAAGTCGCCTTGGTTGTGGACAATTGTACATGCCATGGCCCATTTCATTGCAATTCCAACATCGCAACTCTTGAGCTTGTCTTCGTTGATTGCGATTCCCTTCTCTTGGTTGTCGTTGTTGAGGTAGGCCCTGTACTAGATTCAGAGTGAGGTTCTCAAGCTGTTGAGTTAGCCTTTGTAAAACCTCTTGTTGAGAGTTATCTCTTGTTTGTGAAGATTGTGCAAGAGGGGACCTAATTGGTGCTTCCATGGTTTGTGAAGACTCCCTCTCACTCACTTCATTCAAACCCCTTGCTCTATGTGCTTGGAAGTGTAGTTTTCTAAACTTGATGATGGCTACCTCACGTGCTTCTTCGAAGGTGGATGGGAATTTTAGCTCTACTTTAGCCTTTAAAAGTGGATACAAGCCAACCATGAATCTCTCTTTTTTTAGAAAGTTAGGTGCACCACCATGATTTTCTAATGTAGCCTCCCACCTACCCCATAGATTGACAAAGGTTGCTTCATAAGAGGGATAGTCATCAAGTGATACCTGCTTATGTCCAATAAGACATTTCCATAGTCCTTCAGAAGTATCACTTTGCCCGAACTTGGAGAGGAAGCTTGCTCGCAGTCTCTCCCAATTGGACTTGATTTGGGGTTGCAAGGTCTCATACCATGCTTTAGCTTCTGCTTTTAGAACCAACGGGAAGGCTCGTAGCTTTACTTCCTCTTTATCTCTCCCAGATATAAGATGTGCCATCTCCAAGTTGTCAAGAAACTCTTGCGCATCTTCCCCACTTCTTGCATAGAATGTGGGAAAAGAACTTGACATTTTGTTTATACTTTTTTGAAATTTATTTTTTTTAAAGAAAATTTTCTCTTACGGGCCGCACAAGATTGTTGACACTATAAATCTGATTACATTAAAATGAAGATGTACACATCCATTGTTAATTCGTACTTTATCATAGGTAGAATAAATGGATTAATTGAAGCATTGATTTCATTGAGGCGAGTGGATCCAAATATCCTCCTTATGATAGATGGAAACCTAATCTTAGTTGCAATGATTATATGAATGGATTGCCGAGAAATAGGCCTAAAAGGTTCATTGTTTTGATCGTGATTCATGTGCTACTCCTTGTTGTTGGTTTGAAGACCTCGTTCCTTCATATGGCCCTTGAGCACCCCTTCACAACTCCTTGTTCCTGCCTTTAAAACAAAATGAAAACGTGAACATCAAAAGAAGTTTCATAATTGATGATTGGAAGTATAATTGGATTGGGTGATGCCAGTATTTCTCTAAGTCTTTCTGCACCAAACATAAAAACAATGCGTTGCTGGAAAAAGACTTTTCTATCTATGTGAACATTTACTCTAATGTGTTGTGCAAAATGAAATGGATAGATGGGAACTCCATTGTTCATCACTAAAAAATTTGAAGGTAACTTGGAAATATGTTCCTCAGTGGGGGCACCACTTTATGAGGGTGAGCTTTTTGAAATGGGGCCTCTAAACCCAAACCAATGGGCCTACCCTCACAAAATGTTCGTAAAGAGGTACGCACACTACTTGGGGCACCACCTTCTTTTGGGAGTGGAGAAGGAAACCAATCAAAAATAACACTTGCACTCACCCACTCAAGAAACACACTTTGAAAACCCCCTTACTCTATATACACTTTGGACACTTGAACACCATCAACGATTATGCAACCCAATGTCGTGCATCAAAATGAAATATGCAATTTGTGGAATAGCATTCACCTTCTCCCCATAAGAATACCCATAATACATCCAAACTCTTCCTCTCTCAAGCACTCATCAAAAAATCATGCGCACAAGACTTGCCTCTCAAACACACAAGAGAATCACTTACATCAAACTAACACACTTTGCATAGAGAGCTCATCTCCATCTATGCAATGCCGTGACACAAATAAAATCACCATGAGAGGTAGCCACATGCATATGTAATGAATCAAAAGAGAGTTGGAGTGAGAAATTTCTTTAGACCAATTGAATAAGTGTGGAGAAACAAACCAATAGTAAATTGAGAATAGAACACTTACTTGATTTCTCACACACCTTTTAAGGGGAGGACAGATGCTGGCTAACCATCACGAATTGCGACACTTGAAAGTTTTGAAGATGATTTCATGATCATTAACATAACCATGAGAGAGATCATGATGTATTTACAAGTTATTGAGGTGCTACAAATGATTTATTGGGTTGATGGAGTAAGAGATTGTAGAATGGAAAGAGTGGAGAATAGAGTTGCACTTCCTCCAAAGAGGAGGGTTAGGAGAGAGGATGTGAAAGAGGGAGAGTTGGGGTTTTCTCTACTATTGATCAAGAAACAACATGAAGTTGAAAAAATAGGTGTGTGTCCTTGAGTCTCTCCAAGGGGGGCTATTTATAGTTGTGTAGGAGTGGGATTATGCTACACTTAATTAGAGTAAGTGATTAGACCTAATTAAGTGTCCTTTGACCACTCATTGAATATTGGACATAAAAGGGACTATTTATTCACCAAAAATATCATTTTAGACTGTGAAGGCTCCATAGGGGTGCATAATGTAGGTGGGCCCCACCATGAGGCCCTACGGGTGGCTCCTGTGGGGTATCTCAACTTGTCTGTCTTGGCATTTAGAAAGCATCTTTAGGTTGGTCCCATCACATGGAAGTGACCTTGAACACTCATTGCTCTTCTAGAAGATAAGTAGGGGAAAAATAAGATCTCACCCTCTTGATTTACTTGATTTACAGTTCCCTTTTACTGCGAATTTGACAGATTTACACTATTTTGACCATAACTTTTTACCTGTAGCTCCGAATGGCATGCTTCAAAAGGAAAAATTGACCTTCTCAACATGTTTGATATGAATTTGGACTATTCTTCATGCCCATGCACCAAGGAATTTGGTTTGGAAGGTCCACACTAGGCTAGGGAACCTTTTGCTTCCAAGTCTTCTTGTATGGGCCCTTTGCTTGTATGCATCCAAGGGGAATCATGCTTTTTCAAAAGGCTATGATGCTTAAACAAATAGAGGAGGGCCCAATATTATTTTCTTGTGAAAAGAATATACAATTGGAGTCTTTTTGAAAGGAGAGAAACTATATGTATATTCTTAAGAGATATTGGGCCACCTATGTAGGGGGCACAGAAGACTTGTAGAGAGGGACCATAATCTTTGGTAAAGACAAGTGGAGAGTTGATTTCCATGGAAATTTATCTATATGGGGTGGAAGATGGATATATTATTTTTCTACTACTAATTCACAAGAGGTAAGAAAGTTTGGGGGTATATAGTTGGTTATTGTATGCTTATTCTATTTACAAAGCAAAAAAGAAAAGGGTGGTAATATAAATATATGACTAAGGTGACATTTTTGGGAAGAGTATAATGTATGTGTCGCCACAAAGGTTAACACTAGGTTGGTAACCTAACAGGACATAAAAGTGTCCTTTCAGGGTTTTGAATAAAACCCCCCAAAACCATAGTAGATCCACTCATTTTGTAAAATCCTTTCATGAGGTTATAGTTCAAGGTCTACTACACATGTAAAAAATAAGAAAGTTGTAAAATTTCTCATCTTTTGGTCACACCAAGCCTCCAAAGTTGATGGACCAATACATTTTCATCAAAACAGTCATTTCTTACGTTTTGTTGCATAAAAATAAGATTAGGGATTTTTATAGGACCTGAGATAAATTCCCTAGTTAACTTCAATGGGTTGGTGATCAGAACATATGATTGCTTCTCACTCACTATTTTTTGTTTTTCCAAAAGAAATAGGTACAAAAAAGTTGAATTTTTACCATTCTGCAAACCTATCATCAAAGTTTCTATAGGCACGCTCAATACAAATAATATATGCGTCCTTTAGGTTCATAAGGAGCCATGGAGCATGTCAAAATAATAATACATCTCTTACAAAGGGGAATCTTGGGGACAAAGATGAAGTGCTAAATACAGCAGACATGAAAAATCTGGGTTCAACATTATGAGTTGTAGAATCCCATAGAAACTATTCAATATGTAGGTTAATTTGATCCTTATGACTAGATATGGTTACTACCTACAAAATGCATGTAGTTGTCACAAGAAACTAACAATATTGAAAAAGCTACACTTGATATACTAGAATGTTTCGTTTTCTTCTATAATTGAAAAAATCAACCATCGTTGTCTACTATGCAAAATAGGGTATTAGGTACCCCAAAGCTCAAGGAATATTAGCTTTATGTTACAATATGCGACATAGAAAATCAAAATTGCATTTGGATATCATGAAAGCCACCAAAAAAATCATAGAAGAGCTAAAATTGGCTAAAAAACAGGATTTAACAATTTTTGTAATTTGGTCATAACTTACAACTTTAACATTTATTTCTCCCTAGAAGCATCAGGACATGTTGAGGACTACTAAAGATAGTTCTCTAGAATTATAGACCTCACAAACATGAATTCTAGAGTGGTATAGTTGCAAAAAGTTGAAAAAAGCCAAAAACAGGACCCATTTTTTCACACAGTTTAGGTTGTGAAATGTTGTGCAAGGACAAGGTTAAAGATGGCATTGATATTCCAAAAAAATGTAGAGTTTTTTTCAGCTCATGAGACAAATTTCTAGATAGATAGCACCTCAAAATCCATTTTGAAACTCTTGACATAATTCAAGGAAAATGGTCACTTAACAGGACATAAAAATGTCCTAGGACATAAAAGTGTCCCATTACCAACCTAGTGTTAAACGAAGAGGGGGAATTTACTCTAGATAACTTAATAGCGTAGAAAAATATATACACATATGAGGAAGAGGACGTTGAGTAGGCTAACAAATGTTGCAAAAAGATGGTTACCATTTTATGTCACTCAGTGGGTAACGGTGATGTCGCGGCTTCTGCCGACACAGCTGAGGCATATGACACAGCAACTCAATCGGGAGAGGCAATGGGAGAAGTTCTCGTGGCTGCTACATACATGAAAGAGGCAAATACACATAATACAACTGAGGCATGTATAGAGAAAAACAATGAGGCAGGGAAAGGCACAGAGGTGCCCACTGACAGAGCATCTCAATCGGGAGAGGCAATGGGAGAACATTTCATGGCTGCTGTGGACACGAAAGAGGCAGTTGCACATGAAAAACTGAGTCTTGTATAGATTCCATTGTTGGGAATACCAAAGATAGAATTCCAGAGGTCCCTATGGGTCGAGTGGCTGCTACAGATACAAATGAGGCAAGTACAAAGAATGCTGATAAAGAGGCCAAAAATGGACATGAATATGAGAGGCAAAAGAGGCCGCGTCTTGTGGTAATGCCAGTACAGATTGTTGCACTGCCTCCTGCGTCTTTTGAGGACAAGAAGAGAAGGGACAATTTATGCATCATACTGGATGTGAATGGGCTTCTCATAAGGAGGTATAAGGTCTCCTTCTACAAAGGAATAGCGAGAAGCAGTATTCCTGATTGGGCAAGATCAAGGTATCAGGTAGTCATTGGGCCAAATGCTACAGGAAAGATGCAATTTGAATATGTGGTCAGGCCCAATGCATCAATATTTTTGCATACACTGCTGCAAAGAGCACAAGTTGCACTATGGAGCTGCATGACCCAGGACAATCTAGCACTTGCTTTGAGTGCATGCTTTCCTAGGCTGAACAAACAACATTTCCTCGATATTATCGGTCAAGAGGGGTGTAGAGAGGCGAGATTCAATCTAAATGAAGTTCCTGGGATCCCTCCATGTAGAGATAACACAAAGCCCATATTTTTCAAGTGTTTGAAAGACTTTTGGAAGCACCATCCTAAGTTCAACTTTGATAATACACTGGTGGTGGATGACACACTCTACAAGTGTCTGCTCAACCCTCCTGGGACTTGGGTCTGTCCTGCTTCATTTGAACCAGTAGATATTTGTCAGTCCCCAATTTACCTGGTTAGCACATTGTTCCCTTGGTTAGTCAAGTGGATAGTCTCACCCAGCCCTAATGCTTATGCAAAGATGAACGAGTTTGAAAATCCTTTGGACATAGTGTCTGCTCGTGTCATCAGCCACTATAGAAGTCAACAAGAAGTATGTAGGGAAGGTTGATTGTGGTTATGGAATCATGTATACAGCATTTTGCGCACTGAATGTACTTGCGATTACTATACAAAAAACTGACATGTTCAAAGTTCTCTAAACTTAATGATTGAATGATGTAATTTTATTTTGGTGATATGATGTAATTTTATTTTGCTGATATGATGTTGTCATACTCTGATAGAGTCCTGCTACATGGCACACATAATAGCATAGACAGGACCATAGGGCTATTATTACACATAGTTATGCTATATAGCACTCATACTGCAAGAAATACTATGACATAATAGCATAGAAAGGGAGATTGGCCTCTTATTACACACACTTGCGCTATGTGGCACGCATAGTTCTCTCAATATGTAATATAGCTCTTTCACATACCACACATCATATCATAGACATGAACATTGTGCTATGTGATACACACACTTTTATTGTATAGCACACATGTTGCTATCTTACTACAATAGAGTCCTTTTATAGCATAGACAGGGACATTGGGCTATTATTACACACACTTGTACAATATAGCACACATAATAGCCTAGGTAGAGACAATGGACTTTTTTCAAGGTGCAACATGTTCACAATAGTAACCTCATTATCTGAAATGTGTGTGATTCTATGCTATGTGCTCTGTGTGGTTGTGTGCTATGTGATACATAGTACAATGGACATGTGTAAGGAGGTACTGAATGGTGAAGGCTATATAAAACATAATATAAGACTGTTAAATAGGTATCATGCTGCTTCATAGGGCATGGCATTGTAAATGGTTTCATGTAGTTCCGGAGATAAATAATATGTCTTTGAGGTAGCATCTACCAAAGGCATGTCAAACTTGATTGCCCGAACAAGGTGAGAGTACAGGTTAGTAACTCCCCTATCATCAAGTAGAGTGTAGTGATTTGGGTCCCCATCTTGCTGTTGATAATAACACCCTGTGACAACATAAGTGTTTTTATCACATTTGTTTTTCCACTTATCTCTTAAGATGCAATCTGTCATCCATTTTCTCTTTGTACATCTCAAAAGAAAGAACTCTACACCTTCTACATTGCCAGCGTCTGCATTGACTGCAAAGTTATCATGTTCAATGAGATACTCACTCAGCATATTCTGGGATCCCTCAAACATTGCAACTTCATCTTCTGGTACCTCAGTCTCTTCTGCTACCTCAAAGAGTGGTTTCAATTCCTTATGTGCCCACTTGCATGCATATGATTTGCTAGAACAAGTCCTCCAATGGCCCTTCATGCAAGCATCACAAAAACAAGAAAGCCGCCTGGTCCTTAATTGAGTGGGATCATGACGACAAAAGCCTGAAATGTAATGGAGTGATCGAGATCCTGGTACTCTCTCACAACCCCATAGATTAGACCTGTCCACTTCTGTCTCTTTTACTAGCCAAAATTTCCTGTTTATAGTAGGACCTGCTTTAGTGGATTGTGCATAAGAGCTACATGCAGCATTGGACATTGTTCTCGTCAAAAATGCAACCACGTCTGCAGCTTGCCTAAGAACAACTCCATTACTCTTGAGTTGTTCATGTGTAAGGGCTCTCTTTATCACATTGCCAGTGCCATCATGCTCCCCCTTGCCATGGCAAGAGCCAAAAAAATTCCATGTCATCTCTGTACCTGTTAGTTGGTAATATCTAGCAACAAAGTAAAATGGCCTTGCAGCCTTGAATTGCGAGGCTACACCATCTGACCACACCCAGTGCTTCTTAAAATTCAGCCCCTGGTCTTTAAGCCACTGATCACAAAGAAGAAAACAATTGTGGACAAATAGTGTATCATGTTGCCTATCATCGGAGATGTAGAAATGCATATGCTTGATAGTACTGTCATCTTCGTTGTCATGCATGTACGTTATGTGAACAAGGATGGTGCATTGATCTGTATGCCAATGCATGGATTTTACTTCATTTTTCTCTTTGAACGAGTAATTTTCAGCAAAGTCTACTACAGATATAATGGTATTTGAAGGAAACACCTTCAAACATTCTCTGTATTGATGTGCCTGCCATCTGTAAGTGAAATTGTGCTCGATGAAGATTATGACGTCGTCTTTTATCCTCCCTTTCAGATCACTTAAAGACACCTGTTTGAGTGAAAACATATTTCTCTTACATAGACCATGCTTAGTTTGAACTTTAATGTCCTCAAGGACTTGCAGTGGAACTGTCTTTGTCATCTCTGCAAGTTCTCGTGGACAAATGCTGAGCTTTTCCACACCACAGTTTTTGCATTGGCCCATCAAGCAGGTGTGTTTATGGAGCATATCCCCCTCAGCCTTTGTACATATGCATGATTCCAACAACTTCGTGATCCCTAAAAACGAGTGCTCAACAACAAGACATTCTACATTCACCCCATCTGATTTGCAAACATTGCATTTACATGTACATGACCTCCCATGAAAAACAAAAGAAGATGAGCGCATAACAATAAATACATCTTTGAGATACATCATTTTGATATGATAAACACAACAACAAGTATTTCGATCTTTCGACTTTCGCACGAACCAAGGCTTCAGCTTCTCAAAGGACCTTTGCCCAATTGTCACATGTGGGTGGCTATCTTTAAACTTCAAGAAATACTCTATCTGCTTGAAAAAAAAATGCATTAGAATTACATTTTGCTATATATCACACATAATAGCATATCTACAGATGCATTGGTATAAATACATATAGCTATGCTATATAGCACAGATAGATAACTCAGCTTTCATTACATGCTCAATTTTGTTATATAACACATAATAGCATAGATAGGGATTTTTAGCTATTATTACACACACATCACACACGTCTGCTATATAGCACACATAGTGCTCTCATATTATAACACAGTTCTTCTACATAACACACAAAAGAGCATAAACAGGGATATTGTGCTATTATTACACATATCACACTCTGCATAGCACACATAATAGCATAGACATGGATACCGTGCTACTATTACACTAACATCTGCTATGTAGCACACATAGTGCTCTCATAATATTATAAAATCTGATAGCACACATAATACCATAGATAGGTATATTGTGCTATTATACACACATGTTTGCTATATAGCAGACATGATGTTGTCATACTCTAATAGAGTCCTGCTACATGGCACACATAATAGCATAGACAGGACTATCGGGCTATTATTACACATAGTTATGCTATATAGCACTCATACTGCAAGAAATACTATGACATAATAGCATAGATAGGGACATTGTCCTCTTATTACACACACTAACGCTATATGGCACACATAGTGCTCTCAATATGTAATATAGCTCTTTCACATACCACACATCATATCATAGACAAGAACATTGTTCTATTCTTACACACACTTTCACTGTATAGCACACATGTTGCTATCTTACTACAATAGAGTCCTTTTACATGGCACATGTATAGCATAGACAGGGACATTGGGCTACACTTGTGCAATATAGCACACATAATAGCGTAGGTAGAGACAATGGACTATCTTGACACATTACTTGGCTACATATCACATATAGTAGGGTGTACAGAACTCCATAACACCCAATGGGTAGCTATTCATAAGAGTGAGATGTTTCACTTGAGAGTTATTCATTGTAAGAATGAGACATGTTTACCTGAGATTCATCAAGTATTGTATGGGATGCTCTTGATAATGTTTTCTGCCCAATCGTTTCCAACAAATATCTTTCTGTTTGGAGACACCCTACTGTGCTCTATCCAAAATTAATAATTGTCTGCTTCAATTCCTTCGATAAGGACCCAGCATTTCCAGACTTCCTTTTGCATAAGTCGAACCTCAGCGTACTTGACATATGATCGCTGTCAAGTCTACCCAAAGCTGAATATAAATTCCTTGGATGAACATTTACTAGCTTTGCCACTTTATGTAGAGTAACACCTCTACCTTGTCTCCCATTATCATGCAATAATCCATTCACCAGCATGCTGAATGTGCTTCGTTTTAAAAACATCTCGTCAGCTGATTTTGGAATCTTTAATTCCTATAAGAGACCTTGAGTGCAGAAATAAGGCCATTTGCAGGAAGATACAAATCTTCACAGAATGGCAAGATTCTATCATCATTGAAAACACCTTGAAGAATTGCATTCTTATCTTCTTTCCCGTAACTATGCAACTGTCTCACAATGTGTTGAACAATATTCTGAATAGTATGTTGCTTCTTGTCTTCCTTTGTGTGTACATCGACATCCTTCCTATGACAATCTTCCGCTCCAATGTTGACGCTTGTCTGTACTTGCTTTCTTGCATGACATCGCTTTCTGTACTCACGTTTTTAGCCTGTGCTTCATACTTCCTCACTGCAATAATTTCATCCTCATTTAGACGAGCCTTTCTCTTGGAGTGCACCTACGTATGAATGGTGTCTATTCCATGTGCCTCATCATCAAGTCCGTCGTCCACCATCCTGGAACAGTTTGCAGTAGTTTGAAATGAATGAAGTCGTACAAAACTTCCTGATTGTAATAGTGAAATGAAATCCATTTGTGCTGCATTGTTGAGTTCAAGAAGATCCATTGCTGCTTGTGAGGAGGTATGAGGTGGAACCAAAGCAAGAGGAAGGGAGTCTCCATCATCCATATTCTGAACAGGAGAGTAGGAGAGAGAGAGAGATGGAGATGGGCATTGGAGGCCATCTGAGAGAGAGAGAGAGAGAGAGAGAGAGAGAGAGAGAGAGAGAGAGAGAGAGAGAGAGAGAGAGAGAAAGAGAGAGAGAGGGAGAGGTCCACGCGTGCTAACCTCTCCATGTCTTTCAATCTGAGTAGTGGAGTCGTGAAGTTAGTTATCTTACCTATATTATTTTAAAAATTATTGACTTAAAAGCCCAGCTGAGGTGCCATCCATAGCATCATACTTGGTGTCCATGGAGACCAAGTATCTAGACACCATTCTATGCTTTCACACCCCCTCTAAAAGGATTTTGTATTATAGATTCTCTCCTCAAGAGAGACTTGGTACACTACAATCTTTGAGTTCCTTGTGACCTTGGTGATACTATGAAGATGGAAATCTTCATGCATCATGAACATAACATAAAATTTGTAAAAGCATTAACCATCTTGAGCCTCAGTCCCAAGGCCTCAAACATCTTCGAAGGTGGAGAGAGCTAGTAGGGAATGAGGGTAGGGAAGAGGAAGAAGAATCATTCATAGGAGAAAGAAATAGTTCCTCACTTATCATCACTCTTCTTGCTTAGCATAACATAATAGCATAGTAATGAAGATGAAGAAGATGACAAACTTAAGCATTGAAGCATGGCTCTCGGTTGGATTTTCATTCCCTAGCCAAGAGTGTTGGTGTAGGCTCTGAACTTCTCAACAAGCTTGGAGAAGGAGATGGAGCTCTTGCACTTTGCACTTCACACAATGAGTGTGTGTGGGGGAGTATACCCCCTCTCATGCTTGGTCCATCTCTCTCTCTCTCTCTCTCTCTCTCTCTCTCTCTCTCTCTCTCTCGTATTATTTAATTATATCATTTGGACAAGTGTCCTCTTTTTCCTCTTGAGAGAAAGAGCTTAATTATTTATTTAAATGCATCTAAATTCTCATTGGACCCCTTTAAAGCCTATCTAATAGGATTCAAGCACATCATGAGGGCCAAATGGGGAGGACCTTGACATGTGTCTTTTATGCTTCTAAAGAGATCATGTTTGAATTCAAAACTTCAAGAAACTTAGTCATTTTAAGCATGAAAACTGTTTATACCTCTTGAGAGATCATGTTTGACTTGAACACTTAAAGCACCTTAGTCATTTAAGCATGAAAAGCACCTCAGGCTTGGATAAGGTTCCCACAAACACTTTAAGCACCTTAGTCAGCAATCACGACAAGCACCTCATGCTTGGGTAGGATTTCCACCTCAAGGTCAGTCCCATATTGCTTAAGGTCCTAGAGGACTTTTAACTCTAACCTTTGGAGTTATTTAATGAAGCTAACCCTAAGGTCTTTAAGCTCCATTAGGTAGCATTGCTCTTTAACAGACCATCTCTCATTTGGAACCTTTTACCTTGGCCTCATGTTGAGATAGATCCATAAGCACATGTCTATATCCTAACCCTTATTCTTGTTTATTCTCCCACATTAAATGATGAATTTAATATGAGAAAATCATTTGGGTTGGTTAGATATTATATTTTATGACATTACCTCTCTCTTGAAATCATAGTCGTCCTCGACTATGAGGTAGAAGAGATAAATTCTTAGTCATCAGTCTATGTTTCTTAGTGGGTAGAGGATCCCTTTTTACCCTACGACATCATTTCATAATGGATGACTAGTCCATTTGGTGCTTGGAAGACCTAGCTACCACAAGCATGTCTGCTCTTTAGTTCATATCATACTCCCAAATTAGAGTTACAAATTCTACTTGGTGTTTGAGTGACGTTGTCATCACAAACATGATTCTAAGCATGCACACTATTTAGATTTGTTCACAAAAGAGGATTAGTCTTATATGACAAAAACATTGTTAATTTAGAAAGCATTTACATTTTCTTACTCTAGTGTAGCATTGTAAGTGTTGACAAGGTTCATACTATCCTTAAGCTGTATTCCTTGCATCCATCTATCATCTTTAAAAGGATAATTTTTTAACTTAATAAGATATGGTTGGATAATCTTACCATGTCGTAGTACCTTGTCCTCATACTGAAGGATAGCTTCGGGTTGTAGCACCTCTTCTTGGTCTTTGATTTCTGGAGGGTATTCAATAATTGGTTCTCTTGGTGGCTCTCCTTTGTAGGGCTTAAGTAGTCTCTCATGAAAAGCATTGTGTATGAGCCAATGGTTGGGAAACTTGAGTTGATAAGCCATGCTATTGATTGGCTTCAAGATTTGAAGAGGACCATAATATCTTTTTGCTAGTTTAGCATAATACTTTTGATGGCCTGTAGGATTTTTGCCCATCGTTTGCCTCAATCGAGCCTTGGGAAACTTAAGTAAGACCCAGTCATTTTTTTTGAGCGTTACGGCCCTTTTATGCTTGTCAGCATCAGCTTTTTGCCTTTGTTGAGAGATGGATATAGCCTCCTTAATCTTTTGAAAAGATTCTTGTGAGTCACGGCTATACTCATCAGCAGTGAAGATCTTCCCATGTACTTTAAGTAGCAAGGGACTGTTAGGTCTTCCCTCTATGATCTCAAAAGGTGCTTTTCCTGTAGTAGTATAGAAAATATTATTGTACGCATACTCTACAAGGGGTAAGTACTTATCCCATTGTGAGTGTTGATCTACTTCTGTAACATAAGTCTTTAGTACATTGAGTATCGTAAGATTGACTATCTCACTTTGGTCATCCGTTTGTGGATAATAAGCCAATGAGAAAATAATTCTTGTACCTAGATTTACAAAAAAAAAAATTTAAAAATTACTCAACATTCTAGGATCTCTATCTGACACGATGGATGTTGGAAATCCATGGTGTTTGAAAATATGAGATATGAAGAGGTTGCCATTTGGTGTGCCTTAATAGTATTTTTGACATGAATAAAGTGTGCTTGATTGCTAAACATGTCAACTATTGTCCCTATTCTCGTATTCCCATTGATAGACTTTGGTATTCCGAAGATATAATCCATGGATATACTCTCCCATAGTGAATTAGGGATTGGCAATGGCTAGAGTAATCCAGGTTTCTTCTCTCTATCATACTTAGTCTTTTGGCATACCATACATTTTGAAACATACTCTTGTATGTCCACTTTCATGGTAGGCCAATAGAAGTATGTCTCTACTCCTCGACGAGTAGGTTGAATGCCTCTATTGTGCCTTGCATAGTGTAACATTTAATGCACTAGTAACTTGTGTGTAGCGGAAATTGATAACATATTGAGCATTTCATTAAGAACAAGTTCCTAATGAGCATAGAGAGGGTACTTAATTTGCAAAATCAATACAACAATTTACACCTAGCTAATTTGGCATTGACAATACTTGAAAAGAGAGAGATTTAGAACAATTGACAATAGGTTAAGAACGGATTTACATGGATTCGGTCAAAGGAGACTTTTGTACAATACAATCTTTGTGTTCCTTAACAAAACTAGTTGGTGCAATGGAGATGGAAGCTTCATGCACCAAATTATGCTTGAAAAACACAGCTAGTGTCCCTAGCCTCAGTCCCAAGACCTCACACACCTTCAAAAATGGCGAGAGCTAGCACGGAATGAGGATAGATTGAGAGGAAGAAGATGTATCTTACGAGAAAGAAGTATTCTCCTCACATAATCACTCTAATAGCATAGCTTAGCTTAGTAATTAGCATGGTAGAGGAGATGAGCATGCCATTGAAGCTTGCCTCTTGGTTGGATTTGCATTCCATAGCCAAGAGTTGTTGGTGTAGGCCTCTACTTCTCAATGCTTGGAGAAAAATATGGAATGCTTCTTGCACACATGAGTTGTGTGTGTGTGTGTGTGTGTGTGTGTGTGTACCATAAAAGATAGACTAAAATGTCAAACTTCCTCTCTCTTGGTCGACCCCTCTTGCTTTTTGCTCATGCTGGCATCCTATTGGCTCCTGCAAAGTTTATCCAATCACAAATTAGAAGCATAATTGATAGCCTTTTGACATGTGTCCCCCCTTCCCCTTCTGCGAAATATTTAGGTAATTAAATAATTCAATTAAACTCTCATTCGACCTCTTAGTCTTGTGGCCAATAGGAATTAGGCAAGCCATTAGGCTGTTGGATGCTCATTGGACCCCTTGGTAGACCGTCCAATAGTCTTCTAGGGAGATTAATTTCTATTGGTTCTTTTATCATGCATTTTTAAATTGATTAGACCAATTTTACTCTAGCCTAATTCTCATTGATCAACCTCCATGGCCATCCAATAGGATTTAAGGGGATATTGGGGGCAACTGGCCTAGGAGCCTGACATGTGTCCAGTATTCCCTTTGTGTAAAGGGGGAGCTTCGGAGTGTGTGTGTGTGTGTATGTGTTTCTCTCTCATCCCCTACTATTAGGGCTCACCCCCTCCTTCCTAGGGATGTGGGAAGACTTTTCAATCTTCCCATGACCATCCAATTTTCCCCTATTTTGGCCTTTGGAAAATTGAATTAAAGTTACGAACCTTTGCCTATGGAAGTATTAATGGAGTTGAACCTTAGGTCCTATAAGCCTCATTGAAGCACATTTCTCTTTTGTAAAATGTCCCCCTTTAATTCCCTATTTTTCCTCCTTTGGATCCCTACAAAGACCAGTCTCGCAGCCTTACCAATATTCTAGCTTTTACTCCCATGGTACTTCCCCATATTAAATAATCAGTTTAACATGATAAATTCATTTGGGAGAATTAGATATTAGTTTTTATGACATTACCTCTCTCTCGAAATCACAATTGTTCTCGACTATGAGGTAGAGAAGATAAAGCCTAGTCATTAGTCCGTTTGCTAGCGGGTAGAGGAACCCTATTTTACCCTACGGCACCATTCGCGAATGGATGACTAGTCCATTTGGTGCTTGAGAACCTTAGCCGCCGCAAGCATGTCTGCACTTCAGTCCTTATCAATCTTCCATAGTAGAGTGACAAGCTCTACTTGGTGTTTGGGAGACGTCGTCTCCACAAACATGATCCTAAGCATGCATACTTATTAACATTTGCGCACAATAAAGAAAAAGAGAGTCTTATAAGACAAAAACTTTGTTCATTTTTACATATATACATTTGCTTACTCTAGGAAATCATTGTAAGCATTGACAAGGTTTAGGTTATCCTTGAATTGTATGCCTTGTATCCATCTAGCAACTTCAAAAGGATAATTTTTAAACTTGATAAAATATCATCGGATAGTTTTACCACCTCATAATACCTTGTCTTCATGTTGGAGAATGGACTCGAGCTGCAGTACCTCTTCTTGGTCCTCTATCTCCAAGGGGTCTTCAATGATTACTTCTTGAGGTGGCTCTCCTTTGTAAGGCTTTAGTAGGCTCACTTGGAAAGCATTGTGTATGAGCCAATGGTTGGGCAAATTAAGTTGATAGGTCATCTCATTGATTGGCCTAAGAATCTAAAAGGGACCATAGTACCTTTTTGCTGACTTAGCATAGTACTTTTGGTGTCCTGTAGGATTATTGACCGTTGTGTGCCTTAATCGAGTCTTGGGAAACTTAAGCAAGACCCAATCATTTTGTTTAAAGGCTAGGGATCTTTTGTGCTTATCAACAACAACCTTTTGCCTTTGCTGAGATATGGATATAGCATCTTTAATCTTTTGGACAGATTCTTGCAGGTCTCAGCTATATTCATCTGCAGCAGCAGCGAAGATCTTCCCATGTACCTTGAGTAGCAGGGGACTTTTATATCTTCCCTCTATCACCTCAAAAGGTTCTTTTCCTGTGGAAGTATGTACAGTATTATTGTAGGCATACTCCACTAAGGGTAAGTACTTCTCTCATTGGGACTTTTGATCTACTTATGTGACATAATCTTTTAGTAGATCGAGAATGGTTAGGTTAGCTATTTCACTTTGGCCATCTATTTAGGGATGATAGGCCAAAGAGAAGTTTAGCCTTGTACCTAAATTCTCAAAGAGACCCTTCCAAAAATTACTGGTCATTCTAGGATCTCTATCTAGCACTATAGACATTGGCAAGCCATGGTATTTGAAGATTTGTGATATAAAGAGGGTTGCCATTTGATGGGCCTTGATAGTCTTTTTTGATAGATATGAAATGTGCTTGTTTGCTAAACCTGTCTACTATCGTCCATATTCCTATATTCCCATGGATAGACTTGGGCAATCCAAAGATAAAATCCATGGATATGCTCTCCCATGGTGAATTAGGGATTGGCAAAGGTTGAAGCAATCCAGGTTGCTTCCCTATATCAAACTTTGTCTTTTGGCATACCACACATTTTGAAACATACTCTTGTATGTTTGCTTTCACAGCAGGCCAATAGAAATATATCTCAATCTCTTTTAGGGTTGATTGAATTCCTCTATGCTCTGCATAAGGAGGAGCATGAGATTCATACATTACTTTCTCACGTAGTGAGTTAGTAACGCATAGTCTATTTCCATAGAGAAGATAACCATCTTGTAGAGTAAATGGTTCTTCCTTCTCCCCTAGTGCAAGGGCTAAAATCACATCTCTAAAATCAAGATCGATAGTGTACTCATCTATCATAGAGGATAGATCATTGTGAGTTTCTATGGATACCGCATTCACTCTTGGTCGTCTTGAAAGTGCACCGGCCACTTAATTATGCTTGCCAGCAATGTGAGCAATATGAAAATTAAGTTGCGAAAGAAAATTTGCCCACCTCATTTGTTTGTTGGAGAGCTTGGTCTACGTCATGACGTACTTAAGGCTTTGGTGATCCATTTGGGGTCCCCAATAAATAGTGCTTCCACGAGTCTAGAGCATGTAGAACTACTAAGAGTTCCTTCTCATATGTGCCTAGAGCTTTCTCCATTGGTTTGACTTTCATAGGCTATGGCGTGCCCTTCTTGGAGAAAAATAGCTCCAAGGAAATCACCACAAGCGTCACATTGGACCTCAAATGGCTTTGAGAGATCCGGAAATATAAGCACAGGTTGAGAGATAAGCTTCTCTTTATGCTTTTCAAAAGCATTGTTCTCCTTGGTGGACCATATATACCTAACGTTTTTCTTTGTTAGGTCATGTAATGGTCCTGTGATTTGTGAGAAATTTTCTATGAAGCATCTATAGTATGCACACATACCTATAAAGCTTCTTAGTTCATGCAGATTCCTTGGATTAGGCCATCCTTTTATTACCTCTAGCTTTGATGGATCCATTTGGATGCCATCTTCTCTTTTGATTAATATAAAGTTTATTCTATCGTAAAACTTGAAATATTACTTGGAGGTGTTGCTTGTGTTCGTCTAATGAGTTAGAGTAGATGATTATATCATCAAAGAACAGTCTAGCAAAGGTTCAATGAGGCCTGAATAACTTCTCTATCAAGCGATTAAATGTGGCTGGTGCATTGGTCAAGCCAAAAGGCATGACAATGTACTGATAAAGACCAAACGTAGTGCAAAATGCGATCTCTACAATGTCTTGATCAACTATCCTTATTCGATGGTAGCCACTTTTTAGCTCAATCCTACTAAAGTAGGTTGACCCCTGTAGCTTATCAAATAGGTCTTCTATCTGTGGAACGGGGATAGTGATCCTATTTAGTGCTCTATAGTCGACACACATACAATATGTGCCGTCTTTCTTTTGCATTAATAACACTAGTGAAAAAAATGTAGATGAGCTAGGCCTAACCATGCCTTTCTCAACCAACTCATGCACTTTCCACATAATCTCCTCTTGTTGAGCTTAAGAAACTCAATAAGGAGGTTTATTAGGCGGTGAGCTTCCTAGAAGAAGTTCAATTTCATGGTCGTCATTGCCTCGTTTGGGATGTAGTTCACAAGGGATATCGTCAATAAAAACATCTTGGAACCCCTTGAGGAAATTGGATAACTCTAATTCCTTTTGATTTTTTATATTTTCTTTTGCTAAAGCATTAGGTTCATTTTGAGAATCTTTAACAAAAATCATGTACACAGACATAGAGATCTTTATTGATTTATTGAAAGCTTGCTTATGTACAGGGGTATGGTACTACTCCTTAGCATCTACATACATATCTTTTTCCCTGAACCTAAAGTAAATTTGCCTTTCAGGGAATTTAGCATTGGTAGCCATGCGATCGAACCATGGTGCCCCTAGGATTATATCCTCATGCTTGAGAGGAGAGACGAAGATATTAGCTTTGGACATGGACTCTCAATATTCCAATTAAGGGAGTGACTGAGGCTTCTTGCCCCTTGAAAGCACCATCGATCTCCCATCTCAAAGGCTTGGATGCATAGCTTGGTGGCCAACTTTGTGGATATGAAATTGTGAGTAGAACCAAAGTCAAAGAGAATAAAAGCATCATGTTCTCTTACCTTTCGGCATAGAGGAGATCCTTTGTGATGAGCATCCTCTTTTTGAATTTTGACCAAGGTAGCTCTAGGAGGCTCATTACCTGTATTCTTGAGGGGACAAGCACAATATGCATGCCCTTGCTCCCCGCACTTGAAACAAAAATTATCTTTCCGATAACACTCTAGCTCTTTAGGAGAGAGTTTATTTTTGTCTTTATAAACTCCCTTCTCCTTAGCTTTTTTGTTGTTAGCGTTGCCTTTGGGAGACTTTTTGACGTTGTCCTTCCCCTTAGGCTCATTTTACGATCCTTGTTTTTCATGGGCTTAAGGTTTCTCTTAGCCCTTGTTGGAAGTTGATTCTTGAAGCCACCATGGTATGGTGTATGACCACAAACATGATGTGTTGCCTTTGGGAGTTAACAAACTCCTCCATATCCTGAGTTAAGCCCACAAAAAATCGTTGTTTTTGCTCTCCAAAATCCATCTTCTTGAAGACAATGGCTTTGAGGTGTAAATCCCAAAACTTCTCTACATATTTGTGAATAGATTTGTAGGGAGAGAGCTTTTAGCTTTTCCATTCAGTGAGTACTTTGTCTTTGGCATTGGTAGCCAAAAACTGCTTCATGGAGGCACTTAAAGCTTTCCATGTTCATGGAGCTTCACCGTTTGCTCATAGGCTAGGCACCATTGCCTGACGGACTTTTGAAAATGCATGGCTACATGAAGTATCTTAGAGGACTCCTTGAAGCCCTCATCTCCAAACTCCTCATCGAATTGTTGGATAAAGGCCAAGACTTTTTCCGTAGCACCAAAAGTGCCATTGTAGGTAAGGAGAGAGATTTTCTTTCCTCCCTCTTTGAACTTTTTGAGCTTGGACGACCTCTTCCAGGCGGCATAGCATTTCCTATGGCCTCTTCTTTTAGGTGTTTTGAGAGCTGCACCATCACTTTCTTCAGAAGAGGAAGAGTATGAGGAGGATGGAGAAGAGGGTGACCTCTTTCTCACCTTTTTCTTCCCTTGTTCCTTCTTGTCTGCACCATCACTTTCTTCAGAAGAGGAAGAGGATGAAGAAGATGGAGAAGAGGGTGACCTCTTTCTCACCTTTTTCTTCTCTTGTTTTCTCTCTTCCCTCTTTGAATTATGGTTTAGAGAAGTATGTGGTTGTCTTCTCCGTTTAGGGGGTGTTGGAGAGCGTTTCCCCGCCGTCTTCGTGGATCCATCTCCGTCAAGGTGGCAGGAGACTCACTTCTTTCTTATTCTTTCGGTGGGGACTCTACTGTTGAAACTTGGGTTCTCCTTTGAGAGGGAGATGCTTCATCGAGTAGCAAGTTTTTGAGCCCTTTGTATGGATCCTCCTCTTCTTCCCTTATCAAAGAGAGTACTCTTTTGTAAGTTTCACTAGGAGGATTCCTAGGTACTCTCTCTTCTTGGTGGGGAGTTTGGAGAATACCATGGGTGCGCAATGGTTGCAGCACTTCACCTTGGAGGGATGGATTTCCCAAGGCTTGTTGAAGCCTAGAAACAAGATATTTTACAGGAATAGGGGCATCATTAGTTTCTCTTTCATTGGAAAAATCAAAGATATCATTGGAAAAATCAAAGATATCAACATTCATTTCAATCTCGTTTCCCTTGTCAGCCATACTAGAAAAATTTGGGTGTAAATTTTTCCTTGTACTTTGGCACTTCAAGCCGTAGTTTCTACTCCTCTTTACCTTCAAAGATAAGTACTCAAGCATCTATACCCATGGCTCAAATATTATTAATTGCAAGGAATAAAAGAGAGGGTTCAACACAACCAAGACATCACCGGTTCCTGTCAAGCTTCTAATAGCTCATTGATGGTTAAGCCTTAGGAAAGCCCCGTAGGACTCCATTATTAAGACCATAGATCTCGACGGTATCCCCGTAAACTGCATAAAGCAGGCGTGCTTCAAGGATGAAAAATCTCTATTCTACTTATTCTTTTGCAATCAATAAACTGACCATTTGTAGCAAGCTTGATGACCTCTCTTCTTGAGCAAGAGAAGAGAAACCAATAGCTCTAATACCAATGTAACATTTAATGCCCTAGTAACTTGTGTGTAGTGGAAATTGATAACATAGTGAGCATTTCATTAAGAAAAAGTTCCTAATGAGCATAGGAAGAGTCCTTAGTTTGAGAAAACAACATAGCAATTTACACCTAGCTAATTTGGCATTGAAAATACTTGAAAAGAGAGAGAAATAGAACAATTCACAATAGTTGAGGACCGGATTTACATGGAGCCGCAGTCCCCCCTCCATAAAGGCTTTGTATTATAGCTTCTTCCATAAAAGGAGAGTTTTGTACAATACAATCTTTGTGTTCCTTAACAAAACTAGTTAGTGCAATGAAGATGGAAGCTTCATGCACCAAATTATGCTTGAAAAACACACCTAGTGTCCCTAGCCGCAGTCCCAAGACCTCACACACCTTCAAAAATGGTGAGAGCTAGAAGGAAATGAGGATAGATTGGGAGGAAGAAGATGTATCTTATGAATAAGTATTCTCCTCACATAATCACTCTAATAGCATAGCTTAGCTTAGTAACTAGCATGGTAGAGGAGATGAGCATGCTATTGAAGCTTGGCTTGTGGCTGGATTTGCATTCCATAACCAAGAGTTGTTGGTGTAGGCCTCTACTTCTCAATGCTTGGAGAAGTAGATGGAGTTCTTCTTGCACACATGAGTTGTGTGTGTGTGTGTTTGTGTGTGTGTGTGTGTGTAGCATAAAAGATAGACTAAAATGTCAAACTCCCTCTCTCTTTGTCGACCCCTCTTGCTTTTTGCTCATGCTGGCTACTATTGGCTCTTGCAAAGCTTAGCCAATCACAAATTAGAAGCATAATTGATATCCTTTTGACATGTCTCCCCTTTTACCCTTTTGTGAGAGCTTTAGATAATTAAATAATTCAATAAACTCTCATTGGACATCTTAGTCTTGTGGCCAATAGGAATTAGGCAAGCCATTGGGCTATTGGATGCTCATTGGACCCCTTGATAGATCGTCCCAATAGTCTTCTAGGGAGCTTAATTTCTATTGGTTCTTTTACAAGAATTTTTAAACTGATTAGACTAATTTACTCTAGCCTAATTCTCCTAGGTTCACCTCTATGGCCATCCAATAGGATTTAAGGGGATATTGGGGCCAACTAGCCTAGAGCTTGACACGTGTCCAATATTGCCTTTGTGTAAAGGAGGAGCTTTGGAATGTGTGTGTGTGTTTCTCTCTCATTCCCTACTATTAGGACTTGTCTCCTCCTTTCCAGGGATATGGGGAGACTTTGTAGTCTTCCCATGACCATCCAATTTTCCCCTACTTTGGCCTTTGGACAATTGAATTAAATTTAGGAACCTTAGCCTATGGAAGTCTTAATGGAGTTGAACCTTAGGTCTTTTAAGCCCTATTGAATCACATTGCTATTTTGCAGACTGTACCCCTTTGGATCCCTATTTTTCCTCCTTTGGATCCCTGCAGAGACCGGTCTGGCAGCCTTACCAATATTCTAGCTTTTACTCCCCTCGTACTTCCCCATATTAAATGATCAGTTTAACATGAGAAAATCATTTGGGACAATTAGAGATTAATGTTTATGACACATAGGGAGGATCATGGGATTCATATGTTTCCTTTTCATGAAGGGAGTGGATAACACATAGCCTATTACCATGGAGAAGATAACCATCCTGCAAGGTGAAAAGTCAGGGTTAGTAGCATAATCATCTATCATAGAAGATAGGTCATTGTGAGTTGCTAAAGACACCGCATTAACTCTTGGTCGTCATGAAAGTGCATCGGCCACTTTCTTGTGCTTACTAGCAATGTGACAAATATGAAAATAAAACTGCGAAATTAAATTTCCTACCTCATTTGTTTGTCGGAAAGCTTGGCTTGCATCATGAACTACTTGAGACTTTGGTGGTCCGTTCATAAAATAAATGGAGTCCCCAAAAGATAGTGCTTCCATGTGTCTAGGGCATGTAGAACAGCTAAAAGCTCTTTTTTGTATATACCCAAGACCATTCATTGGCATTGAGCCTTCGGCTCTCGTATGCTATGGCATGCCCTTCTTGAAGAAAAACTACTCCAAGGCAATCACCACAAGCATCACATTGGACCTCCAAAAGCATAAGGACTAGTTGGGAGGTAAGCTTCTCTTTGAGCTTGTCAAAAGAATTTTTTTCTTGAGCAGTCCATGATACTTAACATTCTTCTTTGTTAAGTCATTCAATGGTTCTGCTATTTGATAGAATTTTGCTATGGAGTGTCCATAGTATGTACACATACCATTAAAGCTTCTAAGCTCATGTAGATTCCTTGGATTAGGTCATGATTTTATTTCCTCCAGCTTTGATGGATCCATACGGATACCATCTTGGGAGATAATGTGACCTAAGTATTGAATCTCTTGAAGAAAAATTCACTCTTCTTTTGATTGATAAAAAGCTTGTTCTCCCTCAAAGCTTGAAAATTACCTGGAGATGTTGCTTGTGCTCTTCCAAGGACTTGGAGTAGATGATGATATAATCAAAGAACACTCAAGTGAACTTGTGGTAGGGTCTAAATATTTCTCCATCAAACGATTGAATGTGGCATGTGCATTAGTCAAGCCAAAAGGCATGACTAGATATTCATAAAGACCAAATGTTGTATGAAACACACACTCTTGCACTTTACACTTCACACAATGAGTGTGTGTGTGTGTGTGTGTGTGTGTGTGTAGGAGAGTATACCCCCCCTCATGCATGGTCCAACCCCCCCCCCCCTCTCTCTCTCTTTCAGATTATTTAATTATATCATTTGGACAAGTGGCCTCTTTTTCCTCTTTGAGAGAAAGAGATTTTTTTATTTATTTAAATGCATCTAAATTCTCATTGGACCCCTTTAAAGCCTATCCAATAGGATTCGAGCACATCATGAGGGCCAAATGGGGAGGATCTTGACATGTTTCTTTTATGCTTGTTAAGAGATTATGTTTGAATTCAACACTTCAAGCACCTTAGTCATTTAAGCATGAAAATAGTTTATGCCTCTTGAGAGATCATGTTTGAATTGAACACTTCAAGCACCTTAGTCATTTAAGCATGAAAAACACCCCATGCTTGGGCAACGTTCCCACAAACACCTTAAGCACCTTAGTCAGCAATCATGACAAGCACCTCATGCTTGGGTAGGATTCACACCTCAAGGTCAGTCCCATCTTGCTTAAGGTCCTAGATCAAAGGATTTTTAACTCTAACCTTTGGAGCTCTTTAATGAAGCTAAACCGGTATTTAAGCTCCATTAGGTAGCATTGCTCTTTGAAATACCATCTCTCATTTGGACCCTTTTACCTTGGTCCCGTGTTGAGATAGAACCATAAGCACATGTCTATATCCTAACCCTTGTTCTCGTTTATTCTCCCACGTCACATGATCAATTTAATATGAGAAAATCATTTGGGTTGGTTAGATATTAGATTTTATGACAGTTTTCAAGCTATGCATGTTTCACCACAGTGGCTTTATGCCTCACTCTTTCAAAACAGGTCTAATCTTGTCTCTACAATGCCCTCAACGTTCCCCTCTACCACAGGAAATGCAAACAATGGTAATGCCCCCCACCATCTCTCTTACGATCAGGTAACTGGCCTATTTCATGCAAAATTGTATTTTGCATGCGCTTATCCATGTCTTTGACCCTCCAAGTAAACCCCCTGATTCTTTTGTTGCTCCTTATGAGTTTTGCCTCTGTGTAGCCCCTCTCTAAGGCATTCATGACCCTACTAGCAAAGTAGATGGGTCGCATCCTGGTACTGTGGGGATCTTGTTGTAGTAAAATTGCACCAATTGTTTCCTTTCCAACACTAGAGCTAACAAAGAATGTGTACTTCCAACAAGGAGGTATGAGTGTTGGTAATTCTGACATAATGACTTTAATGTTACAAAAGTAGTCTTCAAGCTCATCAGACTAGACAAACTCAACTTGTTGTGTCAACTTTTGCAAAGGGTGAAGTAACTTGAGGCTAAGTGAATGAAGCGTGACATATACTTCACCTTTTGAATGAATGATATGACCTCCTTAAGACTCTTGCGTTATGGTAACTCAACAAGAGCCTTTGGCTTTGAAGGATCCACCTCAATGCCTTTAGAGAATACCTTGTGACCGAGCAAGATCACTTCATCCTCACCTACGTGACATTTGTTGGGATTGATCTGACCTCCCATGTCCTAAAGTTTTTTCAAACCTTCTTCTACCTTCTATAGGTGTAATGATTTTGAACTATAAATGCAAAAGTCATCAATAAACCCCTAACAGACTTTCCAAAAAATGCTTGAAACACCATGTTCATGAAGTGTTGGAAAGTTCCGGGAGCATTTGTTAGGTCAAATGGCATGACTCTAAAAGAATAACAACCCCAGGGAGTGATGAAGGTGGTTTTCAAATGATCCTCCAATGTAATACCTATTTGAAAGTAGCCGGAGTATCCATCGCACACAAGTGTACTTCTCGTGACCAGCTACCTCATTTGATAACTCATCTTGAAATGGGAGGGGGAAGTGATCTCTTTTTGTTGCCTCATTTAGTGGACAATAACCCACACACAACCTCCACTTGCCGTCCTTCTTGGAGAAAGTGACAACAACGGGAGAGACCCACACTAAATTCTCCATTGGATAAATGAAACCTGCTGCAAGAAGCTTTCTTACCTCCTTGAGTAGAGATTGCTCCTTGATAACTCCTAGCCTTTGTAGATTTGGAGCTTTAGGTGTGGCCTCAGGCTCTAACTCAATCTTGTGTTGAACAACATTTACTCCACGCACATTGTGGGACGGTAGTCTAACCTCACTCTCCTATCTTATTGAAGTTTTAGCGAGAACCACGAATGCTTTGTCAATCCATGGGACGAAGCTGAATCGACTAGTGCATAGAGGCTACAAGATGTTGTCAATCTCTCGAAAAACAACTAACAACTCACATCTAACTCAAGCTACACTCAAGTGAAGGAAATCACCAAAAGCCAATTTCTCATCGGCAAACAAATCACATCCGTTACAGCCTCAAATGACATCCAAATGTAACGTAACTTCTAGGACATGTTTATAAGACCTAAGCTCAAATGCTTATGGTCTCAAACCCCACTTTAGGTCAAGTGCCAAAATCGTAATTATTAACAACAGTGGATTTTTGGTCTAGCCGTTTTCGATCCAGAATGCACCTAAATGCTTTGTAATGATGTCCCAATACCTCGCCTATGCTTAGTTTTTTATTTTGAAGTGAAAATTCCTATTTATGATGAAATTAGGCCACGGGTCGGCAACGCTAAAAGCTACAAAGTACTGTGATGTGTTTACGTCAATGCATAGAGCTCTTACCTGCGGTTGCAATGAAACAAAACTGCATTGTGACAATCGGGGAGGGAGTAGGAAGTGCGAGAAGGAGAGAAGTGAGCGCCATTATCTCACGCTGTGTATTTCATTATCCAAAACTTACAAATAACTTACAAAAATTGGCTTTTATACCTTAGCCAAGGTTTTTGGTGGTCAAAACTAATAATTTGGGAGCTCTAACTAAAGATAGGTAATGATAGGTTGATACAATTTGGAATCTTGTGGCCCCGGCTTAATTATTACAAGGTTTACTCGAAAAATAAGAGTTACAATATTCCCGATTTATACAAAATAATAAGTGTTTTTACATGGGATCTCAACAAAATGGTATCCGTGTTAGCTTTCTGCTAACATTCCCCTCCTCACCTGTGTCATCCCTTGACACACCTTTATGGGATGAAGTAGTCTTTGGGTTGACGGCTGGCGAGGTGGTCTTTAAGCGCATTTAGTGCCTTTTGGTATCTGATCTTCCTCTCTTTATCTAGCACTTGCAAGAACTCCATTGTTACTCTGTTTTTCAGCTCCACTGCTGAGTAGCCTACAAACCGTGATGTCAAGTTGTTGATCACTAGCCCAAATATTTTCGTTCGGTAAGTGAAGAACCCTGTGTAGAACGCTTCATCAAACGCCAGCATATTGTTGAGAAGGTAAAAACATACATTTGGCGTAGAAGCCATAAAGGACTTCTTCGGGAGGTTGGCCAGTGAGATTATAGCACAACCCTTTGTTACCCTCGAGGAATGACATCCAAGGGGTTCCTGCTTGTTCTCGCTCATGGAATACTTCGATGCAGGTGAGAAGCATTCGATAAATTTCGTATAACATTGCACATGATAGATCTCGTAGACTTGTGAAGAAGGACATGGTGCCCGTTAGGGTTTTCACCATGTACTCTTCCATCAGTGGTCCCTTTTTTGGAGCAGGTAATCTAGGGTAATTTAGCCAAGTTGGCCGCTTCTTTATTAGTGCCTCATGTGCTTGCCAAGAACTTACTCTTAGTACATGACAAAAAGTAGGATCCTTTTGTAGGACCGCAGGTGCTCTTGTCAACAGAATCAAATATACCTTGGATTCTTGTTCAACCAACTCAGCCTCCACTTCGGGTGGTCTTGATCTGCACCCTCAACTTGCATGTTTGTGTAAATCCTTTCTTTCATTTGTAGCAACTCCACTTTAATAAGAGGATAGGGCAGGGATTGTTGGTTCCATTGCACATTGATTTGATTGGGAGTGAGTTGTGTAACATTGACGGAGTGAAGAACTCTCAGCTCTTAATCCATTACTACCTTCCACTGCTCATCTACCTCTTGTGTAATTTTCTATTCTAATGCATCTTCCTCAACCTTTGAGAGCTGGACCGTTGGCGATGTATTTGTTTTGGTAATGTGTACTTGAAACTCCTCCTCGCCACTTAGCTCTTCTGCTGGTTGAGTCTCCATCTTAGAAAATGAAACTGAGGGGATCTCTATCCGTGGCTTCTTTGAAGTGCCTACCTATTCTTGTGTTTCTGGCCGTCCCACTCTTAATAGCTGGTTGACTCATTTAAGTTCAACTATTTCTTTCAGTAGCTCATCTTCTCTTTGGACCCGCATTAAAGCCAGGTCTCTGTACTGAGAGTGCTCTAGTTTAAGCTCCAGCTTGAGGTCTTTATTCTGTTTCTCTAATGCTTTGTAGATCTCGTCGGTTCCTTTGATCAAGGCCGCTACAAGATTTTCTTTGATTTGCTGTAGGAAAATTGCCTGATCATTTATTCTTTGCTCTGAGTACTGTAGGGAGGCATTTGCTACATCTGACTGAACGTGAATCTTCTGAATTGGCAGGGTTGTAGTTAGAAGTTCATTTGTAACTTTTGTCAGCTGTCCATCTTTTGGTTTGCATGCATCTGACAATTTCGTAAGGAAACCACCGAGCTCCTCCATCTCTCTCTGTTGTTTATCCCTTGCGAGCTGATGTTGTTCAAATTTCGCTTTCAACTCCTGCACTTGCCGTTGTAGATTGGGGATGATGTTTAATCGGTCTTCTAACTCCCCTTGGAGTGCGTTAATCACCATCTCTAATTCTTTGACCCTTGTGCTACGACTAAGTGCTGCTGAGCGAAGTTGTTCAGTCATGTCCTGCATTTGCTTGTCATACTCGTTAACTTGCAGGATCACTTCGTCGTTTGATTACCAATCTTTGTTTTGTGCTAGTTGCTTTGATGTTTCTGCAGATTGTTGTGTATATTTTGGCATCATCATGGTGGCTGATTGTTGTTGCCCTTGTGGCTGTGTGACTGATCCTCTTCCACTTTGTCATCTTGAGGCTTCATGGATGCCTTGGCCTTCTCTTGCTATGTTGAGGTATAGGGTGCTTCCTCGGCCTCCTATTCTCTTGGTTGCTCAAACTTTGTGTTGTCCTCTGTTGGTGTAGGATTTACCGCCCTTTCTGGCTCTTTGTCTTGCTCTTTTTGCTGGTCTTCTATAGATTCAGCTACCTATTGTGCAGATTCAACTGCTTCTCTTTGTTCAGGCTCTATCTCCTTGCTGGGTTCATATTTTTTAGCTTTATCTGTTGGTGAAGGTGGTGGGCTCGGCATGGGGTGATCATGCTGTTCAGAAACAGGTGAAGAAGGGCGGGGAGACACATCACCTTGATCATGTTGTGTTGCTCCTTGTTTAGATGCTTCCTCTGATTGCTTTTGCTGTTCTGCCACTTCTTTCGCTTTCCTTGTCGCTTCTTGGGCTTCTCTCAGCTTCAAGGCTTCTACTTCTTCATACATCTTTTCCAGTGATTCCGTGGGATCTGCAGCCTTTCCTGGTATGATGCTTAGCTCTTGGTCCTTTAAGCTCAATGGGTACCCACTTTGCTGGGTCCTTGCCTTGTGCTTGGCGGCTACGTTTGTAAGATTGCTTCTCTCTTTCAAATCGGGCCTGTTTTTGTACAGGTTCCTCCTGGTGTGCTGCCACAACTTTTCTCTTTATTTCTTCAATTCCAGCTCTCCTTTCCTCGTTGTCCGAGCTTTCACTGCTGTGCCATTCTGGCGAGCTCTCAACAGACTCTTCATAAGACTTGTATGATCTCTTGGTAGATCTTGTAGCTCGAGGAGAAGGTTGTGCTGACACTATCCAAGTGTCCTGATCCATGGCAGGCAACAAGTTTTCAGCCATGCCGATGGCACGGTAAGCAATCCTGGTCAAAAGCTCTGGTGCTCCCAGGTATGTGATTTTTCCTTCTTTCTTTGTCCCTTTCAATGTGGACAAAACATACTATGCATGGTAATTGGTTTCCTAAATGTTGATTTGAGGACTTGTGTAAAGGTTGTGGCAACCGGATGATTTGGTGCTATACACCTTGGTGGTCTTTTGACAATGAAGTGGAAATGCTAGTGGTACAATCTTGCGGGATCTTCCACCTATTTATGGATGAGGTCTAGTGGCGGTTTCCTTTGTGAAGTACCTGTTGTCTTTCTATCTCTTGCCCTCTTTTTGATTCCCTCTGTTGGAAGTTTGAGTGCCTCTACCACTATCTCCTTAGTAATCACCACTTCAACTTTATTCCCTTGTGGGTCAAAGATTTGAGCGGTTCCATCTGCTTTGACCATGGATAGAAGCTCATAAGCTTTTTGGAAGTCCACTCCACACAGCTCTTGCTCATAAAATTCTCTGAGACCAAGCCTTCTATTGGCTTCTTTAGTCTGGGGCTTTGCAGCGACATTGTAAACTTCTTTTGGTAGAAGTTACAAGTCTACATGGTGTCCCTCTTCCCTCTTGAATCTTCCGTTGAACAGTGTGGTGTTATTCTCTTTAAGTTGTTCTCTTGACAGATAGGTTTCTTTGGTGGTTTTGACTGAATTGGGGTCCAGTTGGTATGATGGTAGCTCTTGCAACTTTTCTTTTTGATTGAGCTTCTTCTTGGCCTCCTTCAGAAATGCTGATAAATTTGGTCCAATGTGCTTCAAATCAATTTTTGAACATGCATAGATGCATAAAAACATGTAAAGATCAAATTCATAAAGTCAATACAAAAATTTGCAACAAAAGTAAATAATCGCAATTATTTACAGTCAACTAAGTAATTTTTTAAATTTTTTGCAAATTTGGCATTATACGCTTGAAGTATATACCAAATACATGATATGGGTGAAATATGGGCTCATTTGAGTGCACTGGGTGAAAGTGATGCCAGATTTAGACTTTAGGTCTCTAAAAAAGTAGATGTAAAGAAATTTTGAGATTCTGAGCTCCAAATTTGTGCAAACTTGGCTAGTGACCTTAGGGCATCATGTACTTTGGATCTATGATGGCAAAGTTGCAATTTCCCCCCATTTTAGCCAAAAAATAGATAATTGTGATTATTAACTTTTTCTACCAAAATGAGCATTTTTTGGTATAACTTGGTTCTAAGCATTGTATAGACCCTATGTATGTGATATGAGGTGATTTATATCAAAAAATGTGGCTCATAACTCAAAATTTGTCTTGCAAGGACTTCTTTGCGTTTTTTTGGCAATTTTCCAAGTTATTTGTGATCATTTCGGCTCATACTTGAATTTTGGCATGTATAGGTGTGTTCAAGTGATAGGTGAGGTGATGAAGCAACTTTTAAGCCAAAATTGTGCAAAAGTAGATGATCGCAATTATTTACAACAGTCACATTTTTCTTGCAAAAGTTAAATTTTGACCTAAACACATTCTATACACGTAAAACAAGTCCTAAATTGAATTTGGTAAAGTTTGGTCTTGCTGTCATCACTTTGTGCTTTGTCGACTCTGAAATATCTGATTTTTGTGACTACATGGCTTGTTGAGTTGGTCAGTCACTTTTAAGGCTATGGACTTGTCCGCAACATAGTCGTGAAGCAACTCATCCCATTTTGGCTCATTTGGAGTCAGTTTGACTTTGTATGTCGAATTTGACGCTGTCGTGTTGTGACACGTACATAGTGGGAACGCATCCTACAAGAGTTATCTTGTAATTTATTAGATACATAATTATCTTTCCTATAATGTACATATGCATATTTAAGTATAATAATAAGATTTCTATCTCATCCTATTATTTATCTCAAGGGTAACCTATTCTTACTTTACCATCAGAAAATACTATGAAAAAAGCGTCAATAGCTCCGCCTCTTTAACTTGGGCAAAAAACATTGATTCTTTATTTCTACTATCTCATTATCATCTCACACCCTAGCTAGATCCTATATCTAGGGTAAACTCCAATATATATATATTCTATGTATTTTTTATATTTTTCTTATATTTCTTTTTAAATAGCTACTAGGAGGGAATCAAATCCTAGTGGGACACTAGGTGGCATGATTTCAAAGATACACTTATTTTAATACATTATTGCAAGCATGATTACAAAGATTTGTCAAGGAGCAATGTCATGCTTTCATATGGCATGAGGTGTCCTTTGGAATCAAATGAAAGTCTAGGCTAAGGGGACCACAGGAAGACTTTTGCTGCCAGAAATGGACTCTATTTTGATGATTTTTTTACACAAGGTTCCAATCTGAATTGGAAAACAATTTTAAAATGACAATCGTAGCTAATGAGCTGAAGTTTTTGCCCATATTTTTACTTTTTTATTTGGAGCCACGGTTGAGGAGATATGATTAAAATACTCGACCCCAGTCTGCCCACATCATGCAGGGACAACTCATTTCCAACTTTTCCAATTTCTGTTCACACTGGCTCTTCTCTTCTTGTGTAAACCCTTGGGGGTTCCCTTCACCTATAAAAGGGGACCTCTTCTTCCTTGAAAAGAACTCAAGCATTCAAGCCATTGATGAGAGGAATTCTTGAGGGAGTGAGTAGTAATGCCTAATTGTACTTAGCCATTAACATAAGCCCAAGCCTACACTTTCTCCTAGAGAAAGACTAGCCATTCTTGTACGCTATCCTTGGAAGATCAACTCTAATCAAAGAAGGTGTTGGACTTGGCGTATCAATCAACGTTGAATTCTCCCCTCTTCTTCTCTCTCCATCAATAATGGTGCCGAAGGGTTTGTCAAGTAAGATGTGTTCTACATTGATGTTTTCTTGATTTCTTGTTGTTTTCTTTTTCATATATATGTATCTAATCTCATCTCCTTAACCAAACCTATCTCTCTCATTCTTAGTAATTCATCCTCTCTACAAATTTTAGGTTCTCCTTGCTACAGGTACATCTCTCCTTGCAGTATCCTTATTGCCTGTGGGCAAGAATAGGGCTTGGGAGGGAAACTTCTCATCTCTTCACTTCTCTCATATCTACATTTCTCACATACTATCCTAGATGAATAACCCACATGATGATCATTTCTATCACTTTCACTCTGTACGATCTATTAGAATTAATGTATGGATTAGCCGTAAAATACACTTCCAACAACGTATAATGTTTCTCTTTGGCTCAGAAAGGCTTAATGAAATACTTCTATCACCAAATCCCATCATACTACCTCTCATAGACTATAACTTTTCTTTTGACGTAAGCGTAGTTATCTTGCAATGAACCAAGAGGATTTGTACACACAATTAATCCCAATCACTAGACAAAATATATATATTATGGTAAGCACAAAACTACAATTCCAAAGAACAGTTCGTAGCCTATTTGGTCAGCCAAGATTGAATGCCATTAACTCATCCATTAACCCTTTCATATTACCCATGATACGATATGACCATAGCCTTGATGTTTTCATCTTCGTATTGTTTTGACATTCTCTTTTGTGTTCTTTCTTTGTGTGTGTGAGTGTAAGAGAGAAAGAGTGAGTCTTCTTTGATTGCACTTCTTTCCAAACCCTAGTCTTCATGGCATCTATGGTTTAACTCCTTCATATAGTTTTTGTTGAGTTCTCTCACAAACTCTCATAGCCATAAGCCCGGTGCTTTCCTGGCAAGACCGCAAATTTCTCGACAACGCTTTGTAGCCATCGAGCCATTTTCTGCTTTTCGAGGGCTTTGCTTGATTGATTTCACAAAACCATTCATATACATTGTGTATAGACCTCGTAGGTAAGCTATCTGTGGAGTCAGAACCCAATTTTAGCATCTGCCAAAAATCTAACTTTTCTACTTGGGACCCCCTTGACCTTTGCCGAATGGTCAACTGCTGATATAGAAGTGTTCTATTATATTGAGGCATGCTACAATTCAAATCTCATCCGATTTGGTTGAGCTGACAGGCCGCTATGGTCGATTTTTGGTCGTAGGTATTCGTGCACTGCTCGGATTCTAGGGTTTTTTCTAGGGGTTTAGACTAGCTACCGGCCATAAAAAATGGATCATTGATGAGTAAAGAACTTACCCCTCATGTCTCATGTGAGACGGCGCTGAAAACAGACGACTGCTCGCTCCGGAAAAGACACGCGAAAGAGGTTGAAAAGCTCTCTCTCCAAAGGCAACAAGTGGAAATGAGGTGGTTTTAGCCTACCTTGGATATCTGTACCCGGACTTCCCAAACCATTTTTCCCCAGATTCCCTCGTTAGTTCTTCTAAGCCATGAAATCTATGTTAGACTCAAAATTTTTCCCAATTGGATTCCTGTAGCTTAGTCTGCAAGAATTCAGCAAAAGTAGGTCTGGCTACCTAATTTAGGCTTTCCGCTTCCATCTTCCAATTTCATTGAAATCTTTTGTGCTTGTCCACCTTGTCTATTTGATCACCACCGTGTATTTAGTTTTTCCATCTGAGATCCTTTGCTATTTATTATCAATTTTTGACCTGGTCATTAAAAAAAAACAAAATGCGCTAAAAAAGTAAAGTAAAAATTCAATAATTAAGAAAATCCAATGAAAACACAGTTTTATTATTTTTTGTTCGATTTCTTTATTTTTAAGTTTCAATATCAAGAAAAATGATAAAAAATAACCAAAAGGACTATATTTTTGATGATTTTCTGATAGTATATACACTATTTACACTCATCAAGGAGATATTATCAGCTAGATTTCCCCTGTTGATAATTTATAAGGGAGTTATTAGGTAATTTTTCAAAAAATCATACCTCCCTCCTAGATGGCGTACTCCGAGACGACTGTGTGCATGGGTTGAAAAATCGTGTCTATGCATAGCCTTGATTGGCTCTACCATGCTTTGAAGATCAATGCAGTTCAAACCATTATGCTCTGCAAGAGGTGGGTCTTGAGTAATTAACTCAAGGGTTTGTGATGTTGAGGCTTTCTGATGCTGTCTTTCAAAGAGAAAATCTTGTAGTCTGTGTGCTCTTTGCTTGATTTTACCATCAGGATGCTTTAGCAAGCTGATTTCCTGAGCTTTTGGTATCAATTTTGAATGTTGTCGATCTTTTACTCGCCATTGATACCTTGGTTGCTTGGTGTAGGACGGTGTGGTTGAGGTTTTTGAGGCTTAACTCTCCATTGCTTGATTGGTTTCCCCGTTTGCAGAGAAGATAAGTGCTCTTTTCTCTTCCAAATCAATTTCGTGTTAGGTTCCCTGCTCGGAGATGCTCGTCTCTGTGTTTTGACCTTTGGAACCGTCTTTGGTATTGTCGATGATGTTTTGGGCACCCATATTTGAATTGGCTTGTCCTTAAGCTATGCTTTCGGTACCCAAATTTTCCCGAGTCCTTGCATGCTACCTGTAGAATTTGCTTGTTGATAGAATGGAGAAGATTGATCACTTTGTGGTTTGGTCAGCTAATTGCTTCCTTTCCATTCCTACTTGCTTGGTGCAATTGGAACAATGAGTTTTCCGCCTTTAGGTGATAGCTTGAGCCGATTTGTATCCCAATATGGTACTACCTTGTATGTCCGCATCCATGGAATTCCAAGAATCATCATCTCATTGATGTGTTCACTTGGTAAGCGTACAAACTTATGAGGGCATGAACATCCATGTACCATCACATTCAAGTTGACTACTCCCAATGTTGGTGTTGGGTTCTTGTTGCATCCTTTTATTGTTGCTATTCCTGCTGTCAAAGACTGACTTGTTGCTTTCCTGTACGTGGAATAACTGACTGCATTTACTCGAGCTCATGTATCCACCAAAGCATTTGTGCTATGATTGTTGAGTTATACTTTGATGCAAAGGTCCATTCCATCTAACCATTCATCATTTGTTGACACTGCATCTTTCTGCAATTCCCATTGTCAGTCATCTATTTTCAGCGTGTTGATGGGAATAGGTATTTGTTGATTTTTGAGAGAAGCTTTTCTTTTGAGTATCCAAAGCCGAGCTTCCTCTTGGGATTTATCAATAACCTGCTATCTTTTTATCTTCCTTTGCCTAAATTCATGCATTCATTCTATCAATTCATTGGTTAGTGAAAAATTGTACTTCTTTAAACGACATCCGCTAATCCAATTAGCCATTGGTTCACCATCTAAGGTGGATAGATTAATTGCTCCTCTTGGAGATACATCTTCAACGATAAATGGTCTGTTTTCCTTTTTCTTAAACTTGGGAATGTGTTGCTTAATGGAATAGATTAAAACTAAGTCCCCTTTCTTGAAGATTTTTGTAATTAGATGGGAATTTAAAAACTGTTTTGTTTCCACTTTTGTGCATAGATGTAAGCTACATCAGTTAGCCTTTGCTCATCTAGCTTCTCTAAATCTTCAAGTCTCTCTGACAATTCATGTCCAGTCCACTCAAGATCCCTTGCTACCCTTAGTGTCAGCAATAGAAATTCTATTGGCAATATGGCATCAAGACCATAAACAAGGTTAAAGGGTGTAGCACTTAAAGCCATTTTGAATGAAACTTGATAAGCCCATAGAGATGCATGGAGATTCATTTCCCAGTCTGTCTTTCCTTAACTAACCACTTTATTCAAACTCGAGCTAAGAATCTTATTTATATGCTTAGCTTGGTCATTTGCTTGTGGGTGATAGGGAGCTGACTTATTATGGATGACCATAAATTCATTAAGCAGATACTCGATTACCTCATTGAGGAAATAAGTTACCCTATCACTGACAATTTCTATTGGCAATACATATCTTGTGAACACATACTCATATAAGAATGCGGTAGTAGTTTTGGAATTTGAGTTGCTTTAGCCTCAACCCAGTTAGTCAAATAGTCCATAGCTACAATGATCTAGCCCCCACCATTGGTCTTAAGGGAATGCTATCTACTTTTGTTGTCATTTTTTCTCATTTGACAAGAATCACACCTTCAAACATATTCTTTGGCATCTGCAAAAAGTGTTGGCGATCATATGGCTGCCATTAAGATTGCTCTTGCGGTGGTGTCACTAGAAAAGTGACCTCCAGCTAATCGAGCATATACTTGTTCTATAATCGAAATATATTCGTGTTCATTTTCACAAAGACACAAATGTTGATTCTTACCTCTCCGATACAATTGGTTCCCACTAAGAGCATAGTCTCTTGCTTCAGTTTCAATTTCTTTGTGACGGTGTCTACTCATATCCTCAAGAAATGTTCGCCTCGACATGTAAGTGACTAAATAGTTACTCCACGTAGGAACATGTGACATTTAAAACAATGTTACATGAGGTATGGGTGTTTGTTTTTTACATTGAGGACAATCCTTTACAAAAGAGCGAACATCACTCCTCATAATTGGCCAAAATGCTCCAAGTCTCAAGATCCTTTGCATAATTTGATCTTCAGCAAAGTGAAGTCCTACTATGCTATAAGTGCTTGACTTAGGTATTGGGTTTTCTCTTCAAGATTAATGCATAAGAGCAATATTCCATCTCGGTTTCTTTTGTATAGCCTACCAGCTAGTAATTGATACATAGCCGATTGCCAATTAATTCAATTGTAATAGGAAGTGGTATTTGCAAGTCCACTTGAGCTATGGTCATCAATGATACCATATTTTTTGACCATCGAGATATCATTTCCACGGAGAACAAATAGGCATCTTGTAGAGTCATCATCTACCCCTTTAGATGATTCCCTTGAGACAATCCTTGACAAATGATCTTCTCTTTGATGACTAGTGCCCTTTTTTACAACTACAGTGAAATCAAATTCCAGAAGAATGATGAACCATCTCATTATTCTTCTTGTGCTGCATGGCTTGTTGACCAAGTACAATAAAGCTTGGTGGTCCATGAGGAACACAAATTTGTTTGCTAATAGGTAATGTCTATACTTTTTTACGGCATAGATCATTCCTAACCCTTTCCTTTTTGTGGTAGTATAATAAAACTTGGTGGTCCATGAAGAACACAAATTTGTTTGCTAATAGGTAATTTCTATACTTTTTTATGGCATAGATCATTCCTAATCCTTTCCTTTTTGTGGTAGAATAATTCTTCTCTACCATGTTCAACTGTCGGCTAGCATAAGAAATAGAAAAATCAATTTTCCCGTCTCCTGGTTGAGGTACTATACATCCTATGGAAAAATTGGAAGCATCTACATGTATGTGGAATATCTTATTCCAATCTGGTGCTTTCAATATTGGAGCTGAAGTGAGAGCTTGATTAAGCTTCATGAAGGATTCTTCACATGCTTCAGTCCACTCAAAGTGTGTAATCAAGCTATACATGGGTTTTGCATTTATAGCGTACATGTAAATGAACCGTCTATAATATTCACAATGTCCCATGAAGGCTTTAATCCCCTTGACTGTTTTTGGTCTAGGCAAATCAACAATACCATGAATTTTATCCATATCAGTAACTATGCCATTTTTAGACACTATATGTCCAAGAAGTTTTCCTTGTCTACCCATGAATGTGCACTTTTTAGGATTTAGGCAAATCCTATAAAGTCTGCAATTTTCGGATACCTTTTTGAGGTGTTCAAAATGATTAGCTCGGATTGATGAATGTAAGCATAGATCATCCATATATACTTTGAAGAATTTCCTAAGATATTGTTTAAAAGCATGGCTCATTAATCTTTGAAAGGTGGCAGGAGCACTAGTTAACCCAAAAGGCATAACCCGATAGGCAAAAATACCCCATTCTGTTGTGAAAGTAGTTTTATGCTGATCTTTTGGATCAAGCAAAAGTTGATTGTATCCCAAAAAGCCATCTAAGAAGCTGTAAGCTTATTTTACCGCAACTCGTTCTAACACATGCTCAGTGAGGAAGAGGAAAGTTGTCTCTAATGGCAGCTGCATTCACTTTCTTGAGATTGACGCACACTCGTAATTTTTTATTCTTCTTGGATACTACCACAATTGGAGACACCCAATCTGTGTGTTCAAATTCGTAAATGAATTCGGCTTCCTTTAGTTTTTCAATCTCTTCTTTAATCTTCTTGGCAAATGTTTCATCATATGTGTATGGCCTTTATCTACATGGTTTCATATCATCTCTCATGGGTATGGTATGTTGACAGATGTCTGGATCAACACCCTTGAGATCCTTGTAAGACCAAACAAAGATATCTCGATAATTTTTTAGCAAGCTTAGCAAACACTATTCTTATTCCTCTGTTAGGTCATATGCAATGTAGGCAGGGCTAGGCTCTTCTCCTAGTTAAGCCAATTCTATCTTTTTAGCGTTTTCAGGCCCTTCCTATGACTCGCCCTGTTTTTGTAGTTCTCTAAAAGATTTTCTGACAATGATTTTTTTATCTTGGAGAGTATACTTTTTGTAATGGGATGGAACAATCATTACATCTTTACCATCCTCTTCTGTGGTTTCCATTTCAGTCATATATTGTGAGGTCCCCGCCCTAAAAGATCGGGGCGACTCTGAAGATAGCATTCTTTATCCTCTAAATCCGTTGACGGCACCCTACTCCGATAATGCGAAGAAAGGATACGAGCAACGAAAGAGAAGAAGACTTCCACCTATTGTGTTCGTAGTTGCAAGACCCTACGCCACAAGCCAGGTCGATGAGGTTAAAGATTCTATGGACTCTAGATCTTACATTATATGAGAAGAAATCCCTTTCACACATTAAGGATCCAAAAACAATGCCTTTTTCCCCGCGTATAAGAGGCACGGCCGCCATCCTTGAATCCAAAATATGACATGGGATAAATCTCTAACTAGCAGAGACAAAGTGAAAAGTACTCGACTAATCGAGTCCACCCATCCTTGATTGGCAACCTGAGCCAGTCCCCACTTTCCACCCCACACGGACACTTTTTTTCCACACTGTTTTACATATACAAACAGTGTTCCTTAATTAATTCCAAACACAGTTTCTTTTATACAGCCCTTCAAACAATACCAAAACAATTCAAACAATGCTAATGAAGGCAACCCTATTATTCAACAAAACAACTTTTCCAATTTCTCATCATTTTGCTGCTACCCGCGGACTTTCTCTGTCTAACCAACAGAGCCTTTGCAAAGGATTTATTCTCTAACCGCGAATTGCGCAACCTTCCCATCTCGCTAACCACGAGGCATCCCGCTACCCGCGAGGCATCCTGCTAACCGTCAGGCATCCCGCTACCCGCGAGGCATCTTGCTAACCGCCAGGCATCCCGCTACCCGCGAGGCATCTTGCTATTCTCTAGGCATCCCGCTACCCACGAGGCATCTCGCTAACCGCGAGGAACAAAAGATAGCCGATAACCTCAGCTTTAATCTCCGCTATCCGCGGAATCATCTCGCTACCCGCGAGAACAAAATATATTCTTTCAACAATTCATCTCATTAATGATTCATCAAACATGATCAACCAATTCTTCATATCAATCAGAAACCGCCTATCAAAAAATAACAATTGATTAACAATAACAATCCAACAAACAGTAACAATTTATCAAATAGTCCTTTCATTAGTCTATGAAAACATATATGTGTTTCATGTGATAGAATCACGTTTTTCAGACGGTTTAAGGGGTTCCCTATGCTTAGCTTCCCAAGTCAAACATGAATAGCAATGCAGAATTATAAATTTGTCTTACTGTATTTGGAGCGCGTGCGGCTAACTCCTGTGCTGGAGGTTGGACGGCTTTGACTTCTTCTTTGGTTGATGCTTCCGCATGAGGTACGTTCGGAGTTGACACCCTTCTTCCCACCTTCCTTGGTGGTGCAACGGCATGGGCGTCCTTAGAACTTTGTGTTACACGCTTCGGAGCCATAGCTTCGGAATGGAGAAAAGAAAAGCACATAGTTGGGGAGAGAGAGAGAGTGTGTCCACAAATCGGGTGAAGGCACGTCGAAGATTGGAGATGGAGATGGAGATGGCTTGAAGGTGAGAGGTTAAGGGAGAGAGGCTTCCTCTGGCGCGTCATTGCAAGAGAGCTTCCGCTTTTGTAGATGTGTGTGTTCAAAGTGAGAAGAGAAGGGTCCTTTATATAGGCCCTAGGGGGGTGCTAAGAATACTGAGAGGTTTCAAGAATAGGAGAAGGAAAAAGCTCGCGCGTCGTCGCGGTCTCTTTTTTTTTTTGGGTACGCGAATCCTATGCGCGATTCTAAGAAGTTCTATACTTACAAGTTCCCATTCTATTTTGAAAGAGAGAAAGAAAGAAGTGTCCTAATTTTGACTCACCTCTCTTTCTTTCCTAAAAATACTATCTCTAAGCTTTTTCTTCACACATAGATTAGGTTCCCACATAAATCTATTGTTCCACATAAAGAAAGATCATAAATAAATGGATTCTGAACCCGATTTTCAATCCGATTGCTCTGATGAACTCACGATCACTCACAAAATCGATAATCTCAATTACTTTGCAAAATATCTGAAATGATTTATAAGGGTAAATGTTGGGTACATTACATATATATCTCCTTTAGAGATTTTTTCAACTCGTGATACTTCTTTTTCCGCTTAATTCGTGTCATCGTTGACTCCTTTTCCTATTTTTGCGTCTTTGCTGGGGTATCCTTCCTCGTTTTTCTCGATTCTTTGACATTTTTGGGTTTTCTTTTGAAGGATATCTGCTAGTAATTTTGTCCTTGACACAATCATGTGCATCTATCTGCATGAGGAACTGTGTTCTACTAGAGATTGATGGCATAGGTCTAGCTTTCACGTTTCTAGTGTTTCTTTTTCGTCTAAACCATTTTTGTCTTCTCGGTTTCTAGTTAGGAAAGTCAAAAAACTTTTCCTCCTCTCCCTTCATGAGTAGATTAGCTCTCACGTGTTCTTTTTCTGACCCCAAATCTTTTGAGGTAGCTGAGTGTTCGTCTAACTCATCTGTTGCATCATAGTAGAGGTCTGAAAAGACTTGTTGAGCTTTCATCAAGTCCTTGGGTTCTTTAATTTCATCTTCAATGTAGAGGGTTGAAATCATGTGGATGGGAATTATGTCATAGTCGTCCTCATTGCCAAATTGAGTAGGCATTGACGTATTCACATATACATCCATTGTAGCTAGAATTTAAGTCCACTCAAATGGATCAAACAAATGCTCTAGAAAGGATTCAGGTACATAGGCTTTGTCTATGCAATCCTTTCCAAAATACATTCTTCTCATTTTAAACTCCCAGTTTCTCAAGCTCCGCACATCCAAATAGGAGTGTCTTTGTTCAACCACGATGGAAGATTAGTTTCAACTGAGGAGACTAAATCAAACTTTTGTATGGGCGTTTTCATGACATCTCTATAAGTGTGATCTTTTAGATTAACCCTTGTTATAGATCCCACTTGCTTCAAGTCCAGATAATTGTTTCCCCAATCTTGGATAAGTTGTACCTGTCGCATGAAAGGTCTTCCCAATATGATTTTGTAATTGAGTTTTTTTTCAAAGTCTACTATGGCAAAAGTGTGTTGATATTCAATCCCACAGGAATTGACTATCACTTTTTCAAGCATCCCTAATGGTCTTTCAATGTGTTCATCAGTCAATTGCAATTTCATTCGAGTTTGTCTAATGGTTGGTTGTCCCCAGGATTCCCATACTGCTTTCATGGCTATGGCTATGCCTGCCACACTATCCAGTATTGCCATGGTTTCTATGTCATTATATTTCATTGGAAGGGTGGTGTTTCCTTCTTCCCCTTCGTAATATTATCTAACTTTGTTCATTGGAACAGATCGAATCTCTTTGTGGTCCAATTTGTTTTTCAAATTTTCCAAATTTTTTGCGACTAGCCCTATTATCCCTACATTCTCTAGGGTTTTTTGTAGATCATTCCATAAATATGGTTTGAGTTTTAATAGTTCTCACAAAGTAAGAGTGCATTGGATGGATGTACACATGATTGAATGAATGTTGTCTACTTCTAGGGTTTATTCTGCTCTTTTTCTTGAGTGGTCTTACACTGTGGATTCATCTTAGTTATCTCCCAATTAAGAGGGTAATGTTTTCAAGGTCAATGGTTTGGACATTCATGAAGCTTCAGATCCGCAATCCCCATACAAGAATTGTACATCCATGTCCATTTCAGGAGGTAGGTTGTCTAACCAAACTCCCTCTATAGGAGCTTACTTTAGAGTTAGGCTCCCATCATTGATCTCTCTAACTTTTTTCCATAAGTGTCTTGGCTAGTCTTCCTCTATGAATGGAATTCCGTCTAAGGAATCTTCGATGTCCGACATTATAAGTTCTGGATCTTTTGGTTCAATGTGGGGTTCTACCACCACTTCAACTTTTTCTTGATTGTCTCTTATCACAAGCTCCTCAGGTTTTGCCATACTTTTGAGCTTGGGTTTTTGCTTTTTAGCATTTCTTGCGTGATTATTACCAAGTTTTGATAAGCTTCAAGCTTAGCTGCTTCCGTGTTTGGAGAAGGATAGTTTCTCCATTTGTTTTCCATGTTTTGGAATGCTTTAAGTCCCGCTTGGCAGGCTTCGAAGGCTGCATTAATAGGCTCAAAAATTTTATTAACCAAAATTGATCCTCCAGATTTTACAGTTGTTTCTCTGATTTTGCTTCCAGGTTCTTTCACCTTTTCCTGGAATAGCTTCTTTGCTTTCTCCTCGATTTTAGCCTTTTGTTTTTTCCTTCTTATCTCATATCTTTTGCTTCTGCTTCTTTTGGTCTTTTGAGAGACAATTTTTGTATTCTCCGAATCATCCGAGGAGTTATTTTTATTTTTTTTAGCCTGAGATCTATGCTGGGGTATAAAGCCCAATGTGGTCGCCCAGGTAAGTGGGCGGGCCGCCAGGTATGTACACATATTCTTTTGTTAAAACCTAATAAGAATCACTATGCTCTACACATTACAGTAGAGCGAGTTCACCATATCGTCGTGCTCTTCTTCTCGCACTCTCTCTCGCGTCGCACTTCCGCTCATACTCCTTCAACTGGTATCAGAGCTCAGATCGAGGCTCAGGGCAGCACTACAGGAGGCTAGAGTCACCAGCTTAGATTGGAGTGAAATTTGACAGGCGAAGACACGGCCACAAATCTCGCGGGAGAGCCCGAAGGTCTTGGTGTTCTCAGAATTTCATTCTGAGGTCATCTCGGTCACCGTTCGGCTTCGACAAAGGTCTGCGTAGGCCATTTTTGACTACGTGGTCTCGGCGGGTACAGATCCGACTCTGCAAATTTGGGGTTTTCAGCCTACGACTGCAGGTGCTGAGGATATCGACACTCCCAGAGTGTTGATTTGTGGCTGTCTACACATCGAAGGACGGCTCACAGTTCTTGGAGGCGTGTCACATACGACACGGGCGCATCTACACACAATCTGTAGGCGACATCCACTAGTTCATCAGGTAGCTTGTGTTTGCTGCTTGATATTCCAAATTTCATCCTGAAATTGCAGGTACTTCCACATGGGATGTATTGTCAGAGATGATGTATGTCTGTTGAGGGTTTGCTGGCTTTGAGTCACGCAGAAAACAACCACCGCAGCGGTTACAGCATATAGTGGGAAATTTGTGGATGTATGAGTTTGTGGGAGGTCTATGTACTGTCAGATTTACTACAGCCTTTGTTGAGGGTCAAGTGAGGTTTTATTGATCTGGGGGATTCTCGAATATTGAGATCCTTTCGGTGATACAGGCGTTGGAGCGATCCCTCGGGGACCCTTAGATAGGCAGCTAGGATGTATTGACTGTGAGTTAGACAGTTGGGATTGCATCTTTGCTTTACTACCGTTGAGGCATTGTCGCAGTCTATATTGCTTACAGGACAGTGACAGGACAGTGAGAGACAATACAGGTGCAGGACAGGTTTACCCGCAGCTTACAGTGTCAGAGCGACAGTGTTTTTTGAGCTGTTTTTTGGTCTGTTTTTGAGTACACTAGAGCCATTTTACAAAGGAGACTCTGCCGAAATTTATGTAGAATCTGAAGCTTTCTTGGTTCATTTGACAGGTTGATATTGGTTCAAAGGTCAGTTTACAGGGGAAACTCTGCCGAATTTTTCCCAGGAAAGTAAACCATTGTGAAGCGTAGCTATGGCTGGATCACAGGACACTGCTCTTTACAATATCAAGAAGCTGGATGGAACCAATTTCCCATTGTGGAAGAAGCATATTTGGCACGTGTTGGTACAAAAGAAGTAGATAAAACCTATAAAGCTCAAGGGGATAAAACCAGAAGATATGGACGAAGATCAATGGAGCGAAATGGATGAATTGGCACTTTCTACCATTATGCTGACTTTGGCAGAAAGCGTTTACTTCAATGTAGCAGACGAGATGTCGGCTTATCAAGTATGGTTAAAGCTGAGTGATCTTTATGAGAAGCATAGTGCAGCTTCACAGGTATACTGGCTTAAGAAGCTTGTTGACTTGAAGATGAAAGAAGGGACACCTATGTCCAGTCATCTGAATGAATTCAACACAATGTACAGTCAGTTGTCAGCTCAAGGTGTCAAGTTTGATGAACCTGTTAGAGCTATGTTCCTGTTGATCACATTGCCGGAAAGTTGGGACACTTTTCGCACAGCTTTGAGTAATTCTGCACCTCCAGATGGTTTGAACATAGCAGGTGTAGAAGGAAGTCTGCTTACTGAAGAAACCAATAGAAAGACAATGGACAAAGGCAAAGGAACAACCTTAGTTGTCAAGGGAAGGACCAAAGAAAAGTACAAAGGTGGAAAGAGGAATCAGTCTCATAGCAAGTCCCGCAGTGCTAAAGGCAAGAGTGACATAGAAAGCTACCATTGTGGCAAGAAGGGTCACATGAAAAGAGACTGCAGAGAATGGAAAGCAGAAAAAGGCAAAGAGAAAGCTGAAGACCATGGTGAGAAGAACAAGTCCTCAGTGAAGATTCAAGAAATAAATGTGACAAACACTGTTACAGAGGATGACAGTCTAGTGTCAGGAGACATCTACTTCTTGAAGAATACAATGGACTCAGCTCTTCTTACAGCATCTGATGGAAATGCATTGAGTGACTGGATTATAGACTGAGGGGCATCACTTCATGTGTCTCCAAAAAAGGAGTGGTTTACCTCTTATGTGACCACTAAAGATCATGTTCGGCTAGGCAATGGGTAGACATGTGAGATCTTAGGTGTTGGAGATGTTCAATTTAAGTTTTAGAATGGCTCTTCTTTCACGCTGAAGAATGTGAGACATGTTCCCGCAATTACAAAGAGCTTGATCAGCACAGGTTTACTTGATGATTCTGGCTACGTCACCACTTTTGGACAGAACATGTGGAAGATATACAAGGGTTCTATGACAGTAGCACATGGAGTAAAGTCTGGAGGACTTTACATGATTTATGTATCAAATGTCTCTAAAAATGTAATCAATGTAACCGAGTAGCCGAACGTTTCTTTGTGGCATAGCCGGTTAGGACATATGTCCAAGAAGGGAATGGAAATCTTGTCTCGTTCTGGTTATTTGCCTGGCTTTTCATTTAATGATTTTGAATTTTGTGAACATTGTCTGTATGGTAAGCAAACACAGCAGCCACATAAGCATAGAAGCAGTAGAAGAGATACACAGTTGGCACTTGTTCATAGTGATTTGTGTGGACCTATGCCTAACCTATCTCTAGGGGGAGCTTCTTACTTTATGACATTTATAGATGATTATTAGAGGAAAGTATGGGTTTACTTTCTCAATCACAAGGATGAAGCGTTTAGTGTTTTCAAAACGTTTGTGACACTTGTGGAGAATCAGAGTGGCAAGAAGCTTAAATGCTTACGCACTAACAATGGTGGAGAGTATGTTTCAAAGACCTTTCAGGACTTTTGTGAGTCAAAAGGTATAAAATGTGAACTTACTGCTCCTTACAATCCTCCTCAAAATGGTGTTGCTGAGAGGATGAATAGGACCATACAAGAGAAGGTCAGAAGTATGTTGTCTAATGCACAACTGCCAAATGGGTTTTGGGCTGAAGCTGTATCAACAGCTGTTCATCTTGTAAATAGATCTCCTAGCAAGGTTTTGCAGAAAGATTCAGTGCCAGAGATGGTATGGTCAGGCAAAATGCCCTCATACAAGCATCTCAGAGTCTTTGGCTGTGAGGCATATACTCACGTTACAAAGGAATTTAGGAACAAACTTGAGCCAAAGAGTAGAAACTGCATCTTTCTAGGCTATGGTAATTCTAGTGACATGGGGTACAGACTTTGGGATCCCGAATCCAGAAAGGTTGTCCGCAGCAATGATGTTCACTTTAATGAATCCAAATATCATTCTAAACCAGAGAGGGTTGAGGAGATTAGAAGAGTTGTCTTCCAAGAAGATGGACCTGCACGTGCAAGACAAAATGTCACGGCTCAAGAGGAGCAAGGACGGGATAGATTGGAACCACAGGTTGTGGCTGAGCTTGAGCCACCTATTGTGCGTAGATCTGGACTTGTCACGCGACCTCCTGATAGGTTTGTTCCATCTATGAACTATGTCATGTTGACTGATTGCAAAGAGCCTTCATGTTACAAGGAAGCAGTGCAAATGAAGGACTCCGAGAATTGGCAATTGGCCATGCAGTCAGAGATGACATCTCTGCATAAAAACCAGACATGGAAGCTAGTTAAATTACCACGGGGCAAGAAGGCTCTACCTGTAAATGGGTTTACAGGTATAAGATCACCGCTCATGATAGTCAGCCAAAGTACAAAGCAAGGCTTGTTGCCAAGGGCTTTAAGCAAGAACAAGGCATTGACTTTGATGAAGTCTTCTCTCTGGTGGTCAAGATGACTACATTGAGATGCTTTCTTGCATTGGTTGCCATACTAGATTTGGTGTCGCACCAAATGGATGTCAAGACAGCGTTCTTGCATGGTGATTTAGATGTGGAAATTTACATGCAGCAGCCAGAAGGGTTTGTTGAGAAAGGCAAGGAAGATTGGGTATGCCAGCTGTTAAAGAGTCTTTATGGCTTAAAACAATCACCGAGGGCATGGTACCATAAATTCCACAAGTTTATGCTTTCTCAAGGCTACAAACGTAGTGAGTTCGATCACTGTCTATGTACAAAGAAGGCTAAGGATGGTAGTTGGTTGATCCTTATTTTGTATGTGGATGACATGTTGATTGCTGGCAAGCACTTGGAAGAAGTTTCAGCTTTGAAGTCAAAGATGGAAAAATCGTTTGACATGAAAGACATGGGTGAGGCAAGTCATATACTTGGTATGCGCATTGAGAGAGACAGATCAAAGAAGTTGATTTGGTTATCTCAAACAGAGTATATTGACAAGGTTTTGCAACGTTTCAATATGGAGAAGGGAAAGGCACTAAGTGTTCCATTGCCACCATATGTGAAACTTAGCAAACAAGATTGTCCTGTGTCTGAGGAAGAACAGGCTGAAATGGATAAGATTCCATATGCATCTGCAGTGGGTAGTTTGATGTATGCAATGATTGCTACTCGCCCAGACATTGCATTTGCAGTGGGAGTAGTAAGTTGATACATGTCAAACCCAGGCAAGAAACATTGGGAGGCAGTGAAAGGAATATTGAGATACCTGAAAGCTACAAAGAGTATGCGTATATGCTATGGGAGTCAGGAGCTAAGTGTAAAGGGTTTTACAGACTCAGATTATGCACGTGACTTAGACAACCGAAGGTCTACGTCAGGGTATGTCTTTACATTGGCTAGTGGAGCAGTATCATGGCGTTCTAGATTACAAGATTGTGTTACTCAGTCTACTACAGAGGCTGAATATGTTGCAGCATCAGAGGCATGCAAAGAATCAATTTGTCTTAATCGACTAGTAACAAATTTGGGAATCAAAGAGGAGATGCCTATGTTATATTGTGATAGTCAAAGTGCTATACAATTGGCTCGCAATCCAGTTTATCACTCAAAGACAAAGCATGTGGATGTGAAGTATCATTTCATCAGGGAAATGCTCGAGGATAAGCAACTTCAGCTTGTCAAAGTTCACACCACATAAAATCCTGCTGATCTACTTACAAAAGGACTTCCCTTAGAGAGCTTTGCAAATTTTCGCAAGCAGTTAGGTGTAGGGTAGTACATCACTTCTCTACATCTCTTGTATATTAGCTTGTATAGTAGCTTCTCTCACACTTAAAGTACCACATTGGACTTTAAGTGGGAGGTTGTTGGGGTATAAAGCCCAATGTGGTCGCCTAGGTAAGTGGGCGGGCCGCAAGGTATGTACACATATTCTTTTGTTAAAACCTAATAAGAACTCACTATGCTCTACACATTACAGTAGAGCGATTTCACCATATCGTCGTGCTCTTCTTCTCGCACTCTCTCTCGCGTCGCACTTCCGCTCGTACTCCTTCAATCTAGTGATTACCTTGATTGGAACAATCGGTTCACTCTCAGATGTGCTACTAGGTATCACTTGGACTATGTTTACTACTATTTTACCATTGTTTAAAGGATTTTTAGGACAATCTTACGGGAAGTATCCTCCCTTTTTGCAACATTGTATGCAATAAGCTTCAATTGGCTTGAGTTTCTTGTCAAAATTTGGGCATTCATTTTTCCAATGATAATCTGCACCATAGTTATGATAGTTTTTCGTTCTTGGCTTAACCATGGGTCTTACCATAGGAGGTCTAACACCTTGATTAACTACATAATACATTGGTACAAGCTTTGGTGGAGCATAAGCCACAGGTTCTTCAATTGGTGGTGGATGTGAATTATACCAATCTTCTTCTACCTACTATAGATGGACTAGGCTCAGCATAGGGTGTAACAGGCACTAGTGCTTGTTCATCTATGAATCCTTCTGAATTCATATACTTTACAAGTACTACATGATGTCATGGATATGTGAAGGTTGTTGACCCAACGCAGTTTGAGGTCTTTTCATACCCATCGGTGGCCTTTGAGCCGGTACCATGTTAGGCTGGTATCTGTACATGGGTTGTCCTTGTGGCCTCATGGGCACATATTGAACATTCCCATCATACTTTGGTCGGAAATAGCACTCATTCGTCTCATGGTTAGTCCATTTACCCTCAATTGTACACCATTTTTGCGGTCTAATTGGTTGTCTCTGTTGAGGTATCCCTTGTCCTGGTCCGCTCATAGGTGCTTTTTGCATGTTATTTATCATGTCATTCATTCTTTTGAGCATGTTTTCTATGGCTGAAAGTGGTGCTGCAGCAGCTGTCCCCACTTGAGCTGGTTTAGTGGATGTTGTTTTCTTACTTTGGTTATCCTTAGGGACATCTTCTTCATTGAAAATATCACAATTGTCTCCTATGTCAATAGCATCTGACACACTCTTCTAGGGTTGTATGCTTCTTGCTATAGAGTATAGCATGAAGTTCTTTGTTTAGCAGTCCCTCTAGAAACAATGATACTAATAGTTCTTTTGCAGGTATCTCTAGCCCTGGGAATTTGTCAATGCATTGTTTCATTTGAGTTGCACAATCCTTAACAGAATCACCATGTTTCTGTTTAAAGCTATAGATTTGAGCTACCGTATAAGACCATATTAGGTATTTTGGTAAAAATCTCACATTATGGGAATCTCCAAATCGACCGAATTCATGTAATTTGGGAATTTTCCACTTAAAGTGGGAAAAATTGAGGTGTGTGGCTAGTAAATAAAGTGAAAATCTCATAGGATTGTGGTGTTGATAAACACCAAAAGTCAAGAGGATGTACAACACATGGATTTGAATAATAACTATAAATTACATAAAACAAAGGAAGATACAAAAAAGATTTTGTTTACAAATTGACTAGTATAGTCACAATAGAAGCTCCACATAATTCTACTCCACATTTGATACCATATCTGAACTTTGATCCAAGTGTGGCTGATGTGCACGAGTGAGGCCTTCTTTGGCTTTTAGAGCATGTCTTTCTGGAATCTTTAATTTATTCTAGAAAATGGTCCTTCTTTGTTGGGTCTCCAGGACCAAACAATTGCATCTATAGTTTCCCACACTTGTGGGTCCTTATAGTTGACAGCCCAATAACCCTTCCAACAATTACTGTAAGCTTGAGTATCTGTCATCCCACTTTTTCTCGCGCAAGGTGCCCAATATTGAATCAAGAGTTTTCTGTAGTTTGGTGATGTAGGCTCATTATCAATGTCAGATAAAGCCATTGCAAGCCACACTGGATAGATTTCTGTGTCACTCGGAACAAGCATAAGAAAGTCACCTTGGTGCACATCAGACATAGGGTCAAACTCTTCCCTTGGCCTATCTCGTTGAGGCCCACAAAAATGATCGTTCAACTCTTCAAGGCCTAGGAATCTTTCTGCTCCTTGTTGCAAATTCATTGTAGTGCTTTGTAGGTGAGAATATTCTTGAGTTTTTGGCCAAAACATTTCATACAAGAATCCCTCTGATATGATTGCTTTTCCAATCTCTTCAATTACCTTACTCCAATAATCTATCACGGGTCTATAATATCGCGGAATACTTGAACCATTCCCTAAATTTTTCCAAAATTTTATATAGTTCTTTAGCCCCAAAATGACTTCTTCGTGGGCCTTGACATACTCCGCCATTTGTACTAGAGGTGGATCTCCATGTGGTAACATTGGCTTGCCTTCTGTGTCTGTTTTTCAAAGGCGAATACTTCCACTCCAACTTGATACACCTACATGTGCCTTATATTGCATCATTGGTGTCTCATCCTGCATAAAGAACCTGAACTGAAGCGGTTTGGAATGTCCAACAAGTATGTCTTGTCCATCACAAAGATAGCCATCACAATATTGCTTGAAATCAGGGATCTTTGTGAGAAAAAATGGAGCTGGAGATGAAGATGAGCTGTTTCGTAATGTATCCATCAAATGTGGCAAAGTATAGGTTTGTGTAACTCTCAACTTCTCTGAAAACCTACTAAACATGGCGTCTATGTCCTCATGTGTATGCCCAACCATTAAAAATCCCAGCTGGATGGTTTTGAAAACACCCCTTGCAACAAGCATTGACAAATAGGCCAATAAGTATCGATTTTTGTTTTCCCCTGCACAATTATCCAATTGTAGCAACAAGTTCTCTGGCAATCTGCGAAATGTTGACCCCAATTCCTCTTCTGCAATTTCTGACGACTGCACGATGGGATCTTTTCCATCACTCAAGTTATGGTAGTCCAAAGCATCCCTTGAGTTCAAAGCATGTAGTAGTGAAATATTTCTCCTTGGAAGTCCATTTGTTACTAGATCACCAAGAGGATGCTTATCTATCCTCTCGAGGTTATGTAAACAATTAGCAATTGAGCCAATTGTAAGATTTGGATCAGCTGGCCACAAACCATTCAAGACAAAGTGTCCGTAATGACCTTCTCCATGTCCATGAGTGATCATGCCAATCAATGCCACCTGCAGATTATATCCTGAATCCACACCCTTGGGAACAATACGTAATCTAGGAATGGCAGTCTTCTTTTGATCCATCTTATCATGGATTATGCATACATATTTTTGTGGTTGAGTTTTTGAATACGTGCGCCATGCATAATATAGGCTTCTGCAACTCTTTTGTTGTGCCATGTGAACTTCTCTCTCCCTCAAGAGAAGAGCTCTCTCTTCAAGAGAAGGTTTAGCTTCTAACCTTGCCTTGATTGAGCTACAAATATTGCACTTAGAGAACTCACTCATCTTTGTTAAAGTGACATGTGGGTACTCTTTGTTCCAAATTCTACCAAAAGAAGATTGGGATAGCTTCTTCTCATAGCCCATTTGGTCAAGTGTCGTGTTGATTTCACATAAAATATCCACTTGTTTGTATGTTGATGGAATCACCAATTGAGTCTCTCTTGAGCCATCTAGCAGTGTTCTACTTCTATGTGGCATCTTCTCAGAGTTGTTTTCCACAAACTCATTTAGTAGTGCTCTTGCTAAACTAGTATGTTGAAGTCCCCTTCTCAATGTACATGTGTTCCCATGTACATATTGGCGCACACCATTTTCAAAGTTCTCCTTGTATCGATAAAATGATGTCTTTGGTATTCCATGTAGCTCATACCATGCTCTACAACAAACAATAGAGCCATTTAGCCTGAATTGGTATCGTGACTTCTCATCTTTCTGATAACATATAGAAAGAACATCATAAACATAATTAGTGCGTGATTTTTGAGACTCTCCCCAAAATTGTTGTCGTAACCTTGTCACCATATCACGATCTGCAAATTGGCAGCATTTTTGTGCACAACAATCAATGCATGATACCCTTTGAATTGATTTGTTTGAAAGGTAAAAAGTCGAAGCTGGTGCTGCTTTTGATTTTTGAGTCATGTTCATGAAAGTGTATTGTCTCTTCCTTGACAACTGGACAACATTACTCCCATCAAGTTTTTTTCCAACATTGCTATCGTTGGATACATCCTCATATGTAGCATGCATGCCATCAACAGGAACAAAGCGTTGTAATGGGCTCCCATTCAACATTGTTGTCTGCTTGATGGGCCACTTTAGCAAAGTGATGCTACCCACTTCAACCACATCATCAATGCTTGCATTTTCTCTTTCAATACCCACACCCACACAATCAGGACCAAGTTCCTGAAAGTTGACATAATCATGTGGAAATACATATAAGATGGTCCCTTCATTCATGGTTTGCATCATTGTGTCATCTTTTAAAAGGACCCTCTGATTTCTCCAAGACTCTCGAATCATTGCTTCAAATTCTGGGCTTGTCATAGGTATTGCATCTGTAACTAGAGGATCAGAATGATCATGTTCTTCATCACCATTGTAGCTTTCGTGTGGATCAATTAAGTTCCCATTTAATACAAAAGATTGCAAAAGAAGCTTTGACCATCGAACAACACTCCATAATGAGCCTTGGAGAGATGAAGTATCCATTGTAGGAAAAGGTAGGACCACATCCTTCAAGCATTCCTCCACTAGTATGGAGACATTTCCCAGCCCTATCTTTGTACCACCACAAGTGGAATCTGGATCTGTTCTACACACACAACCAATACCAACGATTTCATTGTCAAGTATCATATGTACTTTCTCCCCAGATTCGAAGTCCATCCTGTAAGTAAAAAGATTACATTGTTAAATCCATAGTTATAGAAAAATACTCTTCAAACAAAAAATCATGCTACAACATGAAAAAGGTTTGCATAGGTTGGACAAGTGGTGAACCTTGAGACCAAATCCTCCTTGCTATATTAATGGAAGCAAGGTTGGACAAGTGGTGGACCTTGAAACCAAAGCCTCTTTGCTATATGAGAGCATATGTTGTACAAGTGGTGGACCTAGTTGTAATACCCACTGCCACCTATCAACTACTATAGGACTATGCTTTCCAATGTCCAAGTATCCCTTGAGTCTTTCAAGGTTGAACACGTGGTGGACCTTGAAACAAAAATCCCCTTTCTATATCAGAGCATAGCTTGGACAAGTGGTGGACCTAGTTATAATGCCCAATATCCAAGGTGAAATACCTTAGGACTTTGCTACCTTGCTTGCCAATGTTTACGTAGCCCCTCATTTCTTTAATGGAAGCAAGGTTGGACAAGTGGTGGACCTTGAAAGAAAAGCCTCTTTGCTATATGAGAGCATAGGTTGGACCTAGTTGTAATACCCACTGCCACCTATCAACTACTATAGGACTATGCTTTCCAATGTCCAAGTATCCCTTGAGTCTTGCAAGGTTGAACACGTGGTGGACCTTGAAACCAAAATCCCCTTTCTATATCAGAGCATAGCTTGGACAAGTGGTGGACCTAGTTATAAAGCCCCTCCTTTATTTAATGGAAGAAAGGTTGGAAAAGTGGTGAATCTTGAAACCCAAACCCTTTGGCTATATATAGAGGATATCTTGGACAAGTGGTGGGATTAGTTGTAGTATCCAATGTCCAAGGTCCAAGGTGAACTATGTAAAGACCTTACTTCCAAAAATAGAGTCGTACAAGTGGTTCTCCTTGAAACCAAAACCTCCTTAGTGTATTAGAACATAGCTTGGAGAAGTGGTGGACTTAGTTGTAATGGTGAATGTCCAAAGCAAACTATTATAGGACCTTGCTTCCCAAATCAAGTTTGGACAAGTGGTGGATCTTGAAACCAAAACCCCCTTACTCTATTAGAGCATAGCTTAGATAAGTGGTGGACCTAGCTGCCATGGAAAATGTTCAATTTGAACTGCTGCAAGACCTTGCTATTAAATGTCTAAGTAGAGCTAGCTTCTTTAATGGAATCAAGGTTGGGAAAGTGGTGCATCTTGAAACCAAAAGCCCTTTATTGTATTAGAGCATAGCTTGGACAAGTGAGGGACCTAGTTTTAATGTGTGATGTCCAAAGAAAAGTATTACAAGACCTTGCTTTCCAATATTTGAATTGGTCAAGTGGTTAAAACTAAGTATAAAACTTTGACCATTTTCTTCTCGAATTGCCAAAAAGCTAGTTTTAGACACCCCTAAATGAAAATGGTTTAGGGTGGCGTTAAACAATGTTTTTTCAAAGACTTGAACAAAAGGGTTGCCGAAGAGTAATGACAATTTATTGTGGCTTGAAGTGCCTGAGTATGTGAAAACAAGCCTAGGTTTTCCACGAGGCAAAAGGTGACATAATAAGAACATTGGAAAGTTAGGATTGACCATGTGGCCTAAACTTTGGCAAGTGAAGTGGTGGCCAAGTTTTGTGGTACAGTGTGCACTTGGTCCTATATGTGTTGACCACTTGGCTAAATCTAGGACCATAAGGCCAAACCTTTGGCACCTTAAATATAGTATGGGACATAATCTAGAACTACTATAGTAAATTAGTAGTATAGCTAATATGTTAATATTTGTATTATATTTAAGTATATGCTAATATAATTTATGTTCAAAATTTCACTAATGAAGAATGTTCCCATTTAGCACTCCAGATGCGGGGTCTTAGGGCAATGCCACAATGGGGTGACAAGGCAGCGCTTCCACGTGAGGTTTGGGGGTAGCGCTCTTGATGGGGATGTGGAATATAGCGCTCTCGATGGCGGGGCTTGGGAGGTTGATTTTGGGATATTGTTCTGGGCGGGGTCCGGGGCAGCGCCCCGGGCGGGGTCAATTCCTAGTATAGAGTTACGCATGTTTTTCATATTTTCAACCATGATTTCTTTAATTTTGGCCGTGTGAATTGGTTAATTTTTTATATTGCTTTTGTTTTTTTTAATCCTATGATAAAACATGGACTTGTAGCATACGTGGCATTCTAATAAACCCTATCAAGATTAGGCACACAGAGAGCGCACGAGCAACGCACACAGAGAAAGCAGGCGAGCAGCAAACACACAGAAAGCGCACATGGATCGCACATAGTTGGAGTATACGCGCACGTAGAGGAGCAAGCTCGGCATCGTACACAACACACAGGTGGAGTGCACAGGATTGAAAGTTCGCGCACAAGATAAAGAAACAGCAGCGTACACAACGCTTTCCAGAAGGGCAGGATCGGGCAGTCTTCTCAGGAGACATTGCACACCTCACGAATAGAGAAAAAACAGGTATTTCTCTCTCTCTCACTCTCTGTCTTTCTCCATATAGAGAAGATGGTTCTCTGTAACTCTTCTTGCACACACACTCTCTCGTCAAAAGACAGAGATACATAGTTTAAAAGTATCCCCGCACACATACACATATTCCCACACATCGTCTTCCTCTCTTCCACATACGTAACCACAGTGAAATCTGTTATCTTGCTGTCTCTCTCTTGAAAATACATGCACATATTCCCACACATCGTCTTCCTCACTTCCACATACATAACCACAATGAAATCTGTTATCTTGTTGTCTCTCTCTTGAAAATACGTGCACATATTCCCATACATCGTCTTCCTCTCTTCCACATACATAAACACAGTGAAATCTGTTATCTTTCTCTCTCCTCTCTCTAAAAAACAGGTATTTATCTCTCTCTCTCTCTATCTATCTATCTATCTCTGTGTCTTGCTATCTCTCTCTTGAAAATACATGCTCATGTATGTGTGCGTCTGTGTTATCTATGTGTATGTATGTATATTTGTGTTATTTCATTGTAATACTCATACATAATGCAGATACACAATTACACTTAATTACGATATGCACACATAGTATATATACATACATAAATATCACAAATAACTAACACATTGTAATACTAGTAAAATTGAATGGAAGACTTAATTGCGTGATCTGTTGAAGTCGATTCTTGTAGCGAGTTCTGGATGTATGCTGAGCTGATTTTCCTCTAATCCATTTGTAGATATGATTGTAACTTCTGTTTCTCAAAAATAGTAGTGTTGTTTAGTGATACACCTAATGGACATAAATGGTTTAAACTAGGACATGTAGACCAAAAATACGTGTATTTCTTTGGATGAATATATACACTTTTTGGTGACCCTTACCACAAGTGGTGGACCTTGAGACTAATGGACTATAAGGACCTCCAAACAATACCTTGTACACTCAATCCTTCTTGGTATCTAGGTTGGACAAGTGGTGGACCTTGTTCAAATTGTCTAACCACTCTCTCTAACATGGTGACACAATTTAGGTGTGATAAATTCATATCTATGCAAACTAATATCAGTTTAGGCTTGTTAATTTGAATTTGTTTGAATTTATGTACAATATAATGATTTGAGGTTTGCATATTTGAATTTAGGTGGTATAATGATATCTTTTTGTGCTAAACTTGAATTTAAAATCAATTTCGCGTGGAATATTTTAAATTTAAGTAGTAAAATTTAAATTTTTATAAAAAAGTTTGAATTTTAAAATTTGGGCGGGATAGTTTAAAATTTAGGCGGGATATTTAAGATTTGGGAGGGATATTTTAAATTTAGGCGGGAAGGTTTTGAATTTATAGCGAGATCTCCCTTACATAAGAGAGTATAGGTTGGACAAGTGGTGGACCTTCAAGCTAGAGCATCCATGCTACTGGACATGATAGGTAGGGAATCTAGTTGAATATTGTATGTATAATATATATGTAATAGATCTAGCTTGGACAAGTGGTGGACCTTGGAACCAAACCCCATGTAAAACATATCATGCACATTCCAAGTGGTCAAAAAAAATATCATTTAGAATATAGCCTTATAGGTTAGACAAATGGTGGACCTTAACACCCAGATATTCTTCATATAATGACATAGAGTGGAAAACTGGTGAACCTTGAGACCAAACCATGCTACAAGCGATAATAGCTTGGACAAGTGGTGGACCTTGAAAGTAAACCCCCCATTTACGAAATATCATGGGTTTAAGGTATTTCGATGGAGCCTAGCATCTTGGAGACATCGTGCATCTTACTTCTCTTCATGTTTCAATGGAGCCTATCTTGGACAAATGGTGGAGCATCCTTCTCTCCACGTTTCAATGGACCCTAGCTCGGAAAAGTGGTGGACCTTTGCTTCTCTCTATTATTCAATAGAGTTAGCTTGGACAAGTGGTGGACCTTGGAACCAAACCCCCATGTAAAACCTATCATGGTCACTCCAAGTAGTAAGAAAGAATAACCTTTAAGATGTAGCCTTATAGGTTGGACAAGTGGTGGACCTTAACACCCACATATTCTTAATAAAAGTGGTGAATCTTGAGACCAAAACACTCAGGCTACTAGCAATAATAGCTTGGACAAGTGGTGGACCTTGAATGTAAACCCCTCATCTACGAAATATCGTGGGTTTAATGTATTTCGATGGAGCCTAGCATCTTGGAGACATGGTGCAACTTGCTTCTCGTCATGTTTCAATGGAGCCTATCTTGGACAAATGGTGGAGCATCCTTCTCTCCATGTTTCAATGGACCCTAGCTTGGACAAGTGGTGGACCTTTGTTTCTCTCTATGTTTCAATAGAGTTAGCTTGGACAAGTGGTGGACCTTGGAAGCAAACCCCCATGTAAAACCTATCATGGTCACTCCAAGTGGTAATAAAGAATAACCTTTAAGATGTAGCCTTATAGGTTGGACAAGTGGTGGACTTTAACACGCGCATATTCTTAATATAATAACATAGAGTGGAAAAGTGGTGAATCTTGAGACCAAACCACTCAGGCTACTAGCAATAATAGCTTGGACAAGTGGTGGACCTTGAATGTACACCCCTCATCTACGACATATCGTGGGTTTAATGTTTTTCGATGGAGCCTAGCATCTTGGAGACATGGTGCACCTTGCTTCTCCTCATGTTTCAATGGAGCCTACCTTGGACAAATGGTGGAGCATCCTTCTCTCCATGTTTCAATGGACCCTAGCTTAGACAAGGGGTGGACCTTTGCTTCTCTCTATGTTTCAATAGAGTTAGCTTGGACAAGTGGTGGACCTTGGAACCAAACCCCCATATAAAACCTATCATGGTCACTCCAAGTAGTAAGAAAGAATAACCTATAAGATGTAGCCTTATAGGTTGGACAAGTGGTGGACCTTAACACCCACATATTCTTAATAAAAGTGGTGAATCTTGAGACCAAACCACTCAGGCTACTAGCAATAATAGCTTGGACAAGCGGTGGACCTTGAATGTAAACCCCTCATCTACGAAATATCGTGGGTTTAATGTATTTCGATGGAGCCTAGCATTTTGGAGACATGGTGCAGCTTGCTTCTCGTCATGTTTCAATGGAGCCTATCTTGGACAAATGGTGGAGCATCCTTCTCTCCATGTTTCAATGGACCTTAGCTTGGACAAGTGGTGGACCTTTGTTTCTCTCTATGTTTCAATAGAGTTAGCTTGGACAAGTGGTGGACCTTGGAACCAAACCCCCATGTAAAACCTATCATGGTCACTCCAAGTGGTAATAAAGAATAACCTTTAAGATGTAGCCTTATAGGTTGGACAAGTGGTGGACCTTAACACGTGCATATTCTTAATATAATGACATAGAAGGGAAAAGTGGTGAATCTTGAGACGAAACCACTCAGGCTACTAGCAATAATAGCTTGGACAAGTAGTGGACCTTGAATGTACACCCCTCATCTACGACATATCGTGGGTTTAATGTATTTCGATGGAGCCTAGCATCTTGGAGACATGGTGCACCTTGCTTCTCCTCATGTTTCGATGGAGCCTACCTTGGACAAATGGTGGAGCATCCTTCTCTCCATGTTTCAATGGACCCTAGCTTAGACAAGGGGTGGACCTTTGTTTCTCTATATGTTTCAATAGAGTTAGCTTGGACAAGTGGTGGACCTTGGATCCAAACCCCCATGTAAAACCTATCATGGTCACTCCAAGTAGTAAGAAAGAATAACCTTAAAGATGTAGCCTTATAGGTTGGAAGGGTGGTGGACCTTAACACCCACATATTCTTAATAAAAGTGGTAAATCCTGAGACCAAACCACTCAGGCTACTAGCAATAATAGCTTGGACAAGTGGTGGACCTTGAATGTAAACCCCTCATCTACGAAATATCGTGGGTTTAATGTATTTCGATGGAGCCTAGCATCTTGGAGACATGGTGCAGCTTGCTTCTCGTCATGTTTCAATGGAGCCTATCTTGGACAAATGGTGGAGCATCCTTCTCTCCATGTTTCAATGGACCCTAGCTTGGACAAGTGGTGGACCTTTGTTTCTCTCTATGTTTCAATAGAGTTAGCTTGGACAAGTGGTGGACCTTGGAACCAAACCCCCATGTAAAACCTATCATGGTCACTCCAAGTGGTAATAAAGACTAACCTTTAAGATTTAGCCTTATAGGTTGGACAAGTGGTGGACCTTAACACGCGCATATTCTTAATATAATGACAGAGAGTGGAAAAGTGGTGAATCTTGAGACCAAACCACTCAGGCTACTAGCAATAATAGCTTGGACAAGTGGTGGACCTTGAATGTACACCCCTCATCTACGACATATCGTGGGTTTAATGTTTTTCGATGGAGCCTAGCATCTTGGAGACATGGTGCACCTTGCTTCTCCTCATGTTTCAATGGAGCCTACCTTGGACAAATGGTGGAGCATCCTTCTCTCCATGTTTCAATCGACCCTAGCTTAGACAAGGGGTAGACCTTTGCTTCTCTCTATGTTGCAATAGAGTTAGCTTGGACAAGTTGTGGAACCTGGAACCAAACCCCCATGTAAAACCTATCATGGTCACTCCAAGTAGTAAGAAAGAATAACCTATAAGATGTAGCCTTATAGGTTGGACAAGTGGTGGACCTTATCACCCACATATTCTTAATAAAAGTGGTGAATCTTGAGACCAAACCACTCAGGCTACTAGCAATAATAGCTTGGACAAGTGGTGGACCTTGAATGTAAACCCCTCATCTACGAAATATCATGGGTTTAATGTATTTCGATGTAGCCTCGCATCTTGGAGACATGGTGTAGCTTGCTTCTCGTCATGTTTCAATGGAGCCTATCTTGGACAAATGGTGGAGCATCCTTCTCTCCATGTTTCAATGGACCCTAGCTTGGACAAGTGGTGGACCTTTGTTTCTCTCTATGTTTCAATAGAGTTAGCTTGGACAAGTGGTGGACCTTGGAAGCAAACCCCCATGTAAAACCTATCATGGTCACTCCAAATGGTAATAAAGAATAACCTTTAAGATGTAGCCTTATAGGTTGGACAAGTGGTGGACCTTAACACGCGCATATTCTTAATATAATGACATAGAGTGGAAAAGTGGTGAATCTTGAGACCAAACCACTCAGGCTACTAGCAATAATAGCTTGGACAAGTGGTGGACCTTGAATGTACACCCCTCATCTACGACATATCGTGGGTTTAATGTTTTTCGATGGAGCCTAGTATCTTGGAGACATGGTGCACCTTGCTTCTCCTCATGTTTCAATGAAGCCTACCTTGGAAAAATGGTGGAGCATCCTTCTCTCCATGTTTCAATGGACCCTAGCTTAGACAAGGGGTGGACCTTTGCTTCTCTCTATGTTTCAATAGAGTTAGCTTGGACAAGTGGTGGACCTTGGAACCAAACCCCCATGTAAAACCTATCATGGTCACTCCAAGTAGTAAGAAAGAATAACCTTGAAGATGTAGCCTTATAGGTTGGACAAGTGGTAGACCTTAACACCAACATATTCTGAATAAAAGTGGTGAATCTTGAGACCAAACCACTCAGGCTACTAGCAATAATATCTTGGACAAGTGGTGGACCTTGAATGTAAACCCCTCATCTACGAAATATCTTGCGTTTAATGTATTTCGATGGAGCGGAGCATCTTGGAGACATGGTGCAGCTTGCTTCTCGTCATGTTTCAATGGAGCCTATCTTGGACAAATGGTGGATAATCTTTCTCTCCATGTTTCAATGGACCCTAGCTTGGACAAGTGGTGGACCTTTGTTTCTCTCTATGTTTCAATAGATTTAGCTTGGACAAGTGGTGGACCTTGGAAGCAAACCCCCATGTAAAACCTATCATGGTCACTCCAAGTGGTAATAAAGAATAACCTTTAAGATGTAGTCTTATAGGTTGGACAAGTGGTGGACCTTAACACGCGCATATTCTTAATATAATGACATAGAGTGGAGAAGTGGTGAATCTTGAGACCAAACCACTCAGGCTACTAGCAATAATAGCTTGGACAAGTGGTGGACCTTGAATGTACACCCCTCATCTACGACATATCGTGGGTTTAATGTTTTTCGATGGAGCCTAGCATCTTGGAGACATGGTGCACCTTGCTTCTCCTCATGTTTCAATGGAGCCTACCTTGGACAAATGGTGGAGCATCCTTCTCTCCATGTTTCAATGGACCCTAGCTTAGACAAGGGGTGGACCTTTGCTTCTCTCTATGTTTCAATAGAGTTAGCTTGGACAAGTGGTGGACCTTGGAACCAAACCCCCATGTAAAACCTATCATGGTCACTCCAAGTAGTAAGAAAGAATAACCTTAAAGATGTAGCCTTATAGGTTGGACAAGTGGTGGGACTTAACACCCACATATTCTTAATAAAAGTGGTGAATCTTGAGACCAAACCACTCAGGCTACTAGCAATAATATCTTGGACAAGTGGTGGACCTTGAATGTAAACCCCTCATCTACGAAATATCATGGGTTTAATGTATTTCAATGGAGCCTAGCATCTTGGAGACATGGTGCAGCTTGCTTCTCGTCATGTTTCAATGGAGCCTATCTTGGACAAATGGTGGAGCATCCTTCTCTCCATGTTTCAATGGACCCTAGCTTGGACAAGTGGTGGACCTTTGTTTCTCTCTATGTTTCAATAGAGTTAGCTTGGACAAGTGGTGGACCTTGGAACCAAACCCCCATGTAAAACCTATCATGGTCACTCCAAGTGGTAATAAAGAATAACCTTTAAGATGTAGCCTTATAGGTTGGACAAGTGGTGGACCTTAACACGCGCATATTCTTAATATAATGACATAGAGTGGAAAAGTGGTGAATCTTGAGACCAAACCACTCAGGCTACTAGCAATAATAGCTTGGACAAGTGGTGGACCTTGAATGTACACCCCTCATCTACGACATATCGTGGGTTTAATGTTTTTTCGATGGAGCCTAGCATCTTGGAGACATGGTGCACCTTGCTTCTCCTCATGTTTCAATGGAGCCTACCTTGGACAAATGGTGGAGCATCCTTCTCTCCATGTTTCAATGGACCCTAGCTTAGACAAGGGGTGGACCTTTGCTTCTCTCTATGTTTCAATAGAGTTAGCTTGGACAAGTGGTGGACCTTGGAACCAAACCCCCATGTAAAACCTATCATGGTCACTCCAAGTAGTAAGAAAGAATAACCTTTAAGATGTAGCCTTATAGGTTGGACAAGTGGTGGACCTTAACACCCACATATTCTTAATAAAAGTGGTGAATCTTGAGACCAAACCACTCAGGCTACTAGCAATAATAGCTTGGACAAGTGGTGGACCTTGAATGTAAACCCCTCATCTACGAAATATCGTGGGTTTAATGTATTTCGATGGAGCCTAGCATCTTGGAGACATGGTGCAGCTTGCTTCTCGTCATGTTTCAATGGAGCCTATCTTGGACAAATGGTGGAGCATCCTTCTCTCCATGTTTCAATGGACCCTAGCTTGGACAAGTGGTGGACCTTTGTTTCTCTCTATGTTTCAATAGAGTTAGCTTGGACAAGTGGTGGACCTTGGAACCAAACCCCCATGTAAAACCTATCATGGTCACTCCAAGTGGTAATAAAGAATAACCTTTAAGATGTAGCCTTATAGGTTGGACAAGTGGTGGACCTTAACACGCGCATATTCTTAATATAATGACATAGAGTGGAAAAGTGGTGAATCTTGAGACCAAACCACTCAGGCTACTAGCAATAATAGCTTGGACAAGTGGTGGACCTTGAATGTAAACCCCTCATCTACGACATATCGTGGGTTTAATGTTTTTCGATGGAGCCTAGCATCTTGGAGACATGGTGCACCTTGCTTCTCCTCATGTTTCAATGGAGCCTACCTTGGACAAATGGTGGAGCATCCTTCTCTCCATGTTTCAATGGACCCTAGCTTAGACAAGGGGTGGACCTTTGCTTCTCTCTATGTTTCAATAGAGTTAGCTTGGACAAGTGGTGGACCTTGGAACCAAACCCCCATGTAAAACCTATCATGGTCACTCCAAGTAGTAAGAAAGAATAACCTTAAAGATGTAGCCTTATAGGTTGGACAAGTGGTGGACCTTAACACCAACATATTCTAATAAAAGTGGTGAATCTTGAGACCAAACCACTCAGGCTACTAGCAATAATAGCTTGGACAAGTGGTGGACCTTGAATGTAAACCCCTCATCTACGAAATATCGTGGGTTTAATGTATTTCGATGGAGCCTAGCATCTTGGAGACATGGTGCAGCTTGCTTCTCGTCATGTTTCAATGGAGCCTATCTTGGACAAATGGTGGAGCATCCTTCTCTCCATGTTTCAATGGACCCTAGCTTGGACAAGTGGTGGACCTTTGTTTCTCTCTATGTTTCAATAGAGTTAGCTTGGACAAGTGGTGGACCTTGGAACCAAACCCCCATGTAAAACCTATCATGGTCACTCCAAGTGGTAATAAAGAATAACCTTTAAGATGTAGCCTTATAGGTTGGACAAGTGGTGGACCTTAACACGCGCATATTCTTAATATAATGACATAGAGTGGAAAAGTGGTGATCTTGAGACCAAACCACTCAGGCTACTAGCAATAATAGCTTGGACAAGTGGTGGACCTTGAATGTACACCCCTCATCTACGACATATCGTGGGTTTAATGTTTTTGATGGAGCCTAGCATCTTGGAGACATGGTGCACCTTGCTTCTCCTCATGTTTCAATGGAGCCTACCTTGGACAAATGGTGGAGCATCCTTCTCTCCATGTTTCAATGGACCCTAGCTTAGACAAGGGTGGACCTTTGCTTCTCTCTATGTTTCAATAGAGTTAGCTTGGACAAGTGGTGGACCTTGGAACCAAACCCCCATGTAAAACCTATCATGGTCACTCCAAGTAGTAAGAAAGAATAACCTTTAAGATGTAGCCTTATAGGTTGGACAAGTGGTGGACCTTAACACCCACATATTCTTAAACAAAGTGGTGAATCTTGAGACCAAACCACTCAGGCTACTAGCAATAATAGCTTGGACAAGTGGTGGACCTTGAATGTAAACCCCTCATCTACGAAATATCGTGGGTTTAATGTATTTCGATGGAGCCTAGCATCTTGGAGACATGGTGCAGCTTGCTTCTCGTCATGTTTCAATGGAGCCTATCTTGGACAAATGGTGGAGCATCCTTCTCTCCATGTTTCAATGGACCCTAGCTTGGACAAGTGGTGGACCTTTGTTTCTCTCTATGTTTCAATAGAGTTAGCTTGGACAAGTGGTGGACCTTGGAGGAAACCCCCATGTAAAACCTATCATGGTCACTCCAAGTGGTAAGAAAGAATAACCTTTAAGATGTAGCCTTATAGGTTGGACAAGTGGTGGACCTTAACACCGCATATTCTTAATATATCGACATAGAGTGGAAAAGTGGTGAATCTTGAGACCAAACCACTCAGGCTACTACTAGCAATAATAGCTTGGACAAGTGTGGGGACCTTGAATGTAAACCCCTCATCTACGAAAATCGTGGGTTTAATGTATTTCGATGGAGCCTAGCATCTTGGAGACATGGTGCAGCTTGCTTCTCGTCATGTTTCAATGGAGCCTATCTTGGACAAATGGTGGAGCATCCTTCTCTCCATGGTTCAATGGACCCTAGCTTGGACAAGTGGTGGACCTTTGTTTCTCTCTATGTTTCAATAGAGTTAGCTTGGACAAGTGGTGGACCTTGGAACCAAACCCCCATGTAAAACCTATCATGGTCACTCCAAGTGGTAATAAAGAATAACCTTTAAGATGTAGCCTTATAGGTTGGACAAGTGGTGGACCTTAACACGCGCATATTCTTAATATAATGACATAGAGTGGAAAAGTGGTGAATCTTGAGACCAAACCACTCAGGCTACTACCAATAATAGCTTGGACAAGTGTTGGACCTTGAATGTAAACCCCTCATCTACGACATATCATGTTTTAATGTTTTTCGATGGAGCCTAGCATCTTGGAGACATGGTGCACCTTGATTCTCCTCATGTTTCAATGGAGCCTACCTTGGACAAATGGTGGAGCATCCTTTTCTCCATGTTTCAATGGACCCTAGCTTAGATAAGGGGTGGACCTTTGCTTCTCTCTATGTTTCAATAGAGTTAGCTTGGACAAGTGGTGGACCTTGGAACCAAACCCCCATGTAAAACCTATCATGGTCACTCCAAGTAGTAAGAAAGAATAACCTTTAAGATGTAGCTTTATAGGTGGGACAAGTGGTGGACCTTAACACCCACATATTCTTAATAAAAGTGGTGAATCTTGAGACCAAACCACTCAAGCTACTAGCAATAATAGCTAGGGATAACCATTAAGATAAAGTCTTTCAAGGGGTGAGAAAGAATAACCATTAACATATAGTCTTATAGGTTTGACAAGTGGTGGACCTTAACACCCAAATATTCTTAATATAATGACAGAGAGTGGAAAAGTGGTGAATCTTGAGAGCAAACCACTCATGCTACTAGCGATAATAGGTTGGCAAATTGTTGATCTTGAATGTAAACTCCCCATGTACAAAATAACGTGGGTTTAAGGTATTTCGATGGAGGCTAGCATCTTGGAGATATGGTGCAGCTTGCTTCTCTTCATGTTTCAATGGAGTATATCTTAGACAAATGGTGGAGCATCCTTCTCTCCATGTTTCAATAGACCCTAGCTTAGACAAGTGGTGGACCTTTGCTTCTCTCTATGTTTCAATAGAGTTAGCTTGGACAAGTGGTGGACCTTGGAACCAAACCCCCATGTAAAACCTTTCATGGTCACTCCAAGTGGTCAGAAAGAATAACCATTAAGATATAGTCTTATAGGTTGGACAAGTGGTGGACCTTAATACCCAAATATTCTTAATATAATGACACAGAGTGGAAAAGTGGTGAATCTTGAGACCAAACCCCTCATGCTACTATGTTAATAGTTTGGACAACTGGTGGACCTTGAATGTAAACCTTCCATGTTTCAATAGAGTTAGCTTCGACAAATGGTGGAGCATCCTTCTCTCCATGTTTCAATGGAGCCTAGCTTGGACAAGTGGTGGACCTTTTGCTTCTCTCTATGAGAAGAATAAAGTTAGCTTGGATAAGTGGTGGACCTTGGAACCAAACCCCTATGTAAAACATATCATGGACATTTCAAGTGGTGAGAAAGAATACCCTTTAAGATATACCCTTATAGGTTGGACAAGTGGTCGACCTTAACACCTAGATCTTCTTTATATAATGACATAGAGTGGAAAAGTGGTGAATCTTGAGACCAAACCACTCATGCTACTAGGGATAATAGCTTCGAAAAGTGACTGGCCTTGACGTTAAACCCCACATTTAAACAATATCGTGGGTTTAAGGTATTTCAATGGATCCTAGAATCTTGGAGACATGGTGCAACTTGCTTCTTTTCATGTTTCAATGAAGCCTATCTTCCACCAATGGGGGATCATCCTTCTGTAAATGTCTTTGTGGAGCCTAGCTTGGACAAGTGGTGGACCTTTGCTTCTCTCTATGTTTCCATAGAGTTAGCTTGGACAAGTGGTGGACCTTGAAACCAAACCCCCATGTAAAACATATCATGGTCATTCCAAGTGGTGAGAAATAATACCCTTTAAGATCTAGCCTTATAGGTTGGACAAGTGGTCGACCTGAAAACCCAGATCTTCATAATATAACGACATAGAGTGGAAAAGTGGTAAATCTTGAGACCAAACCACTCATGCTACTAAGAATAATAGCTTGGACAAGTGGTGGACCTTGAATGTAAACCCCCCATGTACGAAATATCATGGGTTAAGGTATTTCAATGGAGCCTAGCATCTTGGAGACATGGTGCAGATTGCTTCCTTCATGTTTCAATGGAGCCTATCTTGGACAAATGGTGGAGCATCCTTCTCTCCATGTTTCAATGGAGCCTAGCTTGGACAAGTGGTGGACCTTTGCTTCTCTCTATGTTTCAATAGAGTTAGCTTGGACAAGTGGTGGGCCTTGGAACCAAACTCCCATGTAAAACCTATCTTGGTAACTCCAAGTGGTGAGAAAGAATAAAGTTTAAGATATAGCCTTATAGGTTGGACAAGTGGTGGACCTTAGCACCCAGATATTCTTAATAGAATGACATAGAGTGGAAAAATGGTGAATCTTGAGACCAAACCACTCATGCTACTAGAGATAATAGGTTGGACAAGTGGTGGACCTTGAATGTAAACCCCCCATGTACAAAATATCATGGGTTTGAGGTATTTCAATGGAGCCTAGCATCTTGGAGACATGGTGTAGCTTGCTTCTCTTCATGTTTCAATGGAGCGTATCTTGGACAAATGGTGGAGCATCCTTCTCTCCATGTTTCAATGGACCCTAGCTTGGACAAGTGGTGGACCTTTGATTCTCTCTATGTTTCAATAGAGTTAGCTTGGACAAGTGGTGGACCTTGAAACAAAACCCCCATGTAAAACCTATGCTGGTCACTCCAAGTGGTGAGAAAGAATAACCCTTAAGATATAGCCTTATAGGTTGGACAAGTGGTGGACCTTAACACCCAAATATTCTTAATATAATGACATAGAGTGAAAAGTGGTGAATCTTGAGACCAAACCACTCATGCTACTAGCGTTAATAGGTTGGACAAGTGGTGGACCTTGAATGTAAACCCCCCATGTTTCAATAGAGTTAGCTTCGACAAATGGTAGAGGATCCTTCTCTCCATGTTTCAATGGAGCCTAGCTTGGACAAGTGGTGGACCTTTGTTTCTCTCTATGTTTCAATAGAGTTAGCTTGGACAAGTGGTGGACCTTGGAGCCAAACCCCCATGTAAAACATATCATGGACATTTCAAGTGGTGAGAAAGAATACCCTTTAAGATATACCCTTATAGGTTGGACAAGTGGTCGACCTTAACACCCAGATCTTCTTAACGTAATGACATAGAGTGGAAAAGTGGTGAATCTTGAGACCAAACCACTCATGCTACTAGAGATAATAGGTTGGACAAGTGGTGGACCTTGAATGTAAACTCCCCATGTACAAAATATCGTGGGTTTAAGGTATTTCAATGGATCTTAGCATCTTGGAGACATGGTGCAGCTTGCTTCTCTTCATGTTTCAATGGAGCCTATCTTGGACAAATGGTGGAGCATCCTTCTCTCCATGTTTCAATGGACCCTAGCTTAGACAAGTGGTGGACCTTTGCTTCTCTCTATGTTTCAATAGAGTTAGCTTGGACAAGTGGTGGAACTTGGAACCAAACCCCCATGTAAAACCTATCATGGTCATTCCAAGTGGTGAGAAAGAATACCCTTTAAGATATAGCCTTATAGGTTGGACAAGTGGTGGACCTTAACACCCAGATCTTCTTAATATAATGACATAGAGTGGAAAAGTGGTGAATCTTGACATCAAACCACTCATGCTACTAGTGATAATAGGTTGGACAAGTGGTGGACCTTGAATGTAAACCCCCCATGTACGAAATATCATGGGTTTAAGATATTTCAATGGAGCCTAGCATTTTGGAGACATGGTGCAGCTTGCTTCTCTTCATGTTTCAATCAAACCTGGCTTGGACAAATGGTGGAGCATCCTTCTCTCCATGTTTCAATGGAGCCTAGCTTGGACAAGTGGTGGACCTTTGATTCTCTCTATGTTTCAATAGAGTTAGCTTGGACAAGTGGTGGACCTTGGAACCATACCCCTATGTAAAACCTATCATGTGCATTCCAAGTGGTGGTAAATAATACCATTTAAGATATTGCCTTATAGGTTGGACAAGTGGTGGACCTTAACACCCAGATCTTCTTAATATAATGACATAGAGTGGAAAAGTGGTGAATCTTGAGACCAAACCACTCATGCTACTAGGGAAATAGGTTGGACAAGTGGTGGACCTTGAATTTAAACCCCACATATACAAAATATCATGGGTTTAAGGTATTTCAATGGAGCCTAGCATCTCAAAGACATGGTGCATCTTGCTTCTCTTCATGTTTCAATGGAGCCTATTTTGGACAAATGGTGGAGCATCCTTCTCTCCATGTTTCAATGGACCCTAGATTGGACAAGTGGTGGACCTTTGCTTCTCTCTATGTTTCAATATAGTTAGCCTATATTAGACAATTAGTAGACCTCGAATCTCTCCATGTTGTCTAGAGCTAAGCAGAGCTTGGACAAGTGGTGGACCTTACTTCTCCCTTCCCTTAGTTTACTAGCTTAAATGATCACTATGTATACTTGCTTAGATCTAGCTTGAACAAGTGGTGGAACTTGTATTCACACAAACTTAATCCATTACAAAAAAGTATATGTTAAAATAACATTTGGTTTTTTTGTTTCAGGAAAGATGGCTCCAAAAAAAACAGGTTGCAAGGGTTGCTGTCTCAGTTGACTATACTTGCAATGATCTTAGGAAATGGTATTTGGACATACATGGTATAGAGGGTGCACAATTTCATAAGGTGCATCTATTTATTGCCAAAAAGGAGAATGACAGCTTGTTTGAAGATGTTGGACAAGTTGTGGAAGCATCTGTCTCTGTAGTTGATAGTCATCCAGAGGTGGAATGCATTGACATTCTAGTTCCAATGAATCTAGAATTCAACTATCTCCAGGAGCATATGCATTGGAGCGCATGTCTAGAAACAAAGAAGAGACAATGTTTTCTCGAGGATGGAAGTTTGCAGAATCAAATCCAAATATCACAGCAGATCAACTTCAAAGCTCCATCATTGCCACACTACAACGAAAAAAGGTGAAAGCTTCACGACCACCATCCACAAAGAAGCAAGCAAAAGTGCAGAAAGTAGAAGCTAAGCGAACTAGTTCCATTTTGGATGTAGACAAGGCATCTTTGGCATCCTCATCAACAGAGGGTTCAATGTCAAAGATGAGAATTGTGGATCCAGATGTTTTAGAAGCTGAGGCCATGAAAGGACAAGAAAAAGATCAGGTGGAATGAATAAGTACATAATTTATTTTCCTTTCCAATATAGGGAATTTGATATCCCTATTCAAAATTGTTGGCTTGCTCCTGATCACTATAATGCACGTATTATGGATAAAAAACACGCTGAAAGTGTGTTATTTGGATTTTCACGGAGTACGACCAAGCCTGCAGCATGTGCATATTTGATGCCTGTTCGAAATGCAAAATCAAAGAAGGGGACTCCTTTGGCAGTAGAAGAGGTAGAGGAGCAAAAAATTAAAGATTATCATTATTGGATTCTTGATGGGCAGCATTCAATCTATGCTGCAAAAGTTTTGCTTCACAATGAACAAAACAACAAAGAGATCTTTGAAAGACTGATTAGCGTGTATAAATTTAGAAAGGCTCGCATTGTTGTGAATGCTCCTCCATTTGTTGCAACTTGCTATATCTGCCATTGCAAATGAGGAGGCTCAGGCATTGTATGTCAAGCAACCTTACAGCCAAATATTGAGACATTTACGGAGTCAATGGATCTTCTCAGGACGACCACCAAAGGCAGCAAGTGGAATTGCAGAGGGACATGCATCTCGTGCCGGATGGGATGTAAGTTATTTTCTTTGTCTTTTTGATAGTGTTTAATTAACAAATCTTGCTCAATAGTTTAATTATTTCTCTATTTCTTTTTAGGCTTTTCTTCGATTGGCAAGAATGAGTGCAGCAGCAAGTTGGATTGCTAAACAGGCACACATGGTCACGTACTCTGATTTAGTTTATGATTGCTGGATAGAAATCATTGAAAATCTAGAAGAGGAGAATAAGAAACCCCCAACAACTGTATTTAGATACCTTTGTGGCCTTGAGGAATCAGAGGTAAAGACTATTCAAGAAGAGATTAGAGATGAGAAGATTTTACTGTCAAAGAGTGCAAAGGATGGTGATGCAACTGACATGTATGATCGAATCAAGCAGTTGAAGCAAGACAAATTGATTCAAGATGCACTTCTTGAAGGCTTCAACAATTTGAATGAGTCTTCACCATGTAAAGACTGGGAGGAGGTGGTCAAAATGTATAACATCAATGATGTTGTTTATAAAACAATTTTAATGCTATGCGAGGAATGGATCAGATCTAGTTTGACGCGTGGAACAAAGAAAATGGCTTTTCCAGATGGAGCAATAAAATACATGCAATGGGCAATTCACCTTCAAAAGGAGAAAACTGAGCCTAGAGATTTGCCATGGTCAATCTATGTGGTGAGCCTACAAATGGAAGGCAATCTCTACTTGATGCGCCACTTCAATAATAAAGTGCCTATTGGCTTATGTGTTTTAGATATGACAAAAAACGTTGGAGGCAATTTGAAGTGGAGTGAGGAGACATTTAACAATGCTTTGGATGGGATCTTGGCTATTGCTGGAGGGTCAACAGATCCTGGATTTGTCTTTCTTGCATTTGTGGATTTCACTAACTTCACAAAATTGCAATGTGCCTTTCACGCCATGGGAGATAATCTGAGCTACCATTGTTGTGGTGCATTGCATCACTTTCCATCAGCTCCTTGCAAAGGAGCAATTCAATTCCTAACAGTTATTGCCTTCTTGGGACAAGGCAATGCATTTGAAGACCTGAGAAGAAGATTAGAGGAACATCCCATGCCAATTGATTGTTCTCTTCTTCAAGTAGCAGATAACGATATGTCAGATTTGCAATATTTGGAGGCCAAAAAAAGAGCTTTGGTCAAGCACTACATTCGTACATATTGTTTTGAAGACCGCAAGCTTGTTGATGTTTTTGGTGATGGCTCCTTGGTTGCACAAGAAGGAATACAACAGAAAAAAGAAGTTATCTATCTGCTTAATTGATAGTGTGGAGGAGGCAAAAAGCGTGGAGACCATGCTGCTAGACTTTGTTAAGTCTCATGAAGATATAGAAAAATGGGCTGGACTTCAACAATCCACTTCGCAATCAGGCGACATTGTGCCTGTTACAGAGGAGTGCTCTCCACAAAGAGAAGAAGAACAACAACAACACCATCCTCTGTCAATGGAGGACTTTTTGGAAATGGAGACACGTATGTTTTGAGTTTCTTGTGCATGTTAGTGTTTCTTGTTACTGATTTGATACTCTTAATGTTAGATTTTGCTTTATATAGTATTGATTGAGTTTGTATTTTTATCTCAAGCATTCAAGGTTTGAATGTAAATAGTAAATTACTTGAGTTTTTGAATGGTGGATCTGTAGACTAAAACTATAACATTTAATACTCACAAAGACTTAATTACTAAGAGCTTGAACTCAATAAGTTTTGGACCTTTTATCAATACCCCCTTGATATGATACATTAGATCGTAGCATGGTTAAATGGTGATGCTTCATAAATTGAACCTAGCTTAGACAGGTGCTGGAGCCTAAATTTAAACTAACCTTGCTAGAAGGGAGCTTATGTTTGGACTTTGAGAACTAGCATAAGTAATCAATTAGAGCATATATTAGACATGTGGTGGTGGCCGGCCTTAGAGACCAAAATCTTAATGAGCTTGGAAAGGTATTTAAGTACTCTGCAATTTACTTAGTTTTAGTACTCATTAAATGCATAGCTTGACAAAAGGTGGACCTTACATGGATCCTAATTTCAAGAGGTGTGGTAGACCTTCAAAACAAGCTCATATAGCTTGGACATGTGGTAGACCTTGCATGAAGACTAGTTTAGACAAGTGTGGTACACCTTGTAACCAACACCCATTTGTTATATTAGCTTGGACAAGTGGTGGACCTTGCTTTTATGTTTCAATGGAGCATATTTTGGACAGGTGGTAGACCTTGTTTCTCTCCATGCTTCAATGGAGAGAAACTTTAGCTTGGACAAGTGGTGGACCTTGTTTTTATGTTTTAAAGGAGCATATTTCGGACAAGTGGTAGACATAGTTTCTCTCCATGGTTCAATGGAACCCACCTTAGACAAGTGAAGTACCTTGAAACCAAACCCCCATAATACAACCTACTAAATAGGTTGGAAAATTGGTGGGATATGAAACCATCCATGATAGAGCATAGTATAGGTGAAAACGTAGTGGTCCTTATATCAATTACCCATGCATAGCTTGGACAAGTGGTGGACCTTGATTCTCTCTATGTTTCAATGGATCCTATCTTGGACTAGAGATATATCTTACTTAGTTCCATGCTTCAATGGATTGTAGCTTGGATAAGGAGTGGAACTTCAAACAAAACTCCACAGCATAGCATATATTAACAATTCATGGGTTTTATAGAGATTGTCTTGCCTATTTTGGAGAGTTGGTACACCTTTATTCTCCATTCTTCAATGGATCTGAGGTTGGACAAGCGGAGCTGGAGAAGTGGTCAACCTTAAAATGAAACCTCCCATGCTACAACCCATCATAGATCGTATATGTAGTGGACCTTGAAACTCTTTTATGTCCCTAGCTTAGAGAAGCATTGCACTCTTGATTATCTCCATACATGAAGGCAAGGTTGGACAAGTGGTGGACCTTCAAACCAGAATCTCTATGCAATAATAGGCAAGTGGTGGAGCTTGTTTTCTCCATGTTCCAATGGAGCCTAGCTTAGACAAACAATGGAGCTTGCTTCTCTCCATGTTTCAATGGATCCTAGCTTAGAAAAGTGGTGGAGCTTTGCTTCTCTCCATGTTCCAATGGACCATAGCTTAGACAAGTGGTATAGACCTTGAAAAACACCCCCGTATACAACATATTATGGGGTTTTCATGTTTCAATGGCTCCTAGCTTGGACAAATGGTAGAGCTTGCTTCTCTTTATGTTTCAATGGATCCAATCTTAGCCAAGGGTGGACCTTGAAACAAGAATCCCCCCCCCCCATGTACAACGTATTATGGGTTTTGAAAGCACTGGAGAAAATAATAGCTTTGATAAGTGGTGGACCTTGCTTCTCTCCATGCTTCAATGGAGCCGAGGTTGGACACATGTTGGAGAGAAGATGGTTGCCCATGAAATAAGACCATGCATGCTATAATCAATCATATGTTGTACACATGGTGGACCTTGCAATTGTTTTATATGCCTAACTTGGACAAGTGGAGGACCCTTGATTACCTCCAGATATCAACAACAAGCCAAGTTTGGACAAGTGTAGTACCACCAAACCAGAATCTATATGCTACAATAGAGTATAGGTAGGACACGCGATGAACCTTGATATCAAACCATCCATGCTACTAGAGATGATAGGTTTCACATGTGGTGGAACCTTGTATCAATGTTCTATGTGTAGTTTTTGACTAGTGATAGACCTTGAAACTAATCCCTCTAGGCTACAAGAAAAAAGAGATGGATGAGGAGGCTAGACTACTTTTGTTGCATCAATGCATCCCATGTTACCACATATACTATAGGGTTCTTGGATAAGTGTTGGATCTTGTGTCAATGCTCCATGTCTAGCTTGGACAAGTGGTGGACCTGGTTCTCTCTATGCTTCAAATGGGCAATAGATTGGAGACACAGTGGCCTTTTTTTCCAATGATTTTATTTTTTGGAAACCTTGGAGGCACCATGTAAGAGGCACTCTAAGTCTTCCATACAATGGACCTATTGGACTATAAAATAATGATATCTTTCTTTGATATTGTCATTATTTTATGCATAATATTTTCTTCTTTTTGCAGACACAAAGGAGTTAAGTGATATAAAAACTAGATGTATTTCACACTATGATTGGCATGAAGATCCTTTTGGGACACCAACTTTTCCTATTCCCAAAGATGTAATTTTCCATATTAACGGTGTGGATTTTGAAGTGCGACTTTCATGTATTGAAGGAGCTGGTTATGGGCTATTTGTGCATACTACCCTGGAAAGTGGTTTGACTATTCTAAACTATGGAGGGCATAAGTATAGATTTCAAGACTGGAAAAAGATATGCAAAATTTTCCAAGAGCTTATAAATATTCTCTTCTAGAGGATCCAAACATAGAAGAAGAGGAAGATCAATCATACATTATTGGTTGTGTAGAAGAAGGAAACGTGTCGGGCTATATAAATAGTTCTCACAGTACAAATGTCTGTCCCAACGTACGCTATACATTTGATCCAAATTTGCCACCTTGGCATAAATGCACCTCTTCAACATCAAGTCAGAAGAATATGGCCATGTATGCATTGAGACTATTTGTCAAGTTGAAGCAGGAGAAGAGTTGTTTGCTGACTATAACTTTACTTGACATTGTAAAGTATTGTACATGGATGGAAATCTCAAGTACATGCATCATTTTCATTTTTCATGGATGAAATCTCAAGTGAATATAACATTTGATTATTGTTTAGTTTATGCTCAACGAGAATCTAGAGTGCTCTTATGCTTTGTGTGTTGTCTAACATATTTGACTACCTTGGCCATAGAATCTTGATTCTACTCTAGATTTGTGATAAATCTTACCAAAATTTAATCAATGTCTAGGTTGGACAAGTGGTGGGGCTTCAAACATTACTGTCTTAAACAAGTGGAGTTATCTTACTTGAATAAGTGGTGGCCTTTGAATCCAAATCTAAGCCAAATCTCTAATTATTTTCTTGTAGTCTAGGTTGGACATTTGGTGGACCTTGTATCCATGTTTCCTCAACAAGGGTGGCTTTTAGTTTTCACTTTAAGTACTCATCTTTAATAAAGTGTAGGATGGAAATGTTGAGTTAGTAGATTGTATTTTAGACAAGTGGTGTTTGGTGTACGAATGCTGAAAATGGTTGCAAGGATTCTAACAACGACTTTACCTTAAATAAATTTCTTACTAGGAGTTCTACATATAAATATGGTGAATAAAATTCTAGTGGTTTTGAGATACCATTTGTGTGTGTGTTTTCTTAGATTCACAAACTGGGATGGATAATGCTCCTATGGTTCAGTCAACAACTATAGAATCCATAGATTCTATGGTTTCTAAAGTGCCCAAGATGGATGATATTTCTATACTAGAGTCTAGTGTTGTGCAACTTGAGCAAGCTTCCAATAATGAGAACCAAGAAATCGATGCTTCAAAAATGCAACATACATCAAAAGAGACTGAAAAGTCCACTCACGAGCTATTGCCAATTGGTACTACGTCATGTAGCGTAGATGTTGAGAAATCCATGCTTACAATTATATTGGATTTAAATGGTCTATTGTTGAAACGTTCCCCTCAACCATCCTCACACCACAACTCAGTGCAAATGGATTCAAAAAGATATATTATACTCAGGCCAGGTTGCATCCAATTCTTGAAGACTATTTTACAAAGGTTTAATGTTGCAATTTGTCGACAGCTACTAGGAAATAATGTGTATCAAATCCTTGCAGCACTAAACAACTTAGCTGAGGATACATTGCCTTTCTTTGCAATTTGGTCGCAAGATGTTTGCTACACCGCTCAAACTCAAAAATTGTTTAGACCCGACAATCCAAACGTTGAGGCAATGTTCAAGCCTCTAGCCAAAATTGCCATGGGGTTTGAATGTGATCCACAAAGAACAGTGCTTATTGATGACTCTCCTTACAAGGGATGTATTTCACCAGCAAACAATTGCATTTTTCCACCACAATTTGATGCTGAGAAGATGGTTGACAATGTGCTCTTGGAGGAGCTACTGCCATACTTGATTCAGCTTGATGAGAGAAGGGACGTGCGTGATTTAATTGCTTCTAATCGTTATGGACAATAATTAAGGTAAGATTAATCTGTCATTAAGTCTCTAAGAGATGGTTTTTCTCACACCTATGCATGCGGTGACTCTGCACCCTCTAATTGCTAGGAAAGAGATTAATCATACTTAATTCATCTCTCTGATAATTCCATTAGTGAAATCCTATTATTCTTAATCATGTAAGCCGAGTAATTATCTTTAGAGCCGGTTCCCATAGGATTATGTGCCATCCTTAATGATTGCTTTATGAAAAATCTAGATCTATCATATAGGAGGGATTAATTAATGTCACTAATCTACCCATTGGACTGTTATGATGCTTGCGAACCTTATCTCATTCCCCAAGCTAATCATTTAAAGTAGTGAGAAATGGCCCCGGTTAAGAGGACTCGCTTCGGTGGTGCCCACGATCGCGAGGCGGGAACAAGCAATGTCAACGGAAATGGAAAGGCTCCCATGGACGAGCAAATACCGGCCATCTCACGGGCCATCGATGAAGAAGGGGAAGAGGTAGATCATATTTTTATTCAAGTTGTTTAAACTAACATTACATACGCTAGTTAGGAATGCTCATATCTCCAAACATGTTGGAGAAATTCGACGGAAACCTCGACATTGAAAGCATTGTACATTAAGTTCTAAAGTAGGAAGGAACTGATTGATGGGAATACTATTTGCAATAGGAAAGAATGTCTGCTAGGGAAAATTTAGCTTGGCATGTTCATTCTATTTCCAATGTTGAATTAGTCATGAAACCCCTCTTGATCACAGGGGCAGAGTTCTTGGTTAAGGGCTCTTGAATCCACGACTGCTGGTTAAGCGGTGGATACCCACGACTGCTGGTTAAGCGGTGGGAACCCACGTCTTGCTTTCTATGCGGTGGGAATGTCCATGTCGTGCTTTCTATGCGGTGGACATACCTAGTTGTATGGGCAGCTAGGCGACAACGGGAGGAGTAAACTCTCGCTGGAGGGTGGATGTTGTACCTCCAGAACATTGGAATTTAATGAATAAGTTAGAGTAGAATTTTTACTAGAATACTGTCTTGGTGCCGCTTGCAATATTGGTTGAAGGGCTGTCTTAACGAACATTGTGAATCGGAATCTAATCAAGGAACTTTTATGTTGAACAACTTTTGTGGTAGTAATTAGGACACACAAGGAAGTGTGAGTGTGGGGGTGGAAAGTGGGGGCTTGGCTCAGGTTGCCAATGCCTATGAGATGGGTGGTCCCAATTGGTCGGGAACTCTCTGTCCCCATTGTGCTTACTTCGATATTAGTAATACTCATTGCCCCTAGAGCGGCGAATCCTCGAGAGTACGTGCCTCTGAAACATGGGGAAAAAGGCACTCGGGGTTTCTCTCCTCTTGGAAGGTGGGTCTTAGGATCACTAGATAGTTAAGTACGCTTCCCCTGCAAGGTGAAGCTAGATCTCGTTGCTAGTAGGCTCGAACTCGACTCACTTTGTGATGAGAGATCGTCCTCTAGTTGAACCCTGAACCATTTTGTTTGCTTCCGCTATAGATCTAGTGGCCACGAGGTTTACCATCAGATCCGTTGTCCGATACGACGGGGTGGGGACCTCACACCTGGTATCAGCGCTATAGGTTTACGAACTAGAAAAATGATGTTGTTTGAAATTTTAAAAACTACGGGATTGTAGGATAGCTCGTACTCAAAGCTTGAGCATGATGTTTCCCAGAATAATGACATTGGATTTGTCTAGTGGATTGTCTCCTGAGTGATGTTAAAGAGTTTTACTCGTTGAGCTTGTCGGGATTCAGTGGGTTCCACATGATGTTTTTTTTTTGAGAAGTCGTTGGTGCGACTAGTGCTGCGGGCAGGTAGCCTATTGATGCACATAAAGTTATAAGTATGGATCAAAGCTCTCGAGTAAAGTTTTTACCATTATTTATCGGACAATTTTGGATGTATTCAATGCAATTTAAATGGTGGAATGGTTAAAATCCTTTGTGATAGATGTACAGATTAAGTAGGCTGGTTAAGCCCAAAAGTTTTATACTAATGTGGAAAGAGATGCAAAAGTATGGATGGAGGCTATGGATGACTATTTCGAAGCTGCGAGAACTCAACCCGAGAACCAAACCATGCTTGCAATGTTCCGCTTGTCTGGTGATGCCAAGATCTGGTGGAAACAACATTGCAGGGACTTGGATATCAAGGGATCTTCCCAGTCATGGGAAGACATCAAGGCTGCTGTGATGGAGCGTTACTTACCACCCGCCTACAAAACCTTGAAGATGAACGAGTTCTTTTCCCTTCGGCAGCTGACTTCATCTGTCGAAGAATATTATTCAAAGTTTGTCACTCTTCGGAGATATGTTCCTAAGATGACATTGGAACAGCAGGTAGCACGGTTCTGCCAAGGACTCATCGACCCCCTGAACAACCGACTAGAAGCTCTCAGGCCAGTAACTTTGCAAGATGCCTTGCTAAGGGCCAAACCGTTAGCTAAAGAGATTCAGAGGACTACCCAAGATAGTGAATACTATTTGTCAAAGAGGGCCAGGACAGAAAACTGGAGTAACAGACCAATCAACCCTGCATACAACCATCGTTCGGTAGTAGCTACCACGACAGCTACCGAGTTTCCCAATATAAGATGCTTTGAGTGCCAGGAGTATGGACATTACAAAAGTCGATGTCCAAAAAGAGCTACTTAGGGAATTTGAGCGGCGCTATGCACAACTCACTAGGAGAGAAAGGGCCACACTAGATACAGAGAAGACAGATCTTTTCTTACAAGCTGCAGGTAAAGAGTTTCAAGAAAATTTGGAGCTTCTTCTTGAAGATAAAGATGCTGAGCAAGGACTAAAGACCGACTGGAATGAGGTTAAGGGTGCTGTCTCACTGCTTGCTAAACGACAAAGAAGAAGGGACAAGATGGTAGTAAACACTACAAGTCCTTCCACCTCAACTTCTGAAAAAATGGTAAAGCCTACTTTTATCGCTCCTAAGTTTGATGAGTCCATGCTAGATGAGCTTGTGAAGGGAATGCGTGACTTGAAGGTGAAGTTTGTAAAGCTCGAAGACACGTACATGGTGGGAACGCATGCTACAAGATCTATCTTGTATTTTTTTAGATACATAATTATATTTCCTATAGTGTACATATGCATATTTAAGTATAATAATAAGCCTTCTATCTCATCCTATTATTTTTCTCAAGGGTAACATATCCTTACTTTACCATCAGAAAATACTATGGGAAAAGCATCAATAGCTCCGCCTCTTTAACTTGGGGCAAAAAGCATTGATTCTTTATTTCTATTATTTCATTATCATCTCACACCCTAGCTAGATCCTATATCTAGGGTAAACTCCAATATATATATATTCTATGTATTTTTTATACTTTTCTTATATTTCTTTTTAAATAGCTACTAGGAGAGAATCAAATCCTAGTGGGACACTAGGTGGCATGATTTCAAAGATACACTTATTTTAATGCATTATTGCAAGCATGATTACAAAAATTTATCAAGGAGCAATGTCATGCTTTCATATGGCATGAGGTGTCCTTTGGAATTAAATGAAAGTCTAGGCTAAGGAGACCACATGAAGACTTTTGCTGCCATAAATGGACCCTATTTTGATGAATTTTTTACACAAGGTTCCAATCTGAATTGGAAAACAATTTTAAAATGAAAATCGAAGCTAATGAGCTGAAGTTTTTGCCCATATTTTTACTTTTTTATTTGGAGCAACGGTTGAGGAGATATGATCAAAAATACTGGACCCCTGTCTGCCCACATCATGCAGGGGCAGCTCATTTCCAACTTTTCCAATTCCTGTTCACACTGGCTCCTCTCTTCTTGTGTAAACCCTTGGGGGTTCCCTTCACCTATAAAAGGGGACCTCTTCTTCCTTGGAAGGAACTCAAGCATTCAAGCCATTGATGAGAGGAATTCTCGAGGGAGTGAGTAGTAATGCCTAATTGTACTTAGCCATTAACATAAGCCCAAGCCTACACTTTCTCCTAGAGGGAGACTAGCCATTCTTGCAACAAGCTAACCTTGGAAGATCAACTCTAATCAAAGAAGGTCTTGCACTTGGTGTATCAATCAAAGTGGAATTATCCACTCTTCTTCTCTCTCCCATCAATAATGGTGCCGAAGGGTTTCAAGTAAGATGTGTTCTACATTGATGTTTTCTTGATTTCTTGTTGTTTTCATTTTCATCTCTAATCCAACATATATATATATATATATATGTGTGTGTGTATGTATCTAATCTCATCTCCTTAACCAAACCTATCTCTCTCATTCTTAGTAATTCATCCTCTCTAGGTTCTCTTTGCTACAGGTACATCTCTCCCCGTAGTATCCTTATTGCCTTTACAGGTACATCTTTCTAATAGGGCTTGGGAGGGAAACTTCTCATCTCTTCACTTCTCTCATATCTACATTTCTCACATACTATCCTAGATGAATAACCCACATGATGATCATTTCTATCGCTTTCACTCTGTACGATCTATTAGAATTAACGTATGGATTAGCCCTAAAATACACTTTCAACAACGTATAGTGTTTCTCTTCGGCCCTGGAAGGCTCAATGAAATACTTCTATCACCGGATCCCATCATACTACCTCTCATAGACTATAATTTTTCTTTTGATGTAAGCGTAGTTATCTTGCTATGAACCAAGAGGATTTGTACACACAATTAATCCCAATCACTAGACAAAATATCTATATTATGGTAAGCACAAAACTACAATTCCAAAGAACAATTCGTAGCCTATTTGGTCAGTCAAGGTTGAATGCCATTAACTCATCCATTAACCCTTTCATATTACCCATGATACGATATGACCATAGCCTTGATGTTTTCATCTTCGTATTGTTTTGACATTCTCTTTTGCGTTCTTTCTTTGTGTGTGTGAGTGCAAGAGAGAAAGAGTGAGTCTTCTTTGATTGCACTTCTTTCCAAACCCTAGTCTTCATGGCATCTATGGTTTAACTCCTTCATATAGTTTTTGTTGAGTTCTCTCACAAACTCTCAGAGCCATAAGCCCGGTGCTTTCCTGGCAAGACCGCAAATTTCTCGAAATATTTTTGGTGAACCCGACGCGAATCTGCTAGGGTGAGAGTTTGTGGGTAACCATGGGTGATCATGTTGAGCAACAAGGTATGCATTTTGACCCAGCAACAATGCAAATGTTTCAAGCATTTGCAATGTTCATGCAACAACAACATACTACTGAAAGAAGGGAGATTTCAGCAACGAAGGCCATACAAGCGGTCGTCAACAGAATGGATCAGTTCAATGGCAAAGATGTGACCAAGTACTTATGCAAGTATGTGAAGGAGATGGAGCTGCATCGCGTGTCATAAGGTGAGATGATTCAAATCTTTGAGCTAGTTGTTGCTCCAGAAATTAGGGAACATGTTAGGGCAATTAAAGATGGGCATGGGAGAAATTGGGAAGAACTCAAAGTAGCTTTAAAGGAGGAATATTTCATGGAGGACTCGGAGAGAGTGACCAAAAGGACATTCTTAGAATGGGTAGTCAAGCCAAAGCAAGGACTATCAATAACAGAGCTACTTAGGGAATTTGAGCGGCGCTATGCACAACTCACTAGGACAGAAAGGGCCACACTAGATACAGAGAAGACAGATCTTTTCTTACAAGCTGCAGGTAAAGAGTTTCAAGAAAATTTGGAGCTTCTTCTTGAAGATAAAGATGCTGAGCAAGGACTAAAGACCGACTGGAATGAGGTTGAAGGTGCTGTCTCACTGCTTGCCAAACGACAAAGAAGAAGGGACAAGATGGTAGTAAACAATACAAGTCCTTCCACCTCAACTTCTGACAAAATGGTAAAGCCTACTTTTATCGCTCCTAAGTTTGATGAGTCCATGCTAGATGAGCTTGTGAAGGGAATGTGTGACTTGAAGGTGAAGTTTGCAAAGCTTGAAGAAAAAGGCCAACCATCAGGGCCACTTACTAGGCAAAGACAACAGCCCAAAGAAGGGTTTGTTAATAGATGTATTTGGTGTGATAGTACAGACCATGTAAGAAGGGATTGTGATGATTTTAGTGATGCTTTGTCAAAAGATGTTGTCTTTTTTAAGGATGGTAAAATACACTTAAGAGAGATAGGTCTACCCTTGAGAACTAACTTTGGGAAGGGGGGAATGCAAACCTTAGTTGAAGATATGGCAACCAAGCATGCCACCTCTTCAGTTGAGGCAGCTACTTATGGAGTAAAAATTGAACATTTTTGTGATGAAGAGGTGAGTGACCATCATGGTCAAATTTGGCCAAATATCATGCAATTAGCTAAAAAAGGAAAGCTTACAAAAGAGATTCTACATGAAGCAAGTGATTGCATACGTCTAGAAACAGGATGGAATGATCCAGTGGACTCATTATCAGTGCATGCCTACATTACAAAATGCCAACAAAATGAGGCAATTGTAGAAGAGAAGCGCAGACGTGAGAATGCTGATGAAGGACCATCAAAAAGAGCTTCTAGAAGTGGGGGAAGAAGCGACTCAATGCCTTCTCAAACACCCTCAACACAAGGAGCATCTCCACCTGAAGTACTCATGGAGGAGTGTACAACAGGAAAGAAGAAAGAGCCAACGAAAGGTAAGACAAAAGGCCCAACTTATAAACTACAATCTGATATTGAGGTTGCTACAGATTTAAAGAAAGTCTTGGAGGAAAGGATCTTGAATAGCAAGATTGAGTTTACTCTAGGAGAAGTTCTTGGCATTGCAAAGCATGAATTCCATGAGGAGATCATTGACATAATCAAGAGGAAGAGGAAAACCCTTGCTGAAGTTTCTCGTCCACAGGTTGAAGGGGAAACCTCAAAGACACAAGGGATGCAACTGCAAAATAAGGAGAATGATGGAGCTGTGGTAGGATGCTACCGATCTAGTGGGAGAGTGAAGCAAGTGTATTTCTCAAATGATGATGAAGAAGTTGAAGATATTCCTAGGAGTTACTATTCACGAAGTCATTGGGCAAGGGCTACTACAGAAACTTTGGTCAAGGTAGGTGATCTTGAAGAGCCATTTGTTGACTTGATTGACCATAGTTCAGAAATAAACATAATGTCAAAGAGTCTCTACAACAAGTGCAAATGGCCGATGGACACAGATCATGGCTGGATGGTAAAAGTGGCAAACAATTCATCCGGTGAATTGTATGCAGCATGTCCAGGTGTGAAGGTAACAATAGGTGATGTAAAGATTGACCAAAACTTTTTTGTTCAAGATACATCTTCATATCATCTCATCCTTGGACAACCCTACATTGTGGGAGTTTGAATGGAAACAAAGGTAATGGACGATGGTTCAGCATATGCTAGGATACGTAGCAAAGATGGTGAACGTGCTGTCCAATTTCTCACAGTTTGTGTAAACCATGAAAGAAATCGTGACAACCTCAGAGAACATCCTCTACCAAAGGTAAGCAAAGAGTTTCATGATCATAGAGAAATGATGGGTTTTTGCCAAGTACCATTGTAAAGCGGGATTGCAGTGGTACAGAAAGAAAAAGGGTCTCGCCTGATCCAAAAATAGGTGAAACTTTCTCAATGAGCTCCTTGGTAACAAGGAATGGATCAGTATGTTTTACAAAACTTGAAGATTTGAAGAGATATGAGAGGCAATATGTGCATAATGTACAAATAGGCATGAAAAAGAGTGGGTTGCTAAAGCCTACTGAAAATGTTTTGGGTTTGTGTGAACAAGTTTCTTTTGTAGATACTATGGGTGAGCTTGATGCTATAATGAGGTCTAGTTTGCATCTTGAAAATGAAGTTGTGGAAGTTTGCTCTATGGAAATGTATCAAGTAATAGAAGCCTTTAAAGAAAGCCAAACAGCTGGCCCAGAAGTCCATGTTGAAACTAAATACAAGAGTGTAGCAAAGAAGGTGAAACCAGTAGCTTCACCCTTACCACCCAACAACAGGGAAAAGATTGAACAGGCTTCTTTACAACCAAGTTTGCGGAATCCTAAAAAGATCGGGCATACCTTCACAAAGGAGTCCTTTCAAGAGTTGCAGATTGGTTGCGAGGAGTTTCTAACACAGGAGGAGACAAAGTGCTTCAAAGAAATTCTTTCAAAGCATGGTAAGGATTTTGCATTTGAGCCACATGAGATAGGATGTGTTGATCCTTATATTGTAGCTCCTATGGTAATTTTCACAATACCTCATGTGCCTTGGAATCTGCGGCCTATTCCGGTTCCAAAGGCTCATTTGCCAAAGTTAGTAGAGCTACTGAATGAGAAAATCAAAATGAGAATCTTGGAGCCTTCTTGTGCTCCATACTCAAACAGGTGGTTCACAGTTCCAAAGAAGAATGGTTCTCTACGCTTCATCCAAGATATGCAACCAGTGAACAAGGTGACAATTAGAAATGTAGGTACAGGTCCAATTGTGGATGAATTTGCAGAGGCGTTTGCAGGGAGGGAAATCTGCTCAATGGGAGATCTCTACTCAGGGTATGATCAATTTCAGCTTGCAATCAAAAGCAGAGACTTGACAACCATGAGGACACCTTTGGGTTTGGTAAGGATGTGTACCTTGCCACAGGGAGCAACCAACTCGGTTGCACATATGATGAATGGGATGAATAAGGTCTTACGTGACTTTATTCCTCAAATCACAATGCCTTTCATTGATGATTTGCCTATCAAAGGATGTGAAGAAAGTGACAAAGATGAAGCTTTGGATCTCAAGGGATGTCGCAGGTTTGTGGTAAATCACATAAATGATTGTGATAAAATTTTGTCTAGGTTGGAAGAAGTGAATCTTACATTGTCAGGGAAAAAGTCTATGTTTGGTGTCAAAGAAGTGCTCATTGTGGGGCACATGTGCGGGCCATATGGTAGGAAACCTTGTCCATCAAAGGTAGATGCCATCCAAAGAATGAAAGAAACATGCACTAGCATCACTGAGGTTAGAAGGTTTCTGGGAGCATGTGTCTTCTATGTTATTTGGATTCCACATTATGCACATGTAGCTGATCCTCTTTATCAGCTGCTTAGAAAGAATCAAAAGTTTAAATGGACAGAAGCACATGTAAAATCCATGAAAAAGCTAAAGGAGTTACTCCAGTCAGCAACGACTTTGAGAAAGGTAGACTATGAGTGTCAAAGGCCAGTGATTGTGACAGTAGATACCAGTCCTACAGGAATTTGATGGGCAATAGGGCAAGATGACAAAGAAGGACACAGGTATGTGGTAAGATTTAGAGCAAAGGTACTAAGTGCTCGCCAAAGAAACTATCCACATATAAAGAGAGAGTTATGGGGTATGGTTACAGCCTTGAAAAGTGGGAAAGAGTACCTAATTGGTGCATGTGTGGTTGTAGAAACAGATTGTCTACCACTTCTTGGGATGATTACAAGATGCTCAACACCAAACATTGCTATGTTGCGGTGGATTGCCTACATTAAGTCCTTAGATCCCGAGTTTACACACATTGCAGGTAAAGACAATACAGTGGCAGATATGCTATCAAGGGCAAGGTATGAAGATGAGTCACAAATGATTGATGAGGGAGATGATGTAGGCACAAAATTCTATTCTATCTCTCATGTCAAAGGTAACAATGTCTGCATGACTAATTCACTTGAATTGTTCTTGAAAGATCTTTATGAAGGTGATTGGCTTTCTATTGGAAGGTACTTGAGTACTCTAACAAAACAGGATGATTGGTCTGAACAAGAATTCAAGAGGATACGCAGGGAAGCATATGGGTACTTTTTAAGGGATGGTTACTTGTGGAAGCATCCTAAACAAAAGGGTGCTACACCACAACGGGTTATATGTAAAAAAGAGACTCAAGTAAAGCTCATGCAAGAGTTTCATGAGAGTCTATGGGCTGGACATAGGGGTGTGTGGGCAACCTTCTCCAAGTTGAAAGAAAAATAGTGGTGGAAGGGTATGTATAAAGATGTATCTCAGTTTGTAGAGTCATGTGTAACTTGTCAAATGTATTCAAATGTTCGACATCGTGATGGATTGCACCCTACATATCCACTAGCCATGCACTATAAATGGGTTGTGGATCTAGTCACGATGCCTTTAGGACTCTGACAGATGAGATACTTGGTTCTTGCACGAGAGGACCTAACTAACCAAGTTGAAGGAAGAGCATTAAGAGCTAAGACCACAGAAGCTGTGTGCAAATTCCTTCTTGATGAGGTGATTTGCCGTTATGGTTGTGTGGGAAAAATCTCTGCAGATCGAGGTGAACTGGATGCCGAAGAAGCAAGGGAGTTCTTTTCTAGATTAGGGATCAAGCTTTCTCTTACTACAGCTTACAACCCTCAAGGCAATGGAAAGAGTGAAAGAGGGCATTCTCCTATCATCAAAGCTTTGGCCAAGGCTTGCGAAGGAAGAGTTGGTGAGTGTCCAAAACTGTTACCATATGCTTTATGGGCTGATCGTACAACACATAGCTCAGTAACTGGCTACATGCCTGCGGAGCTAATGTATGGTCAAAAACCAGTGATGCCGATTGAAGATACAATTCCTACATGGAATGTACTACCTTGGCAAGAGGGGCTTAGTAGGGAAGATCTCCTTGCACTGCGTATAAGGCAGCTAGAGAGAAGACCTGGAGACATTGAAGCTGCAAAAGAACGACTCAAAAATGCAAGGTTGAAAAACAAGGACTATTTTGATAAGCGACATCGACTCAGGAGCAAAGAAATTGACAAAGGTGACTGGGTTTTAGTGTATGATAGTAGCCTTGATAACCAGCACACAGTCATGCGTAAGTTCTCAAAAAGATGGTTTGAACCGTATGTTGTAAAGCATGTGCATGAAAATGCTACTTACAGCTTGTCTGAACTAGATGCTACAGAAGTAAAGATTCCCATTGCAGGAAAAAGGATTAAAATGTTTAAGAGAAGAGGAGAAAATGATCTAGAAGATATGGCTGAGGAAGAAGAGAAAAACACAGGTGAAGATCAAAGTGAACATGAAGCTCTGGAATCATCCAGTGAAGAAGAAGACAAGGAAGATGTACAAGAGGTCTAATCTTACAAAGAGACAATGTGGCACATACCGGAGGATGTGCAGGTTTAGAGGGGGTGGATGTCGTGCTGTGACACGTACATAGTGGGAACGCCTGCTACAAGATCTATCTTGTATTTTTTTAGATACATAATTATATTTCCTATAGTGTACATATGAATATTTAAGTATAATAATAAGCCTTCTATCTCATCCTATTATTTATCTCAAGGGTAACATATCCTTACTTTACCATCAGAAAATACTATGGGAAAAGCATCAATAGCTCCGCCTCTTTAACTTGGGGCAAAAAGCATTGATTCTTTATTTCTACTATTTCATTATCATCTCACACCCTAGCTAGATCCTATATCTAGGGTAAACTCCAATATATATATATTCTATGTATTTTTTATACTTTTCTTATATTTCTTTTTAAATAGCTACTAGGAGAGAATCAAATCCTAGTGGGACATTAGGTGGCATGATTTCAAAGATACACTTATTTTAATGCATTATTGCAAGCATGATTACAAAAATTTGTCAAGGAGCAATGTCATGCTTTCATATGGCATGAGGTGTCCTTTGGAATTAAATGAAAGTCTAGGCTAAGGAGACCACATGAAGACTTTTGCTGCCATAAATGGACCCTATTTTGATGAATTTTTTACACAAGGTTCCAATCCGAATTGGAAAACGATTTTAAAATGAAAATCGTAGCTAATAAGCTGAAGTTTTTGCCCATAATTTTACTTTTTTATTTGGAGCAACGGTTGAGGAGATATGATCAAAATACTGGACCCCTGTCTGCCCACATCATGTAGGGGCAGCTCATTTCCAACTTTTCCAATTCCTGTTCACACTGGCTCCTCTCTTCTTGTGTAAACCCTTGGGGGTTCCCTTCACCTATAAAAGGGGACCTCTTCTTCCTTGAAAGGAACTCAAGCATTCAAGCCATTGATGAGAGGAATTCTCGAGGGAGTGAGTAGTAATGCCTAATTGTACTTAGCCATTAACATAAGCCCAAGCCTACACTTTCTCCTAGAGGGAGACTAGCCATTCTTGCAACAATCTAACCTTGGAAGATCAACTCTAATCAAAGAAGGTCTTGCACTTGGTGTATCAATCAAGGTGGAATTATCCACTCTTCTTCTCTCTCCCATCAATAATGGTGCTGAAGGGTTTCAAGTAAGATGTGTTCTACATTGATGTTTTCTTGATTTCTTGTTGTTTTCATTTTCATCTCTAATCCAACATATATATATATATATATGTATCTAATCTCATCTCCTTAACCAAACCTATCTCTCTCATTCTTAGTAATTCATCCTCTCTAGGTTCTCTTTGCTACAGGTACATCTCTCCGCGCAGTATCCTTATTGCCTACGGGCAAGAATAGGGCTTGGGAGGGAAACTTCTCATCTCTTCACTTCTCTCATATCTACATTTCTCACATACTATCCTAGATGAATAACCCACATGATGATCATTTCTATCGCTTTCACTCTGTACGATCTATTAGAATTAACGTATGGATTAGCCCTAAAATACACTTTCAACAACGTATAGTGTTTCTCTTCGGCCCTGAAAGGCTCAATGAAATACTTCTATCACCGGATCCCATCATACTACCTCTCATAGACTATAATTTTTCTTTTGATGTAAGCGTAGTTATCTTGCTATGAACCAAGAGGATTTGTACACACAATTAATCCCAATCACTAGACAAAATATCTATATTATGGTAAGCACAAAACTACAATTCCAAAGAACAATTCGTAGCCTATTTGGTCAGTCAAGGTTGAATGCCATTAACTCATCCATTAACCCTTTCATTTTACCCATGATACGATATGACCATAGCCTTGATGTTTTCATCTTCGTATTGTTTCGACATTCTCTTTTGCGTTCTTTCTTTGTGTGTGTGAGTGCAAGAGAGAAAGAGTGAGTCTTCTTTGATTGCACTTCTTTCCAAACCCTAGTCTTCATGGCATCTATGGTTTAACTCCTTCATATAGTTTTTGTTGAGTTCTCTCACAAACTCTCACAGCCATAATCCCGGTGCTTTCCTGGCAAGACCGCAAATTTCTCGACAACGTACATAGTGTGAAATAAAAACATTCACCTCACTCTTGACACTTCTTGATGTATGCAAATAAAAGCAATCATGTACATATTGTGATATATGTTGAAGCGTCTACTACGGTCATTATCATGTACATACCTATCTGGGGAGTCGTGGCCCTTGATGTGGCGCATTACATGCTTTTCCACTTGATAAGATTCTTAATTTGGTTTTACAATGTATATATTCCAAGTGTTTCATGGTGGCACACTCATCTCGCCTATTAAGGGAAAAAATTGACAAAAATAGTAGCTAACAGACGTCGTTGTAGAATTGTATGGAAAGTGACCCAAAATGGTATATTGATGGAAAATGATGCTTATCTATGATTTTTATGCTTATGAGAGTGATCCCACAAATTTAGGGATTTTTTTGACTCCGTTTGGGATTTTTTGCCTCAAAAATGGCATTTTTTGGGTAAAAAATGAGCTGAAAATGACCTAGTTTTTATCCAAAGTGGAAAAATGGCCCAAAAATTGACACATCAGCTAAAAATACCGTGGAGAAGAGAGAGAAGGGGGATTTTTACAGAAAAGACCATAAATTTTGCACTACTGTGCAATAGCTTCCATGGTTGCCCAATCTATGTGTGCTGCAGTCCTGCCTCTTCGCAATCTTGTATCTGAGCTTGTGAGGGAGTGAATTAGGGTTTCCCCTTATCAAAATGGTGTTTGGGATTCAATATAGAAGCTCTTAAATATCTGAAAAATCAGAAATGGTCGCCAAGAAGGTGGAAGCTCGAGCATTCCTTTAGATTGTTTGTTGTTACGACTATGTAATTGGGGGCGAGGCTACATGATACCATGAAAGAGGTTTGGGTTTTGATTGAGAATTGTGCTTGTGTGAGCATCGAGGTTTCATGGCTGAAATATTAGTGTTTTTCAATGGTCTTTTAAAGTGAAATTGAGGTGATCCTCTCATCATAATCTCAACTACAAAAACAAGCAGATTTTAAGCACGATAGGAAAGAGGGTTTGTGACTTTGCTGTCATGAACGCTCTTACATTTTTTGTCACCCTTAGAAAGAGGATTGATGATTCTTCACAAAAACTTTTTCACAAAGTGTTTGTGACTCTCATCACGAACTCTCACAGCCAGAGGTTTTGCACCTTCCCAGCTAGACCGCACACTTTTCGACATTTCTGGTTAACCCGATGCGAAGCAGCTGGGGTGGGGGTTTAAATACTTGTTTTGAAGGTTTAATTACAAATAATTAAAGATATGGATCAACAAGAGCAACAAGGCATGCGTTTTGATCAAGGCACAATGCAAATGTTTCAAGCATTCGCCATGTTTATGCAACAACAACAGGCTGTAGAAACAAGGGAGGTGTCAGCAACCAAAGCCCTTCAAGCTATTGTGAACAAAATGGACCAATTTGATGGGAAATATGTCACAAAGTTTCTTCGTGGTTATGTAAAGGAGATGGAGCTACAACGGGTTCCAGAGGTGGACATGATTTGTAGTTTTGAGCCTGTTGTGGTCCCCAAGATTAGTGACCATGTAAGGGAAATCAGGGAGGAGCATGGAGAAGGTTGGGAGAAATTCAAATTAGCCCTAAAGGAGGAATACTTCATGAAGGACTCTGAAAGGTTTACAAAAAGGACCTTCTAGGAATGGGTTGCAAAGCCAAAAGAAGGACTTTCCATCACCAAATTGTTGAGAGAGTTTGAGCGATGCTATGCTCAACTATCAGGAACACAGTAGGATACTTTGGATAGTGAAAAGATTGAATTGTTCCTTCAAGCTTGAGGTCATGAGCTCCAAGAAAATCTAGAGCTACTCCTTGAGGACAAGAATACAGAACAGGGTCTAAAGGCTGAGTGGAAAGAGGTTGAAGACGCAGTCTCATTGCTTGCTAAGAGGCTACATCGTAGTGACAAGATGGTGGTGAATGGTACAACCTCTCCTCCTAGCACGTCAAAGATTCCACCAAAGCCTAATGTTGTGAGTCAAAAAGGTGATAATTCAATGCTTGATGAGCTTGTTAAGGGCATGCAAGAAATGAAGTTAAAGCTAACAAGGTTTGAAGAAAAAGGACAACCTGCCTGCAGGACAAAAATCCCAAAGCAAAGAAGGATTTGTGCACAAATGCATATGGTATGATGGCATGGACCATGGAAGAAGGGATTGTGATAGCTTTAGTGATGCCTTAGAAAGAGATCTTTTGTTTTTTAAGGATGGCAAGATCCATCTGCGGGAGACATGTATGCCACTAGGAACTAAGTTTGGAAAAGGAGGTATGCGGAAGTTAGTGGAGGATATGGCAACTAGTCATGCTATTTATGCAGTGGAGGCTGATACCTATGGGGCAAAGATAGAGCTAATTCTAAAGAAAGTATTAAAGTATACTCCAGATGATTTTGAGGAGGTTGATAGCTTGTGGCCATGTGCAGTAGCCTGAGTCGAAAAAGTGAAGTTAGCTAAACAGGTATTACATGAAGCCAGTGATTGCATACGTCATACAACAGGTTGGGATGACCCTGTTGACTCTTTATCAGTGCATGCCTATCTTGCAAAATGCTATAACAATGAAGCAATTGTGGAAGAGAAGCGCAGACATGAGAATAGAGATGCGGGTCCTTCTACTTCAAAGAGGGTTACAAGAGCTGGTGCAAGAAAGGATCCAAGACCTTCTTATGAGGCTCCACCACATGTGCCTCCTCCTCCTAAGATTCCTATGGAGGAGGCATCTACAGGAAAGAAATAGAGCAAGGAAAAGCTAAAGCAAAAGGCCCTGCATACAAACTACAATCTGACATTGAAGCTGCCACAAACTTAAAGCAGGTATTGGAGGAAAGGATTTTGAATAGAAAAGTTGAGTCTACCTTGGGTGAGGTTCTTGGCACTGCTAAACGCGAGTTTCATGAAGAAATTATAGATATCATAAAAAGAAAGAGGCAAACTCTCACTAAGTTTATTCCTCCAGAGTCTGAGGGTGAAGGGCAGTCACTTAAGGCACATGGAATACATGTCCAAGAGAGTGATTGTGATAAAAATGTGGTAGGATGCTACCAGTATTCTCAAAGAGATGCACACGCTCGATTTGCAGATGATGATGATGAAGCCTCCTATAAAAGCCACTACTCCAAAAGTCATTGGGCAAGAGCTACATCAGAAACCTTAGTCAAGGTGGGTGATCTTGAGGAGCCATATGTTGCATTGATAGATCATGGCTCTGAGATCAATCTTATGTCCAAGAGTCTTTACATGAAGGGTAAGTGGCAGATAGACATAGACCATGGGTGGATGATTAGAGTTGCAAATAACTCATCAGGAGAGTTGTATGGGGCTTGTCCAAATGTGAAAGTGATGATTGGTAATGTGAAGGATGAGCAAAACTTCTTTGTGCAGGAGATGTCTACCTATCCTCTTATCCTTGGGCAGCCATACATCACAGCCATTCGCATGGAAACAAAGGTCTTGGATGATGGTTCTGCTTATGCTAGGGTAAAGAGTAGAGATGGGAAGCGAGCTGTGCAATTTTTGACTGTGTGTGTGAATCACGAGAGGAACCGCAATAGTCTCCGTGAGTATCCTCTACCAAAAGCCAACAAAGAGTTCAAAGAGTACAAGGAGACAATGGGGTTTTTGGCCATGTACCATTGTGAAGCGGGATTGCAATGGTACAAGAAGAAAAAGATTCTCGCCTGACCCAAAGCGAGAAGAATCTTTTTCTACAGGTTTTTTGGGATTAACAGAGCATGGGTCAGTATGTTTTCTGAATCTTGAGGATATGAAAAGAAGTGCACGACAATATGTATATAGTGTACATAAATACATGAAACAAAATGGTTTCATAGAGGATAGTGAATGCATTTCAGGTTTCTTTGAACAAGTTTCTCATGTAGATACTATGCTTGAGCTTGAGGCTATAATGGACTCTAGCATGCAAGATGGAACCAACGTTGTGGAAGTATGCTCTATGGAAATGTACGATGTGATTGAGGCTTTTGAAGATAAAAAAGATTGCAATGATAATGAAGGACCGGAAGTGCGTATGGAGACCAAGTACAAAACAGTGGCAAAGAAAGTGAGACTAGTGGCCTTACCTTTACCATCAGATTGCAAGAAAAATCTAGAGCAAGCTTCTTTGCAACCAAGTCTCAGGGATCCAAAAAGAACTGGACACAAGTTCACAATGGAATCCCTAAAAGAGATAAAAGTTGGTTGTGAAGAGTTTTTAACACAAGAAGAGAAGAAGAGTTTCAAAGAAATGCTTTCAAGACATGGTAAGGCTTTTTCTTTCCAACCACATGAGATAGGGTGTGTTGATCTTAATGTTGTTGCACCTATGGTGATCTTCACTATCCCTCATGTACCTTGGGAATCTACGCCCAATTCTGGTTCCAAAAACACAATTGCCAAAGTTAATAGAACTACTCAATGAAAAGATTAGCATGGGTATTGTGCGCCATATTCAAACAAGTGGTTCATTGTGCCTAAGAATAATGGAGCTTTGCGGTTCATACACGATATGCAACCTGTAAACAAGATTACCATCACGAATGTGGGTACAGAACCTATAGTGGATGAATTTACAGAGGCGTTTGTTGCAGGAAGGTCAATTTACTCAATGGGAGATCTCTATTCAAGGTATGATCAATTTCAGCTAGATATTGAGAGTAGATATCTTACAACTATGAAAACACCTTTGGGACTGGTAAGGATGTGTACCTTACCTCAAGGAGCAACAAATTTAGTTGCACATATGATGAATGGGATGAACAAGGTTCTACATGACTTCATACCTCAAATCACAATGCCATTTCTTGATGATGTGCCCAACAAAGGATGTGAAGACAAAGATAAAGATGAAGCCATGGATTTAAGGGGGTGCCGTAAGTTTGTTGCAGACCATATCAACGATTGTGAGAAGATTTTTTCAAGGCTGGAACAACTTAATCTTACCCTGTTAGGGCAAAAATCTGTATTTGGAGTTAATGAAGTGTTGATTGTGGGGCATATGTGTGGTTCTTATGGTAGAAGGCCTTGTCCAAAAAAGATGGATGCAATCAAAAACATGAAAGAAACATGTACAACTATAACTGAAGTTCGAAGACTTCTTGGTGCTTGCATCTTCTATCTTATTTGGATACCACATTATGCACATGTAGCAGATCCCCTGTATAGGTTTTTGAGAAAGAATCAAAAGTTTCGATGGGAAGAAGAGCACACAAAAGCCATGAGAAAGCTAAAGAAGCTAATTCTTTCATCACCAACCTTGAGAAAGGTAGAATATGCCTATGAGAGACCTGTCATTGTGACAATGGACACGAGTCCTACAGGGATAGGATGGGCAGTAGGGCAAGATGATGATGAAGGAAAAAAGTATGTGGTGAGATTTGGAGCCAAGATTCTGAGTTCTCGCCAACGCGATTATGCACAAGTAAAAAGGGAACTATGGGGGGTGGTTATTGCATTGAGGTGTGACAAGGAGTACTTGATAGGGGCATCAATGGTTGTGGAAAGTGATTGTTTGCCTCTTCTTGGAATGATCATAAACTGTTCGACTCCTCATATTGCAATGCTGCGATGGATAGCCTACATAAAGTCCTTGAATCCTGAGTTCAAGCATATTGCAGGGAAAGACAATCCAATGGCAGATATGCTATCTAGGGCAAGGTATGAAGATGAACAGGACATGATTATTGAGGGAGATGATGTTGGCACACAATTTTACACTATTGATCATGCAAAGAGTAGTCATGCATGTTTTGTTTCTTCACTTAAGTCCTTTTCAGAGGAACTATATGAGGATGAATGGCTCTTGAGAGGTCACTACTTAAGTACTATGCATAGCAGGATGATTGGACTGAGCAAGAATTTAAGAGGATAATAAGAAAAGCATATGGATACTTCTTGAGGATGGCTACTTATGGAAGCATCCTAAACGAAGAGATGGAACACCATTGCGTGTAGTATGCATAAGGTTACTTAGCAACAAATCATCAAGGAGTTCCATGAAAGTTTATGGGCAGAACATCGAGGTGTATGGGCAACATTTGCCAAGGTAAAAGAAAGGTATTGGTGGAAAGGGATGTATAAGGATGTGGCTGAGTTTGTGGAGTCTTGTGTGACATGCCAAATCTACAAATGTTATTAAAAAATTTATACTCAAAGGAACATTTCTTTTTCTGCTTTTTGTATTTCATCATTCTCTCTATATGATAGTATTCTCCAAAATGTTTGGGTATTTCTTCATTTAACATAGTTCTCACTTTCCTAACATTGTGAGGCTTAGGCAACCCAAAAGATTTAATCTTGTAATACTTAACACTAGGTTGGTAACCTAACAAGACATAAAAGTGTCCTTTCAGGGTTTTGAAAAAAACCTCCAAAACCATAATAGATCCACTCATTTTGTAAAATCCTTTCATGAGGTTATAGTTCAAGGCCTACTACACATGGAAAAAATAAGAAACTTGTAAAATTTCTCATCTTTTGGTCACACCAAGCCTCCAAAGTTGATGGACCAGTGCATTTTCATCAAAACAGCCATTTCTTACGTTTTGTTGCATAAAAACAAGATTAGGGATTTTTGTAGGACTTGAGATAAATTCCCTAGTTAACTTCAATGGGTTGGTGATCAGAACATATGATTTCTTCTCACTCACTATTTTTTGTTTTGCCAAAATAAATAGGTACAAAAAAGTTGAGTTTTTACCATTCTGCAAACCTATCATCAAAGTTTCTATAGCCACGCTCAATACAAATAATATATGCATGTTTTCTTAGTTCCCTATTTTCCTTTATGTTCATAAGGAGCCATGGAGCATGTCAAAAGAATAATACATTTCTTACCAAGGGGAATCTTGGGGACAAAGATGAAGTGTTAAATACAGCAAACATGAAAAAATTGGGTTCAACATTATGAGTTGTAGAATCCCATAGAAACTATTCAATATCTAGCCAAATTTGATCCTTATGTGACTAGATATGGTTACTACCTACAAAATGCATGTAGTTGTCACAAGAAACTAACAATATTAAAAAACCTATACTTGATATACTAGAATGTTTCGTTTTCTTCTATAATTGAAAAAATCAACCATCGTTGTGTACTATGCAGAATAGGGTATTAGGTGCTCCAAAACTCAAGGAATATTAGCTTTATGTTACAATATGCGACATAGAAAATCAAAAATGCATATGGATATCATGAAATCCACCAAAAAAATCATAGAAGAGCTAAAATTGGCTAAAAAGCAAGATTTGATAATTTTTGTAATTTGGTCATAACTTAGAACTTTAATATTTATTTCTCCCTAGAAGCATCAGGACATGTTGAGGACTACTAAAGATAGTTCTATAGCATTATAGACCTCACAAACATGAATTCTAGAGTGGTATAGCTGCAAAAAGTTGAAAAAAGACAAAACAGGACCCGTTTTTTCACACAGTTTAGGTTGTGAAATGTTGTGCAAGGACAATGTTAAAGATGGAATTGACATTCCAAAAAATGTCGAGTTTTTTTCAGCTCATGAGACAACTTTCTAGATAGATAGCACCTTAAAATCCATTTTGAAACTCTTGACATAATTCAAGGAAAATGGTCACTTAACAGGACATAAAAGTGTCCCAGGACATAAAAGTGTCCCATTCCACTGTGTGACAAACTTCTTGCATTTGGGAAGGTTGGACCGATAAATCCATAACTTTCAATAAATTTTGAAATACCAATTTTTCTTGTTTTAGAGAGGCTATTTGGTTTTCAAGTTCAAAAATTATTGCTGCATTCAGAGACATAGAATTTTGGATATAATGAATGTAATGTGCATGGTTAATGTGTAACTAAGATAGCCTAGAACTATATCCTTAGGTCATTGTGCTTCTTCTCCTCATTGCAAAGTTCATTTGCATTTGTAGCTGGTCTTTGATAGAAACTGCATATAGTTGCATATTCTTGGTTGAGCTTAATGTTCAAGTGAAACTAGTGATTATCACTAATGGAATATCTATCACTCGTTGTAAGTAGTGAAGAGCACACAATATAATGGAGTTAACGATAGTAGCAAAGCTGTTAGCATTAGAAGAGGAGAGAGAAAGTTTATGAAAGTGAGTAGAGCACTCTAAAAGGTCATGGGAAATTAAGAGAGAAAAAGGATTGAATCATTCAAAAGTGAAAATAGAAAAAGTCAATTGAATGAGAACAAAATTTGAGGTGAACCACAAAGGAATAGTGTAAAAATGATATATTTTTGGATATTTAGATATGTGTATCTGGATACGCTTTAAATTTCATAGAAATATTTTAAATACCCAAAACAGCCAAAATTGGAGTCGTTTTGACCATCAGTGGATCTACTAATTATCAAGTTAACCAATCCTTTATAGAGCCCTTTTTGAGTCAATATTGGCCCTAAATATTAAAGCAAATAGCGGCATTGTAGCTCTTTGAAGTGACCAATTCTATGAGACTTAAAACAATAAATACAACTTACAGATGGTGTGGGAAAGGAAGACAAAGTGGGTAGAAGGGCACGTGAATGGAAAAGGGGCATAGAATAGCTATTTGCCTCTTCAAAAATCCCAAAAGAGGCATAATCTCCACGTCCATTTACTCTCATACCATACTTTGGACCCTTCCATCTTCTCGTACAAATTCAAAGTTACTATTTGTGACTCGGGGAGTTCACTGTGTGTAAAACTACCATATCATGTTTATTCAAGGAATTTTTCTAAAACCCCTTATCTGTGAATCGTTTTAGTAATATGATGTACCCTTTTCTTCTGAAATCTATGTGCTAAAAAGAGGAAGATGAACAATATCAAGCAGCATTTATCAAAGCCAAATCAATTCACGAGCTATAAGTGACATGGCAACATATTCAGACTTGGTTATAAATATTACAACACAACATTGTTTCTTGAGCATCCAAGAAATAAGATAGCCATAAGTAGATCGCATAGATAAATGCGAGCTGATCCAATCTGCATTTGAGTAACGCAAAAGAGGGAGAGATGTCATAGAGTCTAATGTCGACTGTCATTGATAAACCAAACCAAAATTTGGAGTGCCTTTCAAATATCTCAACACGCATTTTGTTGCAGATGAATTCTTAAGAGGACACAAGATGTTGCCTAAGATAGTTAGCAGTAAACATAATATCAAGAGGAATGTTCAAACCAACAAACTTAAGATATCCAATCAAATTAGCATAAGGTCGATTTGTAACAAGTGAAACACCACTTTCATAAGTATTTTTTGTGGAACTTGCAAGGCAAGGAGTATTGACCAAATATGCACATTCCAAACAAATCTTCTTGACTTCTTGAAGAAATCTCAAATCTTAAAAAACAAAGATTGTATCATCCACATAAAGAGCCAGGATCACAAAACTACAATTTTGGCATCTTATTTTTAAGTTGCGGTCTAAAGAGAAAGAGATAAATCCATGGGAGGTAAGAAAAAGGTCAAACTTTGTATACCAGGTCCGGGAAGCTTGTTTGAAACCATATAGTGCCTTATGATGTCAAGCAACAAGGTCTTCCTTATCTAGAGTAACAGGCCCTTATCACTGCTTCATATACATTTCTTCATTCAAATCACCATTTAGAAAAGAAGTTCACACATCCATTCGGTGAGTCTCTAAATCACCATTCAAAAAAGCAGTTTTCACATCCATTTGATGAACAACAAATGCCACTAGCACCCAAATACTAGTAATGCGGACAACTCGTGAAAGATCTCTTGATAATCAACATCAAATATTTGAGAATAACCTTTGGCAACTAAATGTGTCTTGAATTTATCAAAATATCCATCTTCCTTGACTTTTGTCTTATATACCCACTTACACTAAATGGTGGTATGGTTAGAAGGCCATTTTGTTAGTATCCATGTACCTTTAGAGATAAGAGAATCATGCTCTACTTTCATAGCCTCTTGCCATTGACCCTTTTGTAAAGAAGAGATAGCTTCACTATAAGTGACATGATTTTCATAAGTAGAGAGAGAGAGTGATAAAGGATACCTTTATCATAAACACGAGAGGAACCATGCTCAAATTCAATAGGCAGATCAACAAAAATACCAATATCATCATTGGTAACATTTAGAATTGATGGTTGTGAAATGGAAAGCTGTTCGTTATAAAAAGGTTCATCATAATAGAAGAGAAAAAGATCATGAAGCAAAGATATAGTATCATGAACATCATTCATAGACCACGTACCTTTCATAAGAAACTGTTTATTCAAAGTAGCATCACGATTCACGATTACTTTCTTGGAGGAAGAGTCATAGAATTTGTAGCCTTTGGAAGTATCAAACTATCCAATGAAAATAACTTTAACACCAGGAGCACGAGCATCAAACTTTGTTTGTGTCTCTTTAGAAACATGAATATAAGTGTGAGGTCCCCAACCTCGAGTTGATCGGCGCGACTTGATAGATGGTCTTCCTTTATTCTCCTTCTTCATTAACAAAACCCTACTCCCACAAAGTAGAGATACGAGCAACAAAAGAGAGGAAGTCCTGTATCCTTAGTTTACGTGGTTATAAGGGTCATACACCACAAGCCAGGTTGATAAATTTAGGATTTTAATGAAAAGTTGTTTCCTAACATAAAGATGAAATCCCGTTGACATATTTAGAATCCATAAACAACGACTTTTTCCTCACCTTTAAGAGGCATGGTCGTCATCCATAAACCATTAATATGATATGAGACTTAGTCTAAATTAACTCGACTAATCAGGTCCACATATTTTAGGGACACGTAGGTTTGGGACGTCTCGACTCTTGGTACAATGAGTCTCTAATTTTACTTCTCTCAATAAGAGGGAGTATAGAGTTTCTCGACTAATCGAGACCACCCATCCTTGACTGGCAACTTGAGCCAGCCCCCACTTTCTACCCCACACTCACCCTTTTCAACTTGTTTTCTAATTACTACCACACTATTTTACATATACAAGCAATGTTCCTTAATTAATTTCAGCTACAAGTTCTTTTATACAACCCTTCAAACAATACCAAAACAATTCAAACAACACTTAATGAAGACATCCCTATAAATCAACAAAATAATTTTTTGAATTTCTCATGAATTGCCGCTACCCGTGGACTTCCTCTACCTAACCAACAGAGCCTTTCCAAAGGATTTATCTGCTAACCGCAAATTGCATAAACTTCTCATCTTGCTAACCGCGAGGCATCTCGCTACCCGCGAGGCATCTTGCTAACTGCCAGGCATCCCGCTACCCGCGAGGCATCTTGCTAACCGCGAAGAACAAAAGAGAGCGGATAATCTCAGTTTAATCTCCGCTAACCGCGGAATCATCTCACTACCCGCGAGGAACAAAAGAAATTCTTTCAATAATTCTTCTCTTTAAATGATTCTTCAAACATGATCAACCAATTCTTCATATCAATCAATAAAAACTTATCAAACAATAACAATTTATCAAACATCGACAATTTATCAAACACTTCTTTCAATAATCTATGAAAACATATGCTTGTTTCTTGTGATAGAATTATGTTTCTTGGACAGTTTAAGAGAACTCTTAAGCTTGACTTACCAGTCAACATGTATAACGATGCAGAATTATAAATTGATCCTATTGGATTAGCAACGCGTTCGACTACCTCTCGTGGTTGAAGTTTGACGCTTCGACTTCTTCTGCAACCAATTCCTTCGCTTGAGCAACATTTGGAGTAGTTGATGCCTTTCTCTACACCTTTCTTGGAGGTGGAGCAACATGAGCATCCTTTGAGCTTCGAGTCACTCGCTTGGGGGCCATCGTATTGCGAAAGAGAAAGGAGAAAGCTCAAGAATTTGAGGGACAACACAATGATGGTAGAGAAAGAAGTTGGAGATGGAGATGGATTGAGGGAAAGAGGTTGAGGGAGAGAAGGTAACTCCGATGTCAAAGCAAGAGAGCTTCTTCTTCAGAGAATGTGTGTCTGTCCCCTAGAAGTGAAGGGAGAGGGGTCTTTATATAGGCTCTCAAGGGGCCAACTAAGAATAGAGGGAAGCTAGGAGAGATAAGTTCGCGCACGTTCATTGGCTATTAAAAAAAATATTCTCTTTTTAATAATTATTTTTAATACGGACACGTATTTCGATGCACGATTTTGAACCTCTAAGAAGAAGCTTGGATTCCAAAAAAAGAGTTCTAAACTAAGCTCCTCCTCTCTTTCTTTCCTAAAAGTACTCCTCCTACTCCTCTTCTAAAATTACTCTCTCTTTCCTAAAGGGTCAAGTCTTATCTTTAGATGCAATCTTGAGGCTCAAGTTTCCCATTACCTATTGTTTTCAAGTGAATAAGGGTCATAACTAATAGTTCTTAAATCCGATTTTTAATCCGATCATTCCATTAGAATGCTCTTTGACTTAATAAAATTCAAACCTCAATATTTGCAAAGTAAATGAAATACTTTTACTGAAAAATGTTGGGTATATTACAATCTCCCCAACTTAGGGATTCGAGATGTCCTTATCTCAAGAAAACACGAGGATACTCCTACTCTAATTACTATCTCAATCATCATTATATCCAAAAGAGTGGTATCTTTAGTCTGCTTCAGTTGTTGCTACTGCTCCATTAGTCAATCGTGGAAAAGAGTTTCAATAATGTCCCAAATCTCCACATTCAAAGCATCAAACATTCAAGCGTAGACGATCTTGCACATTAGCAGCATAAGCTCTTTGTGGTTGGGTATCTCTAAAGCTTTGATTCTGTTCAATTTTTCTTGTAATCCCTTGTTCCTTCATTAAAGGTTTAGCTCGTAGTAAACCATCTTGTACAGTGGTAGGCTTCAGGGCTTCCAATCACGAACTAACTGGTTCTCTTAAACCTTGACAAAAGCGAGCTACCTGCTGCTCTATGGTCATTGATGATGCATAACATCTAAGCCTTACAAACTTTGAGTAGTACTCTTCCAAGGACAAACTATATTGTTTCAAGCTAAAGAACTCATTGATCTTTATTGCTTCATGGGCAGGGGATAAGTATGTTTCCTTCACCGCTTGTTTGATTTTCCACCAACTCTGAGAGTTCTCCAACACTCCCATGTCACAACAATGTTGTTTCCACCATAAGTTTGCTTCCCCTAAGAGGCAAAACATCCCTAGCATCGTTTGATTTCCAGGTGTGGTCCTCGCAGCAGAGAAGTAATCATACATAGCTTCAATCCATACTTCTGCATCTTTCTTAATATCAACACCCTCTCCTTTAAAATAAGATTGTTGCATTTATTTGAGCAACAACTTCTTCTCCTGAATCTTCATATAAATAACATCGTTCTGAGGATTTTCCAATGTAGAAGTGATTTGAGGATTCCCCTGAGTGTACACCAATGTTTATAATAATTCAAATCAATAGGGTACTTTCTATACTTAGACTTATCTAGTCCACTAAAAACTCAATCATATGACTTAACCAATCATTACTTATCCGATTCATTGAAACTTAATCACATGACTTAACCAGTCTATCAAAACTTAGTCACATGACTTAACCAGTCATGAGTTATCTTAATCACATGACTTAACCAGTCATGAGTTTCCAGTCATGGCTCATTCAATCCACCAAAAAGACTCATTTTCATGACTTAACCAGTCAAACAATTTCTTTGTAGAAAAACAATTCAATCTTCTATTCATAAAGTCATCAAAATGTCATATAGGGGTCTACAAAAGATCTCTCCATGAGAAAACATAATAGAGGTTTCAGTCATAACTATGGTACATGTCAATCTCCATAACGTAATATCTCTATGAGTCGGATAATGGGTATAGAACCCATACGCATTAGGGAGATTGAAGTAGCCAATTAAATCTTTTTAACATAGGATTTGATACCAATTGTGAGGTCCCCAATCCCAAGATGATTGGGACGACTTGATAGATGGGCTTCCTTTATTCTCCTTTTTCGTTGACAACACCCTACTCCATTTCCACAAAGTAGGGATACGAGCAACAAAACAAAGAAAGTCCTCTATCCATTGTTTACGTGGTTATAAGGGTCATACACCACAAGCCAAGTCAATAAATTTAGGATTCTAATGAAAGCTGTTTCCTAACATAAAGATGAAATCCCATTGACATATTTAGAATCCATAAACAACGCCTTTTTTCCCATGTTTAAGAGGCATGATCGCCATCCATAAGCCATAAATATTGATATGAGACTTAGTCTAAATTAACTCGACTAATCAGGTCCATAGCTTTCAGGGGCACGTAGATTTGGGATTTCTCGACTCTTGGTACAATGAGTCTCTAATTTTATTTCTCTCAATAAGAGGGAGTGGAGAGTTTCGCGACTAATCGAAACCACCCATCCTTGACTAGCAACATGAGCCAACCCCCACTTTCCACCCCACACTCACCCTTTTCAACTTGTTTTCTAATTACTACCACACTATTCTACATATACAAACAATGTTCCTTAATTAATTTCAGCCACAAGTTCTTTTATACAGCCCTTCAAACAATACCAAAACAATTCAAACAAGGCCTAATGAAGACAGACCTATAATTCAACAAAAGTAACTTTTCCAATTTCTCATGAATTGTTGCTACAGGCGGACTTCCTCTGTCTAACCAACAGAGCCTTTGCAAAGGATTTATTCACTAACCGCGAATTACGCAACTTTTCCATCTCACTAAACACGAGGTTTCCTGCTAACCGTGAGGTGTCTTGCTAATTGCCAGGCATCCTACTACCTGTGAGGCATCTTGCTAACCACCAGGCATCGCTCTACCCACAAGGCATCTTGCTAACCGCGAGGAACAAAAGAGAGCGGATAACCTCAGATTAATCTCCACTAACCACGGAATCATCTCGCTACCCACGAGGAACAAAAGACATTCTTTTAATTTTTCTTCTCTTTGAATGATTTTTCAAACATGATCAACCAATTCTTCATATCAATAAGTAACAACTTATCAAACAGTAGCAATTTATTAAACAGTGACAATTTATCAAACAGTTCTTTCACTAATCTATGAAGACATATGCTTGTTTCTTGGGCAGTTTAAAAGAATTCCTAGGCTTGACTTACCGGTCATCATGTATAACGATGCAAAATTATAAATTCATCCTACTGGATTAGCAACACATTCGACTACCTCTCGTGGTTGAAGTTGGACGGCTTCGACTTCTTCCGCAACCAATTCCTCCGCTTGAGCAACGTTTGGAGTAGTTGATGCCTTTCTCTTCACCTTTCTTGGAGGTGGAGTGACATGAGCGTCCTTTGAGCTTTGAGTCACTCACTTCGGGGCCAGTGTATTGCGAAAGAGAAAGGAGAAAGTGAGAAAGAGAACTCAAGAATTTGAGGGACAGCATGATGATGGTAGAGAAAGAAGTTGGAGATGAAGATGGCTTAAGGGTAAGAGATTGAGAGAAAGAGGTTGAGGGAGAGAAGGTAACTCCGACGTCAAGGCAAGAGAGCTGGTGCTTCAGAGAGTGTGTGTATGTCCCCTAGAAGTGAAGGGACAGGGGTCTTTATATAGGCTCTCAAGGGCAATAGAGGGAAGCAAGGAGAGATGAGTTCGTGCACGTTTGCGACCATTTTTTATTAAAAAATTAAAAAATTACTTTTAATATGGACACGGATTTTGATGCAGGATTTTGAACCTCTAAGAAGAAGCTTGGCTTCCAAGAAAAGAGTTCTAAACTAAGCTTCTCCTCTCTTTCTTTCCTAAAAAGTACTCCTCCTACTGCTTCTCTTCTAGAATTACTCTCTCTTTCCTAAAGGGTCAACTCTTATCTTAGATGCAATCTTGAGGCTCAAGTTTCCCGTTAACCTATTATTTTCAAGTGAATAAGGGTCATAACTAATAGTTCTAAAACCCAATTTTTGACCTGATCGTTCCATTAGAATGCTCTTTGACTTAATAAAATGCAAACCTCAAATATTTTGCAAAGTAAATGAAATACTTTTAGTGAAAAATGTTGGGTAGATTACAATAAGCAATATATCCAAAGGTTTAAAAATGAAATGAAGAAGGGATTTCACTTGTCCATATTGGGATAATAATCTTATTGTAAGGAGTAGTAGTAGGAAGATGATGCTAAACAGATAATGTTGTCAAGATAGCTTCAACTCAAAAAACATGAGATAACCCAAAATACATCAGCATACATCTTACAACATTAGATGTGATTCTTTTGTTCAAAAACACCATTTGCAAATTTAGAACCGTATGTTCATGATGAGTACCTTGTTCAATACAATAACTCGATTCTCCACCATTATCACTACAAAGTTTCTTGATCAGACAATGACCAATTTGAAGTTTAGCAGCTTTGTATAATCTTTTGAAAAAAAAATCACCTCAAATTTTTGTCCAAGCATGAAGACAACTGTATACCGTGAGTAATCATCAATAAACATAATGAAATAACAATCTTGTGATCTCAATGAAGGAAAAGATCCCCAAATGTCACTATGAGCAATATCCAAAAGATCATGAAAATGAGTTGCATTTGAGAGAGAAAAGGGTTTAAGATTGTGTTTTCCAAGAGCACAGAACTCACAGATTCTCATATGAAGATGATATTTAAGATCCATGCCATGTACAAGAATACGATGATGAAGGTTAAGGAGTTTTGGAAAATCAACATGAACATAGCGGGATGCCATACCTTTCAAGCATGATCACCTTAGGCAGTGACAGCATTTGCTACAACATCATATAGAGGGATCCCAAAAAAATAATGTTGCAAGAAGCAGTTACAATAGGCTGCTCATCTTTCTCAATGCAACATTTTTTATGATCAAATTCCACAAACAAATTAAGGTCCACAAGTCTTGCAACTGAGTGAGGATTACGTTAAATATCTGGAACATATAAAACCCATCGCAAAACTCGAGCTGAAGAAGATAAGATATAAACCTTTGATACTCTTAACTTGACAATTTGTATCATTAGCAAGATAAAAAACACGCTTAATAGGTAGAGAATGATAGTTGTGCAACCACTTAAATTGATATGTCATATTTTTTGTGGCACCAGAAAGAAAACCATCACGTACATAAAATATTCTTTCTGAAAGAACCCAACATAAAACATAGCTTGTTTCTGGTACAATGCTATTTTGATGTTCAATAGCATATTCTCTATTTTGTTTTGCATCAAAGTGGTTCTTGCAGCATATGTAAAATGATGATCAAACCGTCCATGATATTCACAAGAAGAAGAAGAATCTCTAAATAAACATGGTTGTTTTGTGGTAATGTTATGCTCATCATCATATTGACATGCCCAAAAATCATCTTCTGTAGATGACCACCTCTTGCTTGTTGAAATAAACACCTTCGAATGTAAAATTCCCATTCCAGTTGTTGTGATGCAAACTCCTCTTGTGATATCATAGTTGCATCATGACCAACATTACACCATTATTCATGTTGAGTGTATTCAATTTGATATATGCATGCTTGTTAAAATCCTGACCATCCTTGTTGAAAAGAATTGTAGCAATATTGTCTCATAAGAAGAATCCTTTATTGTATCAAGAAGTAATATAATTAGCTACTCTTATGGAGCAACGTCACCAACATCAACAAGTTGATTAATAATAGTTTTGAAAGATTCAATATGTTCCGCCATAGCAGTACCAACTTCGTATTGTAATTTTGTAAGTAAACCTCTCAAATAAAGTATTTTTGTGAAAAAAGTCTTTTGAAAGTTTTCTATAAGATACTTCAATACATTATGGAAAGTAGAAAGTTCATATACATCAAAAAAAGATAATCACTAAGAGTAGAAAGAATGTACAAACATGCTACTTTATCATGCCGCTACCAATCTATATAAGCAAGATGCCACTCTTCAAAAATAGGTCCTTCATCAATAAGAGCATTACAACATCCGAGCGTTCATCACCTTCAAGAATTAACAAGAACAATCATAACCATACCTGGTTGCGAGAGACATATAAGATAACATCACAAAATCTACACATCATAAAAGAGACAAGAGACATCGACTGAGAACAAGAGGAGAGTATTGCGGTTGTACTTTTCCAAATTGAGCAAAAAAGAATGCTCAATAAAAGCTCAAAGAGAACGATACATGATGCCTAAGAGAGAAGGTAATAAAAGGAGACGTCCAAATATAAAAGGATCCTCGAAATAGAGATATGTAAGACTCAAGATTGGTGGCCACACTATGCACCGTAGAACGCTAAATTTTTCAAAAAAGATGAATGCTAAAAATAGGAAATCAATGATGGTCCCTTCACGAAGACAAAATCTGTATCAAGCTCCATTGTACTCAAAATAGAAAACTATACGAACTCTGTTTTTTGCAAAACAGGACTCACATTAGGAGATTTCGGAGGTCATTTGGAGGGCCTTCTAAGAAATTCTATTTCTCTCTCTAGAAAATGTTCTTAAATATACTTGCACTTGTTGCATACGTCCAAAAGAACAACTGAACACTCTGAAAAGTGAACCTAACTTTTCAAAAATCCTTGAAAACGGTCACTTTTCCATTCAATGCGTGTGTCGTTTTCCTGAAGTACATGACGATTCAATATAGCTTTCATCATCATTGAAATTAAAAAATTCCAAAATTATTAGTTGGTGTTAGAATTTAAAGTTTTTGATACTACCATTGCATCCAAAATGACCAAAAACTTAAAAAACGTCTATCTACTTACCTCAATCTGACAGCTAGAGAGGGAGAAATTATCAAAATACCCCTAACAAGGAGATTTTCCTCAGGGCGCGCGGGGGGCCATCTAGAAAATTCTAGATGGCCCTCCGCATGCCGTGAGGCAAAAAATAAAAAAAGTGGATCACGGCGTGCAGAGGGTCATCTAGAATTCTCCAGACGGCCCTTGCGCGCCATGATCCAAAGTCCCCTTTTTAGGGCTTTTTTGGCGATTTTTGTAGACATGTAGTAGTGTTAGTGTGTATACGCGCTTCACCAAGGGCACTTTTCTTCCACTGGGTTTTTCCCCGTGGACATCCGGTGTGAAAGGAAACCTTATCTCTTAGGGTTTCATCATCTTCAACAATTGGTATCAGAGCAAGGTGATTTCCAGAGCCACTACTTGCGTTTTCGCGTCCGCGCGCGCAATCGCAGTTTTGAGGCAATTTTTGGAAAATTTGCTCGTGGGAGCATCCTCGACGTTCCGGGAGTATTCTGAGCAGATGACTGGCGGTTTTACCCCCCTTTCAAAGCCATTCGAGCCCTCAGAATTTTGTTCTGAGCAGCGTAGCAGAAGTTACTTTTCGGAGGCGTTTAGATCAAGAGGATGTGCTTTTTGACAGATTTTCTTCACGTAAACATTTCTTTTGGGAAGCAGCTTGTCTTAGCTTTGTGCTAAGATTTTGTGTAGAGTTTTGCTTGGATTGGAGAGGAGATTTGTGAATCTCTTGGAGGTTCTTTTGCTCTCTTGTGTGCATCTACAGTATGGCTCAATCTACGAAGAAAGAGATTTTTGGTGCGTTTACATCCGAAGACAAATTGGATGGTACCAACTATTCTCTTTGGTCTTTTATGGCCAAAAATGTTTTGGTTGGTAAAGGATTGTGGGATTATGTATCTAGAGATGAAGTTCGTCCAGGTAGCATTACACCTGCCATGCCTGGTCGTGGTGCAGCTGTTGGTGCAGGACCCTCACAAGTCACTCCAGAGCAAAAGAGATGGGATACTAAAGATGCACAGGCTATGGCTGTGATTGCCTTAACCATAAAGAGGACAATCACACCACATATCAGATCTTGTAGAACTTCTGAGGATGCTTGGAACACTTTACAAGCTATGTTTGGAGGAAGAAACGCTACTAGAATAGAGTTTTTGAAGAAACAACTTGACAAAATACAGATGGATAAAGGTGACGATATTGTCGAGCATCTTACAAAAATCAGGGATCTTAAAGAGCAATTGCTTAGCATTGATGAAGTGATTCTAGAGAAGGACTTGGTTTCCAAAACACTCAATTCACTACCACCATCTTATTTGACTTTTCAGACTTCTTTGACTCTATCTTTGCGAGCTAATCCCGAGCCTCTTCATTTTGAAGAGTTAGTGGCTTTGCTATTGCAGGAGGATCAATCACGTAAGAACAAGTCTTTACAGGTGGATGGTATGGATCATGCTCTTGTTGTACAGAACAAAAACAAGGGTAAAGAGAGTGCTCATTACTCCAAGTCTAGTGCAGGACAATCTTCAGAGAAGTCTAAAGGTGATTCCGACAAGTCCAAGAAGAAAGGTAAATGTCACTACTGCAAAAAACCTGGTCACTACATTAGTGAGTGTAAAAAGCGAATTGCTAAAGAAAAGAAGAAAGAGTCAAGTTTGGTTGTTTCAGCTTCTGGTGATTCTTCTACAGCTAAAGAAGAGTCTGCAAACTTTGTGCAGGATTCTTATGCTTTCGTAGTATGTTCAGATTTTTCTGCTTACAGTGTTGACAAGACACAAATGATTTGGTACTTTGATAGTGGTGTATCCAGGCATATTACTTCAAGGAAGGATTTGTTTTCTTCATTGGATGCAGCTCCAGCAGGAAAGAAGGTGACATGTGCAAATAATGCTTCTTATCCAATCAAAGGCGTTGGTAAGATTTTGATTACCATTTCAGATGGTTCAGATTTATGCTTTCCAGATGTCTTATATGTTCCAGGGATCAAGAAGAATTTGTTGTCTGTATCCTCTCTTGCAAAAAATGGTCTTCGGGTCATTTTTGAGGATGACAGATATGTTGTACGAGATCGAGAGAATGGTTAGTCTCTTATCACTACAGGTACGCTAGAAAATGGACTATTTGTGCTAGATCGTTATGAAAAGGAGATTCAGGTATGTATTGTAGAAACAAAGACTCAGGCCATGCAGGATGCTGAGTTGTGGCATGCTAGATTTGGGCATGTTAGTTATGGCAGTTTGATGACTTTACAACGTCATAATATGGTGCATGATTTGTCTTTATTGGAGATGCCACCAAGACATGTATGTGAAGGTTGCGTTCTTGGAAAGATGCACAGATTTGCATTTTCGCAGGATTGTTCAGTTAGAGCGACATGAAAGTTACAGCTTGTACACAGTGATGTATGTGGTCCTGTGAGGACGCCATCTATAGGAAACAGCCTTTATTTTGTGACCTTCATTGATGAATTTTCCAGGTTTTGTTGGGTGTATCCACTCAAAGCAAAGTCAGATGTGTTTGCAATTTTTCAACGTTATGTCACCATGGTTGAAAATGAAACAGGTTGCAAAGTACAGACTCTTCGTACCGATCGAGGAGGTGAATACATGTCAGGTGCATTTAAGGATTTTCTGGGAAACAAAGGCATTAAACACCAATGCACTATGCCATACACACCACAACAAAATGGTGTTGCAGAAAGGAAGAACAGGTCTTTAATGGAGACGGCTAGATGTATGCTCAAGGCTAAGAGTTTGCCTCATAAGCTATGGATGGAGGCAGTTGCTTGTGCAGCACATGTTTTGAACAAGTGTCCTACTCGTGCCTTGAAGACCATTACTCCATATGAAGCTTGGTATGACAGAAAACCTTCAGACAGTTATCTTCGTGTTTTTGGTTGTCTTGCTTATGCTCACATCCCTCAGCAGTTACGTGGGAAGCTTGATGATAAGGCAATCAAATGTATATTTGTGGGGTACAGTAGTGGAAGTAAAGGTTATAGACTTTACAATCCTGCTACAAACAAGATTTTTGAAAGTCGTGATGTAATTTTTGCAGAAACTACTGCTCAACCTATGTTTGATTTTGATGTACCTCATATGCAGACACATGATGTATTTGAAGGTTTGCTTCCTTCTTTTGTGGAGAATCAAGAATCACAACAGCTTGATAATCTTGATCAATCTTTTGATCAGCATGTGACACCTCATGATGTAGAGGAAATTGTGCATGAAGACCAAGAAGTTCTCAGGGAAGAAAGAACCTTTCCTAAATGGGTTCAGAAAACTTTGCAGGATAGCAAGTTGGATGCACCGTTGCCACGAAAAACACGTGTTGGTACTACTTTTGGCAGAGAGCAAGTAGATTTGGCTTGCTTTAGCACTCTTTGTGATGCAGATGAGCCTGATTCATTTGAACAAGCTTTAGAGTGTGTTCAGTGGAAAGATGCTATGCAGCAAGAAATTGATTCTATTCATAAGAATCATACATGGGATCTAGTGGACTTGCCTACAGGTAAAAAGCCTATTGGTACAAAGTGGGTTTTTAAGGTAAAAAGGAAACAAGATGGTACTGTTGACAGGTACAAAGCAAGGCTTGTGGTAAAAGGCTATGCGCAATAGAAAGGCATAGATTATGATGAAACCTTTGCTCCTACTTCTCGTGCGTCCACAGTTAGATCACTAGTTGCAATTGCTTCTCATCATGGTTGGAAAGTGCATCAGTTGGATATCAAAACTGCTTTTTTGAATGGTGATTTGCAGGAAGAAGTTTATGTAAGTCAACCAAGTGGTTTTATTGTAAAAGGTCAAGAGCAAAAGGTATGTAGATTGCGTAAAGCTTTGTATGGTCTCAAACCGGCTCCAAGAGCATGGTATGAGAAGATACATACTTATTTGATTGGCTAGGGATTTCAGAATAGTCCAACAGAAATTACTTTGTATGTCAAAAAGAGAGATGGAGTTCTCATTATACTAACACCTTATGTGGATGATACATTAGGGGAATTTTGAGGTCATTTTTGTGCCTTTTAGCGTGTAGAGAGAGAGTGGTCTCAACCAATGGTTGAAGAGCTTCCGTTACGGAACCTCTATTTTTGAAAACTCACAAAAAAGGCAAATATTCTATCTTTACCGCAACTTTGAGCTGGTAAATAGCAATGTAAACAAGTAAAAGTGCAAAGGCATTCAATAGCTGTCGCTTTTAGAAAGACGTACTTCTCATATTATATTGTTTTCATTTTGCACGTCGTCATCATAAAACAACGTTTGGATTCTATCTCATGATCTTTTCCAGATTTGAACCGTTTTCTGCACATTCTGCTTATTCTTCTCTTGAACTCAGGCTAAACTTCTCTGCTCATTTCTTTTTTCACCATGGAATCTTCATCACGATCAAAACGACCAAGAACTTCCATTGAAGCCATTGTCACTTACAACACGACTGATCAAAATGGAGAATGGATTCCAATAACTATACACAAAGGAACGTGGATACTGATGCAACAGAACAAGAGAATAAAGTCTTCCACCAAAAACTCTTTCTTGGCGGGATGGAAGGGTATTGTTAAAGATTTCAGCTTTGGCGACAACAAAAAATCAATCAAAGAGGTGCTGGTGCAACATGTGTACATGCATAAAGATCTGCATATTGACTCAGAGAGTTCTGCTTTGCCATTACATAGACCAAACTGTAAGTCTCTTAACTTAAATCCTTATTTGTAATGCATGTTGTATAAGGTTATTTGTTGTACAGATTTGTATCCTTCAAACATTATGGAATGGCAGCCAGTAGAATGTGTTATAAATATTCTGGATGTGTGTCATGGATCAATTGGTGAAGAAATATACAAGGGAAGGACTAAGGGTTCACTGGTAGAGAATGGAATATTCTTCTTTGACCATTATTATGTTCCACCTAGAAGGACTGGAGAACTTGGAGCCACAACCAAGCTAGACTTGCCTGATTTCAAAAGTGGAGAATGGTCACTCCCTAGCTCAAATACAAGTGAGGGCTATAGGTGCAAACTGTTTTGTGAGATTCAAAAGTGTTTGAAAGCAAACATAGCAAGCAAATAGAGTAGAATTTCTATATTCATGCCCATTACAGTTTTTGTAGACTTCTTCTCTAATGCTGAAGTCAGAAAATCTAGAACAATGTTTTCAGTGAAGACTTTAGACTCAGCAAATGTACTTGAATTTGTGGATGAGGGTTGGAACAACAAAACAGTGAATGGAATCACTTGTAATGTGAAAGCTGGCTCAATTGCTTGCAATTACATGATAGGGACACAAAACTTCATTATGTCATTTTATTACAGAAGATGGCACTATGTTGGTGGTCAGCTAACTCCACTTGATCAAGACATGGAGGACTTCATTGACAGCCCAATAGAAGACATTGATATATGGGTAAACAATGAGCATCTGTCAATTGTAAAGATAAGAGGCATGTGTATCTTACATCAATTGAGATTGGACCTGCAAAATGATGAAATTGAACTGCCCACAACATTCTGCTTTCAAATAAATGGTGGAAAGGTAACTGTTATCCCTAAAAGTCTCTTGTTCTCTTATTGGTTCTTTATTTAACTTGGACTGTTTTTGTAGGTATCAAAAAGGAATGAAAAGAGGCTACAGTGCAAGGACATCTTGGATGGCATTGTACATTCTGTGCCTTAAACATCCTTCAAGGCAATTTTGTAACACATGACCTGCAAGGATCTTATTTTGTATCACATGACCTGCAAGAATCTTGTTTTGTATCACATGACTTGCAAGGATCTTATTGAAATAAAGATCTAAAAGGATCTTTATTTTGTTATTGAAATGCAACTTTTCCAAACATCAATGATTTTACTTCAATGATTTGATTTTGTAACAGAGTCTTAAAACAAGGTGATCAAAATGTATTCAATTTCAAATATTTGCAATTACATAGAATAGACAATTGGATACAAGTGGGCTATAGAATAGACAATTGGATACAAGTGGGAAGCTTGATACAAGTGGGCTACAATTAGAGTGGGCTACAAAAAGCTAGAATAGTTTTCTGCCAGGAGTTTTCCTATCCCTAGGGGACTTCCTTAATGGGGTTGGTGCTTTTGCAGTGGGCTCTTTTGTCCTGGGAGATTTTCTTGTGGGCTCTTTGGCAGGAGGGCTTGAGGGCTGCTTCCTCTTTCTCTTATCATCCATCTCTTCACTTGCCTTTTCCTGCTCACCACTCTCTTCTTCCTCTTCACTTCCCTTTTCCTCTTCTAGTTTTGCTTTCCCCTTTGCCTTTTCTAGCTTTGCTTTCCCCTTCTCTTCAACATCATCATCTTTAAATACCTCTTGCAGTTTTCCATTTGCTTCAATCATATACTTGATAATCTTTGCTCTTGTCAACCATACATGGTTCTCACTATAGCACTCTCTGTTGATCTATACAAGGCAATAGAAAGCAAGTTTTAGGAACAATAAAATGAGAAAAAATACAGCTGGCAAATATGAAATATGTTATACTTCTATATTCTGATTGTCATTGCAGTATATGAAGTCCAAGAGGAGCTTGGCATTTGTCACTACCCTCCATCCACATGAATGGCTTTTCAGGTTGGATTGGAACCTGCAACTCATTACATGTATTTATGGGAAAAAATATTTGAGGATAATCCATTGAAGTGAACAAAGCATAAAGAATTCCAACCTTCACAACTGAAAATTGGATTTCAGTCAGCATCTTTGGCATGGGTGGACAATTCTCCAGTGTCTCTATAAATCTTGTAGCAGCACTGTCCAAAATTCTTTATTAAAAGTATGTGTTTGAGGTTCTGCTTGTGGTTTACAAAATGTGTCTGCTACTATACTTACAATTTTGCTTGACCATGTACTCCAGCAAGAGAATTGACAAAGTAGTATTTTCTTTTCACAATATCAATTGCAATTAAACTCCAATGTGAGCTATAAAAACAAGCCTCAGTTAGCCTTCTAACATGAATTAATAAATTCTCTTTACAAGGTGTAGGTAGGAAACTTACCTCTCATGATAAGGAATCAAGAAAATTTCACAGATTTCCAAGTCCACATGAGTCAACCACTTTGTGAGCTCTCTAATATTTGTCTCTGTCCTGAGAAAGTGGGAGATAGAAGGGTCTAAAAATTCCACCTTTTGTTGAAGTTCTGGCTCATATGTATGCATCATTAACCTGCTACAAGATATTGTTATATAAAGAGTTCTTGCTATAAACAAAAATACAGAGGAAAACAAAAACAACCTGAGGCATGTGATAAGGAGTGGAGAATTCATCTCCTTGGTCCATTCCTTGAGAATTTCCAAGGTCTCAGAGTCAAGTGAATTGTAATCCTCCCTAGGATCCTCCTCACTGAATAGAGCGACAACAAAACCAGTAGGATTGACACTCCTCAAGAGGGGCACTAGCTGAGGTTCCAACAGGTCAAGCTCCTTTCTCTCTGCAATTTCCTTGTCTTCCTTTGCTCTCTTTTTCCTTTCCTTTTCCTCTTCTTCAGTAATATCAACTACTCCTACTTGAGGCTCCTTGGGCTTCCTCCATGGAGGAATGTTGAGAATATTAAAGGCCTTAATATCATGCATAGGGACAGGCTCCAACATTCTTGAAAACCTGTATCTCAGCCTCCTGAGAGTGATCATGTCTTTGTCCATCAAAGTAACCCTATGGGCATGAGCTGCACAGATATAGGCATCTTGGAAAATCTCAATCATAAAGTCCTCAGAAGCCTCCTGGATACATGCCAATGCAGTTCTAGTCCACCTCATGTCAATCTTGTACTCCTCTGCAACTTGTCTGCATAGTCTTTGGAAGGGCAGTTTGGGAATTTCAAGATTGATGGCCTTTATGGCCTTCCTTATCTCTCTTAGACATTTGACCCCCTGCTTGAACTTTCTCTTTGTAAGGAGAGGCTTAAGCTGCAGTGGCTTGGAAGATTTCCTCTGATGTGTAGTTTTTCTTTTGCTTGGTTGAGGGTCAGGTGTGCTTGGTTTAGGGTCCTTCCTCTGAGATGTGCTCTTCTTTGGTTTGGAAGTACCAGCTGAAGCTTTGCTAGGCTGAGCTTCTTCTTCATCTTTGGATAGAGGATTATCAACCTTCCTTGCAGTCTTCTTGGTCCTTGCCATCTTCAAAAGGGATAGGAATGATTGTTACACAACAAACATTAGTAAAAAAAGTAAACAATGTATATTTAATTTTTATTATTACTTTATCAAGTAAACTCCTCCTTTTCGACATAGTGGCACACATTTCCATACATAGTGGAACACATTGCGGTGACACCCCGTACGCGAAATCACAAAGGGACCAATGTCCTCACACTTTCGATGATCGCGCACGGGGTGACGGAGTGCCAAGCGGTACACAGAGGCACACATTGTATGCATGGTAAACTTCTCCTTGTGGACATAGTGGCACACATTCCGGTACACATCGTAAACACATTGCGGTGACACTCCGTACGCGAAATGACAAAGGGAGCACAGTCCTCACACTAGTGGCACACATTGCGGTACACATCGTAAACATGATCACACTTGTGGACATAGTGGAGCACATTGCTTTGATACTCTGTACGCGAAATGACAAAGGGGGCAAAGTCTTCACACTTACAAATATCGCGCACGGGGTGACGGTCAAAGCGCTCGAAATTTTGGGTTGTGGAAGTGCGAGAACCGGGTAGAACCTCCTTCAAAATGAGCTTAGTTTGGGCTCTGAGGAGGTTTATATAGGGTGCTTTGCGCAAGTCCCTAGGCGCATACTAGCCGTTGGACCACACTTCGAGGCGGCAACCAATTTGCACACCCCCTGAGGCGGCGTTTTTGTCCATAAAAAGAACCTACCCAACCCGTTTTTTCGCTTATTGTCATTCACAAGGCTTCGAAATTAAGCCTCCAAGCGACACACCGCGACACCTCGTGCGCGATTTTGGGAGCCGTCGACCTCTTCCTAGCAATAGGAAATCGCGTACCAAGTGTCACTCCGTGCGCGTAGTTAGTGAGTGCCGAGTTTCTCTTAACCCCTCACAGTTCGCATAGAAAGTGACAAACTTAGCATGTGACAATTTTATGTAATTCTTTTTTGCTTGCGCTTAATTTGTGCGCTTAATTTGCTTGACAATTTTATGCTTTTAATTTGTTTGTAGACTTGATATAAAGAAGGGTGGTTAATGTCTTGATAGACTTCTCTTTTCTCTTTTTCAGCTGAGCATTTGTGGATTGTCATAATGGATACAGAGGATATACAAGAGACCGCTGATGACAGGCTGATGTCTTTTCTTTACAAAGTTAATGAACTTACAAGATTTCAAAGTGTTAAACAGATTTTTAATGCTGCCTTTGATCTTCAAGCACTTGTGGGGCTTCTCTACACAAATTAGTGACTTGAAAGAGATATATACAGAAATTATCAGAGATCACAGGCTTGACAATCTTGTTCATTTTGTTGATATATGCAAAGCAGGTAGCTTGTCAAGGATAGGTATTGCAAAGAAGTGGTCAAGCCTTCATCCAGACTGGCAAAAGATCATAAAGCCTTGCAAATTTCATGGTAATATGCATTGCCAGCTGGTAGATTATGACCTTGGACTTATCATTTTCTTCAGTGTACTCCCAACACCAGAGGGCAAAGAGATTCCAAAGCAGATTTCCCAGGCTGAGGAGGACCAGGAGAAAGAGGAGATAGAGATGGAGTTCCATGAAGAGGAAGAGAAGCTACAAAGCACTGAGATGCTGGACATTGCAAAATTTAAAGTAGAAAACATCACTAAAGTGGAGAATGTTGACATTGAGGATGAAGATGTTGATCCTTTGCATTGCACAGCAACATTTCCCACATACAAAGTTAACAAAAAGGAATATGTTTTGCTGAATGACATTCAGCATCTTTTTGATCTAAGGGAAGATTATGCTTTGGCAGTTTTGTCTTAGTGGGGATCTAATGACATAGGATTTATTGATTACTCACCTTGCCCCTTAGCAGTCTTGGACACTGAGGCAGAAAATTTTATTGACAGCTCAAGTGTTGGAAAGCATGTGCAGGACATTGTTCTGAGATATGAGCAACAGGGTGTACCTTCTGAAGAGGAGTTCAATGAGATCCAGGAAAGGCTTAAAATAGAGCATATGGGAGAGGAAAAGACCAGAGATTATGAAGTAAGGCCAACTAGATCCATTGATATATGGGAACCTGCCTTGTTTGAGGAGGATGAGTCTCCTAAGGTATGTTAATGACCATTTTGCCCTGTCTTATTAATGTGCTGAACAATTAACCAAGACATATTTTTGCAGATTGAAATACTGGACACAGAAAAATTCCTTGGCAAGGGGAAGGGTTCCAGACCCTTAAATTTAGGAAGGAACCTGAGCTTGGGACACTTTATTGGGAATCTCAACAAAGAGACTGTCATTATATTCCATAACAAGTTTACAAGAGAACCATTGCTGCCAATGCTTGCAATTAAAGCACTTGCAAAGGTTGTTGGTTCATATCAGCTTCCTCCAGGGTTAGAGAAGTTAATATTGGTGGAAAAGGAGGAAGCCATCAGAATTTTTGGATTCTTCCCTGGCCTTACTGGTGCTAGAGCTGGTTATTTTGCAACAATGGCATCCTATGTGCTTGCCCACTCTGGGGACCTCAAGAGACAAATGATAGGCTACAATAAGCAGAAGTTTCTGAAGTTTAGGGGTGAAGTTGATGTACCTTCATCAAAAGACTAACTTTGCTCAAACCTGTACTTTGGCCCACTTTCTACCTTGTCTCTCTCTTGTAGCTAGCCATTGTAAGAATTTTTCATTTGCACATGAACTATTATATGAATTTTGTCTTTTCTGCTTGTTCCTGTGTAAGGCATTTGCTAAATCTGAGTTCAGTAGTGCTTTCTTTGTCATTTTTGATCTGGCTCTATGCCATATTTGTCTATAGAACCATTGGAAAACCTCAAGCAAGTTGTTTGCCTTCACTTCACCTCCTCCATGTCTTGTATGCTTGAAAAACTTGGTTCTTGCTTGATAATGGGATTTCTCCATGCCTTGTGTAGACCATATGGACAGGGAGCCCCATCTCTTTACAAACCAGGGAGTGTGATTGTAAATTATATGCTGGCAAAGTAAAAGTGTGTCAATAATTAGTAAGTATGAGATTAATCATATGCTTCCAAACTTAAAGTATGTACATATTAAAAAGGTCAGAAAATAAATAAAAAACTTACCATGTAATGTGTGAATTCCTGATCCCAAGCATCTTTCATTGCACTTCTGAAGTTATTGAGCACTTTCTTGAAATTTGGCAGATCATTTTTGCCCCAGGATGTCTTATCACAGTAGGAAAATACTTTGTCTAGTGATTCCCATACCTCTACCTTTTTATTTCTTGATGTACCTTCAAGACCATGATCTTTGATGGCATTGTGGAGAGCTTTCCACTGGTTATACTTCACATTGGATGAACCCTTCTTGGCATTTACCTTTCCTAGTTTGCCATGAAACCCTAGGAAAGCTCTGGCCTTCACACCACTAGCAGATACCTTTCTAGGCACATTGTTTCCATATGAAGACCTCTTCAGGTCTGTTTCAATCTTAACCTTACCACTGTGAAGGCCAATTTCTGATAAAACCCTTTCAATACATTTGATTGCAGCATCTCTAGCTGCTTTTGGCTGTAACTTCCAGGCAAACCCCACATACAGATGTACAATTTTCTCCACAATTCTGCAAAGAGCATGCAGAGTGCATATGTGGACATTAGCAAGTGGAATATTTAAAACTGCTTTGAAGTTTGGATCTTGAGTATGCCTATTGGGTGCTTTGTTCCAATTTGTAGGATTACATTCTTTTGCTGATGCCATACAATACAGACAAGGGCTCTTTGCCATAGCTCCTTTGGAGACATTGTACATACATTTAAGGGTTTTAAGGTCTCCTCCCATGTGCCATTCCACCCTGTAACTTCCAAACCCTTCAACTTCAAGCTCTTCCCCTAATTCTTGTGCATTAATGACTTCGGGTATTGTTGTTTGATGGAAAACCCAATCCAGAACATCAAAGTCTTCACTCTCTACTTCAAAAGCACCTAGCCACCAAACATTCTTCTCCGATTTCACGCTGAAGTACTTGGTATCCTTCGGTTTCAATGCTCTGTTCATTAAAGTTATGGAAATCCTCTCAATTTTTCTGTTCTTAACAATCTCACATTCATCAAGCTTTATCAGAAAACTGACAACACCATTTGCTTCTGTATGCTCCAGCTCATAGAATCTGATCATTTCCTTCTGAAGTGTCTTCAAGTCAAGGAAAATATTATTGAACTCGTCAAATTGAAGATCCCTCTTTTTACCATGATAGGTACCATGAATGTGGTGAGGCTCACCCAACATCTCCATTATCCTCTCATTGATCTTTTTCCTTGCCTGCTGCACAATGGATGGCTTTGGAAGCAGAGGACCTAACCTTACATTGCTTTAACATGGACTTCATATTTCTGAACAGCTTGCTATAACCATCTCTGCTAATGCCTACCTTATCCATAGTATATTGCACATCCTCCTTGTCCAAGCAAGAGCTCTGCAAAAATCCCTCAATGCACTGCTCCTTTGCCTTTTTAAACTTCTTCTCTGTGAAAATCTTTTTGGCAACCTTGAGAGGTAAAACATCACAATAATGTTTAGCTGCCATTTCCATGTTTGATGCAGAGTTTGGTTGTAGCAAAGTCCTAAATCAAAAGGTACAAAATTAACTGATTATTGTCCAAATGACACCAACAAAATAAACAAACTAAATTAAAGTTAACTGAATATTAATCATTTAATAAAGAACAATAGCATAATAACAATAACATAAGCATAATAATGTGGAGCAGAATCATAATACAACTTAACAAAAAGATTAACAACCTAACATAAGCAGAATCATATAAAATAAGCATAAGCAGAATCATATAAAATAACAATACCTTGCTGCTCTGATTCTCCTGCTGCAACCTCCTCCACCACGTCTCAAGGCTTCAATGTTCTTTAACTTCTTTTCTCTTTGTCTGTTTCCTAACATTGTATTCTTGCTTCTAGCTTGTTTGAGCTGACTTTGTAGCTTTTCGTTGCTCTCTTTACATTCCTCAAGTTGTTGTTTAAGAGAATTTATCATTTGTTTGGTCAAATGATCTTCTAACTTAAGAATATCTCTCTCTGCCACAAGACTCTGTGTATAACCCAGCAACCCTCTTTGACCATCACCCACAAATTTTATCAAAGATGAACAATTTGAGAATGGGGGAGTGCTCTTTGTCATTGGGTCCACTGGATACAATCTTCCATCAGTCCAGAGATCAATGTGATTTTTTTGATCTTGCCGCATTGCTTCAAATATGGACGAGGACACCTCTGCACATTTGTTTCTCTTGTGCACTGGACAATATTCTTCATTTAGCTCAATGTGTAGATGGTATAAGCTTCTTCTCTTCCTCATGGAAGTCTGTTAACAATATTTGTCAGAGATAGTACTATAGGAAAAAGCTGTGCAGATACGAGGAAGAAGACGACACAGAAAAGGTTTGTTTTAGCTTTTGGAAATTTTGAATTTTGGGCCAGAACTGACGTTTTCGTTAGTTTTGGAGGGAGTATTTTTTAGAATACGAAAGATCCTAGAAAGATTTGACAATGACATGTTTTGGTGGAGGTAAAAAGGACGCAAACTCACCTTTTTACAAACATTTCACTTTTTTTTAAATAAAGTATATATTCTCTCTCTACATATTCTTACAAGGCACAAAAGTGACCTCAAAATTCCCCTAATGTGCTTCTTACAGGCAATAATGCAAATGAAATCGAAGAGTTTAAAGATGCTTTGAGAAAAACCTTTGAGATGTCTGATCTTGGTTTGCTACATTATTACTTGGGTATTCAGTTTGTGCAATCAGAGGATGGCATATACATGTTGCAGGCAAAATATTCGCATAAAATTTTGGACAAGTCTGGTATGCAAAATTGTAAACCAATCTCTACACCCATAGAAACTAGATCAAAGTTGAGCATGCACGATGTTGGAGAACCTTTTGATGTACATACTTATGCAGCAGCGGTTGGTTGCTTGATATATTTGGCAGGAAACACTCGTCCAGACATTCAATTTGGGGTTTCACAAGCAAGCAGATTTATGCACAGCCCAGGTATGCATCATTGGCAGGCTGTGAAGTGCATACTTCGTTACCTTTCAGGTACCCCTAATCTTGCCATGTTCTTTCCAAGGGGGGATATGTATGGAAAGCACAGTTCTATGCAGATTCTTGGTTACAGCGATTCAAATTGGGCTGGTGATTTTGACACACGACATTCCACAAGTGGCAATTTTTTTTTCTTGGGAAATGCATGTATATCTTGGCTAAGCAAGAAGCAACCCACAGTGGCTACATCAACTTGTGAAGCTGAGTACAGGGCAGCTTTCACGGCAACAGTTGATTGTGTATGGATACGCAGGTTATTGGCAGATCTTTGTGAGTGTCAACAGGCACCCACTACCATTTTCACTGACAGTCAGAGTGCTATGGCAGTTGCAAGGAATCCAGTATTTCATGCAAGAACAAAGCACATAGAGGTTCACTACCACTATGTCAGGGAAAGGCTACATGCAGGGGAGATCACACTAACTTACTGTCCTACATAGGATAACATTGCAGATCTATTTACGAAGGCGTTATCACGAGAAAAGTTTGAAGCTTTCCAAAAAGCTTTGGGCTCACTCTCATACACATGATGATCTGCTACCTTGTACGGATTCACACTATCACTACAGGGGGGATTTGTAGACATGTAGTAGTGTTAGTGTGTATACGCGCTTCACCAGGGGCAGTTTTCTCCCACTGGGTTTTTCCCCCTGGACATCCGGTGTGAAAGGACACCTTATCTCTTAGGGTTTCATCATCTTCAACAATTTTTCCCTCTCCAAGTGTCAGATTGAGGCAAGTAGATAGGCGTTTTTTAGATTTTTGGACGTTCCAGACGCATTGGCAATGTTAAAAGCTTCAAATTTCAACACCAATTGACGGTTTTGTGATTTTTTTAAATTTCAATGATGACGAAAGCCATATTAAATGAGCGTCACCTACCTCATGAAAAAGAAATTCACATTGAATGAAAAGGTGCCCATTTTCAAGGACCATTGTCACCTTTTTTATATTTTTCTTCATATCAATCTATTTTCCTACGTAACGTAAGCTCTTCTTTCATTGGAGGAGCGCTTTTTCCTCTCTCTTCTAAAAGTCCCTCCAAAAGACCTCCACAATCTCCTAATGAATCCAAGAGTGTGAGTAGAGGAACAAGTTTTGACCCTGTAAAGATTTGATTCTCCAAATTTTGAGCAGAAGGCCCTCAAAGTTGACGGTGTCAAAACACAAATTGATACATAACTCTTATTAGAGTTAATCACATTGATTAACAAGAAACACCACTCAAAACACTAATTACATTCCTCTTAAAACAAAACAATCACTATTAACAAGAATCTTTCCTATAAAAAAGTTCACAGTAATTGTGAATCTTACAAACAAACCACATACACATACTCTATTCCTTCACGATGAGTTGCATCGCTACATGATCATTACCACTCTGATACCATGTTGAGATGTAGAGAGAGAGAGAGAGAGAGATGAGACAAGAGACACACCATGCATGCTCCCAAAGATTAATTCATATTGAGGACAAGTTACATATATATAGATGAGACAGCTAGGTAGAGTGAGCCATATATAGCTCCAACAAATCATAGGGGTACATTCTCTCTTCAAGAAGGACTTTGAGCCCTTATGTGATGTTATGGAGTTTGATGTCTTGAGATTCCTTGGACTGTTATGCATACAAATAGATTAAAAAAAACCCCGAAAAAAATAAATCAAGAAAGAGGAGAGAAAACCAGCAAATGAAAATGCCACGAGTGTGCAAAGGGGTTTTGCAAGAAGGAAAACCAAAGAATGGTGACAACTAGTAGTGCCGAACAATAACATGGAGCGATGGTTGTGGTGTTGATGAAGATAGTGTCATTGGTGGTGGATTCACCAATGAACAATAGCAAATATAGCAATAAAGTATGGCTGATAAGAACCAAGAAGAAACCTTGGCAAAAAAACCTTGAAATGGGTCCTCTTACAAACATTCATTGTATCGCTCTCTCAATATATCTTTGTTGCAGTCTCAATTCCTCAAAGAAGGAAAAATTGAAACACGCTCACTATTTTTCTCTCTTTGCCTTTGTCTATTGAGAATAGTAAGGGTAGCCCAAAAAATAAGAAATATCTTGAAAAACATCCACTCACATCCAACTACCTTGCAGAATCTTGGCATCCCATGCCACCAAAAATTTATGAGTAGCTGATGTGAATTCCATCTAGGTCATACAATCTTGTTGTCCTATGCACAAAAAATGGAGAAAAAGTTGATGTGAAGTCCAACTAGTGCTTATAATTTTGGCTGTCCAAATAAGAAACTATGATTGGAAACCCTCCATGATAAATTTTTCAACCTACTTCACAATAGGAGTGCAAATGTTTTTTGGGTAGACTAGGCTAGCATTTGTGTTTAATCATGGAGCTAATTATTATATGTAGCAAATGATGATTAGAGAGAGACAGCAGCAAGTGCACACAAAGCAGGCTTGATAGATTAACATTGAAATGAAACAAATACAAGGGCCATTATATAGGCATAGAAGATGAGCTCGTGCTAACATCATTGATGATGTTTCCAATGTGCAAGAAGAAACCAAAAGTGGAAAAGGTATCTCTAGTCGAGCTGTAATGTATCTGGTCAAGTTGTGGTACCTTTGGTGCTCCCACGGTGTGAGCTAGGCATAAAAACTAACAATCCTTTTCTTTTTTTGTCTGAGAGCAGCAAAGGTCAAAATCCTTCTAGTGGGATCTTAGTCTCCCATCGAGCTATGTATATAAAATAAATTCCACCCCTAAAGAGTTGTGATAGTAGGGTGTAGGCCAAAGACTCCTCCCCTTGAGAGTAGTAGGCAACAAGGGTGTAGGAAAAAACTCCTCCCCTTGAGAGTAGTAGGCAACAAGGGTGCAAGAACAAAAGAAAACATAGTGTGTGTCTCAGAGTACATCTATAAAGCATAGTGCTCTGTTGTTGTCAACACTTGATTCTTCATCAATGTTGACTTTGCCTTTTCTTTTATCTTTGTACAAACACTAATTAGAGTTATGTTTATTTTTACCACAATGCACACAAGGATTGATTTTGTAACATTTTTTAGATGAGTAATTGGTGCGGTTGCATTGTTTGCATCTCTTCATGGATTGGCTCCTCAATGATGTAGCAAAAAAACCTCCTCCTAAGGTCCTTGCAACTTTGATCTTCTTTTCGTGATCCTGGAGAGAGTTGAAGACATCCGCAATGCTAGGTATAGTCTCCTTTTCTTTGATTACGGTGAAAATTTGACCGTAGTTTGCATCAGGTACTACTTTAAGTAGAATGGCTACTTGGTCTTTATTATCCACAAGACACTTTATGTATGCTTTTTGGGTGTATATGCTCTTCATTCTTTTCACAAGAGAAGGAAGACCCTCTCTTAGTTCCATGGTGAGACCATAGAGCTACATCTTTAGAGAAATTTTAGAGTGTTTAAAGCTATGGATCCAAAGTGTCTCTCTAGTGTGATCCATGCATTATAGGAATTAGTACACTCATCTAGATAGTGGACATAGTTGTCTCATATTGCTATGAGAAGAATGCCTAGTGCTTGCTCATCTCTTGTTGTGAACCGTGCTTGAGATCGCCTAGTCTCAATCCTCTCTCCCCCTCCTAATGGTTTAATGATAGACAATAACTACTTCTCCATTAATGAAAACCATAACTGCTTCTCCTAGTCTCAATCCTCTCTCCCTCTCCTAATGGTTTAATGATATACCATAACCCTTTGTCTTCATCTACAAAGTGTGGAAACCTTGGACATCAAAGAAGACTAGTGCTTCTTATCCCATAGCGTACCCCAAGTGTGTGTGTGCATGTACGAGGAAGGTATTACCCTATTTTTCAAGGGTAGTGTCTAGTTCTTGTGAGTTTTACAAGAGGAACTTTCAAATATATGTCAAATATAAAGTAAATCCACCAATGTGAAGAACCTTTTCACAGGGCTTGAAAATTTTGAAGCTCAAAAACTCCCTTATAAAGAACCACTCTTGAAGATTTGATTCTATGAGAGCACTCACTAGCTTGGTGTCTAGGGTTTGTTGTTGTGAGAAGCCCCTTCAGGTGGATCTGAGGAGCTTTTGAGCTCAAAATGTCCATGGGAAATCTTGCTTTTGGTGGGATCTTAAGGCTTACAATGCATGTGTGAAGTCTTGCTTTGGAGTTGGTGAGCACTGAGAAAGAAAGGGAGAGTCATGTAAATCGCAGCTTGCAGGCATGCTTCTGTGGTTGTGCAAATTGGTTATATGGACCCATCTAGCTGAATCAAGCCCATTGAATGATAGTTGGAGTCCACCCAAGACCTCCAAAAATAAGATATAGGTATTGACCTTGCCACCTCACACCACCATGTTTAAGATTCTTCCCTTTCTCTAGGACACCGGATGCACTTCCTTGTCAAATGTGTGGCTTTTGCAGGGCTTATTTGCGATGCTGTAGTAGTGGGTCAATGGCTTAGTTTGCTAAAATGATATACAAATTGACCTCTAGTGTGCTCAATAGAGATCTATGTTTGGGGAATCTAAGGTACACATTAATAGTTTAAAAAAAATGGCAAGCCTTTGTGCACATATCTATTACTCCTAGTCTGTTAAGCAAGAGAGAGGATGCACGCTTAATGTGACCTAGTGTTAGAGAAGTGCAAATGCAAAAAACTAGGATCTAATGCTAGATCAATAAATCCACTAGCTTTAAATTGTGATACCACATGATAGGATTACAAAATTATGGTGGGTAGAGTAGGCTAGTGTTTATTCTTAATCATGGAGCTAGTTAGACTAGGCTAAGGATGATTAGAGAGAGACAATAGCAAGTTCACACAAAGTAGGCTTGATTGATTAAGATTGAAATGAAATAAAAACAACAGCCATTATACGGGCTTTATACATGCCTAGGAAGTGATCTCCTACTGACATCATTGATGATGTTAAATGTATCTATAGTCCAAGTGCAATGTATCTAGTCAATTTGTGCTAGGTGTGGTGCTCCACGATATGAGCTAGACACAGAAGCTACACATCATTGATGGTAGTACATCTTGATAAGTGAAGTTATTCATATTACACTTCATAAATGTATAGTTAGCAATCAGATCCAAGCATGTGGATATTGTTAGATTGCCTTAGTCTAAAATTTGGGCATGCAAAATGTCTCGACATGTGAAACCATCTTGTCCAAAAGAGCATAAGATTGAGTAAGAAAATACCAAGTCTCCTTGCACTTGATCATGGGCTAAAATAATAGTTACTCTTGGAATCTTGCCTCCCCCCCCCCTCCCCCGACCATCTTAGGTCCTTGGAACTAGTGGTAAGATATAGCTACATACCCATGTGTTATTGTTAAGATCTATAAACTATTTTTCAGTCTAACTTGAGAGATTTTAGATGCTGCATGTAGACAAGTGTAACTTTTCAAGAATGTCTAGTTGTAACTGATATCCTATGTGTCGTTTTGTGTGTGTGTGTGTGTGTGTGTGTGAGAGAGAGAGAGAGAGAGAGAGAGAGTTGTATTGCTTCTTGTTGATGAAGTTACCCATATAGTTATTTATCTATGTTGATGATGAAGTTTCATGGTCCCACAACAATGCATGCAAACATGTTCTCAAGGTCCTACTTCTCCACACTACCCCATCCTCATTGTACATAATGGGTGAAATAGGGTGTATTGCAGGCATCAATATTACTAGAGGGTCCTTCTTAGGTTGTGCCAATGGCATGCTTTATTTGAGATCAATGTATACTGATTTTTGTGGTGCCCTTAGCTTCTAGTGAGGAGTATGCAAATTTAATTGAGTCTCTAAACTCCATTATAGTTTTTACTATATTACGATATCAAAAATCCCATCAAAACACATGATTCCCCCTCTTGCATTCACTCCCCATTCACTAGGCGACTACCTCATGTTTGAACAATGACGGGCCAGGGTTTCAGATACAACAAATTCTACATGAAGTGGGGACATGATCCCCACTCTCATGTGAAATATTTTGAAAAAAGAAATGCACATTTGGTTTAAGATTCCTTAGCAACTCACCAGCAAGTAGTCTTTGAGTCTACTAGGTACATCAAGGCTATCACACATTTGGGCCGAGTATCCAATGGATCATTTCACTACCTACAAAAATTTGAAGGAACTTTCTTGAAGTGGCCCAAACAGACAATATCTTTGGAAATTCTAGAGAAATTGCAAAATTTGAAACAAAAAACAAAGGATGTCAAAACACATACCGCACATTTTGAATGATACTACAATGGTTTGATGATTTTCTTCACCCTGCGAATAAAGTGTCAAATTCATATTTTGTTCATGGGTTGCAAAAAAGCCTGAGAACTTCACTTCTTGCCATAGATCTGGAGAGCAATGACTTGTATAAATTAATGAATAGCATTGTGATTGCGGAGCAACTTTGGGCACTTGAATAAGAGGAAATCCTAAAAGAAGGACACTGACATATATGATAATTTGAGATTTGATGAAGATGATGATGAAAATATGGATGATGAAGATGATACTCCTTCAAAATAAAAAAAGCCCCAAAGGGGAGGCATTTCAATGGAAAAAAACCCCTCATCAAGAATGAATTATCCAAAATCTAGTGTAGCAAATTTTGTAATCCAAGTCACCCCATACAGGAGTATGTCCTAAATCAACTATGATGTGACACATCTCACATGAAGAACCACATGACTACCAATTGGTGATATGATACCCACAACCCACATGCATGGAAGTAGCCCTAGTAGCATTAGCCTTCACCTTCTGTAATACCAAAAAAAAACCTTTTCAACAAACATATTTGATTCAGCCTAATTCACAACCACAATACCACTAGCGAGGTGTCCTGGATAGAGGTCATGGCAGTCAGGGTGGTCAAAAGTTTTGTCCCCAATCTAAGAAGTGCCCACTAGGATTCAAAGTGCCATGAAGCTATGAAATATGCTAAGTGCAAAGCCAAAAAAGGAAAGATACCCAATAGTAATACACATCAAAAAATCTTAGAGCTCCTTTGTGATGCACTTTGATTACTTTCAGTTTGCAATATTTTGAAGAGATCTTTATGGTTACAACCTATAGGGCCTTCAACATAAGGCCTAGGTATGATCATTGTAATTTGCAACTAGCCAAAATATTGAAGAAGATCATTATGCGGCAAAGTCTCAAAATCAACTTTGAACGAGTTAGCTACAGAGGGTTCAAGACCGGTGGCTATGGTAGAATCGCCACTATAACAAAAAATTTCATCCTCAACCTTGAAGTTATGCTCCAAACAAAGAGGCCCACTAGTTTCTACTCGTGCATTAGTTGAAAAAAGGGTCATGCATATTGATACCCTTGTTCTTGTGATATTGTCCACCAAGGAAGAGGCTCAAGAGAATGTAGATGATGAATTTCTTGAAAATAGGGTTGTGCTTGCTGCCACCCTTGTGGTTGTAACATAGTCCACCAAGGAAAGGCCCATGGGGATGAGACAACCAAAGCCAAGGCCTATACAAAGGTAGCATGTTTTCCCTTCACTCTAGTTATTTGCAAGACTGGACAACAAATATGTCTCCTAAATTTTGTGTGTTTGTGTTAGCAGCAAGCTAACTCGGATAACATTTTTAAGATCTTTTTGTAAAGAAACTTATTATTTTGATAAATTGAGAATATTGTAACTCCTATTTTCCAGATGGATAGTGTAATGGATGAGCTGGGGCTACAAGCTTCTAGATTGTATCAATCTATCTTTAGCTAGAGCTCTAGATTATTAGTTTTGACAAAAGAAACCTTGGCAATGATATAAAGGCCCTTTCTTGTAAGTTAATAGAAGTTTTTGGATAATAGAAATACAGTGTGAGCTAACAGCGCACACTTCTATCCTTCTTGCGCTTCATACTCCCTTCTCAATTGTCACATCGTAGTGCCATCTATTGCATTGCAACCATAGGTAAGATCTCTACGCGTTGACATAAACATTTCATGGTAATCCATAGCTTTTGGCATCGCTGACCCGTGGCCTAATTTCATCATAAGTAGGAATTTAAGCTAGAAAATAACAAAGTAAGCATAGGCGGGGTATTGGGGCACCATTGCTAAGCATTTAGATGCATTCTGGGTCGAAAACGACTAGGTCAAAAAGTCACTGCTGTTAATAATTGTGATTTTTTTACTTGACTTTAAGTGAGATTTGAGACCATGAGCATGTGTGCTTAGGTCCTATACATGTCCTAGAAGTTTCACAACGTTTGGATGTAATTTGATGCTATAACGGTTATGATTTCTTTGCCAATTAGTGACTAGCTTGTGGTGACTTCGGTCATTTGAGTGTAGCTTGAGTTAGATGCGAGTTGTTTTTTGTCTTCTAAGATATTGGCACCCTCTTGTAGCCTCTATGCACTAGTTGAGTCAGCTTTGTCCCATGGATTGCCAATTACGCTTGCGGTTCTCTCTATATCTGCAATAAATTAGGAGTGAGGTTAGAAACCCGTCCCACATTTGGCACCGCTGCCGGGGAACGAATAGACCTAAACTAGGGAAAACCATGAGAGTTTTGTGTAGTTGTCCTTTAACTTCCTCTAGGTTCACCTAGAATTAAAATTTTTCTTTAATAAAACCACATAGCTTAAGATTGTTGTCTTTTGTTGTGCAGAGGTAGCTTGGAAGTAGATTGTACTTGCTTAGTACCTTGTAGGATTGTTGGATTAGATTAGGATTGTGAGAATGATTGGTGGACAAGACAAGTCTGAAGATCAAGGCTCAATAAACCATAAAAAACAAGAAAACAAGTGTTTGTGGACACCTCTACAGTAGAACTAGGAGTAGGGTAATTAGAATCCGACGTGGGATTCTCAAAGCATTGCTCACTCCAAAAGAATCAAGTGTGAGTTGTTTATGCGAAGTTGCAAAAATTCAGTTCTATGGTTTGAAACAGCACCAAAATACTGTTAACCACTGAATCCGGTTGGAGATAACGCTCTAAAAGTTGTATAAACTAGTGGGTAAGCTTAAGGATGCAACTGATGTAAATTTTCAAGATTTTGCAAAAACTCAGATTATTTACTATTTCTTGAGATTCTTGAACAAATTAAGTTTTGACTTGACTCAGAGACTTAAAATAATCCATAAAAAGACTCTCCAGTGAAAAAAATTCAAAAAGTGTTCATTCTAGGCCAAAAGTAAATAATCATGATTATTTACTTTTAGCTCAAGATTGACCAAGGCTGATACCAAAGACTCTATGCATGATTCCAAACAACTTTTGTAAAGGCTCATGGGATTTGGATCATAAAACAGACCAAAACCTTGAGAAAAGCTAAAATCTGTACTGATTGTTGAGAACTTGAGTGTTGCTTGGTAAATCTTAAACTTAGTGAAACTTGACTCAGGGGCTTAGATTGAAGTGTTAAACAAGTGTATATGCTCAAATGACAAAAAATATGCAAAAATTTATTAGAAGTAAATAATCGTCATGATTATTTACTTTTGGCCTATTTTTCAACTTTTTTGATCAACTAAACATACCACCAGTTTTATCATGCTATATCAAATTTGGTAAGATTTGGATCTATAATGTGAAAATTGGGCAAAATGTGAAAGCCAGTCTTCGGACAGAAAACTGTTGACAAATGGAGCAATAATTATCCAAAGTTGGTGAAATTTGGCTAGGGAGCATAAGTGGAGTTGCTTAACCAGTTGGTATCAACATTTTGGCAAAATGTTGCAAAAATTTCTCAGTAGGTAGTAAATAATCGCAATTAGATGAGGGGGAGCTAGATTCAAGCATGAAAAGAAGTCTCGTCAAACCTATTGTCAAGCTATTTTGTTACCTTCATGTGAAACACTAATAGCCTATCACAACAATGACAGTAGCATATAAAGTCATTGCCAAAGATACTACCCTAAGGATTTCTCTCATGGGTTCAATAGTAGGGAATATTTTTTTCTATAATTTCTCACCTTTTCACATATAGAAGAGTGTTGAAAAAACGATCTCAAGAAAAGTTTACAGATTGAATATGAAACATGACCCTTTTATTGGTGATAAATTTACAACTAAAGTGATTTGTAAATAGTCGTTAAATGTATGCAATATATAGGTTTAACATATAGTGACCCCCAAGAGCTTCCTCTTCACTTTGATAAAGGGAAAATTACCAAAATACCCCTCAAATTTAAAAAATTCAAAAAATACCCTTGTATTTGTTTTGGTTGGATTGTTCAAGATTTTCTAATCTTAAATCCTTTTTGGCAATTGAGATCCATTTTTGAGTGCTTAGCATGTAATTTGTCACAAATTGCTTTGCAAAAAAAGGCAAGTATGTCTAAAAATAATGAAGCAATTCATCTCCAAAGCCTACATAACCAACTCAAGTTCTAGTTTTAGCATCTTGTATCAATAAACAATCGATCTTCTTTTGAAAAGCTACAAAAACATTTACCTTTGGAGAAATTTAATCTCATAACCAGGGGTATGTTGGCAATTTTGGGAATTCATGAGACAAAATATTGGGGATGGATTGGAAGTTTTGGAAATTTGAGGGGTATTTTGGAAAATCTTCCTTGACAAAATTATTACCCCACACCAACACAACTTTATCAAAAGAAGCTCAATATATGATCAGATTTTGACTACAATCATCAAGTATGCAAACCTCATCGATCAAGAATGTATCCCTGTACAACTTGACTTAGATGAAGCGTACGACTCAATATCTTGGTTGTACGTAAATGTCATGACATCACTAGGTTTGGAACTTGCCTATGTCAACAGATACACACGGTAGGAGTAGGCACCATTAAAAGGTGTTGTGCAATGATAGAATAAAAAGGGTTTCCTAGCAGCCCACTATTATTTGCAATGAGCTCTCATCCCTTGGTTTCCATGTAGGAGGCAAGTGCTACAAGAGGTTAAATTAAGGGGTTGTCTCTTCTAGGTGATAATGAGGCAACAAAAAACACTTGGCAAAGACTCATTACTTTCCTTAAAAACCATCCCAACAGTGTTGATAAAGGCTCTAGATCTAACTAAAATGTGGAAAAATTAAGAATAAATGTTTTAGTATACAATGATTCGTTGGACTTGGATGAATGGTTCAAATGCTTTTATTGTAGGTTTCATGACCTCGTAAATGATGGATCGCGATTTTGGTACCTTTTTGAAAGGCTGCCAGACTTTGTAGACACGTCCCTTAGACCTAATATAGCTTCCCTTAAAGTTTTGTGGCTATTTAAATCTGTTTAGTCATTGAAATGTCATGATGACCTAGAGCGGTGAGTAAGGACATATAATTTTTTTCGATCAATGAGCTGGTGATTTTCTTATAGAGATTGCTATGTTTGGTTGTAAGGTTCACTTCTTGAGGTTGACACCCTTAAAGAGTCTGTGTGCCCAATCCAAGTCACTTCCCTGAGCATTCATATAAGTATGTTAATGCCAAATAGCTATTCTATAGACGTCTATAGACGTCCAGTGCGGTCACCTGCTAACACTTCGGGACAGGGTGAGTCCAATTGGCTTGAGCTTCTGGCACATTGCTTTTGGTTTTGTTGCTATCACAATTATTGTTGTTTTAGTACCAACAATCTCCAAGACGGTGGTATTGTCCAATGCAAAGGATGGAGCGAGGTAGGCCCTCGTAAAAAAATGGAAACAAGAAATGCTAGAGAGAAGTCTACAAGAATTATTGGCAAGTCAGTCTACTCTCAAATGTACTGATCAGATTATAGGTGTGAGCCAACATGGTGTCAGTACATGTCTTTGTGCCAATATCAACTCCTTCGGTGATAGTGCCAGCTACAACCAAATGTGTGAAAACCTCTACCATCATGGTTTCTACCCAAGAAGCATTTGGGGAAGCAACATGACGTCAAGGAAATGCACCAAATACTAGAGAAACTACATCTCAAAATTGTGACACTTGCCTTTGGGTTGTGGTAGTGGTATAGAGTATCCTTGGGTGCAGACAAGATATGAGCTATAAGAGCAACATGTTACTGATTGTCTTCAACTTATGTATCAAGTAGATCTACACTTGTAAGAGCAAAGGTAGAAGTTGTAGGTCATTCCGGCCCAGTAGTAGATTTTAAGCTAACAACTCAAAATCGGTCCTTAATTGAGAGAATTTCTGAATTGGAAGGGTGGTTGCACTACGCTAAAATGCAAGCATTTTTTGCAGAGCAGAGAGGAGACAAAGCCCAGAGTCAAGTTTACAAGGAAACAAAGGTAACCACTTGGCTGAGGAGCGGCAATTGGAATTTGCATGAAGCATCTTCAAGGAGCTGGCTCGGCATAAACGATGCACTATTCTCTAAAAATGGCATATCAAAAGGTGAGCTTAAAACTATTGCAATTGATGGAGGACGATTTGGATGCAGTAGTTTCACTTTTGAACAAGGATATATAAGTTCACTAGGAAGGAAAAATTTAGAAATGGCAAGCCGCACTCAAGCCCTTCTTGACAGCTTTGAGGGTGCATGCACTAGAGGGTCATCTAGGTGGGACATTTGGCATGATTGATTGGGGTAAGAGAAAGGCTGATGAATATATCCCATCCCCCCGACAGATTGTTTTTTCAAGCCCTATGAATGATGGTCTTGCAAACTCTAATAACCGATTGAAAAATGTTATGATGGCCATTCGAGAAGTGGAGATAGAGCTGGACAACCTCAAAACTCAATTGTTACTCAACTACGAGGAGGAGGAGGAGTTGCAGAAGGAAGTGGCAACACAGAAGCATAGTGCTACCAAGTATAAGAACCTCTTTCAATGCACCGCATTTTTCTTGAATCAATGTGTAAATCCCTTTAGCCTGTTCAATCGTGCAGCTCCTCCATGGTGGACAGAGGCATTGACTTTGCTCCGATGACATTACCCTAGCTATCAACCTTTTTCCTAGTTCAGGCCATATATATACCCCAAACCACCCCCCCTTTTCATTCTCCCTTTAGATTCCTTTGATAGAAACAAAAAATGGTATTATTGTGGAATTAGGTCCTCCATGTGTGCCAAATGTTAGGCCGGAGGAATCTTATTTGGATACCGAGGGGGTGTGTGTTCTAAGTGGATATGATGCTAACTATTTGTATCAGCATGTGGATTGGAAATCTATAAAGATAGGTGATGGATGAACATGATGTATGCTCTTATGTTTTCTCATTCTAATCGATGAATATATATGCCATTAGCTCTTTTGTCTTTATCTAGTGTCAGTGTAATGTTCTTTTGGTCTTCTATACTATACCCATTTTTTGATGTTGTAAATTTTTTGTTTGATGTTTCAACATGACAAGCGGGTAGCAACTCTATATCAAAGAACATTGATGGATCTTTTCCCTCAAGCAATGCTAGCCTATACATGTTTTAATCATTTGTCTAGCCCAAACAAAAAATCTATGGAACAACCCAAGGAAACAAAGGTATATCAGCACAATTACTCATTAAGGCATGAGAAAAGTAAGAAAGTGTTTGTCTCGAGTAGTCAAAGAAAAGTCAGTGACCCCATATGGACTGAAGACGAAAGATCAATATAGAGAGACCAACACGTGGGATGGTCTACTTCATGGTACAATTTGGAAGAGCTTGAGGACTATAGAGGTAATAGACAGGTATGGGTACCAAAACCAAAGATCACAACATATAAACTGAAATCAAGACCCTCCCAAGGTAGAAGGCCAAGTAGGTATCAACCTCAACCACATTCCTAGATACCTAAGAAGATATTGTACAAAAGAACAACACCAAATTCTTGCTAAAGACTACCATAAACCTCAAGAAGATACAAACCGAAGGTCGATTCCAAAAAATCTTCTTCTTGCGTATACACAAGAACAACAATTTGGATACGAGTCAACTAAAGGACAACGGTACTTAGAGAAAGTTGCATGAAGATCTCAAGAGCTCAACACAACCTTATGCCAGACAAAGTCACTAAAGTAGCAACAAAGGTAATAAAAGGATTTGGATTCTTAAGTGCTCCAATACTCCTCATCAAAATTTAAATGCTGAAAAACAATAGAGGCCTACAACAGGGCAAAGGCTCCTTTCAACAGGCCTAACTCAAAAATCAAACGGACAATGGAGTCTTGATAGCCAAAGAAGGACAACTCAACCAACATAAATACATATTCAAAGATGATTAAACATGTATGGTAGAAGAAATATTTGATGATAACTTGGTCCTTCAATAATCCACTCTTTGAAGATTCAAGCTTACTGATACCTAAAGACGTGTTTGTATTAAGCACAAGAGTGTAAAAATTCAAGTCGCCAAGGTGAAAAAAGCACTCATTGGCATAGTCACAGTCGGGGGTGACTGAGACACAAAATGAGCAAAGCATTAGTGCCAAAGCTTCAAGTCTTGATAAACTTTATGCTAAGAGTCGTAGTTACTAGGCTTCTGCTCAAGTTGGAAGATTTGAGCCTATCGAAGTCATGTCATTCATGCTAGAAGAGATGATCATAAGAGCAAAAGTCTATCAACTTAATAATGGTGGAGTGCATCGAGTCCTACAAACACACAATGCACAGTAAGATGAGAACTTATATGCTCAATAGAAAAATCCTTCCTAAAGGGGGTGCCACCTTGAAAATCCATGTTATATGCTTTTATAGCTACACTTTCTTTGTGAGGCACCCCTCAAAAATCTTTCTTGCACAACATAATTGTTTTTCATTCATTATTGTGCATGCTTATAGAATGTCTCATCATTGGATATATGCATTAGAAAGTCTTTTTTGCTTCCACCTATGCACCTTTAGTGGACTACAATAGGCATTCCTAACTCATAATTGATGCCATCTTATTTATATATCCATCAGTAAATAATCCCTTAAGCACTTTTATTAATATTTCCATGCTAATAAGTACTCCAATAATGCATATATCCCAAATGTACTATTTTTCCAATGTGTTTTTTCCCTTTGGTTATCTAGGTATTAGACCCTCATTTAGATCCTCACGTATCTACTTCTCCTATATACTATCACTAAATAATGAGCAAACCTTGACATTATGCTGCTAGAATAGACAATGCAACATCATCATCTCACACTAAAGAGAAGGTTGGACATTCAAGATGCTGAAGCAGAATAAGCCTCATTAACAACTTCAGCGACCAATGAAGACAATATAGCCCATTCACAACCAATCAACAACCTTTTGGCCTCCACAGAAACTTCTAAAGAGTACTCAAAGACGTACATTAAAATTGGTTATCCAGGTATTAGACCCTAATTCAGATCCTCACTTCTCTACTTATCCTATATACTCGCCATTTTGTTGCTACAAAGACAATGCAACATCACCATCTCACACTAGAGACAAGTTAGAACATTCAAGATTCTATAGCAGAAGAAACCTCATCATTAACTTTATTGACCAATGAAGACAATATAGCCCATCAATAACCAATTAACAACCTTCTGGCCTCCACATGCACTTCTCAATAGTGCCTGATGACAGGCACTGAAATTGGAAGGGTGGAATATTAATCAAGTAAACATTAGTTAACAAGATTTGCTAAAGTACCAAGCCTAGCGGCTACACAGCAAGGATGGATGCAAAGGAGCACTAAAGATTGGACTTACGAACTTTTCCAATATGGCCATGTATTGTAATTTCTTGATTTAATTCAAGTTGTAACATTTATGGTTAAGTACAGGCTCAATGAGAGATACAAGATGTAAAGGATATGTTTGTTACTGTTCCTAGGTTGTAGATATAGTAAGTGTGGAGCCCTAAAGGCCTTCGGTGCTTTGACATTGCACATTTTTTATGTGAGTTATATACAACAGCGTGTAAATGGAATTAGGGTTCTTAGCCTCATTTGTTGAGAGCACCTCTAGCAAGAGCTCATGTGGTGTGTGGCTATGGAGTCCTTGGGATTCTCCTTGCTCATATGACTCGATTCATACTAATCAATACTCTTAATTTTCTTTCACTATGCTCTCTTTTGATTATCTTTGATGCCTTAATTAACTAGGTCTTAACTAGTTAGTCGTTAATTTCTCTCTATTCTTTTGTGATTGCACTTTCTTCTTTGTGTGTGCAAGTAGGTTTGATTAGAGCATGAATGCTTGAAATATATATGTGTGTGCGCTTCTAAAATTAGTGTGTAGCATGATGGGATTAGTGATGTTGTATGTCATTAGTATTGTTAGTGTGTGTGATTTAGTTGATTTAGGTGTGGAGAAGTGGAAGTGGAGATTTCAAATCTTGTGGCTTGGCTCCTTTATAGGCCAAGAATCTCACTTCATAGAGTTAACCATTTGTGTTAACTCTCACTTAATGATTAGCTCACTAATCATGTGTGAGTGCTTCCATGCCCTAACCGGGTAGCTTGTTACTCTGGATTTACTTTTATATGTTGGGTCATTGGAGCTATGCTATGATGGACACCCCCAACAATAAGAAAAACTTTATGGTCTTCAATTTCCCCACCCAAGTGACACTCCGTATTGAAGCTACCCAAACCTTCAACCTCCAACTTCTCACCCATAAGTTGGGACTGTATTACCTTTTTAATCTATGGAGCTCTCTAAAAAGTCCATGAAAGTACCCCCTTGGTCTCTTTGGGCATCTCAATAGCACCCAACTAGATTGAATCCCTTTGTCTTGTTTGCAATAGAGCTTCATTCATTATGGTAATGTTTAGCCTCTCGAGACTTTGACCTCTGACTATCTTACACATCAATTTCTAACACAAAATCAACCTTTGTATCAATAGACGCATAACATCTAAGGGAAACACCTTAGCCATCACAGTCCATCTTTACAAGAATATAAACAAAATGAAAAACTAAGGCACATTACCTTCTAGAGATAGCTTATAGAATTGAAGCATAACTTGTTGAAGCCTTTTGAGGTCCACAAAATATTTTTCCACGTTGTATAAGGAAGCCCCTTCTCAAAAGATCTACTTTTGCATATTGATGTCCCATTTGCTACCATCAACCTTCATCAACTTATTGCTCATCCACTTGTGCCACAAGGACTCAACATTTTTTTCTATATGGGTTTTTTGAGGGCTTTCTAGGGTGGTTTTTCATGACCTTAGAAAATCCCTCCTCTTCTACTTGAATCCCTTCATGTGTGGTAGAGTAATAATTCATATCCCTTTCTCAACATGCTTGAGTACAAGAATCATTCAACGTGTCCTTGAATAATAGATTTGTTTTACTCTTTTTATATAGTGCAAAAGATCTTGAGTACAATACTCATTGCCTAGATCTATGAGGTCTATTGGGATGGTTTCTCCTTTACTCTTTTGAACCCTAATCATGTTTATATACATGCTCCTTTCTCTAAGTACCTCTATCAAAGTAGTATAATAACCTCTCAAATTTTGGATTTAACCAGCCCAATTATTTTTGCCCAAATGGTAATGCTCTAAATATTGTGATAGTTGAACAAAAAGCTTTTTTATTATGCTTGATTAACATCATTACCAATAATTTCCATTCATTCATAATAAGAAAGGTACTCTAATCATTTTAAAAAGATGCTGGCTAATTTATGTGTTTAAATTAGTCTCCATATAAATTTAATCCCTTAAGGTAATAAATAACAAAAACAAGCAAGAGAAAAGAACTTAGCTTTCATCATATTCAAGATTTGTAGTCATCGGCACATAGCCTAAATCTCTGATACGAGTGCTACAGATGGAAATGCAACGCCTTGCCAGAACACAAACATGTATGAAAAATACCAAAATTGAGCTTACATACCTTGTAATCTAATCCTTACAATACAAACACAAACATGTATGCAAAATAGAAAAATTGAGCTTACATGCCTTTGTAATCCTATTCTTACAATGCAATTGTATGTACACAATAATCATCAAAGCACACATACAAATCATGAGGTAGAAAAAGAGCACACAACATGCACACCTCCTAGAGTAGAGTGCTACACATGCACACGGCAAGTAGAGGTCAGAGAAGAGAAGAAGAGATACATAGAGCATTGGGTACAATCTCCCCTTCTACAAGAGTGAGAATTTACCTCTTGCACATATTTATTTATAGATAGTAGCCAATGCTCAAAAAATGAATGAAATTGTCCACTTGGACATAAAATAACATAAAGAGTTTTCCACAAACTATGTATCTATCATTAAATAATCCAATGGTTCATATTACTTTCCATCTATCTACAAGAAATAGTTGTTAAAGAATCACAATTAAATACCATTACAACACACACACACCCGTTCTCCCTCTCTCTCCCCTTTACCTCTGCCTATTACCCTTTGTTGCCATAATTCACTTGTACATGTAAAGTTACTTCTATACACACCATTAACTACTGTAGGCATTCAATGTACCAAACTGTGGGATGGGTTTCTAACCTCACTCCTATCTTATTGTACACATAGTGAGAATCACGAACATATTTGTCAATCCATGCAACGAAGCTGACTCAACTAGTGCATAGAGGCTACAAGGGGGTTCCAATCTCTTGGAAAACAACAAACAACTCGCATCTAACTCAAGCTACACTCAAATGACCGAAGTCACCAAAAGCTAGTCACTAATCGGCAAAAAAATCATAATTGTGATAGCATCAAATGACATCCAAACATTACAAAACCTTTAGGACATGTATATAAAACCTAAGCACACACGCTTATGGCATCAAATCTCACTTTAGGTCAAGTGAAAAAATCACAATTATTAACAACAATGAGTTTTTGACTTGGTCGGTTTCTACCTAGAATGCATCTAAATGCTTAGTGTAGATGGCTGAGACAGTCTCACTGGGTGGGAACCGGCTCCTGTGGGACGAATAGTGGATCAGTCAGTAATTACCACGATAGTTACCACAGTAATTTCCAAGGCATATAAATAGGACCCATTACATTGTAATTGGGTTGGCATTAATCGGGTGGCATTTGTCGGCTGCACATCTACTTAGCTTTTGATTCATAATCCTTAACTCCTGAGCTGTTCTTGATTTGTAATCTTTCATTTGTAATCCTAAATACAGTAGTACTATATACTCCAGTCATACATACTTTGTACTCATTCTTTTTTAGTCTGAATCTGAATCTGAATCTGAACATCATTCTTAGTACTTCAGTCTGTTTCTCATTTTAGTAGACGTATTCCATTTCCATTTCTATTTCCTTGTCCAGTCTACTGTTTGAACTAACACATCACCAGTAGCTGTAAACTTCTAACACTGGAATTCAGCTATCTAAAGAGATCATCTCCAATTCCATTTTGGCGATCACGGTGGCTAGAGCTGTTGCTCGTTGACTAGAAAACTCCTCTCCCAGTTTGAAGTTTTTCAGCTGCAGTAATGGCACCCAAAACCAGTCGTGGCCGGAAACCATCCTACCGTGTTGACCCTATTCCTGAGGAGTCAAAAAGAGACTTTTACCATGAGCTAGTGACTGACACTGAGGCTCAAGAGGAGCACAGTCAGGCTGATGAGGCGCAGGACTCATAGCATTCTAATCAGTCCATACGCAAAAGGGAATAAAGAGAAGTACACAAGGCTAAAAGTTCTTGGTCCATGCAGGGGGACGAGGGCGCCAAAGGCAGTAAAGGAAGTCACCATACTTCTAGTAGACAAGCCAAGGAGGAAACAAAAACTGAGAGAAAGGACGATATTAATTGGGATGCAAATACAGACAATTGTAAGAAAACCCCAAAGAGGCGTCCAGACTCCAAGATGAGAAGAGGAAGAACCAACGGTGATTGAGATGATTACACATCCTCGTTGAAAATCTCGTTTCCTATGTTCAAAGGGGGCAAGAAGGATGATCCGGATGTTCACATCCAAGATTTTGAGCAGTATGCAGAGCAGAAAAATATTGATGAGGATGACTGGGGTGAATACTTTCTGCAAAAGCTGAAGGAGGCAGCGAGGAAGTGGTACTACCATTACCTGGCTTGCCAGCTCAGATCCTATAATAAACTACTTAAAGCCTTCAGACTGGAATATTCCAACAACAGAGGTGATGAGGATATTCTTTGTGAACTGGATAAAATTAAGAAGAGAAAATTGTCAATCCGAAGCTATGTTGAGAAAATCAAGGAGCTGACAAGGCAGCTGCAGGAATCACCATCAAAAAAGCGACTGCGAGCATGGTTCTTGAATGGCTTTTGCAGCAAGAAGCTTAGGGTGCAGGAGGTGCCAGCACCGACGAAGAAATTCAATAATTTGGTGCAACGAGCCCTAAAGATGGAAAACAAGCTAAGAAGGAAAAGGGTCATAAGAAGAGGAGGTCCAGTAGTAGCAGTCCTTCTACTGATGACTCTGATTCAAGCGGAGTTTCCAGTAGTTCTGAGAGTAGCTCCGATAAGAAGACCAAGGATAAGCCTAAGCCTAAAAAGGGGTCTTGGGCTAGGAAGATTGAAGAGATGGCTAGGCAAATTGCTGAGATTAGCCAGTCCAGACAATCGGTGAGAAGAATGGAGACTTGGTGTTCAAAATGTAAATCTAAGGACCATGTTTCCAATGAGTGCCCACACTGTACTTATTGTAAGGCCTATGGCCATTTATGGAATAACTGTGGCATTAAGATTCATCATTTCAAAAAGGGCAAAGACTTGTCAGTGGTGGCATTTACCAATGCCGAACCAGTAAGAGTGGAAACTGCCAACACTTCTCAAGAGGAGAAACCAGATACCAGTGGTACTTGTCCAGGGCGCAGCTGATCCAAGAAGGTACTGGCCGAGGCCGGGGGCGTGGTAATTTCTAGAGCCAGAGTCTGAATTGCTATACTTGTGGAAAGTATGGGCATTTCGCGGCTCAATGTCCAGAAACACCTGGGACTGCGGCTACTGAAGCGAAGGTACCAAAGCCAATCCCAGTACGAGCAGTTACACAAAGCAAAGGAGTAGTGATTGAGGAAATCCCTGAGATTCTTGAAAAACCAGTCACTACTGAAAGCAGTAAATGGGCTCAACAGAGAGAGGTATGGAAGGCCAAGGGTAAAGAAAACATGGTTGATGAATGGCAGGAGCAGAGAGAACTAGCGGCAAAGATCATAGAGGATTTAGCCAAGAAGCTGCCACAGCAGCTAGAGAGTTTTGAAGCACGAGTCATTCAAAGGATACCAGCTCAATCTACTGAGATAGATCAGTCAAAGCCTGGCATACCTGAGACCATGTTGGATGCAGTACAAGGCATGATTGAAGAGTTGGGAACTGATAGAGGAGCTGAAAGCACTACAATGAAGGAATGGCATTGTGAAGATATTAGCAGTTCTTCAAGCTCCGACAACAACTCTGACCATGAGAAAGAGGAAATTCGTGTCAAAATCTGTGACAGAATCCAAAAACTCACTGTGGAGGTGGAAGACATTATAAGAAATTTGCATGAAGTAGCAAAATTCATCAGACAGCGAAGGAAGGCTGAGGCCGAGGCCAGGAGAGTTGACTTGATGGCTGTCAGAAATGATGAAGTGCCGCTAATTCAAGTAGATTACAAAGTTCGAAAACAATGGGAACCACTTTCAAGTGTCATTCTGGATGGAGGAGCAGGAGTAAACATCATGGGAGTACATCTTCAGCAGAGGATGGGCATCACAAACCTAAAGCCAACACCTTTCAAAGTGTGGATGGCAGATCATCGAGTAGTGAAAGCTACTGGTATGATAAAAAATATGCCGATTCGAGTGGACAAGGAGAAGTTCAAGACCAGTTTTCTAGTTCTCGATGTGCAAGGAGCATATGGAATTCTACTAGCACACCCATGGTTGCGAACGACACAGGATGTTCACAACTATGCTAATCAAACTCTGACTCTACAAGGGGCCAGTGGTAGAATCTAGATTCAGACAAACAACACTAGAAGCTAGAAAAAGGAGATGAGACCTAAAGAACTATTCCAGAAGTATAAGATCAAGAAGATTGAAAGGATGTTAGCAGCTCTAAATATTTTTTCCTTAGCAGAAATTGATCTTAATGAAATTCTATTGAACAAGGAGCAGGCTGACAAACAAAAGAAGCAGTTCCCAGACCAGTTTACTGAACTCAATTCAGGAGAACATTCAGTTCAGTTAACTGGAAGGCCGGAAGGATCAATTGAATCCAGCATGCCAGATGAGCCAACACATTCTGGGGAGGACACGGCAAATCAGAACAGTGATTTGGAACTCAAAGGACTGTCTTGGGATTACGCCAAAGAGTCAACCAAGAGGAAAGGCGACGGACCTAATTGGTTACTCCCAGATGACCAAGAGATCGAGGAATGGAATCTAGGCTCTGAAGACAACCCTAGAATGATCAAAGTTAACAAACATCTCAACCCTACAATGAAGGAGAAAGCATGCAGGATGTTCGAGCATTACAAAGATGGTTTTGCTTGGGAACACACTGATCTAAAAGGGGTGGATCCAGAGGTCTGCTAGCACAGGATACCACTGAAGCCAGATGTGAGGCCAGTACGACTGCAGTGGTACCGAATGAATCCCAATTATGCTAAGAAGGTCAAGGAAGAGATTGACAACCTTCTCAAATTTGGGTTCATCATTGAAGTAGCCAGTAGCGATTGGTTGTTTCCTATTGTAGTTGTTCCCAAGAAGAATGGGAAGTTGAGAGTATGTGTAGATTATAGGAAACTCAACGCTCAAACCATCAAGGATCCATTTCCATTGCCCTTCATAGATATGTTTCTTGATGAGATTGCAAGGTATGAGATGTACAGTTTTATGGATGGATATAGTGGCTACAACCAATTACAAATTGCTCCTATGGATAGGGGTAAGACCACTTTCATTACAGAGTGGGGAGCATTTATGTATCTGGTAATGCCATTTGGACTATGCAATGCACCAACCGGTGTATGATGGAGATATTCAATGAGTTTCTTCATTGGTTTTTCGCCATATTCATGGACAATTTCACTGTATATTTAGCTGAGGAACATCATTTACTATTCCTGAAAATGGTATTTTAAGCCCTTTCAGGAGAAGTGGATTTGTCTGAATCCATTCAAATTTGTTTTCCTACTCTGGAAAGGCCAGCTACTGAGACATGTAGTATCCCGCAATGGAATAGAAATGGCCAACGACAAGATCCAGTGCGTTTAGCAGGACAAGGCACCCTGGAATGCATCTGAGTTAAGTTCTTTCTTGGGATATAATAACTTTAGAGAAGATTTGTGCATAAATTTGCTTCCCAAGCTTTACCACTATATGAGCTCACAAAGAAAACCAGCAAGTTCAATCGGACTGCTAAGTGTGAGGAAAGTTTCCAGAACTTTAAAAATGCCATTATCAGTAAACCAGTCCTTCGGCAACCAAATTGGGATGTTATCTTCCATGTACATGTGGATGCTTCGGGGCTAGCGATGGGGGTGATACTAGCCCAGGCAGATGGAAGGACTGACTATTCTGTCTACTTTGCCAGTTGCAGATTCAGCCAGGCTGAACAAGGTTATACAACTACCGAACAAGAATCTCTAGGGATGGTTTTCGGTGCTACGAAATTCAAGCATTTTGCTAGGCAAATTGTTTCATTTCTATGTGGATAATCAGGCCCTATTATTCTTGGTTAATAAAGTCATTATTCAAGGCAGGCTAATACGGTGGATGATGTCCCTTATGGAATTTGAATTTCAGATTTTCCATAAACCTGGCAAGAACCACTGTGGTACTGATTTCCTCTCTAGGAGTGGAGGGCTATTCTGAAGTGTCTTTAAGAGACGAACCAGTGGATGCTGAATTATTTCAGCTGGAAGCGGCAAAATCAGTTGATCCTGAATTATATGAAGTATATCAGTTTCTTTCTCAGGGTGGTTTCCTGGATGACTGGAAACAAAACCAGAAGAAGTCTCTGGTCATCAAAAGCTTAAAGTTTACTATCATCGGGGGCTTACTCTATAGATTAGGTGTTGATGGTATTATTTGCCAATGTGTGCCTATGGAGGGGAGAATGCAAGTTATCTCAGAGGTGCATGATGGAGACTCTGGTGGACACTTTTCTACTAATGTTACTTACAAGAAGATTTTTCAGGCTGGTTTATGGTGGCAAACATTGATATCTAATGTCAAAAGTTTTTGCAAAACTCGTGACATATGTCAAAGAATGGGTAGACCCACAGCTACAGAAATGACTCCCTTAACATCAGTACAACCACTGGGTGTTTTCATGAAATGGGGTTTGGATTTTATGGGACCTTTCAAGAAGGTTAATCCCAGGAAGAAAAGGTATATAGTGATGGCTACCTACTATGTAACCAAGTAGGTAGAATCTAAGTCTCTTCCTGACAACACAGCCAAATCCACTACAAGATTTCTATTTGAGAATATTTTCTGTCGCTATGGCTGTCATGTGGAGATTGTGTCGGATCAAGGGACACACTTCATCAATGACATATAGAGATCCTTATGGATATGCTTTCAGTCAAGCATAAAAAATCCACACCTTATTATCCTAGATGCAATGGGCAGGCCAAAAGTAGTAACAAGACCATTAAGACTATTCTCACTAAGATTGTGCAGAAAAAGCCATGCCAGTGGGATTTGAAGCTTCAAACTGCTTTATGGGCATATAGGACATCTTATAAGGTCACTACAGGACTAACACCATTCAAAATGGTATATGGCACTGAAGTTGTTGTCCCTATGGAGTTTGTTATTCCAAGTCTCAGAATGGCTGTAGAATATGGGTTAGATTTTAATCACAATCTTAAGAAGCGACTGGAGGAGCTTACCTAGTTAGATGAACTGAGACAACGGGCTATGCTGAAACAAGAGATTGTTCAGCAAAGAAAGAAACACTGGCATGACCGAGGGATTAAGGTCCGCAAGTTTCAGAAAGGGGATCTAGTACTCCTATCTCAATCCAGATTGGGTCCTAAGAATCCAAACCTAAAGATAGCCTAGGTAGGACCATTCGAAGTGGACTGGGTTTTCTCCAACGGTACGGTAAGACTGAAAGACCTATATGGATTACTGCTGCCAGGTGTGTATAATGGAGCTAAAATCAAGCTCTACTATTCAAAAGCTAGAGAGCCTTGCCAGGAACAGAGTACTAAGAATCTGGGCGTTGAAGACCAAGAAATTCCAGAATCAGCTATCTTGGGACTTTTTCATGTGCAGCCAGTTCCAGTTTCATAACCCGTTTCAAACCAGTACCACCACGACCAAGCCAGGCTTATACCAGGACCATAATAGTGGGGACAAAGTTATCAGTTTTTAGGGGACCAACAGTCAGATGGAATATCATTGGTAATCATTTCAATGACGGGCAAAATTCTTTTCCAATGCATGTCTGCCAAGTCAGTTGCGGTGCACAGAAATCTAGGAACGGTAAGTGGTGGAGCTTTTATGGGGCAAACACGTATATAAGTAAGGCGAGTAGGCATTTTTCCTCACAAATCCCCTGTGCGACGCTTACCTCCTATTGTGCACTCGCCATCGCCAAGCTCTAAAACTGCTTCACTACAACTACAAACCTCATCCTCTAAGGAGACCATGGATGGTCGTTTGACTTTGCCAGCCACACCTGGATACGGTTTTGAAGAATCAAGTAAGTCATATTCTTCTTCACCTGCTTCATCATCTTCATGGTGCATAGGTAGGAGGAAACTATAAAAAAAGATGCAGGACACTATCGACAAAACCCAAGCTCTTATTACTGCTACAAAGAAAACTCTTCCACTCATCTTGCACAGTAAAATTTAGTGCTATGTGTTCACTGAGCAAGCTAAGGCTCTGCTTCAACTGTGGGACTTGCATGTGGTTTTGCAAGCCACGAGGATTGAGTTTGACACAGCCATCATAAGGCAAGTCCTGGACTCTTTCAATGCTGAAGATGGCAGTGCTATGATTTATGGCCAGAAGGTGTCTATCACACCAGAAAGTATTGTTTTTGCATTCTGTATGCCAAACGGGCCCAGGCCATCTGTGGCAACTATAGAGCAGATCAGTGCAGCTCTGAAGGAGGGTGATGCTGCTAAGAGGAAAAGGAAAGCCAGTGTGCAAGGGATTCCAGCCGCAGGACTGGAAGCTCCCGTTGCCTATCAACTTTTGGTTGAAGCCATGGCCTAAAGAATAACCCGACATATGTGTCAAAGAAACTTTTTTCTATGCTTTTAGCAAAAAGACTGGATTCCAAAGTCTCTATCAACCTCTTCCAGATATTGTCACACAATGTGTTTCAACAAACTGCTAAGCTGAAATCTCAAAGTATATTTAAGGCTTGGTATGTCTGGCAGTTTTTGTACTGGGCAACTACTCCAGACACCCATGATCAAATAAGAATGGCTTGGAGTCAGAAGCCGTTTCCACTATCCAAAAACATAGACTTGTCCTCGGATGAAGAAGAGCCAGAAAGTTAGTCAACCCCCACTGGACTGAAAATGAAGGCTAAACAAGATGAAGCTGGCAGTTCAAAAAAGCCAAGGACGACACTGACTAAGAGAATTGCTCTCCTGAAGCAGCAAGAAAGTCAAGTCAAAACAATGTCTACTAAAAGGACTCCAGTTAGTCTGAATAAACAACAGACTGACCAGAGCACTAGTGGAATCAGCCAATCAGCAGGTTAGATTTCAGTAACCACCAGTACTGGACAAGATCAGTCAGAAAGGGCTAGTCCTGAGCAGTTAGCAGACCAAATTGATAAGGGCAAAGGCCCAGCTTCTCCAAATCCACTTGGCCGATTCTCCATCCCATACAGTAAAGAAGCCCTGCACTTGACAAAGAAAGACAAGTTACAACAGCTGCAGACTCATCCGATCAAGGGACGTCTCCTATTGCAGAAATCTGATTATGCTGCATTACCTTATATGGCTTCTGTCACAGTTTATGAGCCAACTGATTTTGACCCATCAACAGTTAATGATGGCTATTCAGTACTCATACAGTCATCATGGAATACTATTGTCAATTGTATGGGACAAATGCTGGATGTTGCAGGGTCAGAAGATGAACTAATTAAGGTAATGACTGAATTAAGGGAGGCTGAGGAGCAGATTGAAAAGCTAGAGCAAGGGAGAGCAGACCAGAACCTGCTCCACACTATCCTTGAGGCTCACTCAGATAGGACCATTCAGTAGTTACAAAGTAAGCTCGCCAAGGTAGAGTCTGAAATGCAGACCATGCGGGAAGAAAAGGCAGAAGCTCAACGAGCTGCTGATCAGTTTGAAACCATGTTGAGAGTGAAGCGAGTTGAGTTCAACTCTTTACCGATCTGCCACAATGCTCTGAAGGCCACATTAACAAAAAGATATATCTATAATAATCTGGCCGAGATCTTGAATCCAACGGGCAATGCTGTTTTCAATATGGATAACTTAAAGTCTCTTATGGAGACGATGCAGAGTGATTTGCAGGATAAAGTTACTGAATATAACAGTTCTCTGACAAATCAAGCTATCCTTGATTACATTGAACAACAGACTACCATTGAAGAAGATGAGGATAAGGAGAAAGAAGAAGCAGAGAAGGAGGAGGATGAACCAAACAAAGGGCATAATGATGATGATGATGATGATGCATCTCCTCCATCTCCACCTCCAGAACCTAGTACTAGTGGTACAGGGCCTTTTGGAGGAAATTAGTCATCACAGGTAGACCAACTAAACCAGCATGAAGGGCAGCGGTTGAGCAATCAACAGCTAGGAGAGCAAAAACCCAGCAACATTGGGGATCCACCAGCACACCAATCACAACACAATATGGATGATAAAGGGAAAGGTAAAGTTGTGACTGAGGGACCACCAAATGAGCAACATTCATTACAGCTCATCACGCTGAACAAGAGATTGAGACATCAGCAGGCTCCTATAACCAGGTGGTATCTGGAGGATGATGATCTTATCTCTCATCTGGAGCGTTTTTAGAGACTGTATGTCGGCACCACAAAAATGGTTGAGCATTGAAAATCGGCTGCTTTCCATGATCAAGAGGCCTGCCAATTACCTGTGCATCCCAGTACAATACAGCTGTTAGAAAGGGTGTCTGAGTGGATACTAACTGCTGAAGAGAGAGTAACCAATCCCCATTAGCAATGGCAGTCTACTTCAGATTGTCGCTCTGTGGCTATGGAATTAGAGCTTCTGCTGGGGAGCAAGCCGACATATAAATGCATGAAGGATGTCAAGAACCAGTTGAAAGAGGTCTTAGTGCAAATGCAGATTGCTAAGGGAGTTTTGGGTCAAAGGGTGCGGACCATTCTTGAAGACCAGACTACCACCAGCAAGGGACCTCAAGCTCAAATGTCAGTGGGAGAATAGGCAACTGCTCTCCGGTGACTGTTTCAGCTGGTTAGAGTAACCAGAAAAATGATGCAGCAAGAGAACTAGGCTATCCTTAACTTCTTGAAATTTGTACCTGATTCCCCAGCTCTCTTTTATGCTTTACCAGCAAGAGAGGCAGAGTTGCCAAGATTTTTTCTAGCACTTTACCCTCAACATCTAGAACCAGTCGATCGGCTCGCATATTTCAAGATTACTGATGATCATCAGGATTGGTGTGAGCGATCGACTGTGGAATGGAAAACTTGGCAAACATTGTTCAACGACGCTCTCCAACTGAATGACCTTCAGGAGCTGAAAGATGAGGTGCAGAGGATCAAACTGTGTATGGGCCAGTGGAAAATTCAGATCAAAGGCCTCACTAAGATCACCAACCAACTGTTGCAACTCACTGTTGAGTCCTCTAAACTGCCTAAAAAGGACATTACATCTAAACCAGGCCTAGGACCATAGTACAGAGAGATGGCTGAGATTCTTTTTGAAGATTGGATCAAAAACCAATCAGCCTCTCCTAGAAGGATGGATCCATACAGCCTCACATTGTCACAAACAGACCAGAACTTGGATCACCAAAGGCAGACGCATGCTCTATGATCCCGAACAAAAACTTATCATCCTCTCACTCCTTATGAAATTGAGATGACCACAAAAAGTCGAGATCAGCTTGAGCAGGAGTCCATTTACAGGCTCATTCAGAAGCGGAATGCTGGCACTGGGACTTCTCAGATGCCATCCAGGTTAAAGGGTAAATGGAAGCAGGTTCAGTGGAAGGATACTGGTTCCATCTCAGAAGTCGGTCAAGGATTTTTCCGCCGGTCTTCGAATAGGACGGTGGATTTTTCCACTTGTTTTTGCAGCAGATGCTCGGTTTTCCCTCTCAGGGGTTGGTGTCATTTGGCTGACGGCCCTTGGAATTACAATTATAAGGGCATCAAGCACTTAATGAGAAAAATTCTTGAATAATTAGACGGTGGATTTTTTTCAGTCTGACTTGGCTGGATGCCCATGGAATTATAACTATAGGGGTGTCAAGCACTCAACGAGTAAAATTCTAGAAGAGTCAGACAATGGATTTTTTCAGTCCAACTTGGTTGTATGCCCATGGAATTACAACTACAGGGGTGTCAAGCACTCTACGAGCAACATTCCAGCAGAATCAGACTGTGGATTTTTTCTCAGAAATTTTGGAATCTTGCCAAAATTCAAGAAAGGAGGGAAGGATGTAGATGGTTGAGACAGTCTCACTGGGTGGGAATCGGCTTCTGTGGGATGAACAATGGATCAGTCAGTAATTACCACGGCAGTTACCACAATTATTCCCAAGGCATATAAATAGGACCCATTACATTGTAATCCAGTTGGCATTAATCGGGTGGCATTTGTCAGCTGCACATCTGCTTAGATTTTGATTTATAATCCTTAATAACTCTTGAGCTGTTGTTGAGCTACATCATCTTTATTTGTAATCTTTTATCTGTAATCCTAAATACAGCAGTACAATATGCTCTAGTCATATATACTTTGTACTCATTCTCTTTGAGTCTGAATTTGAATCTGAATTTGAACATCATTCTCAATAGTTCAGTCTGTTTCTCATTTCAGTAGATATATTCTAGTTCAGATTCTATTTCCTTGTCCAATCTACTGTTTGAACTAACACATCACCAGTAGTTTTAAACTTCTAACACTGGAATCAGCTATCTAAAGAGATCAGCTCCAATTCCACTTAGCAATGGCGCCCCAATACCCCACCTATGCTTACTTTGTGATTTCCAAGATTAAATTCCTACTTACAATGAAATTAGGCCGCAGGTCGGTGACGCCAAAAGCTATGGATTCCTATGGAATGTTTACATCAACGTGCATATCTCTTACCTGCGGTTGCAACACAACAGACGGCATGTAAAGAATCCTGTATATAGTGCCTGTTCAAATTCTAACATATTGCTTGATGGCAAAAACATGCATCTGGCGTAGAAGCCGTAGAGGATTTCTTCAGAGGGTTGTCCACTTAAATCATAGCATAGACCTTTGATTCCTTTGAGAAAAGACATGCATGGTGCTCCTGCTTACTCAGGCTCATGAAAATTTTGAATGCATGTAAGCAGCATACTGTAGATTTTACAGAGAATTGCACATGAGAGGTTAGGGAGGCTCTTGAAGAATTTCATGGCGTCCGTTAGGGTTTTCACCATGTATTCTTCCGTTGTGGTTTCCTGTTCTAGAGCTGGTAGTCTTGGGTAGTTGAGCCATGTTGGTCTCTTCTTCCTCAATGCATTGTGTGCCTGCCATGTTCTTACCCTTGGTACTAGACAAAATGTCGGGTCCTTTTGTAGTGTTGCAGGTGCTCGTATAAATAGAATGAGGTTTCTAGAATTCTTGTCAAGACAGTTCTTTCTCCATTTGGGGTGGAGAGCATCTGAGTCTTCTACCTGCATGTCCTTGTAAAGTCTTTCTTTCACCTGTAGTAGCTCCACCTTTATCAATGGGTAGGTTAGTGACTGCTGATGCCATTGAGCATTGATTTGGTTGGGAGTGAGTTGAGTTACATTTACTGAGTGGAGAACTCTCAACTCCCAATCCATTGCTACTTTCCATTTAGAATCTACTTCCTGGAAAATTTTCTCTTTCAGTGCATATTCTTCAGCTTTAGAAAGCTGGATCATTGGCACTTGCTCGTCTTTAGTGATTGGAACTTGAAACTCTGACCTCTTGCTAGCCCTTTTGATGGCTGTGTTTCCATATCAGCAAAAGAGACTGATGGTATGTCTATAACTGACTGCTCAAAGGTTCGTGTCTCCTCTTGAGTTTTAGTATGTCCCTCTCTTCGCAGGTGATTGGCTCTCTTCAAATCTTCTATTTCCTTGAGCAATTGCTCTTCTCTTTGTACTTGTATCAATGCAAGCTCTTGTATTTGTGCTTGTTCAAGATTCAGCACAAATTTAAGGTCTTTTTTCCTCTTTTCTAAAGTCTTATAGACTTTATTTGCTCCCTTGATTGAGGCTACAACGGGGTTTTCTCTTATCTGCCTTAGAAATACCGCTTGATCATTGATTCTTTGCTCGGAGTTCTACAAGGAGGCATTGGCTACATTTAGCTGCACTTGGATCTTTTGAACTGACATGGTAGTGGTTTAAAGCTCATTGGTTACTTTAGTCAGTTGTTGATCCTTGCTTTTGCATGCATCAGATAGCTTTGTTAGGAACTCCCTCAAATCTTCCATCTATTTTTTTTGTTTCTCCCTGGCAGTCTAGTGTTGTTCTGCTTATTTTTTAGCTCTTTAATCTGCCTTTGAAGATCTTCAATGATATTCGTTCTGTCTTCTAGCTCACCTTGTAGAGCATCTATGACTTCTTCCTGTTCTTTAGCCTTGGCACTCCACGTAAGTGCTGTTTTCCTCATCTTTTCTATCATTAGTTGCATTTTCTTTGCATACTCATTTACCTGCATGATGAATTCATCTGTGGCTTCCTAGTCTTTAGGTTCTATGTGGGGCTGCCTTGAAGTTTCTCCTGTTTCGGTTTGTGGCATTGTTGTTGGTGCATCGGTTTCTACTTGTGGCCAGGGTTTTTGGTCCTTGGACCCTTGACCTCCCTTGGGCTCCACTTCTCAGGGTCTTCACCTGTAGCTTGGTGGCTTCGTTCATATGCTTGCTTTTCTCTTTTAAAGCTAGCTCTTTTTTACTTAGGTTCCTCTTGGTGAGCTACCACTTATTTTTTCTTCATTGCTTCCCTCCTTGCCCTGGTTTCTTTGTTGTCAAAGATTTTGTTGATGTGGGCTTCATGCAAGCTTTCTGCAGATTCCTCATATAATTTATATACTCTTTTTGTTGATCTAGTGGTTCGTGGAGATGGTTGAGTTGAGATAATCTTTATGTTTCGATCTGGGGCTGCCGGCAAGTTGTCGGCCATTCCAATAGCATGGTATGCTATTCTCGTTAGTACTTCTCAAGCGCCCAGATATTTTATCTTTCCCTCTTTCTTTGTTCCCTTTACTGTTGTAAGCATGTAGTATGCGTGATCTATAGCTTGCCTTGTTGTCGACTTCAACACGTAGTCGCAACTGCATGATTTGGAGTTGTGTACAATGGTGGTCTCTTTGAAAGGAAATGGAAATGTTGGTGGTAAAGGACAGATGGATCCTCCACTTGTCGTAGGATGAGATCAAAGAAGGTGGCAGTAGCAGGTACTTTTACCACTTGGTAAAAGTACCTGCTGTTTTCCTATCCCTAGCTCGCATTGTCATACTTTCTATTGGCAGCTTAAGGGCCTTGGCCACTATATCCTTAGTGATTAGCACTTCAACTTTTTGACCTTGCTGATCTGTGATCTGAGGTGATCCATCTTCTTTGATTGTGGATAACAACTCATATGCTTTTTTTGGAAATCCACTTCGCATGGCTCCTGGTCGTAGAAATCTTGAAGACCCAGTCTTCTGTTGGCCTCTTTGGTATTTGGCTTTGCAGCTACATCATAAAACTCCTTGGGTAGCATTTGGAATTCTATTTGGTGTCCTTCTTCACTCTTGAATATGCCAGTCAAGACCGTTGTGTTGTTTTCTTTGAGCTGCTCTTTGGGCAGGTGGTTGCCTTTGCCATCTTCACATAGATCGGATCTAACTGGTACGGCAACAATTCTTGCCAAATCTTTTCGAGACATCCTTTTCTTTGCCTTCTTAGCTGCTTGCATTGCACCTATTGGCAAATATAGTGTCAAAGTTAGAAAATTTTGTGGATTTCGCTCTGAAATGCCCTGAGCCTCAATAGTTGGCAAATGATGTCCATTTTTCTTCAAATCAATTTTGGAGCATGCATAGATGCATAAAAACATGTAGAGATCAAAATCATGCAATCCAAGCACAATTTGCAACAAAAGTAAACAATCGCGATTATTTACAGCTGAGTATTTTTCCAACTTTTTGGATTTTTGACATGATAGGCTTGAAACATATAGCATTTAGGTACTCTAAGTGAATTGTGGGCTCATTTGAGTGAACTGGGTTGAAATGGTGCCAAATTTAGGCTTCAGACTTTAAAACAGTAGATATAAAGAGATTTTGAGTTTTTGAGATCCAAATTTGATCAAACTTGATTAGTGGGCTTGGAACATCATGTACTTTGGTCCCATAAGGTCAAAGTTGCAATTTTCACCCAATTTGGTAAAAAAGTGAATGATCAAGATTATTAACTTTTCCATCAACTCGTACATTTTTTGCTGCAAGTTGGTTCTAGGCATGACGTAGAGTCTGTGTGAGAGTTACAAGGTGATTTGGATCAAAAAATGTGACAATCACTGAAAAGCCTTTAGTGCGTTTTTTGACAAAATCAATATTTTTCTCGATCATTCTGGCTCATACTTGACATGTGGCATGTAATAGGTGTGTACGATAGGTGAAGTGAAAAGATGAATTTTAAGCCAAAATTGCATAAAAGTAAATAATTGAGATTATTTACAACAGTCACTTTTTTTTGCATGAAATGACAATTTGTTGACCTAAACATCTTTACTACATCTAAAACAAGTCCTAAAATGAATTTGATACAGTTTGGTCATGTTGGCATCACTTTGTTCTCTTCTTGACTCTGAAATCACCGATTTTTGTGACTACTTGGCATGTAGAGTTGGTTAGTCCCTTTTGAAGCCATGGACTTGTTTCCTACATAGTCTTGATGCTGCTCATTCAGCTTGGGCCCGTTTGGAGTCAATTTGACTTCATATGTCAAATTTGACACTTTGTAGCCTTTGAGCTATTTTCTATTGTTTGAGAGCTTGCCTTGACTGCTTTCATGAAAACATCTACGTACATTGTGTATAGACCTCGTCTATAAGCTACCTGTGGAGTCAGAATCCAATTCTAGCATATGGCAAAAACCTAGATTATTTACTTGGGACCCCCTTGACCCCTACCAAATGGTCATCTACTACTATGGAAATGTTCTATTATCTAGGAGCATTTATCTAGGAGCATGCTACAGCTCAAGTCTCGTCCAATTCGGTTGAGTTGACAGGTTCCTATGGTCAATTTTGTGTCGTAGGAGTTCGTGCACAGCTGGGATTCTAGGATTTTTTTCTTGAGCCTAGACTTGCTACCCTGCCGTATAGAAATGTTTATTGATGAGGTTAAAACTTACCCCTCATGTCTTGTGTGAGACGGTGCTGTAAATGGGCGACTGTGGACTCCGAAAATTGCACGTGAAGAAGGCAGAAAGCTCTCTCCAACAGGAGTGACTAGTGAAAATGAGGTGATTTTGGGCTACCTTGGATATCTATACTCGGACTTCCCAAATTATTTTTCCCCAAATTCCATTGTTAGTCCTACTAGGCCGTGAAATCTACGTTAGACTCAAAAATTTCTTCAATCTGATTCTGTTAGCTCATCTTGAAAAAAAATCAGGCCTTGGCGGCCTAATTAAGGCTTCCCGCTTCCATCTGTCATTTTGATTGCAACTTTTTGTGCCTGTCCGCCTTATTCTTTTGATTATTAGCATATCTTTAATTTTTGTATTTGAGCTGATTTGTTATTTATTATTGATTTTTTACTTATTTACTGAAAAAATCAAGAAAATTAATAAAATCCACTTAAAAAACAAAGTTAAAAATCAGTAATTAAGAAAATCCATTAAAGAACACTATTTTATTGCTTTTTGGTGGATTTCTTCCTTTTTAAGCTCTAATATCAAGAAAAATGATGAGAATAAGCAAAAAATACTATTTTTTAAATGTATTTTTTGATAGTATATACTACTATATACTATTTACACTCACCAGGGAGATGCTATCACTAAAAATTCTCCTATTGATGATTGTTTAAGGAAATTATTGGGTAAATTTTAGAAAAAATCACTTATTAACATCCAACTTTTTCCTCCCTCTTCAACATTGCCCTTAATTAGTGAGGCTCCCTTCCACCCTTCCTAGATGGAGTACTCCGGGACAACTTTGTGCATGGGTTGAGCAATTGTGTCTATGCATAGCCATGGTTGGGTCTACCATGCTTTGAAGATCAGTGCACTTCAAACCAGTATACTGTGCGAGAGTTCGGTCTTGAGTAGTTAACCCAAGGGTTTTTGTGGTCGAGGTTTCCTATTGATGTTTCCTAAAGAGAAAATCTTGTAGTGTGTGTGATCTTTGTATGATTATACCGTCAGAATGCTTTGGCACGCTAATTTCTTGAGCTGTTGATATCAATGATGACAGTTGCTGAGATTTCACTTTCCACTGGTAGCTTGGTTTTCCGTTGATGGACTGATGTGGTTGAGTGTTTTGAAACTTAACTTTCCACTGCTTCATTCACTTTATAGTTTGTGGAGAAGGTAAATGTTCCTTTTTCCTCCAAACACATCTAGTGCTAGTTTCTCTTTTGACTGATGTTTTTCTTTGAGTTGTTAGATTTAGAACTTTTTTTGGTATGGTAAATGAATTTTTAGGCACCCAAATCTGAGACAGATTTTCCTTGAGTTGTGCTTTTGGTACCCATATTTGCCTCACTCCTTGCATGCTAATTGTAGAATTTGCTTGTATAGAGGATGAAGAAGATTTCTTACTCCCTTGTTTTTTTTGTGGGTAACCTATTTTCCATTCTTCTTTGCTCGGTGCAATTGGAACTATGAGTTTGTCTCCTTTAGGTGATAGCTTGAGTTGATTGGTATCCCAATCTGGTATTGCCTTGTACATCCGCATCCATGAGATTCCAAGAATCATTGTTTCATTCTTGTGTTCATCTGGTAAGCATACAAATTGATGAGGGCATGAGCATCCATGTACTATCACATTCAAGTTGACTACTTCTAATTCCGATGTTGGAGTTTTGTTGCATCCTTTGATAGCTGATATTCTCAATGCTAAAGATTGATTCATGGCTTTCTTGTACGTGGAATAACTGAATGCATCTATATGAGCTCTGGTATCTACCAATGCATTTGAGCCATGATTGTTCAGTTGTACTTTGATACGAAGGTCCATTCCATCTAATCATTCATCATCTGTTGACACTGCATCCTTCTACAATTCCCGTAGTCTTTCATCTAGTTCCAAAGTGTTGATGGAAATAGGAGTTTGTTGATTTTTGAAAGAAGCTTTCCTCTTGAGTACTCAAAGTGTAGCTTCCTCTTGGGCTTAATCAATGACCTAATGTCGTTTCATCTTTCTTTGATTTGCTGCATGCATCTTCTCTAGCAAATCCCTGGTTATTGGAAAATTGTACTTCTTTAAGCGGCCTCCACTAATCCAATTAACCATTGGTTCACCATCTAGAGTGGACAACTTAACTGCTCCACTTGAAGATACGTCTTCAATGATAACTGGTCTGTTTCTCTTTTACTTGAACTTGGGAATGTGTTACTTAAGGGAATAGACTAAAACTAGGTCCTCTTTTTTGAAGATTTTAGTGACTAGATGTGAATTGAAAAACTGTTTTTGTTTCTATTTTTGTGCATAGATGTGAGCTATAGGTCTTCACCTTTTCTCATCAAGATTTTCAAATATTCAAGCCTCTTTGACAATTCATGTCCGGTCCACTCAAGATCCTTAGCTACCTTTAGTGTCGGCAATAGAAATTCTATTGAAAGTATGGCATCAAGACCATAAACAAGGTTAAAGGGTGTAGCATTTAAAGTTGTCTTGAATGAAACTATATAAGCCCATAGAAAGGCATGTAGATTCATTTCCCGATTAGCTCGTTTTGAACTAACCACTTTAGTCAATACTGAGCTAAGAATTTTATTCGTGTGCTCAACTTGTCCATTTTCGTGTGGATGATAGGGAGAAGATTTGTTATGTATGACCATAAATTCATTAAACGTGTACTCAATTACCTCATTGAGGAAATGAGTTCCCCTATCACTAACAATTTTTATTGGAAGTCCATATCTTGTGAATACATTCTCATACAAGAATGCGGCTATGGTTCTAACATCATTTTTTCTTGTTGCCTTATCCTCTACCCAGTTGGTCAAATAGTCCGTAGCTACAATGATGTATTGAGATTGTGTTCTATAAGCAGGGGGTTGTATTGGCCCGACAAAGTCTATGCCCCATTTTGCAAGAGCTCTAGCCCCTACCATGGGTCTTAAAGGAATGCTATCTACCTTGGTTGGCATTTTTTCTTGTTGACATGCATCACACCTTTGAACATATTCTTTGGCATCTTGAAAAAGTGTTAGCCACTATATGCCTGCCAGTAAAATTGCTCTAGTGGTGGTTTCAATTGAAAAGTGACCTCCAGCTAATCCAACATGTTCTTGTTCTAGAATGGATATATATTCATCTTCACTTACACAAATATGCAAATGTTGATCCTTTTCTCTTCGATACGATTGGTTTCCAATAAGAGCATAGTCTCTTGCTTCTATTTCAATAGCTCTTTGGTGGCGTTTACTCATATCCTCCGGAAATGTTCTGCTTGATAAGTGAGTAACTAGATAGTTACTCCACTTAGAAAAAAGTGAAATTTGGAATAATCTCACATGAGGTATGGGAGCTTGTTTCTGGCATTGAAGATAGTTTTTTATAAATGAGTGAATATCACTTTGCATGGTTGGCCAAAATACTCCAAGTCTCAAGATTGGTTGCATAGTTTGGTCTTCTGCAAAGTGAAGTCCCACTATGGTATTATGTGCTTGACGTAGGTATTGGGTTTTGTCCTCAGGATTAATACAAAAAAGAAATATTCCATTTCGATTTCTTTTGTATAACCTTCCAGCTAATAACTAATACATAGCGAATTGCCCAATTAGTCCGAGTGTAATAGGAAGTGGCACTTGACCTATAGTCATCAATGAAACCATATCCTCTGACCAAAAGTGTTTCATTTCCACGAAGAACAGAGATGCATCTGTTAGATCATTATCTACCCCTTTTGGTGGTTCTCCTGAAAAAATTCTAGATAAATGATCTGATCTTTGGTGTGCGGTTCCATTTTTTACAACTACAGTGAAATCAAATTCCAAAAGAATGATAAACCATCTCACTATTCTTCTTGTGTTACATGGCGTGTTGACCAAGTACAACAAATCTTGGTGGTCTACAAAGAACACAAATTTGTTGGCTAATAGGTAATGTTTACTTTTTTACGGCATAGATCATCCCTAATCCTTTTCTTTTAGTGGTTGTATAATTATTTTCTGCCACATTCAACTGTCTACTAGCATATGAAATTGAAATAGGAAAATCAAAATTTTTTGTCTCCTGGTTGAGCTAATATACATCCAATGGCAAAATTGGAAGCATCAACATGTGTATGGAATATCTTATTCCAATCAAGTGCTTTCAATATTGGAGCTGAAGTGAGAGCTTGCTTAAGCTTCATGAAGGATTCTTCACATTCATCAGTCCATACAAAGAGTGTAATCAAATTATACATGGGTTTTGCGATTGTAGCATACATGTAAATGAATCGTCTGTAATATCCACAGTGTCCCATGAAACCTTGAACCCCTTTGACTATTGTTGGTCTCGGCAATTCAACAATAACATGAATTTTATCCATATCAATCGCTATGCTATTTTTAGACACTATATGTCCAAAAAAAATTCCTTGTCTGCCCATAAATGTGCACTTTTCAAAATTCAAGCAAATCCTATAAAGTCTACATTTTCTAAATACCTTTTTGAGGTGTTCAAAATGATCATCCCGGATTGATGAATGTATACATAAATCATCCATATATATACTTCCAAAAAAATTCAAAGATATTCTTTAAAAGCATGAAACGTCAATCTTTGAAAGATGACAGAAGCATTAGTTAACCCAAAAGGCATAATCATATAGGCAAAAATACCCCATTCGGTTGCAAAGGTAGTTTTATGCTGATATTTGGGATCAACCAAAAGTTGATTGTACCTCAAAAATCCATCTATGTAAGCTTGTTTTCTTGCAACTCGTTCTAAGACATACTCGGTGATTGGAAGAGAATAATTGTCTCTAATGGTGGCCGCATTCACATTTTTGAGATTGACACACACTCTTAATTTTCCATTTTTCTTGGGTACCACCAAAATTGGAGACACCCAGTTTGTGTGTTTAAGTTTGTAAATGAATTTGGCTTCCTTGAGCTTTTCTATCTCTTCTTTGATCTTTCTGGTAAATGTTTTATTATAGGTATATGGTCTTTGTCTACTTAGTTTCGCATCCTCTCTCATAGGTATGGTATGTTGACAAATTCCTAGATCAACACCCTTGAGATCTTTATAAGACCAAGCAAAGATATCTTGGTACTCCTTCAATAAGCTTAGAAAAATCTCTTCTTCTTCTCTAGTCAAGTTGTTTGCAATGTACGCAAGTCTAGGCTCCTAAAGTTGGTGGACCTTCTTTTGCTACCATATCTGGAATTATGTTATTACCTTTTAACCCCCACTTGTCTATCACATCAGGATTTTCAACTTTTAAATACTAAGTTCCATTTCTATCCATATACATTTTCCCTTGTTTGTCTGCCCTTATTTCCTCTTCAAACTCTATGTCATGGTCATCAATGTGAATGGCATACTCTTCATTAGGATCCAAGTAAACCTGAACTCCATGGCCATTAGTTTTATAAAAAGTGAGTATGTGCTTATATCACACTGTCGTTCTGGTTCCTGAATGAGTTGAATAGGAAGATATTTCAGATGTTGAGTCTGAATAAGTGTCTGAGACTTCTTCAAAGATAGTGTCAAAGTGATCACCTTGATTCACACTCTCTTTGGTGGATACTCTACTAGCACTCTCTCCAAATATTCCTTGATTTGCTAGTATGCGACCAGATCTAAGGTTCATATAGGCTGGTTAAGACCTGGATAGAGTACTTACCGTTGGATTGAATTGTTATCCACTTTTCCACTTGACTTGAATGCAACTCCTATCAAGTTTTCAATTCCTTGCCTGCAACCTGATTCCTGTGTCAATTTTAATTAAGTTAACTATTCTTTCACAAAGGCTGTGCAATTTTTGCTAACTATCATGATTTGTATATGTATATCACTTCAATTTGAGCTAATTAATTGAGTCAGCAAATGAGACTTTCAGATTTTATCCTTGCAAAGAGCTAAAGAACTAATCTGCAACCTGAAAACAGAGTTAGCAGGTACCAATTTGGACTCGATGGAACCCAAACTTGACTAGTGGCCTTGTATTAGGTTGTTCTAGCACTGTACAAGCTCAAAAGTCAAAAAAAAATCTCTGGGTCTCAGTAGTGAATAATCCTAATTATTTACTTTTTTCAATTTTTATACTTTTTAGGCTTGTTTTTCCACGTAATCACCTTGTTGTGATCTCTAGACAAGTTTGGTTGAGTTTGAACAAGATTTGTTCAAGTTATCAATTGTTTAGTGTCCAAAGACTCTGATTTCAACAATCTGGCTTAAGTCTCAATTTTGTGATCCAAATTTCACCAAATTTGATTTGTGGAGTCTACTTGATATACTTGACCTTGTGGTATACCCAAATGTGAAAAATGTCCAATTTTGTAGCAGAAGTTTGTTTTCCAAGCACCTAAATAATAAGGGTCTTCAGATTCTCGTAGAATTCCTTGAAAAATTGTGTATTCCATCCAAAGACTTCTCCTTGCCTAGTGAATCCAAGGCAAGTAGAATTTATATTTGATAAAGAACCTATAAAACAAGTCCGCTTTAAATGGTGTTATAGTTCTATACACAATGGTAAGAAGTGAGGTTCTCACTTCATCCACTGTTTTGACTAAGATTGTTGTTGACCTATAATATGTCTTAAGTGATCGAACATCATCATTAGGAAGAGAATGGGGTCTAGGAGGGCCTCTTTATTTGGTAGTTTAAAGAAGTCAAACCTTTAGTATTAAGAAAGTAATCAAAGAAAAGCTTTTCAATTCAAACAGGCAAAACGACTAGTCTATTTGAATTCAAAAATTTCCCCCCAAAATGGAATTTAAAATCTAGTGGGTAAAACCATATCATGTAGCATATCTATGGAAAGAGATCGATGTGTAGATTCTAAATCTATGATCTCCACTCAAATCGAAGATCATATGTGGAAGTTATGGAACACCAAAATTGTATCTTCACTTTTTTCTTTGTTAAGCATTTCAACTTTATCTTAACCTTGCTTGTGGGTTTCCTTTTAGGCCTTCGTCACCCTTGGGCTTTCTCTTTTGATCGTTGAGTGTATGCTCCAAGAAATGCAACCCATGCTTAAGGATTTTCCAATTTTACATCTTTTTCTAGCTTGCTTCTCCCATTCCATATCATTATCATCGTCAACTGCCGTAGCTATAGCTTCATGGGCTTGGAAGACACCGTAGTTCTTTTGTAATGCTCTTGTTGCAATGTTCACTAGCTTATGAATAAGTCTCATGTTGCAAAAAACAAAGAACAAATCAATAGGCCATTTATGGTGAAGCCGGTTTCATTTCCTTGTATGCATAAAGTCAAATGCCGACCAATTTCTCTCACAGCTTTCACTTTATGCTGCAACACATAAAACCCTCATTGCAATGTGTTGCAACTCCACTTTCTCCCCACCATACTCATTCCACCATAGAGGCACTATAGAGGCGCACTTGTGTGTGCAATGGCATCTATATGCAATGGATCCTAGAACATACCATTTTTATTAGCATAATCAACTCATTGATGAAAAGAAGTTTTCCCATCCTCTTGTCTCAACCATTGAGAGCACATTGTTTTAAAGTCATTCATGACTTCTTTGTTGGCCAATTGTTGATGCATTCGGAATTTGGGATCCAATACAAATGCAACACCATAGAACGGTGTATGCAATCGTGCGCATCGCTTGTTGGCAGCTATGATTATGGAATCTTTGTCCTCTGCACCAAAGCCAACATGCTCTATTACTTTGCATAATTCCTTTGACATATACAACTCGACCAAAGACAAAAGGGTCTTTTTCAACTTCTTGCAAAAGATCTACAAATGGTTTAGACAAAGTGACAATCCTCTCTACATTGCACCAGAAAATTGGCAAGTTCACAAGTTGTGCACATCTTGTAGCTTCCTCCTAGTAGCTAGGATACTTGTTGGGCCATGCATCCCATCGTCTATCAACTACCATTTCAATCAAAGTAGGCTTCACTTCTTGCAAGGTGGCAAGAACATAGTATGCAGTTGCAAACCTTGTCAAACAAAATATCTATAAGGTTTTATTGGGTGATCTTGTTCCAAAAAGAGCATTAAAAAATGATTCTCTCCAATACATTGCACCACATGGTTTACATCCAGTAGCATTTGTTTTATGACGACCATTTTACCAATGTCTTTTAGCAGCAAATTAAGAGTATGCACTACACATGGCACCCAAGTAATCTATGGGTACTTAGCTTGGATAGCCCCATTAGAAAAATTTTGAGGTCTTTTGGAGGGCTGTGTAAGAAAATGAATTTTTGTTATACTCTCTCTCTCTCTAGAAAATAGAAACGTGGAGCTCCAAACTAACCATAGTAAAAAGAAAAAAGGTTTTTTTTCTCTGAAAAGAAAGAGAAGAGAAGAGAGAGACCTTCTCCCAAGCTACACACAGACACACACAGAGAAGAAGATACACATGGTAGAGGGCTGAAATTTCTTCTTTATCTAATCCACAAAATGAGTGTCTATATACATAATTAAAAACTGACTAACAACCAAAAGAGAGATGCAATCCATAATGTGAACCCGCTAAGTAGCTATGCTGGATAGATAGATATGCTAGGTGTAGAATTCCTACCGAGGATATGCCATGTCGATCACCAATCATGTCCGTGATGTAAATGTGGCCAACGGTCACCAAGGCCTACTAAGAGTGCCAGCTCATGGAGAGCTTGACATCTCAACACACTCCCCCTTGAGCTCAACACCAACTAAAGAACTCCAAGCATAGTCCAAAAACAACAGAGCTTCTCAGCTCCCAGGGCCTTGGTGAAGATATCCGCTACCTGCTCCTCTGTGCTGACGTAAACCAAGTCAATGTCGCTTGCCAGAACATGATCTCGAACAAAATGGTAATGGACCTCTATGTGCTTGGTCCGTGCATGAAATACTGGGTTCCTGGCCAACTAAATACTGCTAAGGTTTTCACAGTAAATGAAAACCTCTGTGTCCACCTGCGGCCTCAAATCCATAAGTAGCTTGAGTAACCAAGCTACCTCACATGCTGCAACTGTAGCACCTCTATACTCAGCCTCTGTACTAGACAAGGCAACTGTGGGCTGCTTCTTGCTGCTCCAAGTGACGGAAACACTCCCAAGTGTAAACATAAACCCGCTAGTAGACAGTCGATCAGTGGTGCTACCCGCACAATCTGCATCTGTGTAACCATGCAACTCTACTGGAACATTGCAGCATAAAATAGTGCATGGTCCAATGTAGCCCTCACATAGTGTAATTTACGGTGCACTGCATCCAAGTGTGGCTTCCGTGGAAGCTGCATAAACTGACTCTGAAGTTCCATTGTATAGCTCAAATCTGGCCGTGTGATAGTCAAGTAAATGAGACTTCCCACAATCCTACGATACATAGTGAGATCCTCGAGTACATCACCATCATGTGCACTCAGCTTTGTATTGACATCCAAGGGCATAGAAATAGTCTTGCAATCAGCCATACCATATTTGGATAACATATCCAATGCATATTGTCTCTGAGACAGCCATATGCCCTTCGTCATATGAATCACCTCAAGTCCAAGAAAGTAGTGAAGCTCTCCCAAATCCTTCATCTCAAACTCCTTCTTGAGAAGACCCTTAACATGCTCAATCTCTGTCTCATTATCACCCACAATAATCAAGTCATCTACATAGATGGTAATAAGCACAAATCCAGCATCACTCTGACGTACATGACATACGAAATCCAATGCGCAAAAGAAATTCTATAATTATGTCATGCCATGCTCTAGGTGCTTGCTTCAGCCCATACAAGGCCTTACAAAGACGACAAACATAATCTGGATGCTTACCATCTTCATAACCAGGTGGCTGCTCTACATACACTTCTTCTTGTAGCTCCCCCTGCAAGAAGGCATTCTTGACATCCATTTGATGCATAAACCACCCTTTTGCTGTAGCCACCACAATGATAGTGCGTACTGTAGCCATCTTTGCTACTGGAGCAAATTTTTCCTCATAATCTATACCATAAGTCTGTGCACACCCTTTTGCGACCAGCCTTGCCTTATATCTTTCAATTGTACCATCAGCCTTATACTTTACTTTATACACCCATTTGCACCCAATGGCTTTCTTGCCCTCTGGTAATGGCACCAACTCCCAAGTTGGATTTACATCAAGTGGAGCCATTTCTTCATCCATGGCATTTTCCCAATTCTCATTGCCAATTGCATCCTCAAAACATGTGGATTCTACATCTTGAACAACCTTTTCCATGTAAGCATAATGATGAGTAACATACCCATCATAAGTCAACCTATCCACAGGAAATCTAACCCTATTAGACCCGCGTGGTCCTGAATCACTACTAGGTGTCCTTGCAATCTGTTTTCTAAAACTTGGGGTCCAAACTGCTGGTATACCAAGCTCCTCATCAAGACTCTGATCTGAACCATCAGAATCTGCATCAATGTGTGAGGAACCTGAAGACACACGAGTCATACATGGGGGCTCACCTACCTTCTCTTTTCCTTTGCGAGAGACCTGTGGTGAACTTTGCGGTGTAACCTGCATGCGTCATCTGCCACTCCATGGCCTGTCAATAAAACCACTAGAAGAGGAATCTCTTAGTCCACTTAAAGTATGTAACTCTTGCTTCCCACTTCAAGCATCCACAGGATCTTTTACATCAGCCCCAATATTGTCCTTTACATCACTGTACCAGCCCGCCATCTCATCAAAGACAACATCTTTGCATACACGCAATTCACGAGTACCAGGATTGCAACACCTGTACCCTTTTTGCTCATTTGAGTAACCCACAAAAATACATTTTTCAACCTTGGGATCTAGCTTTGTGTGCAACTCATCTGGAATGTGCACATACGAAATGCACCCAAAATGTGACAAATCTGGTTTCTTGCCACTGTACTTTTCCTCGGGAGTGACTCCGTGCACATCAGCAGTAGGAATCCTGTTCATAATGTAAAACCTTTATTTACTACTTCAGCCCAAAAATGATGAGGCATATCCTTTTCAGCCATCAAGGCTCTTGTCACCTCTGCAATATGTTTGTTCTTCCGCTCAGCAACTCCATTTTTCTGTGGAGTGTATCGACATGAGAAATACCTGCACATACCATTTTTCTGCAAAAAATCAAAAAACTCTTTGGAGAAGTATTCTCCCCCTCCATCTGATCTTAGTGTCTTTACCTATTCACCTGTTTCCTTTTCAACAGAAGCTTTGAAGCTTTTGAAATGATCAAATACTTCGCTCTTCTGCTTCATAAAATAGACCCACACTTTTCTAGTATGGTCATCAATGAACGACACATATTACCTGCTTCCATGAATGCTAGCAGTCTTTGTTGGGCCCCATACATCTGTATGTACCACCTCAAGTAGCCTCTTACATACATTACATTCTTGTGGAAAGAAATTACGTGACTGCTTACCAAATTGACATGCCTCACATACTTTATGCATGCCATCAACCTTAAACTTTGGCAAGCCTGCAACAATCTGTTTTGATTGCATAGAGCACAATCGCTTCTCATTTACATGACCAATGCGTTTATGCCTTATATCTACGTCGGCCACAACACCTGCACCTTGTGAAAACATAGCAGCTTTTACTGCAGGCATATTCACATCCAAAGTAAACATCCTACCAACACGTCTTCCTTCTGTAATCAACTTGCAGTCATTCTTGTAGTCATAGCAGCTTTTACTGCAGGCATATTCACATCCAAAGTAAACATCCTACCAACACGTCTTCCTTCTGTAATCAACTTGCAGTCATTCTTGTAGTCTTCCACATAACAACCATCTGGATTAAGCCGGACTTGCAATCCCTATTCTATCATTTGCCCAACTGAAACAAGACTCTTTGTAATATTTGGAACATGAAGCACATCAGCCAAGTAATTCATTTTACTATCTTGCATTTGCAAGGGAACTTTTCCAACATGTGCAATAGGATGAGCTGAATCATCACTTGTTTCTACATAACCTGGTCCATCTAGTTTCTTCATCTCTTTGAACCACTCACCATGGGATGTCATGTGGTTAGAAGCACCTGAATCCACATGCCATATATTTTCACTGGCATGTACATGTGCAGTCATAGCATTTACCATATGCTGCATAACAAATAACTCCTCGAACCGATCATCATCATTGTGTTCCTGTTTGTTGCAACATAATTGTTTTGTTGCCTTCTCCCTCTACCTCTGTTATTTGGCCTCCTTCGTGTTGTTGGACATTCATTTGAGTAGTGACCCCGCTCACCACATGTCCAACATTCAACATCAGATGCATTATTTTGATCTCTGTTTGCATTCTGATTTCCACCTCTCCCCCTGCCTCTATAATTTTGTCTTCCTCTTCCACGACCTTGAGTCTTCTTTTTCTGCCAATTCTGATATTGACCGCCACGACCACCACCTGTGCCACGACCTCTACCTCTGCCTCTATTTGAATAGAAGGCTTGCTGATCAGAACTGATATTTCTTTGCAAAGAGGATGCACCAAGACCAAGACTCTTCTCTTCACGAATAACATGGTTGTCAATTCTGTAAAGTCAAGAACATCTGCTTTAGTATTCATAGAGGACTTGAAGTTTTTGTATTCTGTTCCAAGCTCTTCTAATGTCGTAGCAACAACATCATCGTCATCAACTGTGACACCAATAGATCCAAGAGAATTTGTTATTGTCTTGATCTTTGAGGCATAGTCATTGATAGACATGTTGCCTCACTTCACTGTATTTAGCTCTGTTTTGAGTTGCAACTTTGTGACTCTGGTATGGTCTTCATTGAACTTTTCTAAGCTCTTCCATGCTATGGAAGGAGAGGGTGCACCCTCTAAGTAACCCATCATACTATCTAAGACACTCATAGATAGCTAATACATGACTTTGCTTTTGCCTTGCTTCCAATCTTTCAAGGCTTTCTTCTCTTCTGGAGTAGCATTCTCTTCGGGACACCATGGAGCTTCATCATTTTCACCTTCAATGTAATCCCAATAGCCCTTTTCTTGTAGGAATTTTGTCATCCGAAACCTCCATGTACGGAAATTATTACTGTCCAACTTTTCACTAACAATTTGGTTGAACTTGTCTGCCATATTCCTACACAGCTCCAAAAATCTGCAACTTGCACAAAACCTGCAACCTTGCTGTACTGGTACCTGTGATTTACTAAACACTCAACAAGAGTGACCACATCTCATATACATGTATCCACAATCATGCATACATGTACCAACTCTGTTTGCACGCAATTTTGCATGCAAATCTACAACCTACACAAAAACTAGAAAACTGCAAATCTGGTCATCCCTTTTTGATTACCTGTACCCGAACTCTATCTCTCAGATAGAGCCTAAATTGAGCCTAGTACCGAACTTTGTGAGAATTAGCATTTATAGACTGCTAGAGATCAGTGTGTCAGTATCGTGTGTCAGTAGCTCTAACTTGGCTCTAATACCATGAAAAGAAAGAGAGAGAACAGAGAGACCTTCTCCCAAGATACACACAGACACACACAAAGAATAAGATACACACGGTAGAGGGCTGAACTTTCTTCTTTATCTACTTCACAAAATAAGTGTGTATATACATAATGAAAAACTGACTACATAAGTAGTACAACCAAAAGAGAGATGCAGTCCATAATGTGAACCCGCTAAGTAGTTATGCTGGCTAGATAGATATGCCAGCTGTAGAATCCCGGCGGAGGACAGAGAGAGAACAGAGAGACCTTCTCCCAAGATACACACAGACACACACAAAGAATAAGATACACACGGTAGAGGGCTGAACTTTCTTCTTTATCTACTTCACAAAATAAGTGTGTATATACATAATGAAAAACTGACTACATAAGTAGTACAACCAAAAGAGAGATGCAGTCCATAATGTGAACCCGCTAAGTAGTTATGCTGGCTAGATAGATATGCCAGCTGTAGAATCCCGGCGGAGGATACGCCATGTCGGTCACCAATCATGTCGGTGATGTAAATGTGGCCAACGATCACCAAGGCCTACCAAGAGTGCCAGCTCATGGAGAGCTCAACATCTCAATATTCTCCACATTATGGGGGGGGGGACCCATGACCCATCCTCATAATTGTTGTTAAACATTCTCCAATTCTCATCCTTGTAGGTTTGCACACATAATAGAATATATTCCCGCTCAGAGGAGCCTCCATTTCCATCTCTTGTCCTACCTCTCTCTTCTTCGCCCACTTGCTATGTCCCACAAGCCGGTGTCATAATTCTCTGAAATTCCTCTTCGGACCGATCCTTACCAGCAATTAGAGCTAGGTACATCAATGAAGATGGCAATTATTATGGAAAGAGAACTCTTTTAGAATAGAGATCTCCCTCCATCCCTTGATTTTTTGACTCCCTTCTTACATAGATTCTCACATGAAGATGTACTTTCACTCTTAGGTTGCAACAATACCAATCATTGCCCCTCTCTCTCTCTCTCTCTCTCTCTCTCTCTCTCTCTCTCTCTCTCTCTCTCTCTCTCTCTCTCTCTCTCTCTCTCTCTCTCTCTCTCTCTTTATTTTTGAAAAATCTCAACTATGGTGGCCTCCAATGGATGTCTTCCTGTTATAATCCCAAAGAAATATAAATTACATATTGATATAGATAAATCAAACGAGCTATTCTTCAAGCGCTCTCGTCGTACTAATTTTCAGGTAACCATTGGAAATAAGGATCACATGAGGAGTATGGGCGTTAAGCATGTAGATGTCGCGTGTGATGGACAACTCTTCTCTTTAAACCCTAGGAGATTCTCTCATCCCCCATGCAGTACACCTACAAGCTTATTAAGATTTGTTGGTGATGGTGCAGATGGCTTGCTTGGCTATTGTAGGTCTCTATCTACAGAGGCAATAGCTCAACGAAGCCTACTACACATGCAACAATTAAAGAGCTACACAATCAAAATGATGGTCTTTAAAAGCAATCACAGACCACGAGACAAAAGGAGACTAGTTGGGAGTCAAGTTAAGGAAGCGCAAGTTGAAGACCATGGAGAACTTAAAACCAGGATCACAAGGTTGGAAAAAGAGAATACAAGCAATCAGGTATGCCACAAACTACACACAACTACTATTATTTAATTAGGTATTTGAATAGTAATGCTCACTCAATCTGTGTGACATGTGCATGCTTGCAATCCAGGCTGTCAAAGAGAATGTTGACCCAAATGTAAACCTTGCTAAACAACTCAAGCCCTTAGTTTCATCAAAGATGGCTAAAGAGCTCTTGCAAGAAAAGAAGTTCAAAGTAGTGAAATCAGATATTGTGGGCCAGTTTGTGTCCAAGAACTGTGTCTCTTCTAATAACATACAAGAGAGTATGGACTCATTGGGTGTTAAGGAAAAAAAAGGCTATGCACCACTACAAAAATCCATATCTAAAACTCTTGGCTCTAATAGAATCAAGTAGAACTTCTTGCCCAACCCAACAACTATTTGAAAATGCATGCAAGAGTTAAATGAAGCTCAACTTGAGCACTTTGGGACTCCGTTCCATATCATAGAAGAGTATGTAAGACATGAAGGCGTCATGGTGTATCATGAATGCACAATTTCTTCATGGATCTCAAACGAGAATGGTCAAGTTTTCTGAAATGAATTTAGAAGAGTGCTCATGAACACTGCACTTTGTCTTGAAAATTGATGGGTGTGAGGTATTAAAGCAGCACAAGCTACAAAGGGTCACAATAACACTCATGAATAGAGAAATGAGGAATATGGAACACACACATAGTAAATATTTTAGTGTTCAATATGAAATAAATGTGTGGTGGTTAGGCTCGTTTTAGGTACTTGTGATTGGATTTATATAGTTTTTTGTTCTCTAAATATTAATCCTAACTTCATTTGTATTTGAAGGTTAAGAAAGAGGATCATGACACATTGTAATGGGTGTTTCATTGCACCCCATTTCCATCATTAATTCACGAGTAGATGAATGAAGGATAAAAACTGAGTGTGGAGGGGAGAGGTGAATTCAACGTGGAATGGCACCTTGCGGGATACTTGAAGACTTTGAAATGCCTCTTCAGCTACAAGCAAAGGTGCAATGGAAAAGTTTCCATGCCTGTATTGTATGGAAAGTGCCAAAGTACTAGACAGCAATTGGTGGAAGCACCCACTAAATAGGCACTCGTTGGATGACCACTTCCGTTTGGTGTTCAACGTACCTCTTGTGAATGTGTACCTATGCATGTTACATGCTTTATGTCGTATCATTGAAAAAATTGTGTATCTTTCTATCTGTTTTGTGTGGAAGATTTAGAATAAGTAAGAGAGGTAGCTTTCTTTTAATACATTACAATGTGCGGTATTTGTCATGGGTCTTCATGGAGGAAATGTTCAAATATAGACAGACACAAAGCTATCCACCAAAGAGAAGGATGCCCCTAACAAAATATGCAACACCCGCACATGGGAGCTTGCATGCACACTCACACACACACTCTTGAAAATTTGGTTGAGTATGAGGCGCCACCTTAAAGTGATGGTATTTTTTGTGCTTTCTCACCCTCCTCTCTGATAGCTTGTGTCCACACACACACACACACACACACACACACACACTTACAAAAATTGTAGGAGCCATTTTCTCTCCAGATCTGCAAGTATGTGTGATCATGCACATAGTTGCAGGCTTGCACACCTACCGTGAGTCACATGGGGAGATATCTTGTCCACACATACTCACACACACATACAAAAACACACACCCAGTCTCAAAAGAATTTATATCACTCTTTCTAGAACACCCATGGTTGGCTATTGAAGCTACATGCATAGCACCTTGTAAGCACTTTTGGTTGGAGATATCAAGCCTCAAGACATATCTCTAGGAACTAGCACATGGCAGCACGCCTCTCATTAATCAATCCCTTCTCCACACTGCCCTTCATTTCCACACACACACACACACACATCAAGAATGATGGAATACGTAGCTACATTGGTGATCCACATCTGGCTTCTATCACATACAAACCCATGATCATGTTGAAATAATAAAGACGACATACAGGTAGGTGTGTTTGCACCTACTTAGTACTTTTGAGGTTTTTGGTAAATAATAATCTTTTAAGGAAACTTTTGTACTTACTATGCTGAGTAAAGACAATGGAGTTTGTAGCTAAATGAAATTTTAATAGGTACTCAGACGAGGTGTTGAATTGGCAATATCAACAATTGCAAGGTTATCTACTTTGGAAGAATAAATTTATAAGGACATTATACATTTTGACATACTATAGATTGATAGTAGCTCCTTTTTTTTATTTTTTTTGATGTTTTCAGTCTTGTGTGAGGGTCTTATAAGAGATGGCAGCCTATGGTATTTTTCAAAAAGTATCGAAATGGAAAAAAGATCATGACCAAATTTTTGAAATTTGGGGCAGATGCACTTACAAAAACATGAACCTAGGATTTGAATGCTCATTGCTAGCTTGGAGCTACACAATAACTGACCATTTTTTTGAGCTCCATTGACACCAATCTTCATGGGAATAGTATAATGGAGCTCTGCTTGCACACCTACTATGTACACTTTTTGGTACTGGACTTTTGGAAAACAAGCTCACAAAATAAAGGAGAGGCTGCTTGGGTTTTCTTTGGTGTTTTTTTATCATTATTAGTATCTATTGGAGTTTATTTGACCATAAACTTGCATTTTCAAGGATATATAGACATACCACTAAAACTAACAACAAAATTGAAGAAACAAAAAGTCATTAGTATATTAGTAATAACGTAGCTCTTAAGCATAAATGTTTATCAATTTGACTTTCCACAATCATTATTTTTGTTTAAGACAATGGTGCTCAGAAATAGGGAGAAACATGTTGACTCCGGGTCTACCAAACCTTGTTGCATACCCTGGCTAGACACAAAAATGCTGCAACTTGCTATAAAACGCGTAGACAATATTTATTGAGCACATATTGAACTTTTGCTAACCACTTGCATCTAGATGGGTTTTGACTTGAAAATCACATATTGGCATTTTTTACTTTCAAATTTTTTTACTTTAAAGTGGTTGCTAGAGCCTTAAACCTCATGTGAGGTCTTAGCAAAGATGACATTGACTAGAAATGTGAAAACCTGTCTGTTGTACAAAGGAGATGCTGCTCAATTCTTTTCTTTTTAGAGATTGGTAATCTAGAAGATGGAATGGTACATAAATGTCACTAAATTCTTGACATTAGATTGTTGTGGGGACCTTGGCTTACAAGGACATTTCATAGCATAGAAATAGAAGATATTCACATATTTTGAACAAAAATTGATAAGCATATACAATCTTGAAAATATCCAAAAGGTGGTTCATTTTCTTTTTGTCATAAATCTAATCTTTGCTTAGCTATTAACTCCTTTGTAATTTTGGACACTGATAACAAGGGGAAGGGGTTATTGACACTTGTCTTGCCAAGTAGTGCTAATACTGATAAATGTCACTAAATTCTTGACATTAGATTGTTGTGGGGACCTTGGCTTACAAGGACATTTCATAGCATAGAAATAGAAGATATTCACATATTTTGAACAAAAATTGATAAGCATATACAATCTTGAAAATATCCAAAAGGTGGTTCATTTTCTTTTTGTCATAAATCTAATCTTTGCTTAGCTATTAACTCCTTTGTAATTTTGGACACTTATAACAAGGGGAAGGGGTTATTGACACTTGTCTTGCCAAGTAGTGCTAATACTGAAGCTATTAACTCCTAGAGGGATTGTGGCAAGTAAGAGTTCCTTCCTTGGGATTACAAACGAAACTGAAGAAATAATTGGAGACCACTTAGTGTTTGATTTTGTTTTTAGATATTTATAGATAGTCCCTCTAAACACTTTTTTCATAAGTATATATATTCATAAATGATACAATACGTATCAAGGCGTATAGTCTAAATGTTGTCAATTGTACAATTTTGTCTTTGTCAATTGTAAGAGTAACTTTTTGTCTACTATAAAGATGTACTTTTATGTATTCTTATACCCCCTGTCTGGTCTCTAGTCCCATTGTATGGTTCAATAGTTTGTGAAATCAGACTATAGATAATAAATCTTATACACACACACAAAACAAATATTAAACAAGCCACCACACAAGGTGTGTGAATGGGTCCAACAATCTCCACCTCACTAACCACACAAACAATGCATTTGTACTTTGAGAACATCCATATGCAGAGAGCCTTCGATGAGTTACTAGCCGTGAGTGAGAAAGGGAGATAAGGTTTTGATCACAAGGTCTAGATTTCCCTACCTTTATGCAAGCCCATGTGGTTGTGTGACTGTGTGAGTGGGCTAGATCAAAGCTATAAATAATTGTGTGTGTGTGACTTACTTTAAAGCAAGCCTATGTAGCTGCATACATTTGGTGCCTACCAAGAAGAGGTGGAGAAATTAATTAAAGCAAGTGAGCCAGAAACATATTTTTCAACTTTTCATGCTCATCAATAGCTTCAAAACAAACCAAAATCTTGGTGTGACTCATACGGATACCTGAGAGCTCATAAGTGATATTTGCAGGTTACAATGGAATTCAAGTGGTGGATGAAGGAAAACCCCCATTATGAAAGGGATGTGTGTGTGGGCTCATGCACTTTTAGCAATCATTCTTGCAATGAGCATTAGCATTTCAATAGCTATGCTCAATAGGAGATGATGTACATGAAGGGAGTGAAAAAAAATCATATTATGTGACAACATTACAGGGTGTAAAAAAGTCTACACCTTGTGTTGATGCATGTGCATATGAGACAGTACGTGGGTGTGCCCCTATGTACAATGCAAGTCAGCAAAAACTACAATAGAGAGAAAAGGATGTGCATGTAAAGTGAGTACTCTCCTGTATGCATGTAAGATAATGTGAGTGCAAGCACCTCCACATATGTAATCTCTGTTTGAAACTTTCCAAATGGTAAAGTTTTTTCCAATATCATGAGTAAAACTCATGACTTATTATATTTTTCAGCATTTAGATGTGTGTGTGTATGTTGTTGCTTAACACATATACACAAAAGAACATAATTGTTCAAAAGACAGCTGGCTTTAGAAAAAAGGACAAAGATTAGTTCAAAAAATGACTCAGTCTTAGATTTTTTTTTGCACATTATAGTAAGAATGAACCATCATTGTAGTGTTTTTATACAAGGAATAACTGAGTTCTAAAGGTCCTCTAGGTAGAAGCAACCAAGATCTTCAATGTCGGACAATAACTAAGCCAAAATACTCTTAAGTAAAGATAGAATTCTCAGCTACATCCATATAAACAAGACAACATATTCCTTTTCTAAATTATATAGCATATCACACGAAAAGATTTCATCCTTCAAACTAGTTATGGCATAGTTGTGATTTCCACAATAATATTCAAATTAAGGTCAAGATTACCATGTTTCTTAAAATCTTGTTAGAAATATCAACAACATCAAATATTATCAAAGTGGTGATTTCACATATTATGATACATTTATTGTCATTAAATATGATTGAGCATTCCTCTTCCCAATTTTTGATAGCAAGTTATCATTATTATTAAGCTAATAGAAATTCACCATTTATGTCAGCTTTTTAGGCTATTATTAAGACACATCACATTAGAGCAGTATCAATAAATTGTTCAAAATTTAGTGAAAGATTTATATTTAGTGTTCCCAAGCCACAAAACCAAAATATTTTTCACATACTTCAAATCAACAACAAAAAACCACTTTTCTCAAAGAGAGAATTTTTTAAGATTTTCAAAAATCCTTAAACCAAGTGTACCATCACAGTAGCTATCCCCAAGTACAAGTTAAAGTTCATGGAGCAAGTAATGCATACCGTCATGGCTCAATAAATCACCAAGAAAAACTTTGCTTTAAAAATTTAACCAACATAGTTCATAGTGAATAGTCCTGATTTAAGACAACCTTCAAGGTTTTTAATGAAAAAATACTATAGTATCTTAGCCAAGGCTAGAGCCTAGGAGAAAGGTAAGAACCAAAAAAATTGAATTTTTTCATGAACCAATAGAATGCTAAGAAACATCTAAGTAATATCAGCAAATTAGACAAGATTGAGTCACTTATCCCCAAGACCCATATGATATTCCTATTAGTAGTTATAAATTATATAGCATATCACGGAAAGATGTCATACTTCAAACCAGATATGGCATAGTCGTGATTTCCACAATAATATTCAAATTAAGGTCAAGATTACCATGTTTTTTAAAACCTTGTTAAAAATAACACAAACATCAAATATTATCAAAGTGGTGGTTTCACATATTATGATACGTTTATTGTAATCAAAGATGGCTGAGCATTCCTCTTCCCAATTTTTGATAGCAGGTTATCATTATTATTAAGCTAGTAAAAATTCACCATTTATGTCAGCTTTTTAGGCTATTATTAAGACACATCACATTAGAGCAGTATCAATAAGCTGTCCAAAATTTAGTGAAATATTTATGATTAGTGTTTCCAAGCCACAAAACCAAAATATTTTTCACATACTTCAAACCAAGAAACAAAAAACCATTATCCTCAAATAGAGAATTTTTAAAGATTTCCAAAAATCCTCAAACCAAGTGTACCATCACAGTAGCTATCCCTCAAGTATAGGTTAGTGTTAATATAGCAATTAATACATATTATCATGGCTCAATAAATCACCAAAAAAAATTCGCTTTAAAAATTTAACCAACATAGTTCAGAGTGAATGGTCCCTGATTTAAGACAACCTTCAAGTTTTTTAACTAAAAAATACTAGTTTATGTGTAGCAAATTCCAATAGTGCAAGTAATTAAATCATGACAACAACAGGTTTAACCTTATCTAAGGAGGAAATGAAAGAAAACCTAAGTAGTAGGTTGTTCAATAATGTTCATGTTGCATGAGTTACTCATTAGCAAAGACAACACTACGACCCTCACTCGCTTTCACTTACTTATGAAAAAAAGCACTAATGCAAGGCTAAGTGAGGGAGATGATTAATCCCTCGCCTGTTTAAATAGGTTGCTTGTCTACAAGAAGTTTCCATCAGCATCCCTCGATATTTGTATTCGGATCAACCTAGCTAGCTACAGAATCTCCACACAATCTTGGAATGCAAGAGTCAAGAGTCTATAAACTTCAAAGGGCTACTCAGTAGGCAAGGTTTTCTATCGGCATCATATGGGATAAAGAGGGGGAGGGGGGATGAGTCGGCAGATAGTGAAGAACTATAAGGAGATAGGATCTGCAGTCGAAGTTGCAAATGTAGAGGGTCTCAAAAAAAAAATCCATCTCTTGGGGGGGTTGGGAAAGGGGGGGGGGGGGGGGGGGGGGGGGGGGGGGGGGGGGGGGGGGGGGGGATTTTAATGCAAAAGAATGGGATGCAATAACCCAGTATGCACATTTAAAAGTGGTATTTGGTGAGGAAGTTCCCACCATAATAGTATAGGAGGTCAGCTAAGAGATGTGTTCCCAAAAAATATTCATCAAAATTATCAGTAGAAAATGAATATCTAACCTAACTCAAAAAAGGAGGTATCATAACATTTATAATCAGTATAGCCCAAGACTTTAGATTCAATAAAATCTAGAAGCTACTAGGGATATTCAACCTAAGGTATAATTTTTATAATAATATGGATAGATCTTTGGAAGAACAAGTCAAAGCTTAGAGATATGCTTAGAAAATTGTTTTGAGTTCCTATGAAAAAAAAGCTTCACTAGAAAAGCCATCAAGGGGTATCAGTAGTTGAAATGTATGTGTGTGTGTGTGTGTGTGTGTGTGTGTGTGTGTGTGTGTGTGTGTGTGTGTGTGTGTGTGTGTGTGTGTGTGTGTGTGTGTGTCTGTAGTTGTTTTACTTAAATACGTAAGCACAAAAGAACCATAAACTTCAAAAGACAACTACCTTTAGACAAGTGACTAGGGGTAGCACAAAAACAACTCCATCTTAGAATTACTGTTGTACATTGTAATAAGAATGAGGTATCATTCTAGTAGTAGAGTAAAAAGGAACAATTGTATTGTCTAAAGTGGAATTAGTTTGATATATGAAGGATGAACGACAACAAAGCCAAAGAGATTCCAAGAAAGGATAGATCCTCATCTGCATCCATTCAAACAAGACAACAACTTTGTTAGCCTTGAATGCGTATTACAGGTGTCAATGGACTATATCAATTGCTATCCATGTCCAGCTTACAACCTTTTTAACCTAGACTATCATCCAAACTAATTAGTTTTGCGCCTAAAAAAGTTTTTTTTTTGTTCTTTTTAAGTTAATTTAATGGCAAGTCATCCAAAGGTCATCACTACTTTAGGATAATAGCTAATTAATGTAGTTTTAACAGACATGGTTTTTATATACCCCAATTTTATCAAGACCTTATATCCGATATTAACATACATATCATTTTGATCGGAAGGCCACTACCCCTTCCGATCCAAGTGTTGTAATTCCAAGATTAGGCCCAAAAATTTTAAGTCCTTCCTTACTGCAGGATCCTTCCAACAAATAGCCGAAATGATTGATATTCCTTTGTAAACTCCAAAAAAATACAATATCTATTACATTTTGTACCACTCAATAGCCAATGATGTTTTTTTATTAAAAAAATAAACCTCATGGGCTTTAGAAAATGATCGTTTTACTTTTTTTTTTAAAAACAATAGCAATTAGAAAGAGGCAAAACATCCCAACGCACAGCTTAGCAAGATCACCATGAAGATTCTTCTTGTATGTCAATATACGGGGTAACCCTGCTATAAACATGAGCCAAATTATTTCTAGACAAGATCAATACCAAGATAACAAAGCCATAACATAATCCAACCATATACAAAAATTCATAAGCGGCCAGTACTCTGCAAGGGCAAGTACGAGCAATAGGTGTTAACACAAGCCATTTATTAGTGCAATATACCATGTGCGTGACCAAATGAAAAGTCTATTCAAAACGCGAGCCACCTTTTACATGCTATGCAGAGCAATCAAAACAAAAACAGACAAAGTGTGTTATCACAAGGCTTGTGATCCTTAAAATCATCATAAAATTATGCAAATCCCTTTGGACTTAGATCAAAACAGAGTATGAAAAGGTCGACTGGCTTGGAAAAAAACAAATTATCAGCTCTATGAGAATACATCAATTTTTCTTGCAGCAAAACCGTTAGCATGACATCATGTTACATCTAAATTTTATGCAGTGAAACCAGAGTCATATAATGATCAATCTCCAATGGGAAAGTGAATGCCTTTGCAAAACACCTTTTTTAGTGCAAAGCGTATAGAACAACAAGGGAGAGTTATACAGAGTACGAACCTATGTAGTTCCCTTCTGTTCTACTAACTCCATAGTCATGCAATGAGAGGTCGACTAGAGAAAAGAATTTAGACTCCCTCTTTTCACATAAACTCACACAGACAGTCAAGGCTAAGTGAGGGGTATGAAGCATCCCTCACCTTGTTTATATATTGATAGGTCATCTTCTAAAGCAATGGGTAGAGCTAGCAGGGCAAATCACATTCAGATCCACCTATGACCAAGGCACACAGATGCTAGTGGTGGCCGCCATGGAATCATGCAAAGGAGAGGGTGATGGTAGAGAATACACAACACAAAGCCGACTCAATCCTCATAGTGTAGAGAGAAAATTTTAAGAGTGATGATTTAATCACACGACTATGTGCTATAATTTCATGGGCTAGAGATGCAAGCTATCAAATCATGTTAAGGGGTGAATGACCTTGACCAGAGAGGCAAAGAAAACCCTTCAAGGGTATTGTCATACACGGGATGGGAGATATCCCAAAAAAACACAACAAAACCTTTTAGTGGGTATCCATATTGCCCCCCTAACCAAATGTGCCAATTGTGGTTGAAATAAAAACCAAATTTCTGCCTTTTTTAAAAAACACATTAAGTAGAAAACTTAGTGTGTGAGTGTGTGATAGGGGATCTTTTTGACTAGGTATGTGTATAATTTGCCACAAAGGTGCCAACCATGGGTTAAAAAATCCAAGTAAAGAACCAATGGGTGTGTGTGTGTGTGTGTGTGTGTGTGTGTGTGTGTGTGTGTGCACGTGCGCGCGCATATCGGCCCTCCTCCAGGCGCCATACACAATTTCCAAATGGGGGCTAAAAGAAATTCTAAGCCCACGGAAAACAAGGGTCCAAGGGGAAGGGCAATGTTTAAAAGTCTCTTAAGGGCAACTCCAACAAAGCTAAAGAGAAGGGAGTTTACAAAGGCAAAAATAAACTCTCTCTTGAAGAGCTTGAGCGTTATCACAAGAATAACCGTTGTTTCAAGTGCGGTGAGCAAGGGCGTGCGTACCATGCTTGTCCCCAAAAAAATACCTTCCATGAGCCTCCTAGAGCTACCTTGGTCGAAATCCAAGAGGAGGAAACTCGCCACAAAGGATCTCCTCTATGCCATTATTGGGGAACGGTAAGAGAACATGACGCTTTTATTCTCTTTGACCCTGGTTCTACTCACAATTTCATGTCCACAAAGTTGGCCACCAAGCTAGGCATACAAGCTTACGAGATGGGAGATGTCCTACCAACAAATGGTGCTTTCAAGGGGCAAGAAGCTTCAGTCACTCCCTTAATTGGGAAATTGAGGCTTCATGTCCAAAGCTATGTGGACAAAGAGGACTTCTTTATCTCTCCTCTCAAGCATGAGGATGTAATCCTAGGGGCACCATGGTTTGTTCGCATGGCTGCCAATGTTAAATTCCCTGAAAGGAGAATCTCCTTTAGTTTCAGGAAAAAATATATGTACATAGATTCTAAGGAAATGGGTAACACCATATGTTACAAGCTGGACACACCCCACGGAAACTAACTACTCAGAGGATTATGATTTTTTGTAATTATTCATTTATTGAGGAAACCTGATTTTTCACCTTGTAAATATTGGGGCTTACAGAAGTTTCCAAATTGTATCCCAGTTTTGATAGTTAGATTGAGTAGATGGTTAATTTTGGAACTTTAGGGTTTGAGAATTGTAAGGTATATATACCACTTTTTGACCTTAATGAAAGAACCTTTTGTCATTTTTAAAAACAAGTTTTGAAGTCTGTGAGTGAGCGTACTGTCTATGAGCTTTATCTGGTGATTTGGTGAGCATACATTGTCCGATTTTGCATTGCAGCATATCCACGCGTCCACATTGAGTAGAACTACACATTAGGCGCTTTAGATTTTGGAAACAAAGACCTGCAAATTTCGGCCAGACATTCTACGTGATTTTGCACCTGGTGTTTTGGGTTGGGGTTTTGGTTCATAGACCTTAGGGAGAGCGACCTATTGGTATGAGTAGGGTCTTCTTCAAGTTCTATGGTGTTTCGAGATTGTTTGATGGGTGTTCGGCTCTAGAAAGCTTTGTAGGAAGTTTCCTCTTATGCACTCTTGAATACTGTGACTTAGACAATTGGTAGAGACCTCTGTAGGAATTAGTTAGGACTCGGTCAAGTGTAGGTTGACACCTTATGCTTGCTTCCACGCGCCTGCGGGTCGAGCTTCGTCCTTAGCTGACATGATATGTTAGGTGAGTTCTCGTTGTGCTGACGTCCGTCGCGGCGTATCCGTCCAACATTGGCGCCGCTGTCGGGGACGAAAACCTTAGGTAGGTGACCGAGACTAATCCTTGAGGATAGGGCTTTTTGGCTTGCCAAGAGTCTCATTTTACATTTAGATAGGATCAGAGAGTGGAGGACTCTCTAGGTCTTAGAGGGAGTCTAGGAAGCGTGTGTCTGGCCTAGATCCTTCGACTTAGGTAGAATTAGGTAGACTAAGATAGTTTTAGGTAGTAGTCGAGTTCCTGAGTAGGAGTTAGAGTGGTAGAAGTGGTGAGAGGAGAGCTTGAGAGTCCGGGGAGGCCAGAAAGCAACCAAAACACCATTATCACCATTTCACATGATAAGTAGGAGTAGAGTAAGTAGGACATCATGATTCAGGATCTAGAGCACTTCATGCATGTATACTTGCTTGGTAAATTCATCACAAGTTTGTAAAAGACGCAAAAGTGTGTTTGAAAGCCTAAGTGAAGTCCAAAAGTTATTGTGAGTGTTTCTGATAGAGCTGTAGAGCATCAGGAGTATTTCTGTCAGAAAAAATATTAATTTCAAGCCAGAAGACATCCTATGCGTAGGATGTCTACAGGCTAATCTGGGGGGAATTTTTGGGATTTTGAGTTGACCAGTGTGTTCAGAAGGTGGGGTTTACCCTAATTTCAATTGGAAAGTGGAAATTTGACCATATCTTGATAGGACAAGTCCAGATAGACTAAAATTGCCAGAAATCCTACCCAAACTGTGCCAAAACATTATTTTAAGACCAAAACCATAAGATGGCTGCATGAGCATGTCTTGCATGATATATTGAGTGACTGAGAGGGGTTTCATCTCATTTGGGTGAGAAAATTGGGTTCAAAGCAGACTTTAGCACTTTTGACTGAAAAAGGCAAGAACAGATAAAATTGGGGACTTTTGAAATCCAAACCAAAATCTATGTATACCACTAGGTTGCTGACATCAAGGGGAAGCTGTGGATTAAGTCTGGGGTCAAACAGGCCAAAAAGACATCCTACGTGTAGGATGTCTTTTGTGTGATTTTTCACTCCAAACCAAAGTTTGAGCATGCCAAAGTGATCAGCAACTCAAGGAGAGCCTGTGTTTTGAATTTGAAGCCATTGTGATGAAAGAGACATCCTACGCGTAGGATGTCTAAAGCAAGAAATTGAAGCCAGATACTGACTGGGGGCATAGCAAGGTGTTGTATAGCCTAAGTCAGGCCTCCTCGTCAATTTTGCTCCAAATTGGAGCTGGTTAGACTGATCAAGATCAGCAACAGTCTCTCAGAACAGATTTCGACTCATTGACCAGCTTATAGGTGTCCAAATCAAAAAGTAAAAACAGTTGTGGACTCAGCACATCAAGGGAAATCCACAGTGCTAAAATCCAGGCAAAACAAAGCAGGAGACATCTTACGCGTAGGATGTCTACAGGGGCCTACTGAAGAGAAAATTTGACTGGGCTTAGACAATGATATTCCATTTGGCTTAAGGGTTCCAGAACTTCTTTCAGAGGTGAATTTGGACCTTGTTTGTCCATTTGTCGGAGCAAAGACTGAATTCAGACTTTTCGTGTAAATTGACCAACATCCGAGGAAAGTACAGTTCCAGAATAGTAGACCTAATCCAGAAAATCAGCATTGTATAAAATATAGTAGTGGTTGAGATTAACTCTCCAGTTATACCAATCATTACTAAGATAACCTCTAGCAGATAAATTCTTTGATTCGATTACCAAAATTAAACGCTTGTGTACATGTATATTCAGCAGCAAAGCAAGAAGTTGTGCGGAGACTGATCCTTTGCCAGGTGAGTGTCCACCGAAGAGAGTGTAACTCAGGCAAGGCTAGATCCTCTAGCACCGATTATTGAGGAAGGTAGTGATACTAACACTTCGTCAAACAAATCTTTCTTCATGATGGGTAGTCAACAGCCAGGAGGTTTCACCTATGACGGATCAATGCCAGGAGGAAGCACCTCCCTAAATCCTTTGAATGATTCCAAGCTCACTGTGATCTTCTTAGAGGGAACAAACTCGAGGGGAGCCCTAGTCTATTCTGACTATCGAAGACGCAAGTGCATTTGTATCGAAGAGAGGCCAGCTCAGAGATTGGAGATAATTCAAGTCTATGATGATGGAGATAGATTCCGAGATGAAAAGGGGAACCACTATCTAATAGTTAGTAACCCGAAGATTACAATAGATATGGAAATAATGTGGTGAAAAGGCAAATGGTTTCAGAAGCTCAAGAACCACCATAAAACATTGACCGGCCCGGAGCTATTTTTATGTATGATAAGAAAACAACCAGGGTTCCAACTTATAATGAGAACGTGGGAATCTACAAGCATGAGAGTGAGGGTATAGTCGCTTACTTTCGCAGCAAAGAACCATACGTAAACGAATTAAGCAAAGACAAGGTTCTTTACTTATTCTCTTATGAAACTGCTATGGGGAAGGGTATAGTTTTTGTTGATAGATACGGGCGAGAATAACAACATATTCTCCTAGAGGAGGTAGAAAGGGCAACAGGTCCAGGAGCATCAGCATATGCCCCTGAGGAAGTGCCAAGAGCCACCTACACCCCAAGCATCCTTTTTCAAAAGATTACGCCACCTCACTTTCCACCCGACCGCAGGTATTCAACAACCAAAACCAACCGGCAAACCATCCATCATTGCACGCATGGCTTCGACAGAGTGCAACATTGGAACAAGACCGACACAAAGATGGTTATCAAGCCGCATGAGGGCTAAGTGATTTGCAAGAACCACCACTCTATTCAAGGTATCAAGGAGAGAGTAATCCAAAGACTCAAGGGTCAACCGAGCCTGGAGGGCCACCCTTAGAAAGAGTTCGAAGAGATGAACCATCTCTGGCGAGAATTGTTAGAAATTATGGCTTAGGAGCACCACTGGGAGAGGAACCAGCCTACTACCAAAGACCTGAGGAGGTATATCGATTAGGATGTGGAGATCCAATGATGAGGTTTGTAGACCATCGGAGAATTAGACCTTCTCAAGTGCAAAAATGGGTAAACAAGAAATACACAGGAAGCAGAGACCCAAGAGATCATGTAGCAGCCTTTGTGCGTGTAATTAGAGTCGAAGAGGTGTTAGACTTCCCTACCCAATTTGCAGGGTTTGGACTAACCCTAGAGGATGACGCTGCTACTTGGTTTGACTCTGTAGAGCGTAGAGACTTTGAGTCTATGGAGGAAGTGTTTGACGAGTTTATCGAGGAATTCTCACAAAGAGGGATAGCTCATAATACCGTCTCACAAATCCATAAATTCAAACAGAAAGATGGGGAATCTGTACGAATAGCAGCCCTAAGACTAAAAAGATATGTTAAGCTCTGTCCTGTGGAAGAACTGCCAACTCAGTCCATACTTATGCTTATATTCATCCAAGGACTAAGGAATGCAGATCTCCAGAAAGACTTACATATGAAGAGGAGCACGAGGTTGAATGAGTTGACCAAGGAGGCTCTTTATCGTGTGGACAATTGTGCGGTCTACAAAGAGGGGGAGTTCAAGGACCTTGACGATGATTCATCTTCACAACAAAGTGGAAGCAAGTCTTCTAAGACATCACCGAAAGGAGAAGTAGCTGTAAACCAAGAGCAGCTTGTAGATGAAGTGCTAAAAAATATTAACTTGTACGCCAAACCCTAGGCTAAACAGACCAAGTGGTGTGCTATTGAACAAAAATGGACAAACCATGGGACCGAGGAATGTTATTATAAAAAGGGGTATGTGAGAGAGAGACCTTACGCTCCCCAAGCTCAGGTAGCTTCTCCTCAAGCTCGACCGATGACTAGGTATCAAGCAGGCAACCTACCAGGACTTGTAGGTGTAGAAAGACCACAACCAGTGTTGGGGCAATAACCACCCCTACCAGGATTACGACCAGTTGGTATAAGATATACACCAACTATAACCGAATCATAGGATAAGGCTTTGGTGCCTATGCATGCATATTATGAAGATCCCAATGGATATGTGGCAAACCCTGTCTATTATCCACCGGAAGAACCCTCGACACCAAAACCATGGAGCATGATAGGAAGTACAAGACCACCAACAGCTGCACAGGCAACAAGAGAAGGAAGATATAGCTTAGATGAACGAACATTGTTGTTCATAGCCAACGGAGGCATGGGCGGACAGAGACATGCATACCAACAAAGAGGAGCTCAAGGAGCACCTCAACAACCCAAGATACCCTACTACAAGTGTGGTGGAGACCATTGGCTAAGATACTGTCCTCATGATGAAATAATTAGAGCCAACGCATATTGCACCGAGTGTGGAGTTACTCATTTGATTCCCGATTGCCCTAAAAACCCGAGCAAAGGAGAAAAAACCACCTCGAACATGCTAGAAACAGTACCTTCCAGTGGAGGGTCAGAAAATGAAACAATCATACCTATTCAGGCGGTAACACGAGCCCAAGCTCATAGAATGACGAACGAACCCATAGTTGAAGAGCCAAAAACCGATGCCCAAAGTTCAAAAATGAAAAATCCGAGAAGCACTTGGAAAGCTAGAAAGGCGCGTATGAAAGCCAGGAAGGAACGAGAGCAAACTGCTCTATCCGAGGAGTTGAAACATACAAAGGATAGATTAGAGTTGTTAGAGGATCTAGCTAGCTTAAGTTCACACACCACGGCAACCATAGCACCCAAAGAAATAGCAGAGCCCAAAAGTGCAGGATCAGGAGGATCTGTACTGGCAGACAAGATAAATGAGCAGCTGGATGCGCTTCTAAAAGCTCATGAAGCCAGACTCAAAAAGAATCAAACCCAGGATATGAGAACCCTAGGAGCTAGAGACCTGGATCCTTCACCCAACCGCCCATACTTATAGGCTTTTAGCCCTAGGATCCCCTGTCCACACTGCTAGCTGGCCCATGGCCGGGGTCTGTGACCCCCCTTTAGGGTAGGGCTCTGCCCGTAGGACCCATGTCCTGACATTACTCCCCCCTTTGGAAGAGTTTTCTTCCTCGAAAACACAAGTGGTGGTATCTTCATAAGAACACTAATATTTTCCACCGTGGCATCCCTTATGGATCCAACGGTTTGTTGAATCAGAACCCGGTTCATTGGGAGGTTCAATGAAATCAAGAATAACATCTTGATTTTCCACATTGTTGTCCCTGTACCACCATCTTGGTTAACCGACCCGTAAATAACATAATGTGAAGAATCCATTTAAAACTCACTTGAGTATGTTAAACGAGTTATCATAACGAAGAGGTGTCTAAATGCATACCCAAGTTTCAGACTTTCTGGAGGTACTTGAATGTGCAATATAACCTCGGCTTATCTTTCCATGAAAGTACTATGCTGACATGCTCATCAGCAGCAACAACCAAGTCCTTGACTTGCTATGGTTTCTTGCTAGTAGCCAACAACATCAAAACTGATGATTAAGGTTGATAACTTGAGAATAACAGTCAGAGACTAAAAGTAGCCGTAACATGCCTTTCATCATATGAAGCAAACTCCAAACAAGTAGAGTATCCTTGTACTTCCAATGGAACAGCTCTGCATTGAGTATCCCATACTTCACTGTCATGTCCATTCATCATTGCTACCTTGTAGCGGTGAGTACTCGGAATTTGAGGCAGTTTGAGTTTTTTCACCAATCCATAATTGATGAAATTGTGTGTAGCACCATCATCTACCAAGATGCACACCTTGTGCCCTTGTAGATATCCGTGCATATGTACTAACTCATGTGGTCCAAAGGTCTGTTGCCACATGGAAGCTGTGAGACAGCATTCATGCACCACCTCAGTGTGTGTTACTTCCACTGTAGAAATCTTGGAGGAAGACTCGAGAGGCAGTAGTTGCACTGTGTGCACTGCTTTCTCCTTCCCTTGGGCAGCAGATTTCCCCTTGGGACAATCCTTTTTGCCATGGCCTCTTCCTAAGCATTGAAAACATAGCTTCTCTTTCTTTGCCTTATCAAAGTCCTCAGGAGAGAGAGGACCCCTGGACCCCTTGGGTTTTTTAGATGCATCTGAATTAGCAACTATAAATTTTCGTTTATTGTGCCCGTACTGAGTTCGTGTATCATTATGTGTACTAGAAGGCACGTGACTATTATGTGTTTTCTTACCATCAGGGTCATCATGAATATGTGCTTTCACGATGGCTTCCTCAAGTGTTTTAGGGTCCTGAGATTTGACGTACTTCTTAAGTTCTGGAGTCAGACCTCGTATGAACCCTCGTACTTGCTGAAAGGTATCCAAGCCTTCCAACTTGAGGATGACGTCCCGATAGTGAGAGATATATTAAAGGAGTGATGGATATTGGCACATGGAACATGTGTCCCAGTCGGTCCAATTCCGATCAGCCTCATTTGTAGGCAAAAACTCCTTGCTGAACATTGTTTCAAAGGCTGCCCAACTCTGCGGTATGATGCTCTTTTCCTTGAGAGACATCCACCATTTGTAGGCCTTGCCTTCCAGAGTTAAGCTCGTTTGCAGAGCTCTTACTGCATTCGGAGTGTGCCATAAGGCATGAATTCCATCCCATTTACTGAGAAAGATGTTCACTGCATCCTTATTGCGGTCCTGGTCTTCGCCTTTGAAAACTAGTGGTTTGAAATTTTTCAACAAATCATCTACCTCTTTGGCAGTGAGAATATGCAGTGGTTCATTAGTTGGGCCTTGCCCTTGTGTTCCAATGTGCTCATGCATGTGAGTGTCAGCCGGACTCTTAGTCTGCTGTTGCATCAATTGAATGACTAAAGTAGAAAGTTTAGTAACATTTTCATTTAAAGCCTTAAAATTTTCGTCCATGACTGACATGCGTGTCTGAAGTGCATGAAATTCCTGAATATCGAGCAATTCGTAAGTATCTTCTCCTGCCATAGCGTCGCGGGTACTCTCCTTGAGAGTATCCGGCCGCGAGCCATCATTAGCAGGAGCAGGGATACTTTGCTCAAAATCGAAATTCATGTTGATATCCGAATCCATGGCTACACTGTGGAGTGTAAGAAATACTCAGAAAAAAATAAAAAATACATGATCTCGGTAGGACTTGTAAGGTATAGCTACTCCGCGTCGTAGCAGTGAATCATCGTGCTAACTCCCGTAGTCGTAGTTTGCACCATAACCGATAATTAGCCATGCTAATTACGTTGGTCGTCAAGGCTTTGAGCAATCCGTAACTCCGTGATGTTGGATACTGTTTGAAAACTTACAAGTTGTTGTCGACAAGCTTGACGTCCTTCGGCGAAGCTATGGTTACCGAGTATGGTCGACTCGGATGGTGCTTTGAAATTGTTACGAAAACGCAGTAAATATTGTATTTTCTGCAGGCGGACCGTGGGAAGTTCGTCGTGATTTTAGGTTGGTCGAACTGCTTTGCTTGCTTCAGCAGAAGCTTGCCGACCTTGCTTAGCCGCCCCTTTGGTGGGAAGACTCGTGGGAAGGGCCGCTGAGAGTGGCCAAGACTTAATTCAATGGCCAAAGGCCTTCAAAGGCCTTTTAATAAGTATGAAAGCTCACTATTGAGCTCGCAGGCAGCATGAACGATGAGGACGAAGTGAAGCGGAGTTCCCAGCGGCTTGTACAATCCGGCTATGGCCGTGATGAGATGGCGCAAAAGCCTGCAGCGTGAGGGCGCTTCCTAAGTCCAAAACCTCCTCGTTTGTTGCACCGTAAGTTGACGTCCAAAAAGGGAAGGCTCTCCCCGTTTTGGCAAAAAGCCACGGCTAAAACAAGAAAGACTCCATAAAAGGAGTGGTTCTCACCCACTGGACCTATTTTTAGAGGCCAAGGGTGACCATGCCTTTGAGAGGGAGTGTGGGTCTGATACCAGTGTAAGAAACTAGGAGCTAGAGACCTGGATCCTCCACCCAACAGCCCATAATTATAGGCTCTTAGCCCTAGGATCCCCTGTCCACACTGCTAGCTGGCCCATGGCCGGCGTCCGTGACCCCCCTTTAGGGTAGGGCTCTGCCCGTAGGACCCGTGTCCTGACACATGAGCAAAGGTGGATGACCTATCCATATGCCAAAATAGAAAAATAAAGGTTGGAAATGTGTAAAAAGATGATCGAAACAGCTCAATCATTGATGGAAGACCCGTTGGGTAAACCTGCAAATTGGCATGAGACACCAGCTCCAACCCCTATCCAACCAACTTTAAAGGAACAAGTAGAAACAAAGGAAAGACTCACTAATGGGCCTATGAGTCCAGAGGAGAGCCTATCATAGTGCCAAATACAAACAGATGAGGCAAGTGACGGGTTCTAGCCTAAAACATTGACAGAAATGGGTAAGGACTGTAACGGTCTAGACGATTTGTGGAAGCAAATCCGTGAGGCCAACAAGGCTAATAGGATGAGTAACCACATGAGTAGCACGAGAAAAGAAAAGAATGTAACCTTATCTCCTATTGAAGAATTTGAGGCAAGGTCACAAATGAACTTTGAGATACATTCACAAGGGGGAGACCAATGATCAATTAGTTCGGGGCACAGCCAACCAGACTCGCTGAGAACTTTACCCTCTTACCTAGGAGAGTATGAAGCCACGTCGGAAGTGAGAGCAATCCTATCTCAAAGACTTTCTTCTAACAAAGAGATGGATTTGCAAGGATTGATTGAGTTATTGTCCACCGCGGTGGCATGCACAATTACATTAGCCGAACTCCTAAGGTTACGGCCAAACATGTGGACCACAGTAGGTAAATGCCTAGAAAAATATGGAGTGAAAGACTCTACCTTGAGGCTACAGGAAGGGATCAGAGAGTTGGACAGACCTCAACTAAACACTAGGCCAGTACCATTAAACAAGGTTGGAGAGTATTGCGAGGGAGAAGATGGAAACACCACACTACCAGTAGAATTTCAAGGAGTAGTTTCCAAAGCTATTCTTGATAGTGGAGCGGGAGTTGCTATCGCCACCAAGGAAATCTGGAAAAAATGGGGAAAACCAGCTTTGAGAGCTACCAGAATGAAATTGCAATTGGTAGACAGGTTCATGGAGAAGCCTCTAGGACTCTTAGAAAAAGTAATTGTCACTTCGTGCGGGATTGAGTATTAGCATACATTTGTGATAGTCGATTTCGACAAAAAGAACAATTATGAGATCATCTTGGGAAGACCATTCATGCGACAATTGAAGATGGTCCAAGATTGGGGTTACGACCACATATACCTCAGACATGGCAAGACAACAACTAAAATACACCTGAAACACCACAGTTACAAAGATGTGAACCAAACACATGTGGAAGATTTTGATTCAGCTACGATAGTAGGATCGGAACTCTCAGCATGGTTAGGGCAACAAAAAGAGCTATGGATGTGTGGAGCTTCACATTGTGGAAGCTTAAGAAGAGAGGAATGCGTCTTAGAAAGAGCAATTGAGGACAAGGAATATATTCCGGAACCTTTCCCTGAAGATGCCTTGGAACCTCTAGAATGGGAACACATACTAGCAACATTGGATGTCTGTACCATTACAGATAGCCCAACAACAAAATTTTGTGATAAGGATGGCTATGATGTGCTACCCTACTACATGGTAAGCATTATACCCAGAGAAGATGAGACGATAGAACCACCAGAACAAGAAGAGTTTTATAACTCCTATGAACATTTGGAAGTAAATGATGATGCAGATAATGAGTGTTCAGACACCTCAAGTGAGCGTGGAAGGGAAACTGAGAATATCAAGTTTTATGATTTTGCTAATCAGCACCCTAGACGCCAGGAACGCTATAGGAGGAAATGCGCAGAAAACAAATCGAAAAAGAATCTGATGCGCAGGACAAAAGGTAAAACTCACTATTTTATGCTTGTAAAAGCAGAGGATTGTGTAAAAGATCAAATATCAGGAAGATTCTCAAAAGATCGAAGGGAAAGAACGCGAGAGGAAATAAAACAGGAACGAAAAGCTCAAACAGAAACAAAATCACAAAAATCTCAAAAATAAAAAAAAAGAAACAACAAAAGACCAAGAGTGGACCAAACTGGAGCGTAAACAGAAATACCAAGAACTGAAACAGTCTTTACATGAGATATGGACTACTGAAGAAGATAGTGATGGTAAAGGGGAGTCAGAAAAGGAAAACATGAATATACCATCACACTATCGGAAATTTACCATCCAAGACAGAAAAGTCATCATGACACCATTAGTCAGGGAAAGAACCAACCAAGAATCTTACGAAGGGCCAGAAAATGCAAAAAGGATAGACCTTGCAGAACCAGGTAAAAAGCCTCAGCCGGTCTATATAGCAAATGATTTAGAGCCTGAAGAAGAAGAACGGCTAACACAACTTCTCAAGAAGTATAAAGATGTGTTTGCATGGTCCTATAAAGACCTCAAAGGAGTTGATCCATCGATATGCCAACATACAATTCCTTTAAAATCGGATGCAAAACTAGCAAACAATGTCCTTATAATTATAATGACACATTTGCTAAACGAATCAAAGAGGAGATCGACAAACTGATGGAAGTTGAATTCATCTATGAGATTGAACATACAGATTGGGTGTCACCCATTGTGGTAGTTCCCAAAAAGAGCAGAAAACTGCGAGTGTGTGTAAACCTCAAAAAGGTAAATGCAGCCACCATAAGGGATAATTATCCCTTGCCAATCATAGAACATGTACTTGAGCGGGTGGCTAGAAAACGGGCTTATTCCTTTTTGGATGGATTTTCAGGATATAACCAACTGGCAATAGCAAGGGAGGATCAACACAAAATAATGTTTGCCACAGAATGGAGAATTTATGCGTATCGAGTTATGGTGTTTGGCTTAACTAATGCCCCAGCTACCTTCCAAAGGTTACTGACGCATGCGTTCAAAGAATACCTGAGAATATTCTTAGAAATATACATGGATGATCTTTGTGTACACTCTCTTCTACAAGAGAAACATATTGACCATTTGCAAAAGGTCTTTGAAAAATGCAGGACATATCAAATCTGTCTTAACCCGGAAAAGTGTATCTTTATGGTTAAGAAAGGCCGCATCTTAGGACACATTGTCTCAAGAAATGGCATAACCACTGACCTAGACAAAGTCAAAGTCATTGTAGACCTACCCAGGCCTACTAATGCGAAACAAGTGCAATCCTTCATGGGACACTACGGATATTATCGAAGATTCATATACATGTATGCAGTCATTGCACAACCTCTGTATCGTTTGCTAGTCAATTTCGATTGGACCGAGGAGTGTGAAACTTCATTCCAAAAGCTAAAGGAAAACCTTATATCAGCACCTGTACTTAAAGCACCAGATTGGGAAAAGATATTCCATGTTCACATTGATGCTTCTGCATATGCAATCAGAACTATTCTGGCTCAATCTGGAGACGGAACAATGGATTTTCGAGTGTGTTATGCAAGACAACAGTTAAACAGTGCGGAAAAGAACTACACAACCACTGAACAAGAAGGGTTAGGAATGATTTATGCTGCAAAGAAATTCCGGCATTACTTGCTCTCAATAAATTTGTGTTCTTCACAGATCATCAAGCTCTTTTGTATCTGCTAAATAAACCATGCAATACAGGGAGAATTATACGCTGGTTTATTATATTGCTAGAGTTTGACTTCATAGTGGTGGTAAAAAAGGGTAAAACTCATCTACGAGAGGATCATCTTTCAAGGATACACAACGAGGAAGCTCCTAAAGGAGTAGATGATGACATATCAGATGCTTATCTTTTCAATGTTGAAATGGTACCCAAATGGTCACAGGAAATTGTTAGCATTCTTTCCTTTGGAAGAAGGTTTGATAATACGGAGTACAGATCCAAACAACAAACAAAAAACTTCCAGTTGATAGCAGGACGGCTGTATCATCTAGGATCGGACCAAATCCTACAATATGTATAAACTCAAAAGAATTCGAGTGCTACCTTGAAGAAGCACATGTCCAAGATTGTGCATTTCATTGTTTAACAGTGAAAACACACCAGAGACTGAAACAGTTAGGGGTTTATTGGCCAACTATGTATGCGGACACACATTCTTATGTTACCAGTTGTACTATATGTAGTGCCAAACGACCAGTGGATCACGTGACATTGTTTCAGGTAAACATTGCACCTGCATGGAGTCAATATATCATTGATTTCTTAACCACCAGGACGTTTCCTGAGAACCTCACAAGAGCACGGAAAAGGGCTATAGAGTTGGAAGCTCGCGACTTTCAGTTAATTGGGAACCAACTCTATAAGCGAGGAAAGGACAATCAACTTAGAATCTGTGCAAGTGAAAGTGAATACCTGCTGATTCTAGAACATGCACATAGCGGAATAAGAGGAGGCCATTTTTCGGGCGGTAAGACGGCAAAAATTGTCTTAACCGCAGGACATATAGTGGCCTACATTTCACATGGATGCTGAAGAGTTTGTAAAGCGTTGTGACGCATGTTAGCGCACCAAGGTGCCGATAAAGAGCCACTTCGGCCTATGATGGGAGCAAGAGCATTTGCAAAATGGGGCATTGATTTTGTGGGACCTATTTCACCCCCTGCATATCGCACCCATACCCAATATATCATTGTGGCTACGGACTATCTCACAAAATGGGCGGAAGCCAAGGCAACGCAAAAAGCAGATGCACGCACCACTGCACAATTTTTGGATGAGAATGTTTTTGTACGATACGGGTTACTAATAGAAATTGTCAGTGACCGTGAGACACATTTTCTTAATGAAGTCATTGAATATCTACTAGAGGAATTCATGGTCATACATAGGAAATCTGCTCCATACCATCCACAGGCAAATGGACAAGCTGAGGCCACAAATAAAACACTATGCACGGCTCTCACTAAAATAGTGTCAGAGTCACGAACAGATTGGGATCATCAGCTACACTCAACACTATGGGCATACAAGGTAGCTTACAAAACATCGATAGAAACAACACCGTACAACATGGTGTTTGGCCTAAATGCTATACTACCCATAGAGTTTTTAATTTCAACTCTACGAGTAGCGAAACGCTTAGAATGGACACGGCATGAGCTCTCCTCAAGAATAGATGATCTTGAAAAGCTAGATGAACTCCGCTTGAGAGTTGTAGCTTCAATCTATGCTAAAAAGAGAAGACAAAAAGAGTTTTTTGACAAGCATGTGCGCACTAAAGAGTTCAAAACAGGTGATTATGTACTTGTTTATACTTTGAAGCAACATGCCAAGAAACTTAAAAAGTGAGGGATGGGACCCTTTGTGATTAGTCATCTATCACAAAGTGGAGCTGTCAAACTTGCTACATTAGCAGGTGAAGAAATGCCGAACTGGATTAGTGGATGTCGACTGAAGAAATATCATCTACCACTCACACAGAAGATGCTCCAACAAATCCATCAAGGAAAACAAAAAATGAAGGAAAAACAGAGAGTACGAGAAGAAGCTCAAGCAGAAGCAAAAGAACGCATTGCAAAACAAAGACTTCAGCGACAACAACAACAAAGTGGAGCACCATTGCAAATCAATGCCATTCGACTAATGAAATTAGATGAAAACACAGTGGAGCCAATAATTGCAGTCAAAGTGGGCAGCAATCAAGTTGAATCGACGGCATTGCTTGATTCAGGAGCTCAAGCAAATTTGATCGCTTACGGATTATACCAACAGCTCAAAACCACAGGCCAACTTCATCCTACTCCTCAAGTGCTAGAAAGTAGTACATCACACCCGTTGAAAACATTGGGATGGACTATATTGCATGTACAAGTACATCAATATATTTACCCACACAAATTCTATGTGGTGGAGGATGAAAGCACACAACACACAATGATGTTGGGACAACCTTGTGTTAAGGCGGTTACACCGCTAGCGGAAGCTAAATAGCGAGAACTCAACCAACAACAGAATTTGTCAGACGAGGACGAAGCTTGACCCGCAGGCGCATGGAAACAACTAGGTGGGTGTCAAATCTACTCGACCTTCTAAAGACAATCACTACTAAGGAAATCAAATCTAAGTTCTAAAATACGCAAGTGACTGAAATCCATACTACGAACGAATGCTATACGAAACAGGATCTAGAATCATTGAATCAATCTCAAACTCAAGGGGAAGTCGATGCATGAGGTAAGAACAACACCCTAAAGACTTGAACTGCAAAATCAACCTATAACCACTCCGTGCAGTAAACGCGTATGAAGACAGGCCGAAAAATACAGGTGACCGAAACTTGACCCCGATGGTACTAATGTGTAGCTCTACTCATTGTGGTTCTATAGATATGCTGCATGCTCTATTCCGACACACGAGTTGGAAGAAAACTCACACCGAAGCTCGTAGGAACTTACCACACATAGAAGCCAATAGCGCGCACTCTTGGTATCAGTGCGTAGCTCTCGCCGTTGCTAACACAATGGCGGTGTCGCTTCTCCAATGGCGGCTCCGTAGCTCGCGTAGCAAGTAGATAAGACTCTCTCTCTCTCTCTCTCTCTCTCTCTCTCTCTCTCTCTCTCTCTCTCTCTCTCTCTCTCAGACACAGTCACGGCGCTCAAAAACTCACTTTGATTAAAACTGAATCTCCCCTTAGGTTACAAAACTTTGGCTTATATACCTCAGCCTTGGAGGTGAGAACATCTCTAACTAATTACATCGGCAAGTGAAATTACTTCGGGATTACAAGCTGGAAACTCAATTGAGTCCCGTTACTTAATGAATGGCTCAATTCAAAATCAATGTCGGAAAGACATTTATTACAATCAATGGTTACAAAAATGATAAGTGTGAGCAAAAATGTGGGTGTGATCCTCTGCTGGCTCAACACTCTCCCCCTCCGCGTTCATGTCGTCCCTGACATGACTTTTATGCTTGGTCAATAAAGTCCTGTCGTCTTGAGCATCTGCAAATGTGATTCGTATCGTAGGTTGCCGATGGTCAAGGTTGGGCCGAATATTTTGCTTTCGTGGGTGAAAAAGCCGGTGTAGAAAGCTTCTTCGAATGTTTGCATGTGGAAGCTAGGCAAAAACATAATCCTCTGGTATAGGAGGTGCAACACTTTTGGAGAAGGCTGCAATGAAAGATCATACATCATATCAGTCACTGTGTCTGCCATCGATAGTAGACTCGAGGTCGTGGCTTTATCTGGCCATGCTCTTTCCAGCTTCTGACTCTTGGCACCGGGCAGAAGGTTGCATCCTCTCAAATCTCCTTTGGTGCCTCTACCAAGTAGATGAGGTAGGCTGGGTATTTGTTCAGCCAACCTTTCCTCCATCTAGGCTGCGAATCTACAATCTTCTTTGATTGTTCCTCTTTTGTGATGTCGCCTTCGTAAAGAGCGACATACTGCTCCTCCTCTATTCTCTTTTTCGTTTTTATCACTTCAAACTTCATCAAAGGGAAAGGCAGGCTGGGTTGCATCCACTCTTCATGGAGCACTTTTGTGTCTAATCCCTGAAGTCTAATGGAGATTAGGAGTCTCCTCTCCCATTCCATTTCCGCCTTGTCACTCTCCTCTGTTGACTTTGCTATTTGGTCATGGAGCCTTTGTTCTTCTTCTTCAGAGATTCCTGAAGTCGAGGCCACCTCGTGAACTGGGGATGGATCTTCAATTGTGGTTGCCTCTCCAGTTTCTGGTAGCTCTATGGCTGCTCCACCTGATTCTTCTTGTGGTGTCTCTGTCTCTCTTCTTTGTTGCTCTTGTAGATCTTGGAGCTATTTGCGGAGGGTCTCATTCTCTGTTCTTAGTGTTTGATTTTCTAAAGTGAGCCTCTCCTCTGCTGCCAATGATCCCTCCGCAATGTGCAACCTTTGCACTTGCTCTAATCTTAGCTCTCTTTGTAAGCTTCGGACCTGGCCTTCCAGAGCTGGTACAAGAGCTCCCTCTTGTTCGGTTCCTGCTCTGCTAGCTCTAGGGGTAGTCCTGAGTCTAGTGATTGTTCTTTCTTGGAGTTCGACTCTGTCCCTTAGCTCAATGAGCTCATCTTTAGCCGCCTCCAAGTCGTCTTCCATCCGCTCCCTTGCTTCCTGTGCACTTGTTACTTCTCTTGAAGCCTCGGCTAGCTGGAGTATCAAGCCATCTCTCTCGTTTTCCGCATCATAGAGTGATGCTTTATGACTTTCAGATTCAGTCATAGCATCCTCTAATTTCCTCTGCAACTCGGCTTCCCTTTGTTTGGCTGTCTCAATCTCCATTTCCTTTGCCTTGGATCTTTCTTTGATCTTGTTGAGCAGTTCATGCACCATGTGCATGTCTTTTTCATCTTCATCTGTCAACTCTAAAGCTTTTTCGGCCACCACCTCCACTGGCTTCGGCTCTTCTAGTACGTTCTGCTCGTCCAGCTTCTCATCACTTTCTTTTGTGCTCTTTGTATTTTCCTCTGTCTCTCTCCGATCATCTCGTTTTTGTAGGGTGATCCCATAAACCGCCTCAAGGGCCTCTTCTTCAGTGTACCCTATCGCTACCAGATCCTCATAATCGTTTTTCTTTTGCTGAATTGGATCTATCTCCTTTTCCTTGGTCCCGGCCTCCGGCTTTTCCATACCAGCCGTGTCCATCTCTACTGTGGTCTCTTCCACAATGATTTCCGTCTTCTTCGGGCTTGGTACATCAGTAAAGGAAGGCTGATTGTCCTCAGTCATCTTGGCTTTCCCTTTGTTTGCTTGCCCGTCTTTCTCTTGAGGTTCAGTAGACTCATCTACTTTCTTCTTCCCCTTGTCGTCCTTTTTCAGCTCAGCTTTTAAAAGCTGTACTTCCTCTTCAGTGTATGGCTCAACAGGTTGCTGCTCCAGTATAGCCTCTGACTCCTCATAAGCTCTAATATATTGATCATATTGATCAACATGTGGCCTGGTTGAGCTAGTTCCGACTTTAGTGGGGTCTGGCACCCACTTTTCTTCAAAGTCCCCCTTTAGAGCTCTTTCCGCTCTAAACTGCTCCACCAGTCTTTCCATTCTTGCCGCTTTCTGACTCTTGGTTTGCTTGGGAGCAACCTTCTTCTTTGCTTTCTTCATAAGCGGCTCATCCACATTCTTTTCAGGTTCTGAAACTATTTCTAGTTTTCTACGTGCTCTTGTAGACGCCCTCTTGGACACTTCAGGCTGTTCTTCCTCCTCATCGGCTTTTCTAAGCCACTCATTCTGGGAGGGAACCTTTGGCCATTGATCTCTGGCTCCAATAGCTTCATAAGCTATTCTTGTCAGAACTTCAGCTCCTCTTATATACTTTGGCTTCTCGTTGTGCATGGCAATTACTTGCTCGTGGATGTGTTGAGCGTAATTCACCTCCTTTGGCATGTTGCTCTTCAATGCCCATGTGATGGTAGTTGCAATGGCATGGGGTGGTGTCGTATACTTTTGCGGTCTTTTACTGCAAATATGGAGAAACTGGTTATATAGTCGGCAAAGGGTTGCCGCTCTTTGGTCTGCCATATCTCCGTAAGTTGCATTCTGTTTCTTGGACCCATAAACCTCTATAGCCTCCCTTCTTTCCCTGACAGAGCTCCCTTTGTTGTGCAGCTTCAATGCATCTGCAATGAGCTGTGGAGTGATCTGTACCTCTACTTTCTCTCCATCTATTGCTGTCAATGTGGCTTTCCCATCCTTCTGAAGGGAGGTTGCCAACTCATACACTCTTCTTGTATCTACACCTGAGGGTCTCGAGGTGAAGAATCTGTGCAAGTCTGCCCTTTCCAGGTACCTGCTGATGTTCTCTGACCTGCTATAATCCACCAATTCTTGTGGGATCATCGGTATATCCACCGCTTGCCCTTGAGGATCTCTGAAAGTCCCCTGGTAGATCTTTATTCCCTCTTGTTCCAGTACTGCTTCCTCCACCCAAGTTTTGGTTGGCTTGAGGGTTTCTGCTGGAATGTCAAAGGGTTCTGCTTCTGCAAGAGCATCTTTGATTGTCGGTCTTTTTCTCTTTGTTGCTGATGACTTGGCGGAATCCATGGATGCTGTAACTCCAATTTCAGAAGTTAGCGTCTTTTTAGTACTGAAAGCCGAATTGAAGCTTTTAACTATTCAAATGACTTGAAAATTGAAACATGAGCTATTCAGGGCCTAAGGATGCAAGGTAGGTGAAAAAATATGCAAACTTGGCTCAAAATCATGCTGGAGACATCATACGCGTATGATGTCTTTTGTGTCAAAATGACTTCATATTGGTTGTGCTTGTAGCTGATAGTGTATACATGAGTATCATAAGCTTGGATTTGAGTTTGGATCCCATTTGGTCAAGTTTTGGCCAGTTTAGTCCAGTTCAGGCTCTTGGAAAAATTTTGAAAGGGAATTGGATTTTATGATCCAAATTGGATAAAACTTGGTGGTTCACCTTCAAATGGCATGTAGATCACTTCTGTTTGGTGGTTGAAGCCCTGAGGTGCCAAAATCACATAGTGAGACATCATACGCATATGATGTCTTTTGGTGTATTTTTGGACCAAATTTCTCTATAAGCTTGGATATGGCTTTAGATAGGCTTATTCAGTGGATTTATGAATTTTGGATAGTTTTTGGGCTAAAAATGGCTCTGGAGACATCATACGCATATGATGTCTTTTTCATCAATTTTGCATGGGATTGGTTCTGTGGACTCCTCATGTACTAATGAAGGACTATATCTACTCAAATCTTGGTTTGGACTTGAGTATGTTGGATTTGGGCTAAAATAGGCTTTGGATGAAGGATTTTCCCTCAATTGGGCTAATGGGGTGATCCACTTGACCAAATGGTTCCAAACTTCATATATAGCATGTATTAGATATATATAATGGATGTATGATGACAAATGAGCAATTTTGGCTCTGTAAGTGCAAATATACATCATACGCGTATGATGTCTTTTGTGTCAAAATGGTGCTTTTTGGTTCCAGATAGCTTGTAGATGTGTTAATCAACAATCCTACAAAGTTTCAATGAGTTTGGAGTTATTTTGACAAAATTAGGACCAAAAATCAATTTTATGGCCTACTTTGCGTCTTTTTGGTTTTCCTTGGGTTTTCTAACTCCAATTCTCATGATACTTGGTTCATAGGATGTGATTAACATGTGGAATGAGGCTATGCACTCAAATGTTGAAATGGATGTGAAAATCATGCTGTGAGACATCATACACGTATGATATCTTTTCTTGAAATGTTGGTCTTTTTGTGCAAAGAATGCTTTGTGCTAGTGCCCTAAGCTCTGCTAACTAGTTTTCAACTTAAAAAGTCATCAGTTTAGCTAAAAAGCCCCCTTATAGGCATTTCAGTCTCCGAAGTTGTCTTTTTGCCTTCGAGTTGAATTTCTTCAACTTTTCTTCTTGAGAGTTGCATTTCCAGCTCATTGGATATGTTGTGAAGCTACCTATTTGGTTGAACTTGACTTTGGCTCCCCGTTCTCCATCTTTCTCCATTTGGTTGCCCGAAAGCGTCTTTTTCACCATCGGTAAGTGAATCAGCTTTCTTTTGGATTTTGCTTGCAAACATAAGTCATCCATGTATATTTGAAGCTGCTTGTGAAGTTTCATGTCATTTGGTCGTCAATTTTAGCCGTTATACCAAAATGACGCTTTGTGTGTCCGCAGCCGAATCGGTTGTTCCGACCTACTTTTGGTGATCCAAACCCGGAGATACTCCATGGTTGCATTGCCCTCAATGTTGTTAAGCTTCCTGAGAAGTTTTGTGTCGTTTCGACAACTTTTTCATGTTTGCCTCTTGCAGGCTCTGTTGACCTAGGGTTTTTCTAGTCGTTCTTTCTCGAGCTTTGAGTGTTAGAAACCCATCTTCTATACTAGGGTAACCCATCTATAAGTTCTTGCAAGGTTTGGTTAGGCGTTTGTGCCCCTACCTAGCATTCTTCCCCATTCCCCGTCTGCTCTTGTTTCTTGGTTTTGGTCAGTTTTCGCGACAAAAGTTAACGATAAGCATCAAAAGCTTATGGCAACGAGTCTACCTCTCATGTCTGGTGTCCTCTGAGCTCTCGTAGCAGTCGTAGAAGGCTGTAGAAGGTTGGATGCTCCTGTGTGCTCTTTGCTCTCTCCAAGAAGGTAATAGTGGAAATGAGCTTGAAAGTGAAGTGAAAAATACTTAACTTCGGACTTCCCGGATCACTTGTTACCAAATTTGACATGTGCTCCTATCTCATCGTGAAATGCACTTTAGGATTTGAAATTTCTCAATTTGGACTCCGTTTGACCTGTTTCTGAGAAATCTGTCCACTTTGCCAAAATTCTGTCATTTCGGGCTTTCCGCAACTTTTTCAGAATTGTACTCAATTTTTACCATGGGTTGCCCTTCTCATTAGGACCATCACCGTCTATTCTTTTCTTTTTTCCGATCTCATTTCACCTGCTTTTTTAAATTTTTTTTATTAAGAAAATCATAAAAAATAAAGAAAAATAGCAAATTGAAGCCAAAAAATTCCAAACATACACAATAAATAGCTGGTAACCCTGTGGATATGAATATACACTTATTTGTGATTTCTGGACTTGGATTACCACTTTTTTCCACTTTTTAGCTCCAAAAACACTCTTATTTAGTGATATTTACACGTCTAGAGACCCAAATTCATCATTTGATCTCTTCTTGTTGCAAAACAAGGTATATAAGGGCATAAATATTATCAATATCCGCAATCAAACATAAAAATTGCAAAATCATGTAAAACACTATCCTTGTAATATAATTTTTGTTTTTCTTTGTTTTTGGCGCTTGTAGCTGCTTTGTAACTCTTGTATGCCTGTATACCTCCCCCCCTCCTAGTCTGAGTCCTCCCGGACGGCTATGAAGTGTCTGTGGGCGAAGCATTGTAGTTGTTTTGGTCATAATTTCCCAATGCAATTGTAGAGCGATGATACAACAGTCTTTCCAATAAAGCTGCTCTTTGTTTGATTGAAGGATTGGTGGTTGGTTTTGGCACTTCGATAGTAGAATCAGTAGATGGATTCCTTTTTACTTTGTTGTTCTTTTTTACAATCCAAATCTGCTTCCGCTTTGCTTGTGCTTGCCACAAACTCTTTGCGACCCAAACCTGCTTTGTTTTTTGTGTTGATTTCCTCGCCTTGAAATACCTAGGAGTTTCCGTTGATTGTACCGAAGGGAGTTCCTGTTTACAAATCTTTGGGATCCAAATTTGCTTGCTATAGCTTTGTCCCGTCATGAACTTCTTTGGAATCCAGATCTGTTTCACTGTCCTTGATTGTCTGGAATCACTTTTTTGTCTGGTATTGAAGACTCTGTTTTCCACCTTTGTGTTCTCTGGCACAACCTTTTTTGGTCTCCATACCAACTTTGACTCCGTTTTTTCCCAAGGTTGAGCTGTTATATTATTGCTTGTCTTCCTTATCCACTGTTGAGAATTCCTCGTCGAAGAGTAATCCGGTTGTATAGAAACTTTTGGTTGCCATTGCTTCTTCTTTTTCTCTGGTTGTTGTTTACCTTTGTCTTTGGATTCGTCCTTTGGAGTTGTCTCTGATACTTTGGTGAACTTAACTGATTGACTTTCACCTTCGTATTTGATAAGCACTGATTTAGAACTCCAGTCAATCATTGCATTGTATTGCTTCTGCCATGGTTGTCCTAGCAATAATGGATGTTGTGTAGCTTGGTCTTCAACCACGTAAAACATATGAGGATACACATACTGGTTAATCTGTATATGTAAAACTGTGCATCCGACAGTTTTGATTGAATTCTCAGAGTAACTTTTTAACTCTTGCTTGGCAGTTTGTAGTTTAGTGTCATTTGTCAATTGTCTATACAAACTAAGTGAAAGTAGGTTAGTTTGTGCTCCTGAATCCAATAGTGCTCTGGCTTTGATTTGGTTGGTTCCTACCTTGCATTCAATGATGGGTTCTTCTTTGTCATTAGCCATTTCTGTTATACTGACTGCATTTATTCGTATTGCTCCTTCATTGCGCTGTTTCTGACGCAGTAGTCTTCTTTTCTCCATTTTTTCCTTCGCCTCGGCTTGCGCTTCCTCCATAATCTTTTTCTTTTTCTGGACACGCATCTTTTCTTGATGTATTTTGAGAAGCATGTCTTGGGTTAGCGGCAAAAGATACTTTTTCACTCTGCATCCACTAATCCAATTGGGCATTTCTTCTCCGTCTAATGTAGCAAGCTTGACGGCTCCGCTTGGTGATAGATCTTTAATCACCGAGGTCCCATCCCTCGCTTTTTAAGCTTCTTAGCATGTTGTTTCAGAGTGTAAACTAGGACATAGTCCCCAACCTTAAACTCTTTAGTCCGCACATGCTTATCAAAAAATTCCTTTTGTCGCCTTTTTTGAGCGTAGATAGAAGCTATTGCTTTTAGGCGAAGCTCATCTAGCTTTTCCAGGTCATCTATTCTATCAGAAAGCTCGTGCCCTGTCCACTCTAGATCCTTAGCCACCCTTAAGGTTGAAATCAAGAATTCTATTGGTAAGATAGCATTTAGCCCAAAAACCATGTTGTATGGGGTCGTTCCTATTGATGTTTATATGCTACCCTATACGCCCATAATGTTGAATGCAACTTCTGGTCCCAGTCAGTTCTCGACTCAGATACAATCTTCGTAAGGACCGTGCATATGGTTTTGTTTGTTGCTTCAGCTTGTCCATTTGCTTGTGGATGATACGGGGCTGATTTCCTATGCATTACCATGAATTCATCTAGAAGGATCTCTATTACTTCATTTATAAAATGTGTGCCTCGATCACTCACAATTTCTATTGGCAATCCATATCGTACAAAGACGTATTCATATAGAAATTGTGCCGTGGTCCTGGCATCTGCTTTTTGAGTTGCCTTTGCTTCGACCCACTTTGTTAGATAGTCTGTAGCCACAACGATGTATTGTGCATGAGTCTTATATGCAGGAGGTGAAATGGGTCCGACATAATCAATCCCCCATTTTGCAAAAGCTCTTGCCCCCATCATTGGTCTAAGCGGCATATCATCTCTTTTAAGTGGTACTTTGGTCCGCTGACAGTCATCGCACCGTTTAACGTATTCCTCAGCGTCCATATGTAATGTTGGCCACCATATTCCTGCGGCTAAGACAAGTTTTGCTGTCTTATCACTTGAGAAATGGCCTCCACCTACTCCTCCATGAGCTTGCTCTAGTATTATCACATACTCAGTCTCTGATGCGCAAATCCTAAGCTGGTTGTCTTTACCTCTCTTATAGAGTTGATCTCCTATTAAAGCGTAATCTCTAGCTTCTGTCTCTACAGATTTCTGACGAGCTTTTGACGTTCCTTCTGGGAAAGTTCTATTTGTGAGATATTCAACAATATACTGACTCCATTCTGGAGCGATCATTATCTGATATAATGTCGAATACTCTGCTAGCGGTTTTGATGAACATACAATACATACAGTGACATATTCATGTACGCTTTCTTTCATTCCTGGCCAATAGACTCCCAATTGTAACAAATTCCTATATGTGTTCCTTCTTGAACAATGAAATGCACATTCCTGAACATGTGCTTCGCGCAGATACATATTATATTCCTCAGGATTGATGCATAGTCGTAAAACATGATCATTTCCCAATTGATACAACCTTCCTGCAACCAATTGAAGATTCTTGGATTGCTGAATAGCAATATGTTTCTGGTTGTATTCTCTTCGATCGAACTCTCCTCCATAGGTTAATAGGTTAACGACATTTTGAGACCACTTCGGTATCATTTCTATGTTGAACAAGTATGCGTCTGGCATGTCGTCATCTACTCCTATAGGGTCTTCTCCATTCGTCAATCGCGAAAGATGATCAGCTCTAAGATGTGTTTTTCCTTTCTTTACTACTACCGTGAAGTCGAATTCCAGTAAGATAATGAACCATCTCACTATTCTCCCGGTATTGCATGGTTTATTCACTAGGTAGAGCAAAGCTTGGTGATCCGTAAAAAACACAAACTTGTTGGCTAGAAGATAATGCCGAAATTTCTTCACAGCATATATCATTCCTAATCCTTCTCGCTCTGTTGTGGTGTAATTCTTCTCTGCATTGTTGAGCTGTCGACTGGCGTAACAGATAGGAAAATCCATGTTTCCTTCTTCTGGCTGAGCCAGAATGCATCCTATTGCATATGCCGAAGCATCTATATGCACATGGAATATCTTCTCCCAATCTGGTGATTTCAAGACTGGAGCAGTAATGAGTGCCTCTTTCAATTTCTTGAATGATTCCTCACACTCCTCTCTCCATTCAAAGTTCACTATTAGCCTGTAAAGTGGTTGGCCTATTATAGCGTACATGTAAATGAATCGTCTATAATAACCGCAATGTCCCAGAATTCTGCCCTGTCGGACCATAAACACACATTTCTCAGGATTGAGACAAATGCGATATGTCTTACATTTCTCAAATACTTTTCTTAGGTGTTCTAGATGCTCATCTCTCAGAAGAGAATGTACACATAAGTCATCCATGTATATTTCTAAAAACAACCTTAAGTATTCTTTGAAAGCATGCGTCATCAGCCTCTGGAAGGTTGCGGGAGCATTGGTTAGACCAAAAGGCATAACCCTATAAGCATAGATTCCCCACTCCGTTGCAAAAGCTGTTTTATGTTGATCTTCCAGTGCTATGGCTAGCTGGTTATATCCTGAAAAACCATCAAGAAAAGAGTATGTTGTTTTCCCTGATACACGCTCTAGAACATGATCAGTTATCGGCAAGGGATAATTGTCCCTGATTGTCGCAACATTCACTTTCTTTAAGTTGACACACACTCGGAGTTTTCCGTTCTTCTTGGGTACTACCACAATCGGAGATACCCAATCGGTGTGTTCAATCTCGTATATGAATTCAGCTTCCATTAGCTTATCTATCTCTTCTTTGATTCGCTTAGCAAACGTATCATTATATGTGTATGGTCTCTGTCTGCTAGGCTTTGCGTCTTGTTTCAGTGGGATTGTGTGTTGGCATATCGATGGGTCAACTCCCTTTAAGTCCTTATAAGACCATGCAAACACATCCCTATATTCTCTGAGAAGACTCAAAAGTCTCTCTTCCTCGCCTGGAGACAAATCTGTGGCTATGTACACCGGTCTAGGTGTCTCACCTGGAGCTGCTAAATCAACTTTTTTTGCATCCTCCGGTCCGTCATAAGATTCGTTCTCCCTTCTCTCTCGAATAGGTTGGGTTAATACCACCTTCCTATCCTCTATTGTGAATTTCCTGTAGTGGGAGGGAACATCCATGTTTTCTTAGATTTTGGCGTTTTCGTCCTCTCCACTCTCAATTTCTGTCGTCCAAACTTCTTTCAGAGTTTTCTTGAGCTCTCTGTACTTGTTTCTACGTTCTAGCTTGGACTCCGTGTGTTCTCTGTTGCGCTTGTTCTTTTCTGATTTTTCAGTTTCACTTTTCGTTCCATTCCTTTGAACTCGATTTCTTGAGCCTCTTTTGTTTTTTCATAAGCTCTTTTGATCATTGCCTCTCATTCTTCCAGAAATCTTGTCCTTAACACAATCTTCCGCCTTTACTAGCATTAGGAATTGATTTTTTCCTCTTATTCTAGGCATCGGATTGGTTCTAACCCCCTTTGTTTTTCTCTTTGCTCTATAGCGTTTCTGGCATTTTTTAGTTTGGTTCGGAAAATCATAAAATCGGACATCCGTTATAGTTTCTTCATTTCCGCTTGAATTGTCCGTTGACTCGTTGTCTGCTTCATTTTCCCACTCTGGATGATCGGGAATGTCGTGAAACACCTCCTCTTCATCTTCCTTTTCCAGTGTATCGTTCTTTTCAGTTTCTTTTTCGAGTACAGTTCTCAACATGAAGTACGGAACCACGTCGTACCCGTCCTTGTCGCAAAATTTTGTTGTGGGACCATCCGAAATTGCACAAACATCTAGGGTTGCTAGAATGTGTGTCCATTCTAATGGTTCAAGCGTGTCCTCTGGAAAGGGTTCTCCTATATAATCTTCGTCTTCGATAGCCCTTTCTAAAACACATTCTTCTCGTTTCAGAATTCCACATTGCAAAGCTCCACACATCCATAACTCCTTGGGTTTACCTAACCAAGCTGGAAATTCGGATCCCGCCAAAGTAGCTGAATCAAACTCCTCTACCGGTGTTCGGTTCACATCTTTGTAGCTATGGTCTTTCAGGTTCACACGTGTAGTGGTTTCCATATTTCTCAGGTATATGTGATCGTAGCCCCAATCCTGGACCATTTTCAACTGTCTCATGAATGGTCTTCCCAGTATGATATCATAGTTATTCTCCTTGCCAAAATCGACAATAGCAAAAGTATGTTCGTATTCAATGCCGCAAGAAGTCACTACAACTTTCTCTAATAACCCCATAGGTTTCTCCATGTGTCCATCTGCTAATTGGAGTTTCAACCTAGTCTTCCTTATTGCTGGTTTTCCCCATTTTTTCCAGATTTCTTTTGTAGCAAATGTGGACAAACATTCATCAGATGGTCACCTCCACACTTGTAACAGGGTCCTAGTGCTGGTCTTGGTCCCATTTGATTCGTCCTTTGTGGATAGGATGGTCTTTGTCCTGTTAACCCTCCATGAGCTATGAACATCAATGTTCTTGCATCCAAATTGTATCTCTCTTCATCAGAAGCACTTGTAACTGTTGGTATTCCAACATTCCCAATCATGCCCCATGGTTCTGATTGTTTGGGTTCTTCTGGTGGGTAATACACAGTTGGAGACATGTGTGCACCAGATTCTTCATAATAGGCTTGAACAGGCACTAAGGCTTGTTCTTCCTGATTCTCTAAGGTTGGTGCATATCTAATGCCCACTGGTCTTGCTCCTGGTAAAGGCGGTTGTTGTCCCAATACCGGTTGCGGTCTTTCTATCCCCATAGGTCCTGGTACATTTTCCGTTGGGTATCGAGGTACCGGATGTACCTGAGGTGGTGCTAATTGAGCAGGAGGTGCATACTGACGCTCCCTTACATATCCTTTGTTGTAATAGCACTCCTCTGTTGGGTGGTTTGTCCATTTTTGTTCAATAGCACACCATTTCAGTGTTTTTGGCAATGGTTTTTGGTATGGTGCCATCCTTTTTAGAGCATCTTCTATCATTTGCTCTACATTTGGCATGGTTGTTGTTTGAACATTCTTTTTAGTGGTAGTCTCGCTCGCTACGGAGGAAGAGCTACTGGATGCAAAATCTGTATCCGCTGACACCTCTCCATAAATCGTACAGTTATCCACTAAGTACAATGCTTCTCTCGTTACTTGCTCGAAACTTGTACAAGCTTTCAAGTGCAAGTCCTTCTTGAGAGTGTCGTTTCTCAATCCCTCAATAAAGAGAACAGATAGTCTGTCATCTTGTGGTCATTCACGTACTGGACATCTCTCAATGTATTGTTTGAAGCGAAGTGAAGCTTCCTTCACTTTTTCGTGTTCTCTCTGTTTAAAAGCATATATTTGTGAGACCGTATTGTGATTAATCCCTCGTTTTGAGAATTCCTCAGCAAACTCTCTTAGCAAATGGTCAATGTCATGGAATCCCTCTATGTTCAGTGGTTGAAACCATGTCAATGCCGTACCTTCTAGAGTAAGACCAAATCCCTCATATTGTGTATGGAAATCTGTTATCTGCTCAGCTCTTAAGACTTGCTTAAAGAGTGACACATGTGCATACGGATCTCCTGAACCACCATACTTCTTTGGCATACACTTCGCTACTTGAGATGGTCTCATGCGTCTATGGTCTGCTACCAATCTCATTGCTCTTGTGTCCCCGGCTAAAGCTTTCTCTAGCATCATGGACTTCATGGGTTACCCTTGTCGGTTCCCTCGCCCTGAATCTACTACTAGGAGGTAATTGTGATGGTTCCACTTCGAACCTTGGACCTAGAGTGGTATACGTGGGGATTGGAACTGCACTACCTCGGTTCGTATCCATTGACTCTCTGGAATGTAATGATCCCATTGGTCCGGGTTTCGAGTACTGAGGTTGACTGAAAGAGTCAGCAGCGTGAGTTCTTTGTCCTCCTGTCGTCATTGGGTTTTGCACTCCATTTGTTGGTGCTGGTCTTTGTGAGCTAGAAGTAACATAATACTGATGTAGTGGTCCCCCAAAGTATGTATATCCTTCTAATTCTTTCTTGCCCATTGTTGAGTATTGCCTCCCATACTTGTCGTAAGCGGCAATTTTCACTTCCGATCCCTCTGTGTAGGTAAAGACATAAAGTCTTTTTTGGTCTGTCAACTCTCCGGTGTAGGGTTCTTCACATCTATAATAGAGATCTTGCTCCCCATTATTATATTTATATAGCCCCACATAGATGTTATCAGTGTTGATCCTTGTAGTTTCATTCTCTCTTCTTAACCTCGCATCAGGGAAGTTCATTATTGGTGCTTTCTCCTCAAGTTCTTCATCTACTTTGGCTTTGTTGCCCATCCATCCCCACTTGTCCACAATGTTAGGGTTTAGGACTACCAAGTACATGGTACCCTCGTCATCTAGATATCTATCTCCACTATAGCTCACAGGCACTAAGTCCTTGAACTCACTAGGTCTCTCCTCTATCTTTACACAATAGCGGTCCATTCCATCTTTGTAGATCTTGGCACCTTGCTCATTGTCGTACTGGTATTTTATGAACAATAGCTTCATTGTGGCGGAAGGGTTTGATGATCCTGCTGCCATATTTTCTCTGTTGTTCAGGTTCAAGTATTCCAAGTGTTCGGTGAAAATCTCGTAAGATCTCTCCGAAGAAGTATCAGAGATACTTCCTTCAAAGATCGGCTCTAATGGTTGCACCCAACTTTGGTTTACACTTCCCTCGGTTGATATGACACTTGCTTGTTCCCCTTGTTTTGGTTGGTTATTCTGGAGATTCCTGCCCGATCTCAAATTCATCAATTCCCTAGAGGACTTTAACTTTTCCGTCTCAGCAATTTGTTTTCCCCAAGTTTTTGTGGTCAGAATTGATCCAAACTGATTGATACTTGGTCAATTGTTTAATCTTGTCAGTTGGACAACTTCTGTTTCATCAAGTGAGAATTTTGTTGCAGTTATGCTGAAAAAGACATTATACGCGTATGATGGCCTTTTTCACAGATCTGGACTATTTTGGTTATGCTCACTCTCAGTAGCCCCCTTATGCTCTGTCCACTCACAAAATTTAGTTTGAACTCTGTTTGAGCAAGTTATGGCTAATTTAGGCTTTTCTTGGCAATTTTCCGCTTTTGACTTGTTTTGGGTCAATTGTGATCCAAATGGGATGAAACTTGAAATATAACCTCTAGACAGCTATTACAATGGATCTGTGTTGGCAAAGTATCAAAATATGTCCAAAATTAGGTCAAAGACATTTTACGCGTATGATGTCTTTTTCATCAATTTGGGTCAAGACTTGATATTTATGCTTTCTACAGTGCTTGTAACAATCTTGTCAGGTCAGATATCAAAAATAAGCAGTGGATGTGCTAAAAAACATTATACGCGTATGATGTCTTTTGTCCCAGATTTTGACTATTCTTGGTTTTAAGCCTTCTCCAATGTTTACAATTGAGTTTCAAGTGTTTTTGTCAGGTTTGAATGTAAAAACAAGATCTGAATCCACAATTTCCTATTCTTTGCGTTTCTAGGACTCCGACTTGTCTTTTTGGGTTTCTTTGAGTGTTAATGCTCTTGTTTTAAGTTGAAATTAGGGTATAACCCCCCTTTTGAACACTTTGGTAAAGTCAAAATTTTTGTTTTGGTCTCTGTTTGGTCATTTAGACATCATACGCGTATGATGTCTTAAGTTGCATATTTCCAGTTTTTTGGCACAGAATCCTTCCTAAAGCTTTCTCTAGTGCTCAGCAACTCCCAGATACACAGAAAATTTCTCTGACTTTTGTTTATTGCAAGTTTCACTACCAACTCGACGGTTTAGTGATCTAACATGCAATCAACCATATCAAGCAAATACTCCAATGATTACTAGCTCTAGATCAGGATCAAATGAAGTCCTACCTAAGCTATTCCTAATCATAAAATGGGTTTGGTAATTGTGATTTTAAAGATATCCACTGTCACTCACGGACTAGCAAATTCTTCTTCTATCAACAACTACTCAACACCAACAAAACAACAAAAGCTAAACTAAAAATACTGTCAACACGGAAGACCCAGCAATACCCCACTTCCTAGTATCTCTCGAGATCTTTGGAGTCCACCACTCCTAGATCTTTTCTAACTAAAGTATACAAAGTAGTTTATACGACTCACCTCGTAGGATTAGTCTAAGGTCACCTACTTAGGGCTCTCGTCCCCGACAGCGGCACCAAATGTTAAGGCGGTTACGCCGGTAGCGGAAGCTAAATAGTGAGAACTCAACCAACAACAGAATTTGTCAGATGAGGACGGAGCTTGACCCGCAGGCGCATGGAAACAACTATGTGGGTGTCAAATCACCTACTCGACCTTCTAAAGACAATCACTACTAAGGAAATCAAATTTAAGTTCTAAAATACGCAAGTGACTGAAATCCATACTACGAACAAATGCTATACGAAACAGGATCTAGAATCATTGAATCAATCTCAAACTCAAGGGGAAGTCTATGCACGAGGTAAGAACAACACCCTAAAGACTTGAACTGCAAAATCAACCTATAACCACTCCGTGCGGTAAACGCGTATGAAGACAGGCCGAAAAATACAGGTGACCGAAACTTGACCCCGATGGTACTAATGTGTAGCTCTACTCGTTGTGGTTCTATAGATATGCTGCATGCTCTATTCCGACACACGAGTTGGAAGAAAACTCACACCGAAGCTCGTAGGAACTTACCACACATAGAAGCCGATAGCGCGCACTCTTGGTATCAGTGCGTAGCTCTCGCCGTTGCTAACACAATGGCGGTGTCGCTTCTCCAATGGCGGCTCCGTAGCTCGCGTAGCAAGTAGATAAGACTCTCTCTCTCTCTCTCTCTCTCTCTCTCTCTCTCTCTCTCTCTCTCTCTCTCTCTCAGACACAGTCACGGCGCTCAAAAACTCACTTTGATTAAAACTGAATCTCTCCTTAGGTTACAAAACTTTGGCTTATATACCTCAGCCTTGGAGGTGAGAACATCTCTAACTAATTACATCGGCAAGTGAAATTACTTCGGGATTACAAGCTGGAAACTCAATGGAGTCCTGTTACTTAATGAACGGCTCAATTCAAAATCAATGTCGGAAAGACATTTATTACAATCAATGGTTACAAAAATGATGAGTGTAAGCAAAAATGTGGGTGTGATCCTCTGCTGGCTCAACACCTTGGCAAAAAGAGTACAATGTGCAGATAGATTGGAATGCAAATGCAATCAAAATTCAGCATGCACACGAACAACAAGTAATAGCCTTTGCTCAGCAAGACCGGAATAATCAGCTACTACCAAAAAAGCCAAAAGCAAGAATGCCACCAACGAACAACATGATGCCCAAGACCAACAGACATGTAAAAGCCAACCATGCTAACTGAAGACATACGAAGTCACCGACCGCAGTGCAAAGATCTAGGTTACCAAAACAAGGGAAATAAGTATGGATGCGGAAGGATAGAAATGACATGGCAGACAAACAACAATGCAAAGAAAGAATTCAACCGAAGCAGATAGTTCAACCAAACACCAAGGGCATAAAACAGATATGGATTCCAAAGAAAATGCTCATTAATAACCCAAATGTTACTCATATTTGGATACCAAAACAAAAGCAAAAGGAACTCCCTTCAGTACAAGCAACAACGGAAGGTAGACAGCTGCATTTGAAAAAGGACAGCGGACTTATGTGGATGCCAATCCGCAACAAACAAGTGGCAACTAAGGAAGTATCAAAACACCTACAAAAACCGACAATAACAAGCTACCAATGGACAGCAAAAGAACTACGGTTCGCCAAGCCAATCCTAACCATAAAAACAACTACGTCTATCTCAACAGAAGCGGCAAAGCGATTGCCTTTTGCAAAAAATACAATTAAACGGAGAGCAATAGAGTTACAACTGTTACTTACAAAGAAAACATGAAACCTCGACGGCGAATGCCAATAAGCATCTTGCTTATTCCCTTCTCTTGCACAGCATTAATTTTTCCATGCATTGACCGAGTATGCATCAATTAAGGCCACATTAATCGGCCAAGCATTAGCACAACTTTTTCAACCTATGCACGGCACATACTCCGAGGCGATACCTTGTCGTCTAGGAGGAATCCGGATAGGAGGGGGGGGAGGCATTCTCAAACGCGGAACCAATAGCAGAAAGAGCAAAAAAGGGCATGATTTTCGACTATTTTAAGGGTTGTTGTTTGATTATGAAATTTTTTGGACTAACCCAAGTACATATGCCCTTATACAGCATGTATCTATAGATATATGGGGCCAAACGCCAAATCAACCCCCTAGGTGTGTGTATATAAGTAGAAATAGCCATTTTTCGAACAAAATATTGGTAAAACGGAGAAATCCGGCCATAAAAATTGCATGCGAGTGTATGTAATGTTTTGCGGAGATGTTTGTGATTTATTATTATTTTTAGGGATTTTTTGGGTTTGAATTGCTATTTTTCTTTTAATTTTGCTAATTTTCGGCATAAAAACTTCAAAATTACAAAAAGCAGGTGAAAAACGATCGTAATGAAAAACAAAAAATAGAGGGATGATCAGTGACTTTAGGACAACCTATGGTACAGTGGGGGTGCAATTATGAGACTGGAGCAGATAGCGTGTTTTGGCCAGGTTTTGACCGAAATGCCAAATTTCTGGTAAACAGGTCAAATGGAGTCCAAATCAAGAAATTTTTGAGCCTAAACCCCATCTCGCAAGAAGATAGGAGCACATGTCAAATTTCATGAAAAGTGGTTCGGAGACCTCCACTATAAGAAATTTTCACCTCATTTTTAGCTCATTTTCACTATTGACCTTATGGAGAGAGCTTCTGCCACCTAGAGCGGACGGACCTTCCAGCAGCTTCTACAACGTGCACGACTACCCGACAAGCTTCAGACATGAGAGGTAGGCTCACCACCTTGAGCTTTTCGTGCCTGTTTGTCGTTTTGTCGCGAAAATTAGCGTAGGGTTCACACACAAAGCGAGCGGTAGAGACCTACAAGTAGAGGCGGCGACCTAATGGCTCACCCAAAAGCAACGAGACTTCATCGGCAGCTTACCCTAGCATAGGAGACCAGTCCTAGATGTCCAAAGGCAGTAGAAAACCATCGGAAAAAACCCTAATTCCTAAAATCCCGCAAGAGGCCACCAAATGAGAAATCGACGAAAAGGGGCCCAAATGCTACCAAATTTCATGGGTAGGAGCATCTCGACATGCTCGACAAGTCTATGTGACCCACATGACCAAAAAGTGACCCGAAGCGGCACTAAACTTCAGAAACGGCATCAGACACACAAAGCGTCAAATTGCTCTCGCATCCAAACCGCATGCCCGCTTGCCACCAAACTTCGCGAGCAGCTTTCCTAGACCATCAACAACCAAGTCCTATGGTGGTAGACCACCACAAATCATCGAAGACATGTAAACGCAACCACGGGTGCTTCTAGAGCGACAAATTGCCAAATGAAGCTCCGGTGAAGCCAAAGTCGACAAAAACCATACGGCAAGGATCCCCAAGGGATCAGGAAGCTATAAAGACCAACATCAAGAAATTTCATCGCCAAAAATCACTCCAAAAGTTAGAAAACGGCTCGGAGGCTCTGAAGTCCACACAGGGAGTTAATTTCTATCCATTTGACTTTTTTGTTGAAATTAGGTTCAAAAGGGACTCAGGGGGACCAAGGGCAGGCACTAGGGGCACAATCCATGAAAAAATCATCAGGAGACATCCTACGTGTAGGATGTCTCAAGGGCATTTCTGGGCACAGATCCCAATATTTTTCATCATACACATTTTATGAATGACCTTTACATACTATCCACCAAGTCTCATCACATTTGGACCAATATTGACCTCATATGCATGAAAAAACGCAAAGTTAGGACATAGAGTCAATAATGGGCCATAGAACTACCAAATCTTGTCCAAATCACATGAAACTTGCACAACACATTCATCAACACATCACCAACCAATCTGTGTGGTCAGAAGCAAAAATTGGTGAAGTAGACATGCTACGCGTAAGATGTCTATTTGACATTTTTGGCCTACAGAGGATGTTTGTCCATTCCAAATCCAATCACCTCATCATGAAGAGCTCATATATCAATTTTGAAGCCATTCTAATCATTTTTGACCCCCAACACCTTCAAGATACACTTTTTGAGCCCAAAAACACTACATAGGCTCTTACAAGCATCAATCCTTGTCCAAATCCAAATCCAAGAGTATAGCCATGTTCCATAGGCCAAGGACGACCCACAGAACAAATCTCGTGTCATTTTGATGAAATAGACATCCTACGCGTAGGATGTCTCCAGCATAATTTGGACCTTCTATGCAAAGAGTGACATCATGGGAGCCAATACCATGGTGCAATGAGCCCATATACCAATTTTCAACCCATTTGGACATCAATTGCTACCTATTATGGACTTTCTACCCATATACCATTTGGACATCAATTGCTACCTGTTATGGATTTCTACCCAATTTGTGACCTAAAGCCTGAATCAGCCAAAAAATTCACTTTTTGATGCCCAAATCCATATCCAAGCACATAGCCATGTTCCATAAGCCATGCACTACCAGCATGTCAAGTATCAACCAATTCTGATGAAAAAGACATCCTACACGTAGGATGTCTAAATGGAAATTTTTGGCCAGATTTGCATTGTGAGCACATGCACAGTTTCACAAGTTCCTTTTAAGCTTTATTTTCAATTTTCAAGTCATTTGGATAGTTAGAACTCAGTTTCTCAGCTAATATGGAAAAAACGCTAACTTCGGACTACTGAGTGCAACAGGATCTATGGCAGCTGCGAAGTCACCGGCAAAGAAGAAAAGAATGACCATTAAAGATTACGTAGAAGAAGTGGAGCCCTTCGTCATACCAGAGGGAACACTAAAGCCCACCAGCACATGGATCCAAGAAGATCTGCTAGAGTCGAACGACCTAAAGATCTACCAAGGAGTTTTCAAAGACACTGAAGGGAATGTGATCGAGCTACCAATGCTGTCGCGAGAACTCTATGAGTTTGTAAGAAGCAATATGGTCAGATACTTGGAGAAGATTGATCTCCACAACTATTTTGAAGCAGTGCCGGCAGGGGTTGACATAAAGAGAGTTTGGGAGTTTGTAACAACAATAAAAGAAGACGGAGTAGCCAGAGTAATAGATCTGCAAGGCAGGCCAGAAATAGAAATAGTCATCACCGAGCAGGTTGTAGCAAATGCACTAGACCTCTCCAACAAGGGGGATAGTGTAACGAAAAGAAGGGATGATGTCAAGGTGTACAATGAGAAGAAAGGAAACTACACTTTTGAAGATATTGCCAACCCAAGAGTGGTAATCATGAGTCAGTTGTACAACCAATACTTCCATATGTGCACGAAGCGGCCACAAAAGTAGCGAATGCCGCCAGGAGCAATTGCCACAACGTTCACTTGGGCAATGATGAAGAGCACTCCAAAGATAATCAATTATGCAGCATATATACATGACAACCTAGTGAAGATGGGTAACAAGAATCCAACATATATTGTGCTAGGAGAACTAATCACTAAGGTGATTTATGGGGCATTACATGCAAAAGGAAGATGCCATGACCCCCCATCTCAGAACCACTGGATGAGGCTCAAAGAAGACAAAGAAGGCGAGCCACCAAGAGCACCAAGGGTGGCTACAAGATTGAAAAGATGGCTAGAGCCTGTTCAAGAGGAGTAGCCAGAGCAAAAGAAAGGAAAGAAAGAGTTTGCCCAAGTGCCGGTGAAAGAGACAAGGTCACAAAAAGCGGCAAGATTAGAGCGGCTGATGGAGAGCTTCAGAGCAGAGAGAGCCCTTAAAGGTGATTTGAGTGAACTCTGGAATCCGTCTCTAGAAGCAATGTCTGGATCATCCCAAAGGGTGCAAAGGGATAGATTCGAAGATTACATCAAAAATTTTGAGATTCTTGATGCCGCATTAGAAAATATACCGCATGTACCTTTTACAGAGGAGGAAGTGGAGCAAATATAGTAGAAACTGCTAGATGAGCAAGAGAGCCAAGAGAGAGAAAGAAAAACTAAGGCAGACAGAGATTTAAAGAAAAAGCCTACATCTCTACCGGCCAGCCCTAAACCCAGCCCACCGACCTCACCACCTCCTCACAGCCCTCCACAAGAAGATAAAGAGGAGGAAGACAAACACAAAGGCCAGGAGGAGCCCAAGAGAGAACAAAGCCAGGAAAGGGAAGAGGTTAAACCCAAAAGTGAGGAGACAGAGCCAAATAAAGAATACAGCACATTTCTGGACCTGCTAGCTGCAGGATACACAAAAGAAGAAGCTGCCATAGTCGCATTCGACTTGGCAAGCACAGGGCCTAAGAAACAAATGCAAAGCATCAGGATAGTAGAACTAAAAGAAATGGCCACAGATACAGTGGATCTGCACCCACCCTCCAACGACTGGGATGTGGTGATGACAAAGTTAACTGGGTTAAGAGCACAGTCCATGGCCTCAGAAAGTGAGATGGCAGCTCTCAAGGCCACGGAAATAAAGATAAAGCTGGAAGTAGACTCTCTACAAGGACAAAGCCAAAGGCAGAAAGAGAGAGAAGCGGAGCTACAGGCAAGCCTCGCAAGGGCATTGCAAAGATGCCAGGAAATGGAAAAGGAAAATCAGGCACCAGCCCAAAGAATGCAAGGAGTTGAAGAAGAATGTAAGCAACTCGGAAAATTGTTGATAGAGGCCGAGTGGAAAAGGGATAACCTGACCCTACAGCTGGCGGAGGAGTCTAAAGAAGTCGAAGCCATGAGAAACGCCAAAGAAAAGGCGGAGATAGATCAAGAAGCCAGCCAGGATGAGGTCCTTGAGCTCAAGGACCAGCTCAAAGTGAAAGATCAAACCATCTAGAGGCTGCGAGCATCCCCTGCCAGAGTCAGAGCTACTAGCTCGACTCACATCACTACGGAAAGTCAACTTTATGAAGAACAGATGCAAGAACTTCAGAAGGAGCTGACTCTAGAGAAAAAGCAAAGATTGATGATGGCAGAAGGGTCTATTGTCATGCAAACACGAATGGAAAAAGAACAAAAAGCCCTACAAGAGGAATTAGAAAGTATCAAAAGAAAGCTCGAGGAGGCGGAGAAGATAAACGCCGAATTGAACGACCTCCTCATAAATATGGGCGAAGAAGCTGAAACAGAAAAATAGAAACTCCTAAAGCAGATTGAGGAGCTGAGAGGACAGCAAGCCGGAGAGCAAGAGGGCACAGGGCCAGCGGCCAATGAAGGCATTGATTTAGAAAATGTGGCAGATACGGTGGACACACCTATGCAAGAGGAAATCCTAGAAGGATCCTCTCAAGAGCCACAAGATCTGACTCAGGAGGAGGAAGAAAAGCTGCGTAAGGCAATAGAGGTGGAGATCAGAGAGACAACAAAGGAAGCCTTGGAGTGGGAGCAGAGGGTTTTCAAGTCCATGACCATCCAGAAGATTGACGCCAGCAACCTTAAGCGCGAATGGCTTCAACCCTCTCTCCCATATCCATTGCTAAAATATGAAGCCGCCACCATCAATAAGAGGATTAGAGAAGAGCCGACCGTGCCACTCTACAACGCAGACATCTCCCAACCAGAAGGGGTCAGGCTAATAGTTGACTCACAGTCCAAATGGAGGAAGGCTTGGCTCACAAAGTACCCACAACACCTAATCCACTTGGTAGAGGCACCGAAAAACATCAGAGACAACCTCAGCTTTTGTCCTCTACCAAGGATCAGGACATGGAAAGCCCAAGAGATCTTACAAAGGATGAAAACCCTAACGGGCGCCATCAAATTGTTCACTGGCTCACCTGACCTTACATACATCATGATGAAGAAAATCTGAAAAACCCTTTTAGCAGTATTTGAGACATTCAAGCCAGGCTAGGTGACAGACATTATCTTCTTCTTCCAAGATACTTACAGATGTACCTATGATCTATCTGGTCAGCCTTCCAAGGAGGTGATACATGCGCTGTATCAAAGGATAATGTTTCTACCATCCTATCACCTCCATGCCTTTGAAGAAGCGTTCTACACCGGCTTCTTCACAATAAACACTGATATTTTTGGCCCAACAATGATGAATCTGCATGCAAGATACGAATCATTGATCAAGATGCGTGAGACCATACGATGAAGAAGCAGCTCAGCGGCCATGTCGGGGACGACATGAGCAAGGAGGAGAGGAGTGTTAGAAGCTGGACACACCCCACAGAAACTAACTACTCGGAGGATTATCATTTTTTGTAATTATTCATTTATTGAGGAAACCTAATTTTTCACCTTGTAAATATTGGGGCTTACAGAAGTTTCCAGATTGTATCCCAGTTTTGATAGTTAGATTGAGTAGATGGTTGATTTTGAAACTTTAGGGTTTGAGAATTGTAAGGTATATATACCACTTTTTGACCTTAATGAAAGAACCTTTTATCATTTTTAAAAACAAGTTTTGAAGTCTGTGAGTGAGCGTACTGTGTACGAGAGAGAGTGTGAGCTTCATCTTGATGCTACATGTGCACCGGTGGTTGGAATCGAGTGCAGAGAAGTGCAACGTGTTGCCCTCTACGAGAGCTACGCGTCGATACCTATATTGCGCGCATACGGTCTAATTTTGTGAGCTCCTTCTATGAGCTTCATCTGGTGATTTGGTTAGCATACGTTGTCCGATTTTGCATTGCAGCATATCCATGCGTCCACATTGAGTAGAACTACACATTAGGCACTTTAGATTTTGGAAACGAAGACCTGTAAATTTCGGCCAGACATCCTACGTGATTTTGCACCTGGTGTTTTGGGTTGGGGTTTTGGTTCATAGACCTTAGGGAGAGCGACCTATTGGTATTAGTAGGGTCTCCTTCAAGTTCTATGGTGTTTTGAGATTTTTTGATGGGTGTTCGGCTCTAGAAAGCTTTGTAGGAAGTTTCCTCTTATGCACTCTTGAAGACTGTGACTTAGACAATTGGTAGAGACCTCTGTAGGAATTAGTTAGGAGTCGGTCGAGTGTAGGTTGACACCTTATGCTTGCTTCCACGCGCCTGCGGATAGAGCTTCGTCCTTAGCTGACATTATATGTTAGGTGAGTTCTCGTTGTGCTGACGTTCGTCGCGACGTATCCGTCCAACACCATACCTATTGTACATACGCTGTGAGCGGGATGGAAACACACACAACGCCTCTATAACGACCCGACACACACTCTTGGAAAGATACACACACACACACACACACACACACACTAGGGGGCACCACATAGCTTACACAACACACCTGGCCGAGACAGGAAACACACCTATGGAGTGAGAGGAGAGAAACTATCCACTTGCCCACTCCACACAGACACACACACACACACACCCAAAAAACTCAGCTCAAAAGAGGAGAACTTCTGATGTTTAGATACAAATGAGCTTGGGCCAACACCAATGGGCAAATAGCTCACACAAAATGGGTAAAATATTACAGATACAATCACAAATTGGAGCAGAAGCTTCGCTCATAGGAGAAACTTACACAACAAAAACAGCAGAAAAAGAGTGAGTAATTTGACAAAATGGATAGCGCCATCACGTCCGGAACGACCCAAAACCCCAGTCTACAATGTCAAAGTGCTCAAATCCGACCTCGGATGAGCAGTTTACGGCCAAAACAGGCTCCAAAAACCCCAAAAACACACCTGCGGCTGTTCCTCCTCTCTTCTCCACGTTTTTTCTGGTCTTCTCTCTGTTTTTTCAGTTCCCACACTTAGCTCTATTAGTTGGGCACCCTTGGCCTTTTAGATGACCTCAAACGGACCCCGAACAGGCCAAAAACTGACCTTGTAGTGCATAGTTGTCACCTTTTTGCATCATCCGCACACCTGGCACTCAACATTTTTCAATAATGCGTCTCGCAACCACATGAAGTGGCCCCAGAAAGTGGTCCTCATGATGACCTTTCTGCATAATTATCACAAGGAAACACCCACGTTGTGTCCGTACTTCTCCACGTGCAAATATTGACCCCATTCGGCCTCCTGACGCCACTAGATGCCATCTGACGCACCTGCTTACCTCGTGTCGTCGGCCCGCGGATAGCTTCCTCGAGAATTTTTACGCGCTACCAACTCCTCATTATTGTAGAGAAAACACACTGGTACTGGTAATGATGAAAATTGATGCACTATGTACATCTTGTCCTACCTGTACACATGTGGGCCCCACGTAACCACCTGGCTATGGAAAATGGGCAAACCTTTATTCGATGCACCATGCATGGATATGTACATATGCGCAATTCCTTGCTCCAAAAAACGCCTGACATAATTTGCCCACCCCCTAGCCTGCTAGAGCATTCATGCTCAGCAGCAGCACTAGTAGATGCTCATTCCACCTGGATCAAAAGGCCAAAGGCATATCGCCTGATTCACAAGAAGCATCATAACACAACACCTACATTTGTCAACAATCAACCAAAATGCACCATAGGAATATCCAACTAACACATCCGCCCTGTCTGGAGTTCCAAAAGCATAAATATTGCATGCCACATTCAACCCAACCGATAGAGACAACTCAAGTGACTCATCACCTGGCATCTTGGCTTCACCAGCCATAGCAACAACCTGCAAATCATGCACCCAAGTAGCTAAAAGAATTTTGTGAAGGTAAATTTGTTGATATCCAAAACACAAAAGTATCCCCGCAGCACACATATCCCTAGCATAGGCATCCACATAGCTGAGATTGGACTCATATATGCCAAACCCCTTCTCATCATCATAAGCATACTCATCATCACACATAACTTCATCCACATCATAATCATGGCTATCACCACTATCCATAGCTTCTAGCATGGGTTCATCAGTCTCCAAGAACACAGATCTCTACTCTAAACCACAATCATGCTCACAAATCGGTTCAATCAGTGCACATACATCAAAATATGGCTTCAAAACAGGCTCCACATCCAACAAATCCACAAAATGGCTCTCAACCTTGCCCTCTTCCCTAATTTCCAAGGAACTAGTATCCAAAGATACGTGCTCATCATCAATAACCTCAACCTCACACTCACACCCAGAATCACAAGGTACACAAGTATTCAATGCATCCTCTTCAAGACTTTTCAATCCTGTATGCAAAGCATTACTCACCTCTTTAGGCTCTTCCATAAACCTGTCAACCTGCAAGACCTCTTTACGCTTCACAATAGACCTTGGGAAGAAACGAGAAACATCATAGGATAGGCTACTTTTCACCTGCTTAGGCTTAACTTCATCTTCCATGTCAAATCCATCTTGCACATGCATACTTGTACTGATACCATGTTCCTCAAGATGCTTAAACTTCCATTACTTGTGCTTTGCAATGCATACTGCATCTTCAAAAGACTCGGGCCTCTTCAACTCAACCTCGAACCGCAACCAAGGTGACAAATCATCAACAAAAGAACTTTTCTTCAATGAACAAGGGGGGGTCTCATCCTTAAGAGCAACACACCAACGAGTCCATAAATCTGTAAAACCTTGTACATAAGCATCAACACCTTGACAAGAACCTTGCTTAAGAGCATTGAGCTCATTCCATACTGCATTTGCATCTTCAAAAACCTGGAAACGCTCTAAAAAAGCTTCTATAAACTTGTCAAGACTCAAACCATAAGAAGAAGCCACTGCTTCTTTAGCTTCCAAATCCATGAACCAAACACGGGCCTCATCTTTCAAAAGCAATCCAAATAGCCTCAAAATCTTGTCCTCATCACACATATTGTTGCTTATGCATGCCACCTCGACTTGATCCAGAAAGTCTTCCTCATCTTCACCACTTCTTCCATGAAATTCCGGATAAGAGAAAGCCATGGCTACCCAAGTTACAATGCTTTGAGAACCCCTTCGAACACACGTGCAAGAACCCAAAACTTTTGACTGACTCAATTCCCACAAACTTCAATGGAGCTCAAGTTTAGATAAGGACAAACACATGCACATCAAATGAGTTTTCATAGTTAATCATCGGAATTATAACAGGCAAAGGACATTCCAGGATCTCTCTTAATCTTCTCGGCCCGAACATAAAGACTATGCGCTGCTGGAAAAAAATCTTCTTGGACACATGAACATTTATCTAGATTCTCTGAGTTAAATGAAAAGGAGTGAATTGAGGGCCATTTTGATCATCCATTAAAGCCAACCATGAAGCTCCCAAGAAGGCACACCTGACTTAACCTCTGATTTTGCCAAAATTTCAGCAGCATAACAGCATAAATGGCTCAAAAGACCAAAAAACCATCCATCATAACTTGGAAAAATTTTGGCAGAGTTTCCCCAGAAATAGAGAAGTAGGAACCCAAAATATAGACTGTATATGTATGCATAAACTGTCAACAATAGAACCCGAGCATCAAATAGGACTCACTAGTACATAGCCTATGGCAAGGTCACGAAAAGGGTGCTCCAACTACATGTATCACCGAAAGGATCTCCACATTTGAGAATCCCCCAACTCAATAAAAACCTCACACTATCGACCCTCACACGAAGGCTAATGCAAATCGCGTATAGTCAAGTCTCAGAAATGACTATCTTCCAGACCAAGTCTCAGAAATGGTTGGGACTGCCAAATAAAACCATATATGGCTCCACAAAGGCTTACAATGGCAGTTCCCACAAGTAACGTACAATCCAGCAGACAATGCGCTCAAACAGGCGCCAAGTGATGCATACCCACAATAACTGCAAGTGACATCACTGCTAGTATATCATTGTACTCCAGCTACTTGTACCTGTGTGAATCACCTGTACCTGTACCTGTCCCTGTCCCTGTCCCTGTCCCTGTCCCTGTCCCTGTCCATGTCCATGTAACCTATAACCTGTAACCTATAACCTGTAACCTGTAATCTGCAACCTGTAATCCTGAATCTCAAAGCTTGAAGCTCGAAGCAGAAGGTACTCAAAGAAGATCCTCAGTGGGGGCGCCAAAAGAATGTGAGCGGGATGGAAACACACACAACGCCTCTATAACGACCCGACACACACTCTTGGGAAGATACACACACACACACACACACACACTAGGGGGCACCACACGGCTTACACAACACACCTGGCCGAGACAGGAAACACACCTATGGAGTGAGAGGAGAGAAACTATCCACTTGCCCACTCCACACAGAGACACACACACACACACCCAAAAAACTCAGCTCAAAAGAGGAGAACTTCTGATGTTTAGATACAAATGAGCTTGGGCCAACACCAATGGGCAAATAGCTCACACAAAATGGGTAAAATATAACAGATACAATCACAAATTGGAGCAGAAGCTTCGCTCATAGGAGAAACTTACACAGCAAAAACAGCAGAAAAAGAGTGAGGAATTTGACAAAATGGATAGCGCCATCGCGTCCGGAACGACCCAAAACCTCAGTCTACAATGTCAAAGTGCTCAAATCCGACCTCGGATGAGCAGTTTACGGCCAAAACAGGCTCCAAAAACCCCAAAAACACACCTGCGGCTGTTCCTCCTCTCTTCTCCACGTTTTTTCTGGTCTTCTCTCTGTTTTTTTAGTTCCCACACTTAGCTTTATTAGTTGGGCACCCTTGGCCTTTTAGATGACCTCAAACGGACCCCGAACAGGCCAAAAACTGACCTTGTAGTGCATAGTTGTCACCTTTTTGCATCATCCGCACACCTGGCACTCAACATTTTTCAATAATGTGTCTCACAACCACATGAAGTGGCCCCAAAAAGTGGTCCTCATGATGACCTTTCTGCATAATTATCACAAGGAAACACCCACGTTGTGTCCATACTTCTCCACGTGCAAATATTGACCCCATTCGGCCTCCTGACGCCACTAGATGCCATCTGACGCACCTGCTTACCTCGTGTCGTCGGCCCGTGGATAGCTTCCTTGACAAGTTTTACATGCTACCAACTCCTCATTATTGTAGAGAAAACACATTGGTACTGGTAATGATGAAAATTGATGCACTATGTACATCTTGTCCTACCTGTACACATGTGGGCCCCACGTAACCACCTGGCTATGGAAAATGGGCAAACCTTTATTCGATGCACCATGCATGGATATGTACATATGCGCAATTCCTTGCTCCAAAAAACTCCTGACAACGCAAGCTTTCAATAAGTCAATAAAGAGCTCTAATTTTGTGTACATGATTTTTGTTAAAGACTCTCAGAATGAACCTAATGTTTTAGCAAAAGAAAATATACACAACCAAAAGGAATTAGAGTTATCCAATTTTCTCAAGGGGTTTCAAGATGTCTTTGTTGGGACGACATCCCTTGTGAGCTACCTCCTAAACGAGGCAATGATGACCATGCAATTGAACTTCTTCTAGGAAGTTCACTGCCTAACAAACCTCCTCATAGAGTTTCTCAAGCTCAACAATAGGAGATTATGCGGCAAGTGCATGAGTTAGTCGAGAAGGGCATGGTTAGGCCTAGCTCATCTCCATTTTGTTCTCCTGTGTTACTAGTGCAAAAGAAAGACGGCACATATCATATGTGTGTCGACTATAGAGCACTAAATAGGATCACTATCAAGAATAGGTTTCACGTTCCACGAGTAGAAGACCTATTTGATAAGCTACAAGGGTCCACATACTTCAGTAGGATTGACCTAAAAAGTGGCTATTATCAAATAAGGATAGTTGATCATGACATTGTAAAGACCACATTTTGCACTACGTTTGGTCTTTACAAATACATCGTCATGCCTTTTTGCTTGACCAATGCACCAGTCACATTCAACCGCTTGATGGAGAAGCTATTCAGGCCTCAACAAACCTTTACTGGAGTTCTCTTTGATGATATCTTCATCTACTCTAATTCATTAGACGAACACAAGAAACACCCTCAGGTAATATTTCAAGTTCTCAGAGAGAATAAACTTTATGTTAATCAAAAGAAAAGTGATTTTTTCATACAATAGATTCAGTATTTAGGTCACATTATCTCTCAAGATGGCATCCAAATGGATCCATCAAAATTAGAGTTAATAAAAGGATGGCCTCAACCAAGGAATCTTCAACTAAGAAGCTTTATAGGTATGTGTGCATACTATAGACGCTTCATAGAAAAGTTCCCACTAATAGTAGGAACATTACATGACCTAACAAAGAAAAATGTTAGGTACACATGGTCTGCCAAGGAGAACAATTCTTTCAAGAAGCTTAAAGAAAAGCTTATCTCTCAACTTGTACTTACACTACTGAATCTCTCAAAGCCATTTGAGGTCCAATGTGATGCTTGTGGTGATTGCGTTGGAGATGTTTTGCTCCAAGAAGGGCACGCCATAGGCTATGAAAGTCGAAGGCTCGACCCTGTTGAGCAAGCTCTATGCATATATGAAAAGGAACTCCTTGTAGTTCTACATGCCTTAGACTCATGGAAGCACTATTTATTGGGAAATCCTTTCATTCTGCGAACGGACCATCAAAGTCTTAAGTACTTCATGACGTAGACCAAGCTCCCTGACAAACAAATGAGGTGGGAAAATTTCCATTTGCAATTTCATTTTCATCTTGCTCACATTGCTGGCAATCATAATCAAGTAGCCGATGCACTCTCAGGACGGCCGAGAGTGAATGCGGCTTCTATAGCAACTCACAATGATCTATCTTCTATGATAGATGAGTATGCTATTGATCCCGATTTTAGAGATGTGATTTCAGCCCTTGCATTAGGGAAGAAAGAGGAACCATTTACTTTACAAGATGGTTATCTTCTCTATGGCAATAGACTATGTGTTATTAACTCACTACGTGAGAAAGTAATGTATGAATCTCATGCTCCTCCTTATGTGGGGCATAGAGGGATTCAGTCTACCCTAAAGGGGATTGAAACATATTTCTATTGGCTTACCATGAAAGAAAACATACAAGAGTATGTTTCTAAATGTGTGGTATGCCAAAAGACGAAGTTTGATAGAGGGAAGCAACCTGGATTGCTTCAACCTTTTCCAATCCCTAATTCACCATGGGAGAGCATATCCATGGATTTTATCTTTGAATTGCCTAAGTCTATCCATGGGAATACGGGAATATGGATGATAGTAGATAGGTTCAGTAAACAAGCTCGTTTTATACTTGTCAAAAAGACTATCAAAGCCCATCAAATGGCAACCCTCTTCATATCACAAATCTTCAAGTACCATGGCTTGCCAATGCCCATAGTGTCAAATAGAGATCCTAGAATGACCAGTAATTTTTAGAAGGGTCTCTTTAAGAATCTAGGGACAAGGCTAAACTTCTCTTTGGCATATCACCCACAAACGGATGTCCAAAGTGAAATAGCTAACCTAACAATTCTTGATCTACTAAAAGCCTATGTAACGAAAGTAGATCAAAGATGCCAACGGGAGAAGTACTTACCCTTAGTGGAGTATGCCTACAATAACACTGTACATACTTCCACGGGAAAAGCACCTTTTGAGGTAATTGAGGGAAAATCAAAAGTCCCCTGGTACTTAAGGTACACGGGAAGATCTTCGTTGCAGATGAGTATAGCCGAGACCTACAAGAATATTTCCAAAAGATTAAGGATGCTATCTCTATCTCACAACAAAGGCAAAAGGATGCTGACAAGCACAGAAGAGCCCAAGCCTTTAAAGAAAATGATTGGGTCTTCCTCAACTTTCCCAAGGCTCGATTAAGGCACACGATGGGCAAGAATCCTACGGGACACCAAAAGTACTATGCTAAGTTAGCAAAAAGGTACTATGGTCCCTTTCAGATTCTTAGGCCAATCAATGAGATGGCCTGTCAGCTCAAGGTTCCCAGCCATTGGCTCATACACATTGATTTTCATGTGAGCCTACTAAATACTTACAAAGGAGATCCACCTCAAGAACCAACTATTGAAGACCCACCGAAGATTGAGGACCAAGAAGAGGTGTTGCAGCCCGAGTCCATCCTCTGACATGAAGACAAGGTACTAAGAGGCGGTAAGACTATCCGACGATATCTTATTAAGTTTAAAAATTATATTTTTGAAGATGCTAGATGGATGCAAGGCATACAATTAAAGGATAACCTCATTAGGAGATTTCAGAGGTCTTTTGGAGGGCCTTTTGGAAGAGAGAGGAAAATAAGCTCCTCCAATGAGAGAAGAGCCTACGTTACGTAGAAAAATAGATTGATATTAACAAAAATATAAAAGGTGTCCCTCTCCTCATTTAATAATCTAGTGGTCCTTGAAGACGATCACTCTCTTTCATTTAATGCGAGCACCTTTTTCAGAAGGTAGATGCGGTGCATTTGATACGGCTTACGTCATCACTAGAATTCAAAAAGTTACAAAACTATCAAGTGGTGGAAGATTTTGAAACTTTTGATACTGTCAATGCGTCCGGAACGCCCAAATATCCTAGAAATGAATGTCCAATTACCTAGCTCCGACATCCAAAGAGGCAAAGAATGTCAAAAACCCCTAAAAGAACATTTTACTAACGGCGCGCGAGGGGGCATTCCAAATTTTTGGAATGCCTCATCGCGCGCCGTTAGTAAAAAGCCCCTTTTTTACTCTTTTAGAGAGCTTTTTGAGAGGAAAATGTCAAAAAATCTATAAAAAGGCCTCCATCTATCACATAGGTGTTTTCTTCATCATCTTAGCCTTAGAGATCATAATTTCAGGTCTATAAGAGTGAGCACGCACACCCATTGTTACAATTCTACAAAGTGCATCTTGATCACACACACACACACACTCACATACACAGAGAGAGACAAATATAACATACACACAAACACACAGAGACACAAATATAACATACGCACACACAAACCCACACACACACACAGAAACACCACTCACAAACACACAGACACACAAATATAACATACACACACACACACAAACACAAAGAGTCTCTCTCTCTCTCTCTCTCTCTCTCTCTCTCTCTCTCTCTCTCTCTCTCTCTCTCTCTCTCTCTCTCTCTCTCTCTCTCTCTCTCTCTCTCTCTATACTATAGGCGCGCGTAGAAAGGCACAACCGGTGAGCATGTCTCTATGCGCGCCTTTAGTACTGTGCATCCACCAGTGTATGTGTTTATGTGTGTATATGTGAGTTTTATAGAGAGAGGAAGCAAGGCGGGGGAAATAGAGAGAGAGAGAGAGAGAGTCTTTCTGTTACCTTATACTAACGGCACGAGGAGGTGTTTTTTGAGGTCAAAACATGCTCCACACGCGCCGTTAGTAATGGGAGTCTCTCACTCTCTATCTCTTTAAATATGCTAAGCTATAGAAAGGAGAGGGAGAGGGAGAGGGAGAGGGAGAAAGAGAGAGAGAGAGAGAGAGAGAGAGAGAGAGAGAGATAGAGAGCATGGTGCAAAAGTGCAATAGAGAAACATGGGTAGGCTTTCTTGATAGATAATTGTCCAAAAATCACTAAAAGGAGCTTTGTACTAACGGCGCACAAAGGGGCATTCTAGCATTTTAGAATGCCTCCTCGCGCGCCTTAAGTAAAAAGCCCATTTTTTGGGGGTTTTTGACATTTTTTGCCTCTCCGGATGTCGGATGTCTGGTTGTTCTTTTGGACGTACTCACAAGGTGCAAGTGCATTTTAAAAAAAGTTTCTAGAGAGAGAAATACAATTTCTTACAAGGCCCTCCAAATGACCTCCGAAATTTTCTAATGAAACCTTGTCAATGCTTACAATGCTTCCCAAGAGTAAGCAAATGTACAAATGTTAAAAAATGAACAAAGTTTTTGTCTTATAAGACTCTCTTTTTCTTTATTGTGCATAAATGTGAAGTAGTATGCATGCTTAGAAATTTTGCGGAGACGAATTACTCTAGCCTAACCAATGAGAATTAGGCTAGAGTAATTCTAGTTTAATAAACTTAAAAACACTTAACCACTTGCTTCCACTAAATGTTTTAGGCTTTGTGGCTTGGGCATTGTGATTGATCTAGTTGATGACTCTTCTTCTACATTGGAGACAAAACCGCGGTGCTACATAAAATCTAATTGATGTGGAAATGTTGATGCAATTTCAAAAGGAAAATTCACCATTCCTTCTTCACCTCCTTTGTTGGCACTCATTGATAGAAGGCTTTGGTTGAAAACAATGATGACACCTCGTAGCCCTCCACCTTGATGCTCTTGATTTGTGATTAGCACGAGCAATGCAAGATGGGAAGCTTACCTCTTGGATGTCGATGACGCTAAAACCTAGCAATAGAACTTACACATGCACAGAGTGAAAACTCTTCGTACATGGGGGTAACCGACTTATCATTGGCTGAAAAGCCTTCATTGCTCATCACTTGAAGTGAAAATATTGCAAGGAATTAGAGGTTTCTTGAGACAAGATGTCTTAAGAATGATGAATTAGATCTTTCTAGCTTAACGAGACTAAACAAAACATTTCTTTCATAGTTTAACAAACAAATGCGTGATGTTTCTTGGAAGGTATCCTTCCGTTCTTAGTCCATTTAATACTTCCTAAGTACCTAGCCACTCCTTAACGGATGCAATGTTATATCTTAGAAGAACTTAAGCTACTTATAAACTTAATTCATAATCAAGATCCACCTGGTGATAGGTCCAAAATCTGTTGAGGTTCAAGGGCACGAACACTCTCATCCGTTGGAATGGCCTCATGGTCGTGAGTGGCCCTAGCCCTCTTTGTATTGATATCCTCCTCTGATTGTTGATTTGTATAAGTTCTTTTGGGGACCATAGTCTTTATCTTTATAAAATAATGCTTAATCATTAGGTAAAGTATCAAGCTCAAAAGTTACCATAAAAATTTCTACGATGCATTTTCATCAATTAATTTAATTCTAACTTTCTTAGAGTATAAGCATTTTATTGGATATTATGGTATTATAAATTGCTTCTATTTATGTGATATCATTATCACGGGTTCCCAATAACTTGATTTAGCTATAGAAATTCACGCATAATCTCAAAACCTAATCTATTAATTTTTTCTTTTGGTTTATAGCCAAAAATAGTAACTTTTGATATAGTAGTTTTTAAACTAAATAACTGAGCAAGATATTCTTATCCGAGCTTTCTCATGATGTATTTAACCTTTAGTAATTATCTTATAATTTTTTGAGTTAATTTTCTAGCTTTCCTCTTTTAATATAATAAAAAATGGGTCATTCTTTACTTATTAATTAGAAAAGTAAATATTTGTTTAAGATATTTATATCCCAGCTTTTTAGTAGTGTATGATAACTCTAAAAACTATTTTAGAAGTTTCTAAGTTGATTTGGTGATTATCTTCTTTAATTATTTAGTGAAAATAGAGAATTTAAGATATAATAATTAGTATAATTAAAAAAATACTTATGAAATAATATTCATAGGTTTATAAAATTTTAATATAGTTATGAAAATCATCTCATTAACTTTTTAAGTTAGTTTACTAATTATCTCACTAAATTTTTTGCTAAAATTATAAAATTTAAGCAATAGTAATTAGCAAAACTAATTATCTTATAGAGATATATTTATCATAAGTTCATAATAGTATAATCTAGCTTTGAAATTATCTCATCAACTTCTAAGCTCATTTACTAATTATCTTAGTTAAATTTTTTATAAAGAATTTAAGCTATAATGTTTAATAAAACTAATTAAATAAAAAAGATATATTTATCACGAGTTTTTCATAATGTAATCTAGCTCTAAAAATTATCTATTCAAATCTAGGCTAACTTACTAATTATCTTACTTAATATTTTACTAAAATTAAAAAATTTAAGCAATAATAATTAGCAAAACTAATTATTCAATCAAGATATATTTGTCACTAGTTTTTATAAATGTAATCTAGATTCAAAAATTATCTCATCAACTTCTAAGCTGATTTATTAAATATCTCACTTAATTTTCTATTAAAAAATCAAAGAATTCAAACAATGGTAATTAGAAAATTGATTAACTAATCAAGATATATTTATCATAGATTTTTAGTAATGTAACTCTTGAAGGCTTGAACTTTGTGCCATCATGTTTGATGTTGATAAGGAGCTCTAGGTTGTTTTTCCAAGATGCAAACACAAATTTTTTCTCTAAATGTGATCTTCTGTGCTTATACAAGCTTATTAAGGACATGTTGTGCTTGGCAATGAAGAAATGATTGCTACATGTACACACTCCATTCTTTCACATTGGAAAGGTTGTTTCATAATTAGAATTCCCCTTATATAAGCTATTCCAAATTTTGCGATCACATGTGGAAGAGGTCCTTTGTCTTCTAGCTACTGAAAGACCTTGCCAAGCCTTGCATAAAATTCCAAACCTTTTCAAGAATCACAACAACGTCCAACATCATATGCATAAACCTTTCGTCCATGATATCAGGATATACTCAAATCGAGAAAGTCCAACAAACACTTGACTATTCTGAGCAATGTAATTTAAGATGAGCCTCTCCAATGAATTTACATAGGTGTGTATCCTCAAGATTGTGCCTATGATTGGATCCATTACTCCCAAAGGTATCCATGTATTCTACATATATATCACAGAAGTCTATTGTTGTTATGAGGTCAAATGCATTATACAGCCTTTTGTTTCAAGAAAAGTTTCAATGCTCATGTTTTGGAGAGATCCCAAAGTATTTTTCCATCATTTGGAAATCAATGCAAAAGTTTCTCTATAAGGCCTACTTTACACTGCAAGTAGCAAGAATATTGGAAAATAACATTTGTTGGCATCAAAACTGATGCTTTTGCATGTCTATTTGGAATACGTGGACTTGTGCAAAGTCTCCCATTAGGACATAACTTGCAACCAAGGAATCCAATGATGTTGTATATTTGACAACCATCCATACCAAGAAGACACATCCCAAAGATGATCTTTTGAAAGACTTTGTAAGGTTTTGAAAGTATACCACTCTCAATATACATGTCAACCAAAGCATTGCCAAATGTATCTCTTTTAAGGTCTAAGTTACAATCTCATCTTGAATTTGTTTACCTATGTTAGCATCTTGCATAATCCCAGATGCTAGAGAAATGCAAGCATCCCAAAGATGATCTTTTGAAAGACTTTGTAAGGTTTTGAAAGTATACCACTCTCAATATACATGTCAACCAAAGCATTGCCAAATGTATCTCTTTTAAGGTCTAAGTTACAATCTCATCTTGAATTTGTTTACCTATGTTAGCATCTTGCATAATCCCAGATGCTAGAGAAATGCAAGCATATTTAACCTCATGTTGTGTGGAGTCACAATAGAGACCTACCCCTTGTGTCGTGAGGTAGCCTTCCAAGTTAGCAAGGCCAGAGACTGTTTTTTCTTTTCTTTTCTATGTTTTTTTTTCATTGCAAGACAAAAAATGAATAGGGGCTAGAATCACCTATGTTTGCATCTCAAAGCTTTGTGGCAATATGCTAAGCATTGAGAAAGAAAATATTTTCAAGAGAAAGCTGTGGGATATTTTTATCAAATACAAAGTGAGATCTCCTTGCCAGGTCCTTTGATTATAGTTATATGAAGAGGTGTCCAGTAGGGGCCAACCGAGCAGGCTCTGGACTGTTTTGGTTGCATGCATTGGAAAGGGCATCTTCCCCAAGTGCAATGAGTTTTGCTAGAATCTTCATTGCATATTCTCAATGAGCCTTTTATACACATGTTAGGGATGGTTAGAGAAGCATGTTGTGCCTAGCTTTGTATTAAGTGATATGTATACCAAATTTGATGTTGTTATGAGACCATGAAAGAAAAATTCAACATACCAGAGGGCCCATGGGGGGAGGTGCCATGTTACATGGTCAGGCAAGGGCTGCATACCATTGGGCAAGAGACACGCGTAGGCATCACCATGGACACCTATTTGATGCACCACGTGATGGGAGTGACATAGAGAACTCATAGCAACAACCAACTAGGAGCCTCCTCCTCGGGATGCACTTGAGTGTCCAACGGTAAGAGCCCTAGCAACATGAACACCATCAGTATAAGGTGTCCCTCTAGAGTTTCACCCAACGGGGGATTTGAACTCCCAACCTGTAGACTGAGAGGCCAAAGCGTTACCGTTAGACCAACTCTTTGGGGACAACATGAAAACTTCTTGATGAGCTTTTTATAATTTGAAATATTGTCTCTTGAAATATGTTGATTATGCTGACATGGCTATGGAAAGGAAGGTTTATGATGTTTTCACCCGATGTGAATTCAAGGCCTTCTCTAGATGCAATCACATATGCTTGCAACTTGAAAGCATATGGCCTTATGTAGGACCTTTTATAAGGGTGAGAGAATCACGATGCAAACATGTTATGATTTGGAATAGATTAATCAATTCGTATGTCAAATATGGTCCCACAATAATACAAAATATTCTTGATGAGATTTTTGTTCTCATGTGGGGCTATTAGAGAAACATGTTGATCTTGGAAACGCCGTGATCAATATGTATAACATACCTAATTCCATTACGAAAGCACGTAAACTTCTTGATTAGCTTTCTCTTTGAGGTTTGCCTCTTGGAATGCATTGATTGCAAAATATGCCCAACATCATTGTTCCAAGGAAGCTCTGAATTGTTTTACCAGATACAAAGGGAAGGCTTTTCTCAATATTCAATCATGTAGGCTTGAAACTTGAAAGCATTGTGGCCTTACATAAGACCTTGAAATAGGTGAGAGAATTTACGATGGGATTGCTCGTTAGGGGCTACTTGGATATATATGGCTCCTAGATTTGTAATTCTCTCATATTAGGGTAGGGGGTGTTGGTAAAACTATCAAAATAAGTAGTTGAAGATGAAATGAATAGGCAATTGAAGATGCAATGAAGACATGAACTAGCCTCTGATCCAAGAGACACTTGAACTTCGATCTTTGATCTGGCTCCACTCTGATAAGATCCTATGACATGCCACATTCATATACAAGGCTTATTGCTTATATAAGACCTTTACATGGGTCAAAGAATCCTTGATGTGATTTTTTAGTTAGGGCTGTTAAAGAAACGTGCTATGCTTGGCAATGGGTTGGCCAAGATGTATGCCAAAGCTGGTGCCTCCAAAATACAAAAAGTTCTTGGTGAGATTTTTGTTGGCACGTGGGGCTATTAGAGAAACATGTTGAACTTAGAAACATCTTGGTTGATATGTACGCAAAATTTGGTGCCATTTACATGATTTTTGGACTATTTTATTCTTTAATTTACCTGATTTTGTATATGTACCCAAACATCCAATCTTGGTGCTAGGAAATAAATTTGACAGAGATTAATAGCTGCAAGTCTTTATGACTTCCTCATGAAGATGAAAGATAAAGCCAAAACAGGTACAAAAGTACACCAAATTTGGTGCCATGTACATGATTTTTGGACTATCTTCTTGTTTAATTTACCTGATTTTCCATATGTGCCCAAACACCCAAGCTTGGTGCTAGGAAAGAAATCGGATATAGATGAATAGCTACAAGTCTTTATGAGTTCCTCACGAAGATGAAAGCTATAAAATCCTAAACATGTGCAAAAGTAGCCACCTTATCGGACTACAAATATGAAATTGACTTCTTTAGAAAGTTCTTGCAAATATGCCCCTATTCTCCATATTTATGAGTTGTTACCCCCTCCTTGGATCTCTTCACATGAACTTGCTAATCCTTGACCTTTTTTTTTATCTTGTGCTTTCCATCCCTACATTCTCACAACGTTCTTTGTTTGCATCAGACCTTTTGCACTCACTTCAAGGTTTTTTGTCGTTGGTTGTTATGAACTGAACGCTTCTCATCTGCCATACACAACTAATCAACCATAAGCAATCCCATCTCAAAATATTGATAGATTATCCCACAACCAATGAATGATTGCCTCAAAGGCATCAACTCACTCAGCTTGCTCCGAATAGCAGAACTCTTGTGCATGTGTAACTGACAAGCCACTTGTGAGGTCGTGAATCCAATGCAAACACACAAATGAACTCAAAACATTGTTAACGCTTGAAATTAAGAGAGACACACGCAGTGGCAGAGTTCCACTATTAAAAATTTACATGGATTGGCTCGTAAGTCAAGTGCTCCTTTTGGTACTAGCGTATAAGAAAATCAGTGACACCAGCTGACTAAAGTGCACACAACTTGTATCCATCACCCCAATCCATGTCTCACATCAGATCCACATTATGTATTCTCAAACCTGCAACTATGACTATCTGCAATGTTTACCATTAAGGTTACTATCCTTCAAGGTGCAAACATAGGTGACTGCCCCTAAAGAGAAGCCTTCCTTTTGCAAACGGTGAAAATTGCTTGCCACAGCCATGTTGGGCACATGCTGCAATGAACATGTTCCACCACATTTCGGATAGAAAGCTCATCAAGAATTATGTGTGCTTTCATAAAAGCACCGCCTTTGTGTACATATTGATCAACACATTGTACCTTCCTTGCCATAGCCATGTTGGGTACATCCTGTAATCAACACATTGCAAGAGATGACACTTCGGACAAGAAGCTCATCAACAGGTATTTGTGCTCTCACAAAGGCCACCACATTTTGTGCACCTATCAAATAACACATTGCGAAGCACAAAATGTTTTCTAACAACGGTTGACTAGAAATCTCATCGTGAATTCTCTCACATCTTAAGGCCACATGCCTTCAAGGTGCAAGCATAAGAGAAAGGCCTTACCTTTGCGGATAGTTAAGAGCTTGCTTATCATGGCCATGTTTGGCATATCGTACGATGAGCGCATTCCAAAAAAGGCATTGTGGACATAAGACTCATTGAAAGCTTGAAGTTTTTGTGGTGTTTACATACATAGCGTATCTTGCAATCAACGCATTTAAGCAATGAAAATTTGGACAAAAAGCTAATATATAGGGTTTTTTTTCTTTTGTATGGCCATCACATTTCATATACATATCAATCAATGCATTGCCAAGCATCACATGTTTCTCCAACAACCGGCGATTAGAGAACTCATCATGAATTCTCACACCTGTGAAAGTATTGCAGAAGGCCACAAGTGTTCAAGGTGCAAGCATAGGTTATTGCATATGGAGAAAGGCCTTATCTTTGCATCCACTGAAAACAGCTAAGAGCTTGCTCGGCATAGCCATATTGGACACATGCTGCAATGAACACATTTCAAACACGATTATTTGGACATAAGAATCATCAAGAACTTTTCATGGTGTTTTCATACGTAAGCATATCTTGGAATCAATGCATTCCAAGAAACGATATTTTGGATAGAAAGCTCATATACATGTTGATCAATATCTTGCCAAGCACAAGGTCTATTGGAATATATGTGGTTTTTTGCAAGCCGATATTGCAGGTCATGGTTTTTTAAGAATGAGTATGGTACTTGTATTTTCATTGGTTAGAGTATGCATTGAGCCTTGATGGATTTTGCCTCTATGGTCTATAGGATGTTTTATGGTGTAGTTCATATTTAAGTTGGTTTTGGATCATGGACTTTTGAGTAGAAATTTGCACACATTTTGTATTTCATCTATGCTTGTAATTGTTTTTTTTATGCTCAAATTACTCTTTTTTTTTGTTATGCAGGCTGTGTTGTTGTCTTGTATTTGTGCAAGTTTTATTTATTAAAAAAAAACTCTTTTTGTCTTGAGTCCATCAAGCAAGCCAATAATCTATTAGAGAGCAATTGAGGCATTTGGATGATAGCATGTGACCTTAAGTGTTTTCATTGATGCCATGGTGAACAAATTTTCCCAATACAAGGCGAAAGATACCGATGAGTGGCATTATCCACTCTGCTATAATTTGGGGAACATGAGGAGATCTGGCTATTATGGACACATGCACATGACAACAGATCTGGCTATTATGGGCGCATGCGCATGACAACAAATGCGGGTCACTACATGTATTACTACCGTAGAGTGTGCATGTGGAATGGGGGGCCAATTGTAGGTCGAGGGCCCTCAAGTTGAAGTGTATGATCCCATAGGTATTACTAAAATCCAAGGCAAATGGCTGGAACAATGACCTTTTTGTTGTGGGTGCTTCAACCACCCCCCCACAATAACATAACGACGCCATTTTTATGGTCGGTGGATAGTTTTTCTAGCAGATAGCTCCAAGGTCATCCATCAGCTATCAAGCGCACGATCAAGGACCCTTCAATTTTGTAGACCTTTAAAGGGACTATGGAAGAGCGCTCTAACATGTGGGCTCTCATTCTTACAGTGACGAGTCCATTACTCCATACAGATTTTTGGAGACAGGGCTACCTATCGCCTCAATACTATAAGCAGATCAGACGCTACTTTGCAATATTTGACCAAGCATGCCTCTACTAGTGACCATCGACTCCATTGTGGGTAGGTTTTTTGAGTACCCTTGCGGGCTCCTTCACATGCGGAGATGAGCCCCAAAACAACCATTTAAAAAAAAAAAATTGAACCCACAACCCATCATCTTCTCTTACCAGTTGCCGTCGCATTGCTTGTTCTAGTAAAGTTTTTAGTGGTTTGCAGACTCAAGACTCTTTAATTAGCTTTGTCCCTCTCTTTATTGCAAATAAATTTGGAACCTTATAGCCATTGTGCAATCCACTACGTTAGTCAAGAGACGGGTTCTCAAAAACCCAGAGCCTACCTTTGGGGCATCCCATCTTATGGATAAACTATAATCATATGGATAATCATATTGAATGTCAAATAATCACAAAAAACTACCACTCCTATTGAAAGTCCCTATTATCCGCTAGTAAAGGGGAAAATTTGAGTGAAAAAAAACAGCCAACCAAGTATAGTGCTATCTTTGGTTGGCCACATATATTTTCACACATTACCTCTAACTTAGAAGCCTACTAGCACATGTACTTCTAACTCTAGAGGAATCATAACATTACCATGAATTTAGCTCACCTTACACATAATTTGTCAAGAGCCCTTTTAGAGTGGTTGCCCTTTTAGAGTGGTTTTCCCTATAAAAAAAAACCATCCTTAATCAAAGCGTTCATGGTGATTGATAACAAATTCCAAAAAAAACTACTTGTTGCAAAGACGTAGGGGTATGCTTCATTGTTTCCAAATTATATTTTCCCTTCATCATGAGATATTCACAAAGAAAGCACAAAAAACATAAAAAAACCAGAATACACAGGTACAATGCTAGGTGAGTCTCATCAAGAAGGGCTCGCCGGCTTAGACAGGGTTAGATGTTGAGCCTACACTGCTGATAATTATATCTCATGGTGCATTTGGCCTTGCCATCATCATGTCTTTCCAGGCAGAGTCTATAATATGTACTAAAACAAACCCCCCACTATGTATGTGACGGAGACCTATCTTTTGTAGCAAATTCCACATTTCGACCAGCTGGTTAGAAGCAACTAAATAGTATGATGAAAAGAAGTCCTCTTTATAGAGTCTTAACTCCACACCTAGCCTTTCTAGGTGGCCATCATCTTTACTCCACACTTAGCCTTTCTAAGTGCCCAACGTCTTTTAGCTTGTATCAAGAAAAAGTTTGGTTCACATTGTGGTTATTGTGTAACCATGAGTGTATCACAAACTTAAAAATGAACCATAGTAGAGAAATTTCCTATGTTAGATAGTGACAAGGGTCCAAAGGTGATGAGAGACTGTAGCAGTGGCAAAGGCCTTCATTAGCAAGTAGGAGCTCAATTATCAAAGGTGTATGTATGCATGCATGTATGTATATATTTATCTAACTAAAAGCACCTGAAAAATATACACAAAACTTTAAACAACTCACAAGGACGATGGATACAAGACAATGTATAGAGGTACAAAAAATTCAATGGTTTTAAACTTTTGTACAAAAGTCTAAATAACCTCTTATTCTAGAAAGGTTGCACGCTTTAGGTTAAAGCATCTCTTGCCTGAGATAGATGAATTTGAACAGCCTTCAAAAAACCAAAAGAGCCAGAGAAGCAAGATTCCTAACTTGCATCCATCAAAACAAGAAAAAAATCATTAGTCTTGAACATGTCTGCAGTCACATTGGCAAAATTTTCAGCTCCTTCCCAGTTGTTATCCATGTCATCCCTCCACTTTGGCAAAAGACTTGTTCCGAAAGTCGTCATTTAAAAACTTTGATGTGCTACAAGCTAGCAATAGAATGCGTCTACTAAAGTCAACAACGCTATGTTAGTGCAATTGATGTTCTAAATAAAAAAGGAACCAACAATGTATGTGATTTTGGAACGAGCCATATGTAAGCTTCTTTAGAGAGAGTCAAATGAATTAGCATGATGCGACTAACCATAAATTTCAACAAACATAAGACTCTGCAGGGCCCATATGGAAACTAATAAACCCATGAGTATTACGGGAAAAACCGATTACTTCTAGGGACAAACAACAAAGCTTCATGTATATCAAGTCAAGACTTGATGCTAGCACACGCATCTCTTAAAGAAGAGTTTTAACTATATCAAAAAGTTCATGTAAAGACTGACTTTAGTTTTTCCATCGCCTCATAAAACTCTACCAGAAAATCATAACTGGCAAAAAAACAAAAAAAAAACATAGACAAGCTAGGTAACTATCCATGTATCAATTCTATGTAGAGCAAAAGAATTAAATGGCTAGCAAAATCAAAGAAAATGTAGTTATCTCTTTGTAATGAGCTTTGTATTTTTTGAAATAAGAAACAACTTTAAAAGCAATTCTAATTTGATGCAAAATCCTCAGTAAGTCATGTGTTTTGTTTTATGTAAATGTCCATTCTTATTTCTATTATGGTTGAAGAAAAGACATGATGCATATGTCTACATGACTATAGAAGAATGCCCCAAATTGTGGCTAGGATGATATCCTGTTTGTATATAACAAGTTATTTGTATAGATACATGACTTATGAATATGAGGTTTTAAACATGTCTAGCTCTAAGACACATACTATTAAATGCATTTGTTGTATCATACTTAGAGTGTGAGGAATATGTTTGAACATGACATTCTACTATATGGACAACTAAATATAGATATCCTCAGTTTGGCATATAGAAAAATGACCGACTTATAACTGGTCATAAATGGAAAGATGGCGGACTTATGGATGCTGAATTTTATCACACTAGTTCTGGTTTCTCAAGTAGCTAGCTCATGCCCATTAGGGAACAAACCTAGATCTAACTTACTATGCATACTGCATACTACATTCTTGATTTCAATAACTTACTCAGTACCTTTATTTCTCTTGAGTGAGCCTTACTTCTTAGTGCTAGTCTAACAAAATATTTCCAGAAAACACATGGTGAATAATGAGAGTTAGCACATCCAAGGCAATATCCGAGTAGAACATGAAGGAATTCCAACCATCAGGACATCAACGCAAAGAATCTACAGATGAACATTCAAGTATAGATAATCATAACCCATTGTCCGTGCTTAGGTGAAACATACTTGCAACGATAATTGTTAATTGAGTCTATAGTTTTAACTACATGTTTGAGATCGGCATGGTTATAAGGTTCTCACACACCAAAAACGCAGATCCGTGATTGGGATTAGACTCCAAACTTGGTGTATAAACGTCTTTGAAAAGTTCTAAGAGAAATATTGGCCACTACGTCAGACGCGTGAAGTTCTGTCAAGCCATCACCAGCGTAACGAAGAAAATGCAGACCAGTCGCCATGCAGTAGCAGAGGCTCTACTGGACCCGTACAACGGGCCACAGAGTAGCTGCATTCAAAAGCGGCGTCCTTCGAGAGAGTGGTAGAAATTTTTGACGCAGCCAATCAGTCTTTGGAACTAGAATGTGTGCATTCCCGGTGCATCGCACCATGCCTTTCGGATTTTGAGGGGTCTATACCTTGGCCAGGCCTACCACGTGCAATAAGTGTAAATCCAAGATCCCTTAAAATCTGAGAGGCATGGTACGATGCACCGGGAATGCACACATCCGGTTTCGAAGACTAATTGGCTACGTCAAAAATTTATACCACTCTCTCGAAGAAAGCCCAGTTTTTGGCTTCCATATATATATATATCTATTTATATATATATATATATATATATATATATATAGAGAGAGAGAGAGAGAGAGAGAGAGAGAGAGTGAGTTTTGGTGGAGCTACTTCTTACACTCTATGTGAGCTCTTATTATTCTATATTATCGATAAGAAAGAACGAGATTAGGGTTACTGGAGCGGTTAGCATGCGATGGTATTGGCCTAATGGCCTTTATCCCCAACACAGACATGTCCTCAACGTGCATTCTTATTAGCGATCCTCACTCTGTGCTGAAAGAGGTTTTACTTCTCGAGGTTGGAGAAGTTTTTCTTTTGCACGGGTTGAGTACTTGAGCCTCTTGAATGAGCGCTTCATTTGCCGGTAGATTGACCACCTGGCCAAGGCTTGCCCTCGGGCGAGAGACTCGTACATAGGCTCACCATACCACACCTCCAGCCTTGGGGCAGCCATTTATAGGGCAGCCCCCTCAAAGAAGGCCACTGATCCATTAGCATCTTCTTCTTCATCAGGCCCAACCGCAGGTTGGACCTCTCGCGCTCAAAGCCATTGCGGTTGGACAGTTGGGCTGCCCAGGTGGCCACATTCGAGGCCTCTTGCCTTCTGGGAAACAAGGAAAACCACGCATTAGGGTGAATGGTAGGCATTTAAGGATGCAAATACACTCGAGGACTTTGGCTGGCAACCAGCCCAAGCCATAGGCATGGTTGCCAACCACAACAGCAACGACATCAGCATCAGCAGTGGGTTCCCATGGGGAATCGTTTTGATCCTCTTCAGATAGAGGAGTGTGTGGCCGTCCCCCCCCCCCCCCGCTCTCCATAGACATCCTCTTTGACTTCGCACCACTTTGGTACTCGGTGAGCTGCAGGTCCCTGCACTTCTGCCACTGCCTCGGCCTCCGTCTTCTCCATCCCACTAGCCTCCTCCTTCCTCCTCTCCCCCACCAATGGCCCCTCCGGCTACCCATGATGTACCGACTACTCTTTGGCATTCCCTAGCGTCAAACAGATCATTGGGTGTAGCGTTTGACCAGAGTGCCTCAAGAAAGGTACTCCTTCAAGCTTCAGGCACTCCTTCAAATTTGAGTTTCTCCCATTCCTACCATTGAGGGAGGGTTAATTGACTTTGATAATCACCATCGCAAAGATGCTTCCATGTCACAAGTTTGTGACGTGGCATGCTCAACTTGAGGGACTGGTTGAGAGGACAAGGAAGTTAGGAACTGGGAAAGAAACTCAGAAGAATCTAGAACTGGAGAAGGTACGGCTGAGGGGCCTAGAGAGGTTAGGCTTTAAAACCCTAACTCTGTCCAACTTAAGGAGAATCGGCCGAGGGACCTAAACCCTATTTGTCAAGAGCGTAAAGACTGGGCTGAACTTTTGTAAAGTACGTTTGTTGCTGCCACATGGCATGCTGTACGAGAATTCCATGATTTGTGTTGTTGTTTTTTGCAGATTTGAGCACTAGCTTTTGAGGCTACTACTTTCGAAAGGATGCTCTTGGGGCTCTGCTTTTGGTAACCCTTGTACTGTTTATAAGTGTCAATGAGGGTCGGTCTCTGGAGAGCATACTCCAAGAAAACTGGACCCTCGGGGAGTTGTACCTTTGTGATTGACAATCGATAAAGAAATATCGGAAGGGCGCCAGACTTTGGGGCCAATATATCTAGAAACAGAACTCCCTCGTTCCGTGTCGACTCTTCTCTTTGTGAGAGTGATTAGCGGAAAGAGTGTGAGCCACGTGCATTGAAAACACTAGCGAGAGAGAGAGAGAGAGAGAGAGAGAGAGAGAGAGAGAGAGAGAGAGAGAGAGAGAAAACACAAGTGCTCTGCAAATAATGCTCTCAATACACAATCTCTGAATAACTACAAGACCCTAAGCATTCTATTTATAGAATCTTAGGTTGAGGTAGGGTAAAATGTGTAACTAGTGCAAAAAAACATAAAAGCCCAAAATTGGCTAAAAATGTGTGCACCCAGCCAGGCTCAGAAAATGACCAGCCGGACACATGCTAAAAGTGACCGTCCATGCAATCTACATGATGTGTGATGGGTGGCCAACCTGGGACAATCACTAGCCGTACAAAATGGCGAAGCAACGGTGGTGTAACTCTAACACCCCCTCTCAACACCGGATGCTGAGACAACACAGGAGTCGAAGGTGAGAAGCCAAAGTCCGCTGAGGTACAGCCTTCGTGAAGATGTCTGCTGCATTGTCTGCTGTAGGAACATACTCCAAATGAAGATCTCCAGCCAAAACCTGCTCCCGAACATAGTGGTATTGCACCTCAATGTGCTTGTCCGAGTGTGAAAGATAGGGTTCTTGGCAATAGCAATGCAACTTTGATTGTCGCACAAAAGACAAGTTGTAGCAGTCTGGGAAAATCACAACTCTCCCAGTAATCTCCGTAGCCATATGGCCTCACAAGCAGCATAGCAAGCTGCTCTGTACTCCGCCTCTGTAGAAGATAGCGCAATCATGGGTTGCCGCTTACTGCTCCATGTAATGGGTCCCGAGCCGAGTGTGAAAACTACTACTGTAATAGAGCGCCGAGTATATGGATTTCCTGCCCAAAAGTAAGGTGCAACCCTTGGAGCGATCATAGAACACACCATGGTCCAAGGTGCCGTTGATGTACCGCAAAGTATGCTGGGCACACTGCCAATGTTGCTGACGAGGTCGGGTGTTGAAGGAACTGAGGACAGAAACTGTGTAACAGATGTCTGGTCGGGAATAAGTCAACCATACGAGGCAGCCAACAACATTCCTGTACTGTTCCAAGTCAATTTGTGGGGAAGGATCGTGAAGCGATATGTTCTCTCTGGGCTCAAGAGGAGTGCCAATTAGTATGCAGCCTGTCATCTAGAATCTCTCCAAGATAGCATTTGCATACTTCCACTGAGAAACAAAGATGCCGTCTAGTGTCTGAAAAATTTGGAATCCAAGAAAACAGTGAAGAAGCCCAAGATCAGTCATCTCAAAACGCGTCTCCATAGCTTTTATGATCAACTTGATCCTGCTGTGTCAGGTGCAGCGGAATTGAAATGGTGAAGATTTAGTTTTACACTTCCACCATATCCTTTACTTTTCTCCTTGCATTAGTGAATACTTTGTGCTTGAATGAATGTTCCTTTTATGTTCCCCTGAAGAGAGGGGTTGAGAGAATGCAATAGAGATGTGTAGAGGGAGAGAGAAAGAGAGAGAAGAAGAGATCGACATCCAATGGGGTCCCAACCAACCCTCTTAAGGGCCCCCCACACTGTTACCGATGTGGTATTTGCTTTAGACTGCATAAATGGAATGTATATACAATGCAATACCTCAATGCAGACTCTACTGACTTGACGACGACAAATCACTGTGGTAACTCCTCGGGAAGAGGCACCTCCGGGGCTGATTTGATGCACCTTGGTTCCTTGCCGATTTGGGAATTGCGGATGACCACCACGGGCTGATTTGCACTCCCGATGTGAGAAGTATGATGGGCTGAAAACGCAGATCTTGACGAGGTCGATGATGGACAACGATGGAGCACTCAATTTCGGCGAGGGAATTGCCGAGGGGAGGGCTCAATTTGTTGCCGAAGTACCGGACCGCTTCCGTCAATGGGAACCGCTACGGATCTCTTGCACACCCGGCGAGGGATGGGCTGAAAACTGAAAAACGCAGGGCTGATCTGCTGCTGTTGCAGTGCTTGGGCAGGCAACCAAAAACACTGGCAGGTATGGCTGAGAATTTCCGGCGATAGGGCTGAATTCTGGAAACGCTGGCTGCTGGTTGAACTCTACAAAAACGCTGGATGTTCTTGCTAAGAAAACGCTGGCTGTCCTTTGCTAAAACGCTGGCTGAACTGGGCGCTTCTTCCTTCTTGCTCCAAGTGTTGGCAGATGGTTTCCTTTATAGGTGGGGAATGGGCCTTGAGTAATTATTAAGGCCTAGGTAGGGCAACTGTCCACCAGGATTTGCAACAAATAAATCATATAAATGATTTATTAAAAATAGGTTCAGGGGGTTCAAATCTGGGTGCAACTGTCGCACATCCGCCCATCTGGGAATCCGATCGACGCGCGGTCTGGCATGTCGGATTCCTCTTACCTAGGACTACATGCTTGACATGCCAAATGCCCACTTTAGTGTAATAACATCTGTCAAAACGATTATACAAACCATTTATGCAAAGAGGGTTTCAAACTGGAAAACCTAATCTAATGGACTTGTCCGGACATGCAGGTCCTTCGAACAGGCTCACAAAATTTCCGGTACTAATCCTCCTAGGATTCTAGACATCCCTATCTAGGAAGAAGGGGAAAACTGGCTCTTGAAGTCGATGATGTATGTTCACGTGGCACATAGAGCCATGTGCATGTGACATCCCCTCCTGCTTAAGGCGAGGTACGCGTACCAATCTGCATGGCCTCCTTGTATGAGGCTAGCAAATCCGGGTAATGGTGAAGAACTCCTCATCCACCCAAGCCGCTTCATGTGTACCTCAATCCTTAAATGTTGCTTCACTTCTTTCTTATTGCCAAACTGAAATGGAAGCATTCGAAAACACTTCGAGTTGGTGACTTCGACTGGAACAATGATCTCCGGTGGTTCTTCTTTTGGATTGCTCCTTGGAAGTCCACCCTTGCGGCGGCAACTTGATAGGTCCACTTTGGAAACTCGTTGTGCCTCCTGTGGATGCTCCAAAGGAACGGCCATGTGAGATCTCGGCTTCCGGAATTTGACCATCCTTGACTTGAGTGCCCTGAAATCCACACAAAATTGAAATGAGTTTGATTTCTTACGAACAAAGAGAATTGGTAAACCAAAAGACCGTACCTTGGGAGGGCGAAGCCTCCTAAATGAGAAATCACCTGGTTTTGGCTTCTCTTTATCCGATGGAGAAGATTTTTCACCTACATGTTCCTCGTCATGCAATTGGTCGGAGACAATGTCCATAGGTCGGTGGGGATGGTGTGTAGGGGAATAATGATCCTGGGTAAACACCGAATTGACCTTAACAAACTCTTCATTGTACCTGTCAGGAACACCCAAGTTCCTTGATGTTGGGTTGACATAGATGACCGCCCCTTGGGCTCCTCTTTGTAGCTCTGTTTGCGTGGACATGAGAGATGAGAGGAAGAGAGGGAATACCACTCGCCTCAAATGAGGACGGCGGGTGCGACACATTATCTTTGATAAGAAACGTGAGCTTCTCCCGATCGATAATGGGTTTGAACATGCGAAACCACTTAATGCCCAAAATGATATCACATCCTGCAAGCTTAGAGACTACAAAACGAGGAGTAAATTGGGTTTGTTGAATGATCAACTTGACATCATCACTTTCTTGAAAAATCGAAGCATCCATGCCTTCAGAGAACCCCTGCACCTGGAGGGTGGGGATAGGAGAAGCCTAAAGACGTGCACGTTTCACAAGAGATTCACTTATGACATCTTGAGAACTTCCAGAATCAAACAACACAATGGACCTCTGACCTTTAACATGTCCATTATAATCTTGCCAATCACCTGACACAATGAGAACTTCCAGAATCAAACAACACAACGACCCTTTGACCAAGAACCGTCACTTTATCAATAATCTTTCTATCCTTGTGTGCCAATATCTGTTCTGGAATGAGTATCTCCTCGCTTTCCTCCACTTCGTGTTGCTTATCAAGCTCCCCATCATTGGGCACATCGCCTTTAAAAGGCTTCAAGAGACTCACATGAAAAGCATTGTGAATCTTTCAAGTATCGGGCAGCTTCAGTCTAAAGGAGACATCATTTATCTTCTCTTTTATCTGGAAAGGTCTATAGTATCTCATGCTAAGCTTTGGAAAAGCCGCTCCTTTCCTAGTCGTCTTCCTTTAATTTCAAATCGCAACGGTGTCGATCTGTTGCCTTCTTGTGTCTTTCCTGAGATTTCGCTAAAGCCTCCCGGACCTTGGCAAAAGCAGTGTCCAAGTCCCTTGTGTACTAGTCGGCTTCAAAAACCTTATCTTTCGTGGTAAGGTAGGGTGGAACCTTCGTAGCTCCTTCAATGATCTCAAATGGCGCCTTCCCCGTCGAAGAGTGGATCGTGTTATTGTAGGCAAATTCCACCAAGGGCAAATTTTTTTCCCATTGAGTCTTCTGATCAGAAATGTAAGACTTCAATAAATCCAGTACGACTGAATTTGCAATCTCAGATTGCCCATCTGTTTGCATGTGGAAAGATGACGAGAATTGCAATCGTGTGCCAATGTTCTCCAAAACAAACTTGTGAATCGGGGATCTCTGTCAGAGACTATTGTCTCAGACATGCCATGTAATCTAAAAATCTGTGAAATAAATAGTCTCGCCAAATTATCCGGCTTGACTATTTTCTTCACTGAAACGAAGTGAGCTTGCTTGCTAAATCTGTCGATGATAGTCCAAATGCCATCATGCTCACTCTGTGTCTTCAGGAGATCAAAAATGAAATCCATAGCAATACTTTCCTAGGGGCGGGTGGGAATGGGTAAAGGCTGTAACAATCCTTGTGCTTTATGCCTGTCAAACTTGACCTTTTGGCATACCAAGCAACTGCATACAAAATTGTCCACATCCTTCTTGAGTCTCGGCCAAAAGAAGTAACGCTCAACACCTTTCAAGGTGGTGTCAATGCCGCGGTGACCCATAAAAGATGGACAATGGTATTCAATTAGAACCTTTTCCCTCAATGGTTGCGTAACGTACAACATCATTTTCTTCATCAAGTAGCCATCCCGTATGGAATATCTCACTACTACCTTCCCATTCTATATTCGAGTGAATACGTCAGAAAAATCTAGATCTGTGGCGTACTGATCGATGATGTCCTCGAAGCTTCTATGATGAATCGTGGAAATAGCCAAGACTAACGGCTTCCGGGACAAAGCATCTGCCACCAAGTTCTTCTGTCCCTGAACATGGACAATCTGGAAGTGAAACTGTGACAAGATGTTAGCCTACCGCATCTGCTTTTTCGAAATCTGCTTCTGTGACAAGAAGTAGCGTAAACTCTGATGATCAGTGAAGACCGTACAATCGGCTCCGAGTAGGTAATGTCGCCATTGAGTAAGAGCATGGATAACCGCCAAAAGTTCTTTCTCATTAATCTCTGTTGTCAATTCCATCCTTGAAAACAATTGGCTCTGATAGGCAATGACATGGCCTTCTTGCATTAAGACCGCACCCAAACTACGACCATAAGCATCACAATACACTTCGAATGACTTTTGCAAATCCGGCAAAGTCAATACTGGTCCTATTTCTCTTTCAAGGTTTGAAAGGCACTCACCTCTGTGGGTCCCCACGAGAAAGGGACTCCTTCCTGTGTCAGAATGTGCAAAGGGGAAGCTACCTCTGCAACCTTTTGAATGAACCGCCGGTAGTAAGAACATAAGCCCAAGAAGCTTCTAACTTCATGAATATTCTTCAAATCGGGCCAATCACGTATAGTCTCAATCTTGGCCGGGTCAATCTGTACTCTTGCTGCTGAGACGATGTGTTCCAAAAAGTGCATCTCCGGCAAGAAAAACTCACTCTTCTTGGCATTGATAACTTACGTGATCTCGCAATGCCGGAAAGACCTGAAGTAGATGGTGTCTATGTTCTGCGGCGGCCCATAGTTACCCGGAACGGGAACGGGGAACTGGAATGGGAGGGTCCGGAACTGGACGGGAACGGGGAGGAGGAGGGGGGGGGGGGGGGGGGGGGGGGGGGGGGGGGGGGTTGGAACGGGAACGGGACCGGAACGGTCGACTAAAGTAAGGTTTGAATTACCACCATTCAGCTTAGTCCCAAATCAACTTCTAAACAACCGCAAAACAACCCCCAAACCTACCCTCAAACTGGCCCAAATATGACCCCCAAACAACCCAAAATCTGCCCCCAAATGCCTACTTTTGCCCGTTTCGCCTCATGTTCCGCTCCGTTCCCCCCCGTTCTGGAACACCATTCCGGTTACACCTTCTCCGGAATGGCTTTCCATTCTCAACTCCGTTTTGGGAATGGGTTTCGTCTGGAACGCCATTTCGAAACGTTTGGGCTATGTTCCGTCCATTCCCTGTTATACAACTTCTGCCTCATCCTTGGAGAAGACTATATTGTCATTAAAGAAAGTGCCGACAAATGATTTGTACTCTCTAAAAATCCTATCCATCATTCGATTGAAAGTTGCTCGAGCATTGGTAAGGCCAAAAGGCATCACCAAAAATTCATATAAACCGAAGCTCATCAGAAAATCCGTCTTGTAGACATCTCCCAGCACGATTCCAATATGATGATATCCGCTTTTCAAATCAATCCTGTTGAAACAGGAGGATCCCTGTAGTCGGTCAAGAATATCATCGATCCTCGGAATTGGAAATCTGTTCTAGATGGTGATTTTATTGAGAGCTCTATAATCAATGCACATTCTCCAAGATCCGTCTTTCTTTAAAACCAACAACACCGGAGAGAAGGAGGGTGAAGTACGCGGCTGGATAAGGCCCTTTTCCAGAAGGTCTTTCACTTGGTTCATAATCTCTTCATTCTGGGCTCGGTTAACACGGTAAGGTGGCCGGTTCGGTATGTGCTTCCAGGTATCAGATCAATAGTGTGATCCTCAGGACGAGATGGTGGCAACTAGCTTGGCAGGCCCTCAAAAAAGAAACCGGCATGAGTGTGGAGAAAATCTTGGCGTTCTTTATCAAGTTCAAACATATTTGTTATGTGTTCATCATTTAACTCTTTCAAGTAGATCAAGTAAACAAACAGACCGGATTTTATTAATTGGAAACGACCGAAGCTGATACAATAGGGACAGACTCGCTCTTCAGTTTTACATCAAGTACAATTTTTCGGCCCTTTCCATTTGTCAATGTCACTTTCTTTGCCCGATAATCGACCATGGCATTGTTCTTGTAAGATGCAACGGAATGAATGTTTGAACTTTGCTCAAGATGAGTGCTCCATAATGTGCTCAAGGTTCCTTTTTGTTCTTATGGAAGGGAGAGCCTTCTGTTCTTAATGAGAGAGTGCAATGATCATAACAAAGTGAATGGACACTGTGCGTGCAAGTGTATGAGTCTGAGAAATAGAGAGAGAAGAGAATACGACACCAGAGACGTTGTAAAACCCTCCTTCGAAGGCCCCACTCTCATCGGCGAGAGTGGTCTGCTATTGATTGCACAAACTAGTACAATGAGGATGCATGTGACTGATGCAAGTCTAGGCTAGATCGATGTCGACGACGGGGATGGCGAAACCGATCTAAGGGCTGAAAAATGCTGTCCTTGTACTGCTGTCCAAAAACGCTGATAGGCTAAATTCTGTTGGTTGAAATCGCTGACAATTCTGCTCCTAAAAACGTTGATGTGGCTGGTTCTTAATGGCTGAAATCTGCTGGTCTTTATGGGGGTCAAAGACTGAGATCTGCTGATGCTTATCTGCTGAAAAATGTTGTGGGTTGAGGCTGCAAATCTGGAAACGCTAGGGCTTTTGGCAATGATTTGCTGAGCTTGATGGCGATGGTGCTGAGTATAGAAAACGCTAGGGCTGTGGGTCTTCTACGACTATGCCTTGATGAAAAACGCCATCCAAGGCAATGCGATGCTGATGAAAAACACTACGGAATCTGAGTTCTTGCTTGGAGGAAAAACGCCACCAAGGGAGGTTCTTGCTGAGAAGTTACCTGTTGAGCGATGGTGCTCTTGCTGCCTCCTCTGGCAATTAGCACTAGTCTAGGTTTGCTTAGATACAAACTTACTCAATTTGCCCTACCTACTTTCCAACAAAAGTCACCAAAAATAATAAGTGAAAAATGTCAAAAACAGGGAAAATAGGCTAAATGCACTGGAAAATTCCCTTGAAGGATTCTGATGGGAATGCTTATGATCATGTTGTTTGCAACCAGAGGATATGCATCTATACTAAGTGCCTGGGCATGCACGCTTTGCGAACAGACTCACAAAAGTGCCAGAACACTTCTAATCTAGACTGACTGGACTAACGGAACCCTTGTTATGAAGTAGCTTGTCCACGGACACATAGGGTTGGATGTGTCACGTGACAGTTCTTATGGTACCAAGGGACTCCTAGGAGGACGTCACAACCTTCCAAGGGCATTATGTAAAAGTCCTCGTGCCTCAAATACCCTTGGCAATGCAACCAAAGTTTGCCAATGACAGGAGTAATGGCTATGTCCCGTCTGGTTGCCGCTAGAACTGCCTATGCTGGTGGTCCCATCCGATTGGGTGTAATCTCGAGTTGCGCCGCCAATTCACGTGAAATGAAGTTGGCCTTGGCTCCTCCATCAAAGAAAATCAGGGCTTCTTGATTCTTCACTTTGCCCCAAGCTCGACAAAGTTCTGTACTTTCATCAATCATGCTTGGGTCAATATTCAGGCAATCTGGAACCAGTTCTGCTTTCATCTTGCCTTTTCTACGATGTTCCTCAGTTGCTCTCAAACTCTGTGGCTTGTCTTCATGTTTTTCTTGTTGTGCCTTTTTGGGGCACTTAGTAGAGACGTCCCCATGTTCCCCGCATCCAAAACACTTTCCTTCTTTGATGTAACTGGCCCTCTCTCTCAGAGTGAGCCGGGGTCGTGTATCCTTGTCTTTCTTTTCTTGGAAACTCTTTTTCTTTCTACTTTCTTTGAGAGAGGTGTGTTGGGTTCTTTGAGTCAAGATCTCATTAGTGGGGTAAGTCAAATTTCCCAAATGTATCGCAAAACCCCGTTTCGCATGAACCATCAATTCTTAAATAGAATTCGACTTTTGTTCCAGGCAATAGTCTCGATCTCAATAGGGAGTCCGCACGCAAAACTGCTCAATTTGTTCCTTAAAAGTGACCTTCTTAAATGAAGAGGTTGATAGAAAAGAGTTCCAAAAATTTTCGCAATAAGCGTCCAAAGAATCTTCCTTGGTCATCCAAAGATGATTCCAAGCGATTCGTATATCTCGTTCATACTCCCGAGTCAGCCAAGAAGAAATAAAGAACCTTTTGAATTTCAACCATTTAACTGGAGCTTCCTTACTCAGAAGAAGAGTGGACCACCATGTTCGAGCATTTCCTTTGAAGAAAGATGTAGCCCTCCTAATCTTGGAGTGCTCTGAGTAATGCCCTCCAGAGAAAGCTATGTCAAACTGCTAAATGAAGGCCAAAGCCCTCGGAGCATCTCGGAACCAGAAAATATCGAATGTCCACCTTCTTTGAATTCTTTTACTCTCTTGCTTTTGTCTTCGAGAAAGTCATATTGGTTGGCTCTGTAAAAATGCTTCTTCTTTGCATAAAACATGTGATCGTCGGTGTCCGAAGTGTCTCAGGATGACTCCTCTGTAGAACTGTCAGAAACTGGGCTTCTTTGCCTTTTTCTTTCCCTTTCCGAAGCTTTGCTTTTGCTTCGCTTGTTGCCCTTCTTCCTTCCTCGCTCGAGTTAGAAGAGCTATAAGCACTGTCATAAAAAGAAGAACTGGGTAATCCTTCAAATCGTACATGCTTCCTTTTCTTTCTTGCCGATCCAAAAGAAGATTGACGACCCAAATAACCCGGGAAGTTAGTCCCTTTCTTGTGCGTTTTCTCTTGCTTTTTGGATTTGTTGTTTGCATCCAAAAGCCGACTGATCTATGTATGAACCACCTCTTGTAATTCTTGCTCTGTAAACATCCTCGGAGAAGGAGGTTTCTTGATTGCCGGTTTGATGGGTAGTTCTGTGGCTTTTTGCCACTAGGTGTGCACTTCTGTGATGTATTGCTGAGACAGAAATTTTACAAATTTCGGATTCTTTGCAATTTTAATCATCTGCTTTGTGCACTCGTCAACCTACTGTCGACATTCCATCTCTTCAAGTTCGTACTGAGTAGGCTGAGGTGGCCCGTACTCTTCCTCTGTTTGATCATTAAAATCTTCTTTGTGATCTTCTATCGTATTGGCAGATGCAGAACAAGTCGACTGATTCTTGTTGGAATTCATAAGTGTCGCAAGAAAAGGATTAGATTTCCCAGTAGAAGAGACATCAGCCACGCTCTGATACCACTGTAATAAACTTGGACACCCCAAGTCAAGATTCTACTGCGACACAACAGAGATTCACTTTAAAACAGTCCACAAAAGACGAGACGGCTCGGCGTAGTTCCGTGCCAAGAGGTATTGGCCCCAAAGACTGGCGCCCCTTTCGGTATTTCTTTTTATATTAATCTGTGTGCAAAGTACAAAGAGAACCCACCGGTGCTCACTCTCAGACTCTGCGTCTGGATGCTCTCAGAAGTGAGCCCCAAGAAAGCAGCACGTAGACATCATCGTGATCCCTCTCAAGTTCGATAGCGAGACTTAAGAAACACGCTAATCAAAAAGGGAAAGTTGTAAAACTTTTCAATAGATATTATGACTCGTTTAAGATTATAGAACTGATAAATGACGTCGGATTTAGATTGGATCTTTTAGAGATTTGGAAAATCCATAATGCTTTTCACATGAGCCTTCTACGAAGCTTTGTTGGCGAACCTTGTAGAACCAGTGACAGAAGATCTCCCCGTGGAGATGAAACTGAAGAAATACTTCTTCCAGAACAGATTATACACTATCAGTAGTGCTAAGTAAAGTCTGAAGAACATGGAGACGTTCCCATTCCCAGATGCACTGGCCCCAAAGACCAGCACCCCTTCCGTTACTTCTTTATGATTGCCGATCACAAAGCTACAACTCCCCAAAGGTCCAATTCTCTCAAAGACTCTATGTCCAGCTGCTCTCCGGTGACTGACCCTCAGGACACTTATAAACTGCACAAGGGTTGCTAAGAGCAGAGCCCCAAAAGCATCCTTTCAAAAATAGTGGCCCCAAAAGCTAGTGCCCAAATCTGCCAAAAACAGGAGCACAAATCGCGGAATTTCCGTACAACATATCACATGGCAATAGCCAACACAATTTACAAAAGTATGCGCTCACGATTTTGCAAAACCTTGAATTAGTGAAAATCTAACATGGATCCATTTCTAGTAAACAAAGAAAGGAAAGAGTGAGGGAAAGGTTTGGTTGGCTTGCAGTGAGGGAAGATGGGAGGAGCACCAGTGGGTTGACAGACATTGGGGAGGGACGCATGCACTACATGGGCAGACAAGAAGAGCCCAAGTGGGATCAAGGAAGTAACAATTTTTTATACGTGCAAAGCAGATCGAATTGCAAATGTGGCTGCTTGTGCCAGTGGCTACGTTAGCGCTGATAGGATGATTCGTCCATGTGCACAGAATTTTAGATTAAGATTCCCAAGGGAGCGGGGAGGGGGGGGGACATCTGTGAAGATTCTTTGTAATAATTGAGAAAACCTTTTAGTCTTTACACTTTTGATAAATAGGGTTTGGACAGGGTTAGGCTTTTAAAACCTTAACCTTCATAACTTCTTCAATTCTTCTAGCTTCTTTTGAGTTTCTCCTCCAATTCCTTGTCCTCTCACACACATGAGAGAGCATGTTGTCACAAATTGGTGATGTCGCAACCCTATAAGTTGTCTCAACTTATGGCCAAGTGGCGAGGGGACCCTGGGGACACAATAAATAAAGCAAGCAGCTACTGACGTGGCTGGCATACGAAATTCCGCAAATAACGATGACTGTACGGATCTCCACAATTCGCATTGACTGTCGTACGGACTGACCGAAAATTACGCTGACAGCTTTTGGTAGCTATGGACGACCAGTTCCTTTTGAAAACTGATGCTTTTGGAGTTTGAAGCTTTTGGGGGCTTTGCTTTTAGCAACCCTATGTAACCTTTATAAGTGCTCGCTAGTCATTCGTGGGTCGCGATCATTGATAATCTTTTTAGGCATGCCATGATGTTTAAAAATCTAGACCAAAAAATATTTTGGCCATGTGATCATTGATAATCGTTTTAGGCATGCCATGGTGTTTAAAAATCTAGGCCAAAAATATTTTGGCCATATGATCAACTTTGATGGTATTTCTTATTGGAATGAAATGAGCTTGCTTACCGAATCTGTCTGTAATAGTCGAGATTGCATCATTTCCATTTGGAGTTCGTGGCAAATCCATTATAAAATCCATGGCAATACTTTCCTAGGGACTTGAGGTACTGGTAGGGGTTGAAGTAAGCCAGGAGTTTTATGGCGATCATACTTAGCTTTTTGGCATGGTACACATTCTCTGACATATTTATCTATGTCAGCTCGTAGTGTTGGCTTGTGTAGTGGAGATTATGCCTCTGTGTCCTGCGTAAGGAGAAGCATGGGATTACCTTTGTTCTAAGTGGTCGTGCCACACAAAGAGCCTCATGAAAATAAAGATAACCATTCTTAATAGAGTAGGGAAAAATCTCAGTACTAGTTTGTAGTTGCGAGATTTCACCGAAGTCGGCGTTGTTAGGATACATCTCGGGTAGAGATTCCAACTCTTGATGATGTATGCTCGTCATAGCGTTTACTTGGAGCCGTCAAGAAAGAGCATCAACAACTACATTCTTGCCTCCAGAGGTGTGCAGTATTTGAAAGTGAAACATGGAGAGGATATTAGCCTCTCACTTCTGTTTCTCAGACAACGTATGTAGAGAAAATACTGAAGACTTTGATGATCCGTCTTGATTGTAAAATCAACTTCCACAAGGTAGTGTTCTTAAAATGAGAGAGCATGAATAACTGCCATGAGTTCCTTCTCATAGATGGAAGCATGAAGCTCTGCATCACATAGTAGTTTTCTTTCATAAAGCTATTGCATGACCTTCTTGATTAAGAATCGAGCCAATGCAATCGCCCGAACTTCAAATAGTTTTCGGAGATTAGGTACAATGAGGATTGGTCCATGGGTGAAAAGGTACTTAAGTTTCTCAAAAGCTTCCTTCTCCTTAGTCCCCCTTACAAAGGATACCTTTTTCTTTGTGAGATCATGGAGAGGTGCAGCTACATGAGCGAAATGGCGAATAAAGTGTCTGTACTAGGAACGAAGTTCAAGGAAACTCCGGATATCATGAATTGAAGCAGGCTGTGGCCAATCTGAAATAGCTTGAACCTTTATCGGATCCATGCGTACTTGATTGTGGTAGACTACGTGTCCGAGGTAATGAATTTTCGTTAAGAAAAAACCGCTCTTCTTAACATTAACTTGAAGTTTAAGTTGCTGCAATTCTTCGAACACAATCTGTAGGTGTCGTTTATGTTCTTCCTTTGTTTGAGAGAAGACTAAAATGTCTTCAAAGAAAATCTGTGTGAATTGTCGATGAGGTTAAAAGATTCGATCCATCATTCGATTAAAAGTTGCTAGAGCGTTAGTAAGGCTGAAAGACATTACTAAAAACTCATACAAAACCGAGGTTGTATGGAATGCAGTCTTATGTATGCCTTTTGGAGCAATACGAATATGATGGTAGCCGCTCTTGAGATCTATAGGGATGAAAATATCATCGATTATCTATTCTTAATCGTAATCTTATTTAGAGAACAATTGTCAGGTGCATTGAAAGTGTCTAATGATTTAGATTTGATCTACTACTCCGCAGAAACACGAGGTTACTTAACTTACTTGAAAAGAAAAACTGAACTGAAGACAATAAAGGAGAGAAAGAGAGAGAGAGAGAGAGAGAGAGAGAGAGAGAGAGAGAGAGAGAGAGAGAGAGAGAGAGAGAAAAGAGAGATGACACTGCATGTCGGGTCTCAACTACCCTCAAAGGTCACCTTGCTCTGTTGCTAGAGCAAGTACTTGCTTTATTTACTTGCATAAATGTTGTTACAATAGTCCTAAATGTTGAGATGCCGAGATGCTTGACAAGTATTGCGAGAAGATGCTTGGTACTGCGAGGCTAAGACTGAAACCAAAATGCTAGAGGTTCTAATTGAAATCTGCAACTTTGCTAGCGATAAGGCTGAAATTTGCTTGCGATGATGGTGCTGAAAACGCTGGGCTGAGGCTGGCGATTTACGGCTGGAAACGCTGACCGTAGAAGGGCAGAAAACGATGGCTGAAGTATGCTGAAAAACGCTGGGTTGCTGAGGGTACTTGTGTTGGCGCTAAGTGATGGGGCTGAAAGTACTAACGCTGGCTGGTCTGAGGGGATGCTGAGGGAAAACAATGATGCTTGTTGATGGTTGAAACGCTAATGTGCTGAAAATGCTTGGTAGTTTGATAATGAGTCTGGTACTTGTTCTTGCTTGAAGTGTGACCCCCTAGGGTCACCTATATAGGAAAACCGTGCTGGGTCGAGCAGTATGACTTGAAACCCCACGACCTTGATAAACTAATGCTTAACGTCACTTATTATTAAGTGATTTAAGAGACTGTTTGTATGCTAGACTTAGTGAGAATGTGCATTGACTATAGAGATCTCAACAAAGTCACCATCAAGAATAGATTACGTATCCCAAGGATCGATGATATTCTCGACAATTTTAGGGGTCCTCTTGTTTTAGCAAAATTGATCTGAAGAGTAGATATCATCAAATCGGAATTTGCTACTAGAGACGTCTACAAAACAGCTTTCAGGACGACTTTTGAGGATTTTCACAGAGTATTGATCGTTTGTGGACATTTTCTTTGACGACATCATCGTCTTCTCCAAGAGTAAGACAGAGCACAGACACAATCTATTACAAGTTTTCCACACACAACAGCAACATAAACTGGTTGTAAATGCAAAAAAGAGCCAATTTTTCTTTCCTGAGATACATTTCTTGGGACACATTGTCTCAGTAGAAGGGGTAAAAATAAGTCCGGCCAAAATAGAGGCCATTCGTGATTGGCCTAATTTGAAGAATATTAATGAAGTTCAAAGTGTTTTGGGCTTGTTCTCTTATTATCGGTGACTCATTTGAAAATTTGCAGAAATAGATTCTCCTTTGCATATGTTCACTCAGAAAGGATTTCCTTTTTCTTGGGGACCGATAAAGATTGCAGCCTTCAAGACTCTCAAAGAAAAGTTGACTACGGGGCCCGTGTTGGCCTTACCAAAACCTGTAAAATCCATTTGAAGTTTATTGTGATGCTTGTGGCCGCAGTTTGGGAGCAGTCTTAATGCAAGAAGGCCATGTAATTGCTTATGAGAGCAAGATGTTTTTACGTCCTGTAATCGTTGCACAGAGTTATGAGAAAGACCTTTTGGCAGTTCTCCATGCTCTTACTCAATGGCGACACTATCTTCTCAGAGCCGAATTTATAGTCTATCTTTCTTTAATACTAGGAGCATTGGTGAACAGAAAGGTGAAGTGCTAGGTTGGATGAGACCCTTTTCTAGAAGTTCTTTTACTTGGTTCATTATCTCTTCATTTTGGGCTCGGCTAACTCGATAGGCGGGGTCCGTTCGGTGGTGTACTATCGGGAATCAAATCAATCGTGTGATCTTTAGGACGTGAAGGAGGCAACTCGCCTGGTAAGCCCTCAGAGAAACAGTCAGCCTGAGCTTGCAGAAAATCTTGTCGTTCTTTCTTGAGGTCTGACATATTCAACAAAAGAAATAAATTCAGTTATTTCAAGAAGATCGGGTAAACAAAAAAAAAACTGATTTCATCAAGTGGGACGGACTTGCCTTTAAGTTTTCCATCAAGTGTCTCTTTGCCTTTCTCATTCTTCTAGATGGCTTTCCCTACCCTATAATCGACCACAACACTGTTCTTGAGGAACCAAGGGATTCCTTGGAGGACACCACACCCTTCCAAAGGCATGATAAAAAAGTCCTCGTGCCCTAATACCCCTAACAATGCAAATGTAGTTTGCCAATGACAGGTGTAATGGCAACATCCCGTCCGGGTGCCTCTGAACAGCCTCGGCCTAATCGAGCCGCCAATTCGGTTGAAGTTGGCCTTGGCTTCTCCATCAAGAAGATAAGGGTTTCGTGGTCTCGCACTTTGCCCCATACTATGCAAAGTTCGGTATTTTCGTTCATCTGATGAAGGTCGGCGGTCGCCACAAAATCTAGTACCAGTCTTGCTTTCATCTTTCCTTTTCTTCCACGCTCGACTGCTGCTCTTCCATGGTTGTCAAATTCCGGACGGACATGCCACGTCACAATTTTGTGACAGAATCAGCTTGAAGAAAGACACTAGAAGGTAAATTTATGGAATCTTTGGTTGTAGTCTTCCATGGTTTCCGTGGCAAGCATTTTCAAGTTTCCCCATTTTGATAGAATCTGAACTTCAAACAAGGAGGTCATATAGCTTCATGCAAAAGTAGTCTTGAAAGCCTGCCAAGTATTGGGAGCATGCGGCTGGGTACCATTGCATGTGAGAAATTGTCACAAAGCTGGTGACGTGGTTGGCCCCTGGACACAATGTGAAGTGGGGCAGCAGATACACACACCCACCCCGGCTGGCAGTTTTGGGTTTCACAACGCAAATTTCTACATTGCTGACGTGGCATGCCGGCGTCGACTAATTTACGTAGGCTAAAATTGACAACTTTTGGGATTAAATTGCTTTATATTTTCAAGGATTTTTACTGAAAGATTTTGGGGCTCTGCTTTTGGGCATACCTTGTAATCTATAAATTGGTGGGTGGTGTAACCGAGTTGGACACTCCAAGTCAAGAATCTACCTCGACAGCACCAAATAACCACTTCAAAACAGTTCACAGTTCACAGTTCACAGTTCACAATCTATTCGACACTGGCCCGCAGCGAGTTCCGTGCCTAGAGATATTGGCCCCAAAGGCTGCCGCCCCTTTCGGTATTTCTTTTTGTATTAATCTGAGTTCAAAGTACAAGAGTGAGGGCAGGCACTCACACTCAGACTCTACGTCCAGATGCTCAAAGTTGTGAGAGTCTTGCTCACATATTTATAGATTACAAGGGATGCTAAAAGAAGAGCCCAAAAGCTGTTAAACTCAAAAGCTAAAAATCCAAAAGCTTTTGAAGAATAAAGAAAGTTCTCTCTCTCTAGCCAAACTTGGCCACAAAATAAATCAAAAGGCTTTCTCTCTCTTTCTCATCTCTTGCGTTGAATAAAGCAAGGCCAAAACCTGTCAAAAAGCAAAATCTGTCGGAGCTTGTTGCTTTCGCAAATTCCGCCGCAAATCACGAGGGTCCGTACAACTGCCATGTGTCAGCCCTACCACGTCAGCAATTAGGGTTTTGTGCAGCACTGGACAGCCACGTCACAATTCAGCCCTGGGCAGCCACGTCATAGTTTGTGACATAGCTCCCTCTTGAAAGCATTGTAATCGCCCTCAATTACACCTGCAAAACAGACAGAGACCATAAACCATCTTAGCAGACACTGACTGTTAGTACCTATGTACTAGGAACACACATCTAGCACATGTACCAATCGACAATCACATCACAGGACATCACTCGACATCACAGGACATCTCATGACATTTAACATTCATTCGCATCTTAGACCATGATTTATCGGCAATGTAGTTAAGCAATCGCATCTAGATCCAGTCGGGACCTCATAGATGCCCGATTGACTAACCCCTATTGGAACCATGTCTATTCTAGATCATTTTGACCAAAATGCTGCAGTCATTTAGTCTATCAGTTCCTGCACTTAAAAACAAGTAAAGAACAAATCAGTTTCATGTTCTGGAATTTCATTTCATAAAGTCATACAGCAAAATATTGTCAGCTCTCAGTATCCTTGAAGCTCAAAGAGACATCAGTGACTCTAGTATTCTAAAAGTCGAGGCCTTTGTTGACAAAGGAGCGGAGTAACTCCCCTCTTGTGCATCTTACTGCACCAGATTTGCGGCCAAGCTGAATACTGGGTTTCATTTGGAATAGAGTACGCTTAACCAAAAGCTTCAAGGTAAAGTTTCACAATCTGAGGAGTATCTGCTAGGTCCTTCTCCTCCATCCACTTCGCATCCAATGCAGAATAGTTCTTGAATTTAACCAAGAACCACCTTCTTACTTTACCCTTATTCTTTGTGTCCTTATGTGCCAAAATCTGTTCAGGAACAAGGATCTCCTTGTTTTCTTCCACTTCAGGTTGCTCATCAGGCTCCCCATCTTCGGACACATCACCTTTAAAAGGTTTCAAGAGCCTCACATGAAATGCATTGTGAATCCTCCAAGTGTCAGTCAGTTTTAGTCGGAAGGAGACATCATTGATCTTTTCAAAGATCTGGAAAGGTCCGTAGTATCGCATACTAAGCTTTGGAAAAAGCCTCTCCTTTCCCTTTTTCTTTTTCAGGCGTGCCTTCTCAAAACGTAAGAGCACCCAATCATCCTCCTTTAATTTCAAATCACGACGATGGCGATCTGCTGCCTTTTTCTGTCGTTCTTGAGATTTCTGCAAAGACTCACGGACCTTGGCAAAAGCCATGTCCAAGTCGCGAGTATACTCATCAGTTTCTAAAATCTTATCTTTCGTTCTTAGGAAGGGTGGAACCTTCGCAGCACCTTCAACAATCTCAAATGGCGCCTTCCCCGTCAAAGAGTGTATAGTGGTATTGTAGGAAAATTCCACCAAAGGTAGATACTTTTCCCATTGAGTCTTCTGATCCGAGATATAAGACTTCAATAAATCTAAAACCATTGAATTGGCAATCTCATATTGCCGGTCAGTCTGCGGGTGGAAAGATGATGAGAACTGCAACCGTGTGCCAATGTTCTCCCAAATTGCCTTCCAAAACAAACTCATAAATCTGGGGTCCTTGTCGGAGACAATCGTCTCGGGCATGCCATGTAATCTGAAAATCTGGGCCACAAACAGTCTCGCTAAGTGATCCGGCTTGACTGTCTTCTTCACTGGAATGAAATGAGCTTGCTTGCTAAATCTGTCAATAATAGTCTAGATACCATCATGACCACTCTGTGTTCTTGGGAGATCAAAAATAAAATCTATTGCAATACTTTCCCAGGAGTAGGTGGGTATGGGCAAAGGCTGTAACAATCCCTGTGCTTTATGCATGGCAAACTTGACCTTCTGGCATACCAAGCACCTGCGCACAAACTCGTGCACATCCTTCCCGAGTCTCGGTCAAAAGAAGTATCTCTCTACCCCTTTCATGGTGGTAGCAATGCCGCGGTGACCCGTAAAAGGCGGACAATGGCATTCAGTCATAACCTTTTCCTTGAACGGCTGTGTAACGCACAACATGGTTTTCCTCATCAAGTAGCCATCCTGAATGGAATATCCCGCTACTATCTCCCGATGCCGTATCCATGTGAAAACTTCTGCAAAATCCGGATCTGTGGCATACTGATCGACCATATCCTCATAGCTCGTATGATTTATATTGGAAATAGCCAAAACGAACGGCTTCCGGGACAAAGCATCTGCCACCAAATTCTTTTGTCCCTGAACATGGACAATCTGGAAGTGAAACTGTGACAAGATGTTCGCCCACCGCATCTGCTTTTTCGATAGCTCTTCTGTCACAAGAAGTAGCGTAAACTCTGATGGTCTTTAAAGACAGTAAGATCCACTCCGAGTAGGTAGTGCTGCCACTAAGTAAGAGCGTGGATAACCGCCAAAATCTCTTTCTCATAAATCTGTGCTGTCAATTCCGGCGTTGAGAACAATCGGCTCTCGTAAGCAATGACATGGCCTTCTTGCATTAAGACCGCACCCATAAACGACCACAAGCATCACAATATACTTCAAATAACTTGTGCAAGTCCGACAAAGTCAAAACTGGTCCCGTAGTCAATTTCTCTTTCAAAGTCTAAAAGGCAGTCACCTCTGTGGGTCCCCACGAGAAAGGGACTCCTTTCTTTGTCAAGATATGTAAAGGGGAAGCAACCTCTTCAAACTTTTAAATGAACCACCTGTAGTACGAACACAATCCCAAGAAGCTTCTAACTTCATGGACATTCTTCAAATCTGGCCAATCACGGATAGTCTCTATGTTGGCTTGATCCATCTGCACTCCTGCTGATGCTGAGACAATGTGTCCCAAAAAGTGTATCTCTGGTAGGAAAAATTCTCTTTTCTTTGCATTAATCACTAACTTATGATCTCATAATGCCTGCAAGACCTAAAGAAGATGATCTCTATGTTCTGCCTCATTCTTGGAGAAAACAATGATATCGTCAAAGAAAGTGTCAACGAATAGCCTATACTCTAGAAAAATCATGTCCATCATCCGGTTAAATGTTGCAGGAGCATTGGTTAGGCCAAAAGGCATCACCAGAAACTCAAATAACCCAAAAGTCGTCCGAAAGGCTGTCTTGTAAACGTCTCCCGGTGCGATTCGGATCTGATGATATCCACTCTTCAAATCAATCCTGCTAAAGCATGAGGATCTTTGTAATCTGTCGAGTATATCATCGATCCTAAAATCTGTTCTTCATGGTGATTTTGTTGAGAGCTCTATAATCAATGCACATTCTCCAAGATCCGTTTTTCTTTAAAACCAACAACACTGGAGAGCAATACGGTGAAGTACTAGGCTGGACAAGACCCTTTTCCAAGAGGTCTTTCACTTGGTTCATAATCTCTTCGTCCTGTGCTCGCCTTAGACGGTAAGGTGGCCGGTTCGGTGGTGTGCTTCCAGGTATCAGATCAATGGTATGATCTTCAGGACGAACAGGTGATAACTCGCCTGGCAGGCCCTCTGAGAAGCAATCGGCATGAGAGTGGACAACTTCTTGGCGTTCTGTATCAAGTTCAGACATATTTGTACTATCCTCATCACTCAACTCTTTGAAAAAGATCGAGTAAACAAACAGACTGGATTTCATTAATCTGGAAATGGCAGAAGCCGATACAATAGGGACAGACTCGCCCTGAAGTTTTATATCGAGTACAATGGTTCTGCCCTTCTCTATAGTCAATATCGCTTTCCTCGCCCGATAGTCGATCATGGCGTTGTTCTTGTGGTACCAGGGAATTCCCAAGAGAACATCACAACCTTCCAAAGGCATGTAAAAGTCCTCATGTCCCAAATACACCTGACAATGCAACCGAAGTTTGCCAATGACAGGTGTAATGGCTACGTCCCTGCCGGGTGCCGCTAAAATTGCCTCCGCAAGTGGTTCCAATCGATCGAACCGCGCCGCCAATTCCGGTGAAATGAAGTTGGCCTTGGCTCCTCCGTTAGAGAAGATCAGGAGTTCTTGGTCTTTCACTTTGCCCCAAGCTCGGCAAAGTTCTGTGCTCTCATCCACCGTGCTGGGATCGGTACCCATGCAATTTGGAACCGGTCCTGTTTTCATCTTGCCTTTTTTTCCACGTTCCTCAGCTGCTCTCGAACTCTCGGGCCTTTCGTCGTCCTTGTCGTTCTGTTCTGTCTGTGACTTTCTAGGGCACTTCGCGGAGATATGTCCAGTTTCCCCGCATCCAAAGCACTTCCCTTCCCTGATATAGTGAGCCCGCTCCTAAGGAGTAAGCTTGGGTCGTGCATCTTTCGTTTCTGGGTTACTCTTTCTTTTTTTACTTTCATTTGTCGAAGTCTGTTCGGCTCTTTGTGTCATGATCTCATCGGTTGGGTAGGTCAGACTGCCTGAGTGAATGGCAAAACCCCGTTTCGCATTACTAATCAACTCCTGAATGGAAGCTGACTTTTGTTCCAAGCAGTGATCTCGGATCTCCGTAAGAAGACCCAAGGTAAACCGTTCAATCTGTTCCTTGAACGAGATCTTCTTAATGAAGAGGCGGGTAGAAAAGAGCTCCAGAATCTCTTGCAATAAGCGTCCACTGTATCTTTCTTGGTCATCCGAAGATGGTTCCAAGCAGTTCGTATATCGCGTTCATACTCTCAACTCAACCAAGAAGAAAAAAAAAGCCTCTTGAATTTCAACCATTTAACTGGCACAATATTGCTTAATAGAAGCGTGGACCACCAAGTTCGAGCATTCCCCTTAAAGTAAGAGGCAGCTCTCCGAATCTTAAGAGTGCTCCGAGTAACACCCTCCCGCGAAAGCGATGTCAAACTATTGTACAAAAGACAAAGCCTTTGAAGCATCTCTATATCCAGAAAACGTGTCAAATTTAATTGATTGTCCACCTTCCTTAAACTCTCAGACTTTCTTGCTTTTGTCTTCTAGAAAGTCATATTTGTTGGCTTGATAAAAATTCTTCTTCTTTGCATAAAAGTTGCTGTCATCAGAGTCTGAACTATCTGTATACGAGTCCTCTGTAGAATTGTCACTCACGGGGCAAGATTTAGACTTCTTTGTCTTTTTCTTGCCCTTTCCGAAGCATTGCTTCTTGCTTCGCTTTTTGCCTTTTCGGTTTTCTTCGTTCAAGTCAGATGAGCTAGAAGAACTGTAAAAAGAAGAAGAAGAAGAGGAAGAACTGGGTACTCCTTCAAATCGGACACACTTCTTCTGTTTCTTGCCTTTTCAAATGTCGACTAATGACCCAAATAGCCCAGGAAGTCATTGCCTTTCTTTTGTTGTTTGCCATGCTTTTCAGCTTTGTTTTGCTCGTCAAAAAGCTGGGCAATTCGTGCATCAACCACCTCTTCTCTGTATACTTCTTGGGAGTAGGAGGTTTCTTGAGAGCGGGTTTTCGGGGTGGTTCTATGGTTTTCTGCCACTGTGTGCACCTCCTTGAAAGAGGTCTTGCTCACATAATTTGTCATTTTCGGGTCCTTAGCAAAATTAAGCATCATCTTTGTTGCGTCGCTGATCAATCGTTGACACTCCATCTCTCGATGCTCCGTCTGAGTAGGCCGAGGCGGGCCATACTCCTTGCCGGAATCTTCTTTGTGATCCCTTCCCGCATCTCCAGATGCAGAGGGAGTCGATTGATCTTTCCGTGAAGCCATAGGTGCCACGGGAAAAAAAATTGGGATCGGATTTCCCGTAGAAGAGAAATCGGTTGTGCTCTGATACCACTGTAACCGACTTGGACACTCTAAGTCAAGAATCTACTGCGGCAGCACCAAATAACCACTTCAAAACAGTTCACAGCTCACAATTTATTGGACATTGGCCCGACGGAGTTTCGTGCCTAGAGATATTGGCCCCAAAGACTGGCGCCCCTTTCCGTATTTCTTTTTGTATTAATATGAGTTCAAAGTACAAGAGTGCGGGCAGGCTCTCACACTCAGACTCTGCGTCCATATGCTCTGAGTTGTGAGAGGCCTGCTCACATATTTATAGATTACAAGGGATGCTAAAAGCAGAGCCCAAAATCTGTTAAACTCAAAAGCTAAAAATCCAAAAGCTTTTGAAGAATAAAGCAGGTTCTTTCTCTCTAGCCAATCTTGGCCACAAGATAAAGCAATAGGCTTTCTCTCTCTTTCTCATCTCTTGCGTTGAATAAAGCAAGGCCAAAAGCTGTAAAAAAGCAAAATTTGCCGCAGCCTATTGCTTCCGCAAATCCGTCGCAAATCACGGGGGTCCGTACAGCTGCCATGTGTCAGCCCTGCCACATCCGCAATTAGGATTTCCTGCAGTTATGGAATCCTGCAACATTGGATAGCCACGTCATCATTTAGCCCTAGGCAGCCACATCACAGTTTGTGACAGGCGGGACCTCACAACTCAGAGTATCAGGACACAGAGTCTGAGAGTGAGCACCTACCCACTCTCTTGTACTTTGAACACAGATTAATACAAAAAGAAATACCGAAAGGGGCACCAGTCTATGGGGCCAATATCTCTAGGCACGGAACTATGCTGGGCCATGTCGATTCAAGTGTGAATTGTGAACTGTTTTAAAGTGAATCTCTGATGTGTCGCGGTAGAATCTTGACTTGGGGTGTCCAAGTTTGTTACAGTTGTATCAGAGCACAGAAAGATTCTCCTTCTACGGAGGATCCGATCCGTTTTGCAGCGCGCATAGCTTTTGAGAAAGAATCTTTGTGCCCCATCGACAAAGGACGTATTAGCCACTCCCACCCTTCATACATCGCGCATCGGGCGCGCTCTCGTCTTTATCGCTCTGTCTTACAGGGCATAAAGCCATTAAGAATCCCAGATTACACATGGGTTCTCGTGAAGAATCTGACGAAGGTGACACCTCTTAGTGGGAAGGCAAAGAAAAGTTGAAATTCCGACGCAGGAACTGAAGAAAAGAATGAAGATTTGGGCAATATTTTTTTTCGGACAAGTTTGCCAGAAAGGAGTACAAACGTCAACTGCAAATTGGCATATGTGTGAACTGTGTTTCGCCAATCTCGGATCCGTGGAGTACTCTTTGGGGTGGAATCCCGCCATTTGTGTTGCATATCGTCTCTCTCTTTCAGTTCAACTGTTATTGAAGTGCTAAAAGTTTGTTCAATCTGTTCTTTTCTATTGGCACATGGTTTCCGTCTTGTGACAGTGGTATCAGAGCATTAGGCGTGTGCTTTTCTGCAAGCATACCGGTCTTACCAAAGAGCAGACAAAGCAAGATTGCACTTTCAAAGTTCATTAGAAATTTTAGCTTCGTGCTCCACTCTACCACGTCAGCAGCTGTCGCGGATTTTTTGGCACGAATTTTGGAGCATGTCCTGCCACGTCAGCATTTATGTCGGGGGACTTCCTATCAACCGGGGTGTGTGTGTGTCTCTGATGTCTCTAAGAATGTGTCCAGACCATGCCATGTCACCAGTTTGTGACATACCCCTCTCTTGAAGGTATTGTAATTGCCCTCGATTACGCCTGCAAAACAGGAAAAGGCCATAAACTGTCTTAGCAGACACTGACTGTTAGTACCGACGCACTAGGAACACATGTCTAGCACATGTACCAATCGACAGTCACATCACAGGATATCACTTGACATCGCAGGACATCACATGACAAATCGCATTCAAAATTCATTTGGATCTCAGACCTGATTAATCGACAACGTATTTAGCAATCGCATCTAGATCCACTCGGGACCTCATAGATGCCCGATTAACTAATCCTTATTGCAACCATGTCATGTATATCGAGATCTTTCAGACCAAAATGCTACAGTCATTTCGTCTATGAGTTCCTGCACTTAGACAAGTCAAGAACAAATCAGTAGCATAGTATCAAGAATTCCAGTTCATAAAGTCATACAGCAGAATACTGTCAGCCCAGAATATCCGTGAAACTGAAAAGAGACATCAGTGACTTTAGTATAAAAAATCAGGGCATTCTGTTGACAAAGGAGTGAAGTGACTCCCCTCTTGTGCATATTCGTTGCACCAAATTCCGCCCAAGCTGAGTTTGGGGTTCAATTTGGAATAGACTATGCTAAACCAAATGCTTCAAGGTAAAGGTTCACAATCTGAGAAGTATCTGCCAATTCCTACTCCTCCATCCACCTCACATCCAATGCGGGATGTTCTTGAATTTAACTAAGAACTGCCTTATCATTTTACCTTTTACCTTTCTATCTTTATGTGCCAAAATTTGCTCTGGAACGAGTATCTTCTCTTTTTCCTCCACTTTGGGTTGCTCATCTGACTCCCCATTATCGGGCACATCGCCTTTAAAAGGCTTCAGAAGACTCACATGAAAAGCAGTGTGAATCCTCCAAGTATCGCATAGCTTCAGTCTAAAGGAGACATCATTTATCTTTTCAAAAATTTGGAAAGGTCTATAGTATCTCATGCTAAGCTTTAGAAAAACCCGCCCCTTTCCCTTTTTATTTCTCAGGCGTGCCTTCTCAAAACGTAAGAGCACCCAATCGTTCTCCTTTAATTTTAAATCGCGACGATGTCAATCTGCTGCCTTTTTGTGTCTTTCCTGAGATTTCTCCAAAGCCTCCCGAACCTTGGCCAAAGCAGTGTCCAAGTCCCTTGTGTACTAGCTGGCTTTAGAAATCTTATCTTTAGTGCTTAGGAAGGGTGGAACCTTTGTAGCACCTTCAATAATCTCAAATGGCGTCTTCCCCGTCGAAGAGTGAATCGTGTTAATATAGGCAAATTCCAAGGGCAAATACTTTTCCCATTGAGTCTTCTGATCCGAGATGTAAGACATCAATAAATCCAGTATGATTGAATTTTCAATTTCCGATTGCCCATCTGTCTGCAGGTGGAAAGATGACAAGAACTGCAACCGTGTGCTAATGTTTTACCAAATAGCCTTCCAAAACAAACTCGTGAATCTGGGGTCATTGTTGGAGACAATTGTCTCAGGCATGCCATCTAATCTGAACATCTGGGCCACAAACAGTCTCGCTAAGTGATGCGGCTTGACTATTTTCTTCACTGGAATGAAATGAGCTTGCTTTCTAAATCTGTCAATAATAGTCTAGATACCATCATGCCCACTCTGTGTTCTCGGGAGATCAAAAAAGAAATCCATTGCAATACTTACCCAGGGGCAGGTGGGTATGGGTAGAGGCTGTAACAATCCCTATGCTTTATGCCTGTCAAACTTGACCTTCTGGCATACCAAGCAACTGCATACAAAATCGTCCACGTCCTTCTTGAGTCTCGGCCAAAAGAAGTATCTCTCCACATCTTTCAAGGTGGTAGCAATGCCGCGGTGCCCTGTAAATGGTGAACAATGGCATTCGGTTAGAACTTTTTCCCTTTACGGCTGTGTAACACACAACATTGGTTTTTTCATCAAGTAGCCATCCCGAATGGAATACTCTGCTACTACCTCCCCATTCTGTATCCGAGTGAAAATATCCGCAAAATCTGTATCTGTGGCATACTAATCAACCATATCCTCGAAGCTCCTATGATGTATCGCGGAAATAGCCAGAATCAACGGCTTCCGGGACAAAGCATCTGCCACCAAATTCTTCAATCCCTGCACATGAACAATATGGAAGTGAAACTGTGACAATATGTTCGTCCACCGCATCTGATTTTCTGATAGCTGCTTCTGTTACAAGAAGTAGCGTAAACTTTGGTGATCTTTGAAGACCGTAAAATCGGCTCTGAGTAGGTAGTGTCGCCACTGAGTAAGAGCATGGATAACTGCCAGAAGCTCTTTCTCATATATTTGTGCTGTCAATTCTGGCCTTGAGAACAATCGGCTTTCGTAGGAAATGACATGGCCTTCTTGCATTAAGACCGCACCCAGACTACGACCACAAGCATCACAATATACCTGGAATGACCTCTGCAAATCCGTCAAAGTCAAAACTGGTCCTGTAGTCAATTTTTCTTTCAATGTCTGAAAGGAAGTCACCTGTGTGGATCCTAACGAGAAAGGGACTCTTTTTTGTCTCAACATATGCAAAGGGGAAGTAACCTCTGAAAACTTTCTAATGAACCGCCGGTAGTAAGAACATAAGCCCAAGAAGCTTCTAACTTCATGGACATTCTTCAAATCGGGCCAATCACGGATAGTCTCTATCTTGGCCGAGGTCAGCGTCAAGGTGACAAGGGACAAGCCGCAGGGACAAGGCATCGTTAGCCGCAGGGACAAGGCATCGTTAGGAAGATGGACATCACAATGCAAGAAAAGGCTATGAGATTTTTCCTTCACAACTCAGACATCATGCAAAAGTGGCTAGAGAGGTACAAAGGGGAAAAGCAACAACGCTTGACAGATCGCCTTCAATTCAAGCGCAACCATGCCACTAAAAACCTTCCTTTTCCAGATCATCTTCAAAAACTACCTGGCTTTCCAACTGAGCGGTGGTTAGATATGATAATCTCAGAGGGAAAGAGGAATGGAGTGTTGATTACTGAAGAGGAAGAGGAGATGTCAAGGGGTTGCGATTGGCATGTATATTTTCACAACTTCTTTTTTCAGCTCCACATGATCACATTGCTTTAATAACTTTTAGTCTGTTTCAATTTTGTGACTGCAGTATCACAAATATGGAGCTTTGTAAACGCATGGGAAACAATTCAGAGTGCAATGGATCGACGAACAAAGGGTCACTTTTGACAGTGGTGTTAGGGCAAGCTTCATCCAAGAAAGTAGGGTTAGTGACAAGGATGAGAACACAGAGGCTAGCCAACTTGAATACTTTGGCTACATCCAAGGCATCTTGAAGATTAGCTTTAGAAAGTTTGATATTTTTTTCTTTGATGTCAAGTGGTTCAAAGTTATTACCAACAGTCCTAATGCAACTATGCGTAAAGACAAGAGCGGATTGATTCAAGTGAACTCTAGGCGGGTGTGGAAAGATGCGCGGGATACATTCGTACTTCCGTGGCATTGTGAACCAGTTGTGTTCATACACGATGACCGATGGAAACTTTAAGTTTAAATTTTGAGGTGAATGTCAGCAATGAGCAATTGTCTGAACCTAGAGATGAGGTGTCAAATACTGAAGCTGATGCGAAGAGCGACGAAGAAGTAGAGTTTGATGATGAAGATGCAGAAGTACAGATTGAGATAGATATCTTTGGTGCATTAGATCCCATAGAGGATGAAAGATTAACTAATGATTTTTGCTAGGAACTCTTTTGTAAAACTCTTTTTATTAGTCTAGAGTACACTTTAGATTCATTCATTTGTGTTAAAGCTTCGTTGATTTTTTATTTGTATTGATTAAGCATTTCTTCTATAAACTAACGTATTTCGTGGGTGTTATTTGTGTACGATTAGCCATGTCCAATGACGATGAGCCATACTCTCCTAGTTTTAGTTTTCTTGTCACTCTGGCCGACATGTCACCCAAGCAGATGCGCTCGTTTTTGTCTCAGTTCACACTAGAGAAGATCGCGATGGCACAAAACCTTTGGACAGTACGTCCCTCTAGACCTACTAACGCCCGGGACTAGTGTGGTTTCTACACTGAGCAGCCCCACACCTCAGTCTAGTGTGCCCCCTACGCCTAGGACTCGTGTGCCCACTACACCGATGGGTGGTTCATCCTCAAGACAAGGTAGGCATCGTTCTGGAGGCGGTGGTTGCTGTGGTAGCGGTTCTACCGATGCGTCCACACCATTGAGAGAGCATCCACCACTCTCTTCAATCGATAGTTCACCGATTGGCACACCACGTACACCTTGGGGATCACACGAGCATGATCCTAGCAAGGTGTATAAGACTAAGGATGGGGTTGTTGTGGCAGATAGGGTCGAAAGGCCATGCGACAGAGGATTCGACAGCTCTATAGTACGATTCAGTTTGGTCACTCTGTGATCGATATTTGGAATAACCTCGATCTTGAAAGAAAGAGTTACATCGTCGAGGCCATTCACAGAGAGTACAGGCTGGCATAGGGATACTATCCAATCTCGAACCCCTGGATTTTGAGCGTAACAAAGTCCACAATGTCACACCGTCGATCAGAGGCAAGAGACGGGTACATTGACGGCAGTCCCAAGCCGCCATGTTGGATGCAGAGGAGTGGGCGGGGATTGTATGAGAGACAATCTTGAGAGATTTCAGGGGCAGAGAGATGAAGTCAAATTACGTTTCTGCTGGAGCGTCACATCTTGGGAGTGGAGGCTACGATACTCTTTGATATGAGTTTGTAAGTATTATACGTATGCTTTAAATTATTGAAAATATATATGTTATTTGAAGATTTATCTAATGAGATTAAACCATAATTTTGCAAGAAGTTGCCGTGAAGCGCCCTCCGTCGACACGCCGAGACGAGAAGTATGGGTACAAGCATGGACTTGTGGCCCTTTTGACCCAGCTGCAATAGGAGGGAGAGGAAATCGACTGGGAGGCATTACCATGAGGGTCTTCTCACTTAGTGATTGTTTGCATATGTAAATTTTTGTAGTGCTTATGTTTATGGTTTATGGTTATGTTTATGGTATGGCATAGATGTTATGGTTAAGGTTTGGAAGTCAAGTTAAGGTTATGGTTTTGCTATGATGGTATGGCAATCATGTGATGGTTATGGTTATGATTATAGTTATGGTTATGGTTATGGGTATGGTTATGGATGTGCAATGATGGTATGGATGTTATGGTTACGGTATGACAAGCAAGTTATGGTAATGGTTATGGTATGGCAAACAGGTTATGTTTCTGGTTTTGCAATTTTCGACTCATGGTTTAATTATGGTTATAAAATCTTTATGCTATTATGACATTATCAAGATTTTGATTTTGTGGTTATGTTATTCTTACAATTTTGCTAATTGCCATATGCTCCCTCTTTAGCGGCAACTTGTAGGTGGAGTGCGGTTGCTTGTGCACTCTTCCTTCGGGAAAAGAGGGCTGGTTTCTTTTGCTGCAGTACATGCAGCATCAACTCCCAGCCCTCTTTGCCCAAAAAAAAAAGCAAGTTTGGTTGTCGGTATAGAGTACGGTAAACGTGCCAGTATACACTTCGGAACAAGCGTCAGAATATCCTTTACAATTTTCGGTAGTTATTTTATAGCTTATTCCGACGTTCATTTCATAGTTTATCCCAACGCATAGTATAACGATACTTATACCGACGTTACAAAATCAGCATGTTTTTCGAGGTCTATTTCAATGCTTTTTAGTTTTAAAACTAACCTTATTTCGTCAGTTCTGCGCCGTTTTTTGCGCGCCATGTTGTAGTAGGTTTTTTATTAGATAATCCATTGCAAAGGATAATTTTTTATCGATGATTTTCAATTGGATGAGGCATTTCCAAGGAGTGGAACCACAATTCACAAAATAAGAATTAATCTATTAAAAGTTTCTCATGTTAAGTTGATGAGGCAAGTGTAGAAGTAATGGTTTTCTTGTACACCATTTGCTACACAAATGCTTGCAAAAATAATAATTCCATAGATTTTATCAATGTTTTGTTTTAAGATTCTTCATTTCTTGTGGGAGTTCAACATTAATGATTTGACATTGGAAGGGGAGAAGAGTTACCTTGTTGCATCCCTTGTGTTTGCTGATTTTCTATAGATTTTTGGTGGAGAGTTTTAATTTTGATGTGGTGCGTACTTGTCAATGTTGTCTCTTCATGTTGATAGATTTAGTTCTACTTAGTTTGAATCATTTAATTTGGATTATGTTGCCATTGGTTCCAAATTGGAGCCAATTTTCTACCGCTACTAGCAACAAAGTTGTATCTCTAGCATTACTTGAAGTTGCAGACCAATTATAGTACATTGTTTCATGCTCTACTAACCACTTCGGAACTATCAATAAGCATGTCTAAATATTGGGCTTCAAATCCTAATGTCTAACTACTTATTTGTTTTATAAAAATTTTTTAAACTAATTATTTTGGACATCAACAAATTGTTGCTATTTTGAGAGCCATATGGTTCAAACTCACAAACTCGAAACCAAGGAATTTCTATGTATGGTCAGGCACCAAGGAATTTCTACAATTTCTTCTTCAAAGGTTTTGCATTGCAATATGATTCTCTATGTAATAGAGAAATCTCAACCCCCTCATAATCGTAGTTTGCAATGTAGCCAAAATTGAGCATTGGCAATTTAATTATTTGTATTGACAAGTGCAGTGTGTTGTCATTGATGGCCACTACCACCCTACAAAACTAGATGTATACCTTTATTAAAAATCTTTTTCTCAAATCCATGTCCCATTTGATTTTGACAAAACTTTGTGGCTAGATGAGACACTAAATAAGGGGTAACAACCTACCAAGCACAACTCTTTCCCTACCCTCATTTGAAGGGAATGAACATGACTTCTATATAGAGGACATTTTGATCATGTATCTGTGGAATTTATATTCCAACCCATAGACTGCTTCCGATTTTGTACTTACAAATGCTAACTATATACATTAATGTGATTCTTTGTACCTATCAATGTTGTGCCAATGATGTGTGTGTGTGTGTGTGTGTGTGTGTGTGTGTGTGTGTGTGTGTGTGTGTGTGTGTGTGTGTGTGTGTGTGTGCGCGCGCGCACGCGTTCACGAGAGAGAGAGAGAGAGAGAGAGAGAGAGAGAGAGAGAGGAGAGAGAGAGAGAGAGAGAGAGAGAGAGGGAGGGGGGGGGGGGGGGGGGGGGGGGGGACACAAGCTGAGAGCAACCTGCCAACAAACTGAGAGCATTTGTATCGAAGGAGATAGAAAGTGACTGTGTGCCGATTATGTACTTGGCCACCAAAGTGTTAAGCATAGTTTTTCAATGTATGGCATCCACCTCTTTAACATTCCACCCTCTATCATGAATCTTTTCACATAAGCAAGAATCTACAGATTTTATACTAGTATAATCTTCATGACATGTATGTTAGAGGTGTGAAAAATCTCAAAAAATAGACTTATAGGATAGAAATTATCAATCTTCACCAATTTCATGGGTACAGAGTTTCAGAGGACCTCTGTACTCCTTCTGTACATCCCTAAATAGCTTGCTTAACTGCTTGCTTTATAGATATTCACTCATTGTTGTGTCCGAGACTGGCTAGTCCATGGAGTTCCAATTGATAAGGAGAGGGAGCTTAACTAACATATGTTTTTTATTTCTTTGGTTGAGCTAGTAGAAGTACTCGTAGAAGAAAATGCCCTCATCTGCAAGGCTCTTGCTAGATCTTCCACCATATCATAAAACACCAATGTGAGCATGGATTACAAATATGAGCCCTACAATACAGGCTCCCATTCCTTGTACAAAGAAGGATATACATCTGCAAGTGTGGTAACCAAAAGTATGAGACCACTCAGTCTCACAATTGAATAGAATTTATGAGTAAACATTAGGTGAAATTTGGACTCACAAAGGGGCCCTTTAAGGAGTTTGATTTTACCTCTCTCTACCAAAATGGGTGCATGGATAAATTTTTGCAAACAAACTCCAAAGTTGACGAAGTTTTGACAATTAGAATGTCCTCTTCAAGCTCTATCTACTGATATATAGCACGCCACGAGATTCCTCATATTTTAGAAGATTCTTTTTTTGATTCACCTATGATGTGACAACTCTGTCGGAATCTAAGTGAATCAAAAAAAAAGAATCTTATAAAATATGAGGAATCTCATGGCGTGCTATATATCAATAGATAGAGCTCGAAGAGGAAATTCTAACTGTCAAACCTCCACCAACTTTGGAGTTTGTTTGCAAAAATTTATCCATGCACCCGTTTTGGTAGAGGGAGGTAAAGTCAAACTCTTTAAAGGGCCCCTTTGTGTGCAAATTTCACCTAATGTGACCTCCACTATTTCCATAGAATAGAACTTAATTGGAGAGTAGTGATATTGTTTGAGAATCAAGAGGGAGATACCTTATACATTTGCATGGCTTATGGGCTAACCATCCTGAGGGTTCTTTGTTATTTCCTTTTTATTTTTTTTAAGACAGTTCTACCTCTTCAAAATGAATAAGAAAGTAAGAGACCAAAAATGTTTGAAAGGAAGACTACAAAAGGAAGGCTAAGAAAGCACTTACAGTTGCATGGTGGGTGATGCACCATTAATACATTGCCGCCATTTGCAATCATTAGGATGAGTATAGACATGCTGAACTAAAACCTCCTTCACAATCTTCTTGCTTGCCAACCTCCACTGTGAACAAAATAGGCTTTCTATAAAGGATCTTTTCCTCCTTCTTGGTTGTATGAGAACCTAAGAACCCTTCCATATTGTCCGTTTTTGCCATTGACTATATGTAGTGATGGAATCTCAGATGAAAATAGAGCAAATGTTGTTGTTTCGCCTGCTTGGTAGAATAATGGTAAGGCTATCTTGGGAGAGATTACAATAACCCCTAGAGATTTTAGGGCGGTAATAAGAAGAAGAAGAAGCCATGGTTCTTTCTGAGTGGAAGCAAGAGAGATTGCTTGTAATGGAAGGAGGATCAATTATGAACGCTTTCTTAATGGAGGAATATCTTTTTGTGGTAGGAGAATGATGTAAAGTGTGAGCTTTGTCCTAAAGTGTGAGTCAAGGAGAGGAAAGTGGATTTATCCCACATGCTGTGGAGCAAGGATGAAGAGCTACTTAAAGCTCATTTCATGAATGAATAAACACAACTCTATTTTGCACTACATGCTTGTCTATGGTGAGCTTGTGCTAAGCTAAGTCAATACTCAAGATTGTGTTTATGAGTCCAAGCTAATTCTATCTTGGAACCTAATTCACTTGAGTGATAACCTTGCTTACACACACACTCACGCATTGACGCTATGTTTCTCTTTCATCCACCATAGCTAGCACGGTCCAATTCCTAACATTTGGTATCAGAGCTATGGTGTGCTAGCTAGGATTGTTGTTATGCATTTGTGTGTTAGTACAATTAGCATTACTCTATCATCATTAGATAAATCCATTTGTTTTGCTTTTTTATTTCATAATGCATACCTAATTAGTATTCCATTGGCTAGCATGAGCATGTTCTTGAGCTAAAGACTCTTGATCCACTACTCACTGGCTTATTGAAAGCTTAATTAGCATCAAAGTTCATTAATTTGCCATTAGGAACTTGCATTTTGCATCCAAAATCTACTCCTTGTTTTAGTAAAATTGGCATTTACGATTGGTGTGTGTGCGTAGCCTGTCTCGAGAGATTTCCATTGAGCCCAAGATTGTCGCATTCGGATTGTTCTTCTTCATGCTCCAAGCTTAGTTTTTTCACTCTCATTCTCTGGAATTTTTTGCAAAACAGAGCCACAGAGGCACTTTGTGTGTGTGGGGAGGAAGGAGCGTTTAATGCATTTGTTTATTGTTGAGTTTTTTGAGATAGGGTCGGTGGGACCAGTGCCTAATAAGGCTAAAAGCAAGTTGACCTTGGCATGAGCACGCGCGTGAAGGCCTACTGGCGGACCTAAGCTCGGCGGTCAACTACATTGTAGGGCCCTTTCGGGTCCGAACGATCGCAGGCAAACGACGCTAAGTACCCTCCGACCGGTGCCCTGCCCGCTGCAGCCCCCGCCTGCCCGATCGGCCGCAAGCGCCTGCCCTCACCAAACGATCACGGGCTTCAACCAAGGCGCCAAGTTCCTTTTGATAGTAATTTCGGGTCCGCCCTTCTCGGGCCACCCTTCTCGCGCTACTCTCAGCCTCAAGAGCTCCAAGGCAAGTAGACTTTCAAAGCCTCCTAAGAGGCAATTCTCACTGCCATTGAGCCTAGCTCAAGGGGCCGATTCCCACCAAGTCCTCCCTGGCCACGACCTGCATAAGCACGCCTTCCCGCGACCCTGCTACACCAAGGTGAACCCTAAGTTACAAAAGGGCATTTCCAAGCAATTTAAGGGAGGGTGAAAATTCAAAACGTTATCGAGAACTCCAAGGGCTACCAAGCTTACGGCATTACGGAAACAAATTTTTTACCAAGGTTCAAGGAGTTCTTTCGAGCATCAAAAGCAAAACAAAGAGTTATTTTCCCTATCTGTGAAGAGGGGCTTCATCAACGGTGAAGAGGAGCTTCACATTGAAGGGAAATTCCAAAGTACACATTGATCTTGTAGCCAAGCACAACAAATTTCTTGCAATGTATGTAATTATATTTGTCTACATGGATGACATTATGTGATTTTGTAAGGGGATAGGCATTGTCATTGGAGAGTCTCCAAATTGCTAAAATCTCTCTATGTGTGAAGATTTTGTGACAAAGTGTATGAGAAACACCGCATGCTTGGGCTCTCGGAGTATGACCAAGATGGAAAAGAAAGCGTTAGCTTTTTTCATAAACCCTTTTATAGGATATTTTAGCATTTTGTTGCATGTCATTATGACGCATGGAATAAAGCCTGATTGCACAACAAAAAGGGGGTAGAAACACTCGTTCGAGGGGAGGATACGAAGTCAAAGACCATGAAGCAGTTGAAAGTAACCGCAGAAGTAACGAAGGCTAGAGACCTGACAGAGGATCAACTCACATAGTAGAAGACAAAAAGGATGAAGACGAGAGCAACATTCTCTTTTATGAAGACCCATTTTGAAGATGCAGACTCTCTACTTGTAGGGGAGGAATTTTTCATGTGTGGATTTCATCATCCTGTGTGGATATCACCATCCTTTGTGGACTTTATTTTCTTGTGTGGATATCACCATCCTATGTGGATTTTGTTAGCCTGTGTGGATCATGCATCTTCAGTATCTTGTCATAGTCCAAACCTCAAGGGGATGATTGTAAAGTGTAAGCTTTCTCCTAAAGTGTGAGTCAAGGAGAGGAGAGTGGATTTATCCCACATGCCGTGGAGCAAGGCTGTAGAGCTACTTAAAGCTCATCTCATCTGCACTCGTGCTGCTGAGATGATGTGCCCCAAAAAGTGAAAAGCAGATGCGGTGGGCGAACATCTTGTCACAGTTTCACTTCCAGATTGTCCATGTTCAGGGACAGAAGAATGTGGTGGCAGATGATTTGTCTCGGAAGCCATTGGTTCTGGATATTTCCGGGATACATCATAGGAGCTTCGAGGATATGGTCGACCAGTATGCCACAGATATAGATTTTGCAGACGTTTTCACACAGATACAATGGGGAGACAGTAGCGGGATACTCTATTCGGGATGGCTATTTGATGAGAAAAACCATGTTGTGCGTTACGTAGCCATTGAGGAAAAAGGTTATGAGCGAATGCCACTGTCCACCTTTTACGGGTCACTGCGGCATTGCTACCACCATAAAAGGGGTCCATCTGCACTTGTGCTGTTGAGACAATGTGTCCCAAAAAGTGAAAAGCAGATGCGGTGGGCGAACATCTTGTCACAGTTTCACTTCCAGATTGTCCATGTTCAGGGACAAAAGAATGTGGTGGCAAATGCTTTGTCTCGAAAGCCGTTGGTTCTGGCTATTTCCATGATACATCATAGGAGCTTCGAGGATATGGTCGACCAGTATGCCACAGATACAGATTTTACAAACGTTTTCACACGGATACAAGATGGGGAGACAGTAGCGGGATACTCTATTCGGGATGGCTATTTGATGAGAAAAACAATGTTGTGCGGTTACATAGCCATTGAGGGAAAAGGTTATGACTGAATGCCACTGTCCACCTTTTACGGGTCACTGCGGCATTGCTACCACCATGAAAGGGGTAGAAAGATACTTCTCTTGGCCGGGACTCAAGAAGGATGTTGAAGAGTTTGTGCGCACTTGCTTGGGTTTCCAGAGGTCAAGTTTGACAAGCATAAAGCACAGGGATTGTTACATCCTTTACCCATACCCACCCGCCCTTGGGAAAGTTTTGCAATGGATTTCGTTTTTTATCTCACCAGAACACAGAGTGGTCACGATGGTATCTGGACTGTTATTGACAGATTTAGCAAGCATGCTCATTTCATTCCAGTGAAGAAAACAATCAAGCCGGATCACCTAGAGAGACTAATTGTGGCCCAGATTTTCAGACTACATGGCATGCCTAAGACGATTGTTTTCGATAGAGACCCCAAATTTACGAGTTTGTTTTGGAAGGCAATTTGAGAGAACATTGGCATGCGGTAGCAGTTCTCGTCATCGTTCCACCCGCAGACTGACGGTCAATCTAAGATTGCCAGTTCAGTGATTCTAGATTTATTGAAGTCTTATATCTTGGATCAGAAGACTCAATGGGAAAAGTACTTACCTTTGGTGGAATTTTCCTACAATAACACGATACACGCTCCGACGAGGAAGGCTCCATTTGAGATTGTTGAAGGTGCTGCGAAGGTTCGACCCTTCCTAAGCACGAAAGATAAGATTTTTGAAGCTGATGAGTATACGCGCCACTTAGACACGGCTTTTGTCAAAGCCCGCGAGGCTTTGCAGAAATCTCAAGAACGACAGAAAAAGGCAGTGGATCACCATCATCGCGACTTGAAATTGAAGGAGGATGATTGGGTGCTCTTACGTTTTGAGAAGGCACACCTGAGAAAGAAAAAGGAAAAGAAGACGCTTTTTCCAAAGCTTAGTATGTGATACTACGGACCTTTCCAGATCTCTGAAAAGATAAATGATGTCTCCTTCCGACTGAAACTGCTTGATAATTGGAGGATTCACAATGCATTTCACGTGAGTCTCTTGAAACCTTTTAAAGGTGATGTGCCTGATGATGGGGAGCCCGATGAGCAACCCGCAGTGGAATAAAACGAGGAGATCCTTGTTTCTGAACATATTTTGGCACATAAGGATACGAATAATAAAGGTAAAGTCCAAAGGCGCTTCTTGATTAAGTTCAAGAACTATCCTACATTGGATGCAAAGTGGATGGAGGAGGAGGACCTAGCAGTTACTCCTCATATTGTGAAACTTTACCTCAATGCTTTTGGTTTAGCATAGTCTACTGCAAATGGAACCCAGAATTCAGCTTGGCTGGAGATCTGGTGCAGTGGGATGCACAGGAGGGGAGTCACTCCGCCCCTTTGTCAACATATGCCTGGATTTTGATACTAGAGTCACTGATGTCTCTTTGAGCTTCAGGGATACTGAAAGCTAACATTATTCTGCTGTATGACTTTATGAAATGGAATTCTAGATTATGAGACTGATTTGTTCTTGACTTCTTTTTAAGTGTAGGAACTGATAGACGAAATGAGTGCAGCATTTTGGTCTGATTGATCTCGAATAGACATGGTTGCAATAGGGGTTAGTCAATCGGACATCGATGAGGTCCCGATTGGATCTAGATGCGATTGCTAGATACTTTGCTGATAAATCATGGTCTAAGATCCGAATGAATGTTGAATGTCATGTGATGTCATGTGATGAAGTGTGATGTGACTATCGATTGGTACATGTGCTAGATGTGTGTTCCTAGTACGTAGGTACTAACAGTCAGTGCCTGCTAAGACAGTTTATGGACTCTGTCTGTTTTGCAGGCGTAATAGAGGGTGATTACAATGCTTTCAAGAGGGGGGTATATCACAAAGTGATGACATGGCTGCCCAAAACTGAAACCCTAAATGTTGCTGGAAACCCTAACCCTAAAACGTGCAAACCCTAAAATTTGCCAGAAACCCTAACCCTAACCCTAAAACATGCGAGAACCCTAACCCTAACCCTAAGGACAACAGGGCTGAAATATCGTAATATGCGCAGAGATGCTGACATGGCACCGTACAGCAAGGCCCGAAAATTGTGAAGCCGCTTTTTGCGGCAGATTCGCTGTTTGGCTGAATTTTCGTGGCCAGCTTTTTACTCTACGCAAATCATCAAAGATAGAGAGAGAGAGAATCTCTTGCTTTCTTTTTTAAAGTTCAAGAGAGCTTGAGAGAGGAAAAGAGCCTTTGCTTTTATTTTTAGACTTTTGACTTGAAGGTTTTGGGGCTCTGCTTTTGACAACCCTTGTAATTTAAATATGTGGTTTGGGCTCCCACTCTGCAGAGCATCTGGACGCAAAGTCTGAGAGTGAGACCGGAACCAATCTTGTACTTTCAACACTGATTAATACAAAAACAAATACCGAAAGGGACGCCACTCTTTGCGGCCAATATCTCTAGGCACGGAACTCCGCCGGGCCAGTGCAAATCTATTGTGAACTGTAAACTGTTTTGAAGTGGTTATTTGGTGCTTTCGTGATTGATTCTTGACTTGGAGTGTCTAAGTCTGTTACAAAGAACTCTTGGAAAAGGGTCTTATCCAGCCGAGTACTTCACCTTACTGCTCTCCGGTGTTGTTGGTTTTGAAGAAAGACTGATCTTGGAGAATGTGCATTGATTATAGAGCTCTCAACAAAATCACCATCAAGAACAAATTTCCGATTCTTAGGATCGATGATATTCTTGAACAACTACAGGGATCCTCTTGTTTCAGCATGATCGTTTTGAAGAGCGGATATCATTAGATCCGAATCGCGCCGGGAGATGTCCCATCTGGTCGAAGGTCGCATGGGGCCTCCAGCATGAGGCACCCTAGCACGAAGCCGATGTAGCAAGAACTCCTTCCAGGGCTCCTCACCTGGAAGGAGTCCTCTGACTATGAACTTCCCAAGAAGGGCTCCACTCTGCTATGCTGGGTCAATGATGCCAAGCCCTCCCTGTGAACAAGAAAGAGTGATGACCTGCCAAGCCACTTTGGCTCGGGCTATCTGAGTGTCACGTCCTGACCAAAGGAAGTTCGTGATCAGCCTCTCTACCTAGTTGATACAAGAACTCAAGAAGATCCAGCAAGAAGTGATGTACCACATAGTCGCCAACAACACCTGGTTGGCCACTACTACTCTGCCAGCCAAAGAGAGTCGTGTTGAGCTCCAGTGTAACAACTTCCTTGTGATAGACAGGAGGAGGGGAGCAATTTGCTGCTTGGGAGAGAAGTCCAGACCAACCTGACAACCCAAGTACTGAACTGCAGTCCCTGGAGGAATCCACCTGAAACCCTCACCAGGCATCCAATCGGGCAAAGGAGCACTACCAACTGAGAAATCCTCTGTCTTTTTCCAGTTGATCAGTGCGCCAAATGCACAACATAAGGTCTCAAGATCCTGCTCACACCTGTGAAGGTTGGCCTCGTGGCCTTGCAAGTACAAGGCTGAGTCGTCAGCAAACTCAGTGTCTAGTAGCTCATCTCCCCGAACAAGAAGTGCTAAGCCTCGCAAACCAACTTGCTGTGACACCAAAAACCTGCTCATTGCCTCAGCATAGAGCATAAAGAGGAAGGGGGCAAGAGGGAAGCCCTGTGTGACCGAACGTGAGAGCATGAAACGATTGCCTCTACCTCCTAACAAAAGTACCTGATTGTGTGCTTCTCTGTACAAAGTTGACACCCTCTGATCCAAGCATCTGAGAAGCCCATCCTGCGTAGAGTGCCCTCCAGAAAGTCCCAGTCAACTCTATCGTAGGCCTTCTCAAAATCAAGAAGAAGAATCACCAGATCCTCACCACGGAGCCTCGCTAGGGCAGAAGCCTCCCAAAACGTAAAGATGTTGTCAAGGATACTACACTCCTTGACAAAACCTGTCTGGGTCCCATGTATAAGGCTCTCTAGCAGTGGCTGGATCCTCAAACTCAGAGCCTTGGCAAGAATTTTGTAGGCTGAGTTGAGGATGTTTATGGGGCGCCACTATTGAATCTCATCCAAGGAGCCACCCTCCTTGAGAATGAGGTAGATCAGACCCTCACTCATGCTGTCAAGCATCTCTCCTGTGTGCAAGATGTACTAGAAAGCACTACAAAGATCAAGGCCAAGCAAGTCCTAGTACTCCAAGAAAAAACTGGATGTCAATCCATCGTCACCTCCACGGGGGAGTGCACTAAGAGCCGTGTGCAACTCCTCAAGCTGTAGTGGAAACTCAAGTCTCTGACGCATCTCCTCAGTCACAAGGCAAGGCATCTATGCCCACACCTGCTCCCTGCATGAATCCTGATGCTCTGACTGAGGCTCTACAGATAGTAACTCACGGTAAAAGTCAGTAGCAGCTACACGCATGTCCTCTAGCTCAGAAGCAACTGACCCGTCGGGCCTCCTCAACTGACTGACCTTGGCATGCGTATGCCGAGGCCCCACTGCCTCGAAGAAAGCACCAATCAGTCTGTCACCCACCTAGGTCCACTGAGATGTCTGTCGGTGAAAAGCAAACGCATGGCATCGCTCCTCTGTGCTAACAAGCTCCTGGAGAGCCTGTTGTAACTGCTCCTCCAACCAAGGACTGTCTGGATGCTGCTCTTGCATCCTGTGCAAGGAAGCAACACACCGTCTGAGGTGTTGCTCCTCCTCTCTTGCTGCAGTCAGGCGAGTCAAGGACTCCTGGAGAAAGAAACGACTAAGCTGAGCTAGTCCTGAGGCCATTCTGTCAGTAGGAGAATCCTGCATGTCCAAGCTCTCTGTCCAAAGAGCCTTTACTCTCTCTCTGAGTGCAGAGTCTAGCAAGACCCTCTCAGGATGCATAGCATCATGCTCCCCCGCCTCTGCCTATCTGTCACTGTGAGGATCACTAGTGCATGGTCCGAGAAGAAAGTCCATGCCAGGATGCCAACTGTCCCACCCAAGTCACAGAAAAAGTCACTAGTGTAGAAGCGATCTATCCGCGATAGATTCACTCCTCCCACTCTGCGGTCCAAACGAGAGAAGGTCAGGCTGTCTGGGGGGCTCACAAAGCTAGAGTGCTGCCACACATCCGAAACCCTCTGAGTCATACAAAACCTCTCCCAAGCTGCCAGCTCAACTTCCTGCACAGTAGCTTGGCTACCACCAATCCTGTCAGAAGGGTCCTCCAACATGTTGAAGTCACCCCCAATGCACCATTGCTCTACTTGCAGCAGAGACTCAACAATCTGTGACCAAAACTCTGCTCGCGCGCTCGCCACATTGGGCGCATATATGTTCAAGAAGCCCACAAGGCAACCCTGAACTTGCATAGTGATCCACTGAGCCTTGCCTGGCACAATAATCCCCGTGTCCATAATGGCCTGCTGTAGAGACTCCGCAATAGTCATGCATACCCCACCCTGGATGCCTCCAGGTCCAAAAGCAGCTGAGCAAAAAGTCTCATAGCGACCACGCAAAATCTGACCACAAGCCGAATGCGGCTCTCACAAAGATGATGCTCCTGCAACATAAGAATGTCAATCACCCACAAGGCATCTCTGAAGCTCCTGACGCAGCCGACCCCTCTGTCGCTGAAACTGGGGCCCTCCTAATCCCTACACATTCCATGAGATGATCCTCATGGAGACAATGAGAGAAAACAGATGTTGCAACAGCAGTCAACCTCGCTATCTTTGAGGCTGGTTTGGATGGGGAGTAGTCCGCATTCGAACGACCTCTAGACAAGCATGCAAGAAATGATTGTTCCGCCCAGGCCCCAGCCAAGCGTACAGCCCGAAGGGCTACATCCTCTGTCTAAGAATCCTCATGCACAAAAACATAACACAAAGGGCACTGAGTGTCAGCAAACAAGTGCACCACAATGTGTCTGCAACCCACTGCATCTGGAGGTGTTACGTCAAACTTGACAAGAGGCCAAAGTCTCTGCACCAGATTTGTCACTGTTAAGTCCCCTGTGTGATGCGAGAACTCAATAGCCTGGGTCCGGAGCCAGTCCAAGGTTGTGTGTTGGGTCCACTCCGTGGTATCCCTACCACACAACGGAAAGGAGAAACCCACCATTGTGTCCAAGGCCTAACTACCTCTAGCGGCAAGAAAGAGGACGTGGACTCGAAAGCTGGCCTCCTCCAAGTCGGAAGAGGAATCACCCAGAAACCGAGTGAAGCTGTAATCGAAGAAATCCCAACGTCTGCTAATGTCGAAGCTGGTCAGACCTCTGGGGATCGCTGCAAAGGAAGAAGTGAGCACCAAAAAATTCGGCCTCATGTGGGGCTGTCCCTCACGAGCCACACGACTCGTAGCGAAAGCACTACCAAGAGAACGCCTCGTGGCACAAGCGTCGCCAGTACCCTGTGTCTGAGGAGGAGTGGTGGAGGGGTCCGGAGACGAGGCTGTGGGCCCCATCAAGGAGAGGGGAGGGGAGGGGGCCGAATGTGGAGGTGGGGGGGGAGGGGGGGAAGGGAGGCGGGGCGGCAGGGGCTGAGGGAGGAGGAGGCGGTGGTGGAGGAACAGAAGTGGACGAGGCCGGTCCTTCTAAAGGGGGTCGAAACGGTTCCCAGTCGGAACCCAGTGTTGTTGAGCTGCAATAGGTCGGCCACTAGGAGGAGCAGTGGGGTGAGCTCTCCCCTGACGGCGGCGGCCAGGCACCTGCTACCAACCATTAGCTGACTAGTCACTGTTCTCTGTCGAAGTACCAGCCTGTGTATCCTGTGTACCTAGCTGCTTGGCATGCTCAACCTTGGGCAGCTGCGCATGCGCTGGGGGTCGAGGTCTCCTGTGAGGATAGGCCTTTCCCATATGGCCGATTTGTCTACAAATGAAGCACTGGTTCAGGAGACTCGAATACTCCACACTCTGTTTGATCCATTCTCCACTCACCCTAGGCAGCAATATCACCTTGGGGAGGGAGTGTGTGTCACGAACAAGAACCCGCACAGTAGGTAGACCTGCGGCCTTGTCCACAACTGAAGCTGCTGTGCGTGGAGACTCTAAAACTGTCCCAAACATGGAACCAATCCTGGGTAGGAGGGGATGGTACTCTCGCCTCAGGCCTAGGAAGCAAACCGGAATTGGTAAGTATGCCTCCTCCTCGAGCACATCTGTAGTAGGGTCGAAACCGTGATGCCAACGTCGAAAGTAAGCTCGAGCTGCTCTGATGCTGAGCGGGCTCATTGAAATCACCTTGGTTGCCATATCTGCAGATTTAAACTGGACCTGGTAGTACCCTCTCCCAAGGATCTGGACATCTGTGATCTTGCCCACATCGGAGAGAAGACGGGCCTGTAGTAAATCCCGAACTTCGCCCCAACAAGCTTGTAAGAGAGTGTAAGAGATGTGTAAGAGATGGAGACTAGATTAGAGAGTACACAGCAAATAACCATAGCATAAGAGAGTAGAGAAGAGAATCTGCAAGAGAAAGGCCTAAATCTAGCCCCAAACTCCACGGCACCTCTCTTGTGGAGTTGGTATTTAATATATTATTTTTGAGTTTAAGGTGCCAAAAATTGAGGCCCCTCTTTTACAACCACTTCACTTTTGTAAATGAGTGAAGCTCATTAGTTCTTGCATGACCCATAAGGGGAGTTCCCACTACAACTATTTACAGAGCCGTAGTGGCTTATTGCAATGATGTTCTAAGATACTGTGCAAATATAAAATGGCCAATAGTAATTGCCGTCACCTCTTCATCAACTCCCCGCATTCCACTCGACAAAATCATCATCAACTCAATTAGTAAAATAAATAGACAGCACATAATTAACCATTACGCCCAGCTATCCCAATTGCAGCTAACCACTACAACAGGAGGGTGCCAGTCTCGTAACATCCCTCCCACCAGGGATAGCAACTGTCCTCAGTTGCTCAATAGAGAAATCAACTGGACCGTGAGTGATGGAAAGTGTGGAGAAGGTCGGGAAAGTTGCGAAAAACTTTTCAGGCATCCATTTGGCATCCTCTCTAGGGTGCATGTAGTGGTGGTTTCATGGTCAACTATTTTATCAGGGATGAGTTGCTCTTCTTGGTCTATAAGTGAAGGTGGGTCTTCATAAATGTGGTGTGTAGGTAGGGGTCCTCGGAATGGGCGTAAAAGACTAATGTGAAATGCATTGTGAATGTGTATGTGTGAAGGTAATTAACTATTAGAATACATTACAAGGTTAGGCATCTTGTTTAAATAAACACCATGACCCAAAATATAGTGAGTATCCAAGCATGAGCTGAGGATACGAAGAATGCACAAGATCTTAAGAGTCCTCAGGCCTAGCATATGGATGCCTAAAAAGTTTTTCGCAACTTTCCTGACCTTCTCCACACTTTCCATCACTCACGGTCCAGTTGATTTCTCTATGGAGCAACTGAGGACAGTTGCTATCCCTGGTGGGAGGGATGTTACGAGACTGGGCACCCTCCTGTTGTAGTGGTTAGCTGCAATTGGAATAGCTGGGCGTAATGGTTAATTATGTGCTGTCTATTTATTTTACTAATTGAGTTGATGATGATTTTGTCGAGTGGAATGCGGGGAGTTGATGAAGAGGTGACGGCAATTACTATTGGCCATTTTATATTTGCACAGTATCTTAGAACATCATTGCAATAAGCCACTACGGCTCTGTAAATAGTTGTAGTGGGAACTCCCCTTATGGGTCATGCAAGAACTAATGAGCTTCACTCATTTACAAAAGTGAAGTGGTTGTAAAAGAGGGGCCTCAATTTTTGGCACCTTAAACTCAAAAATAATATATTAAATACCAACTCCACAAGAGAGGTGCCGTGGAGTTTGGGGCTAGATTTAGGCCTTTCTCTTGCAGATTCTCTTCTCTACTCTCTTATGCTATGGTTATTTGCTGTGTCCTCTCTAATCTAGTCTCCATCTCTTACACATCTCTTACACTCTCTTACAAGCTTGTCTATGTCAATTCTATGTTTACTCTGTGTGTGTGTGTGTGTGTGTGTGTGTGTGTGTGTGTGATAGTCTAGGTGAGTGTGTGTGCTTGGAAATTGGAAGAAGAGGTGGACAGGTTGATGGTGATTGCTTGGAAGCTTGTGTTGAATATTTTAAGTGGTCGATCTCCCCCTCTTCTCCCAACAGAATGATGTTCTAAGATACTGTGCAAATATAAAATGGCCAATAGTAATTGCCGTCACCTCTTCATCATTTCCCCGCATTCCACTCGACAAAATCATCATCAACTCAATTAGTAAAATAAATAGACAGCACATAATTAACCATTACGCCCAGCTATCCCAGTTGCAGCTAACCACTACAACAGGAGGGTGCCCAGTCTCGTAACAGTCATGTGATGTGACTGACGATTGGTACATGTGCTAGATGTGTTGTTCCTAGTGTATCGGTACTAACAGTCAATGTTTGCTAAGACAGTTTATGGCCTCTGTCTTTTTTGCAGACGTAATCGAGGGCAATTACAATGATTTCTAGAGGGGGGGGTGTCACAAACTGGTGACGTGGTTGGCTCCTGGACACAATGTGAAGTGGGGCAGCATATACACACACCCACCCCGACTGGCAGTTCCGAGGTTCACAACGCAAATTCCCGCACTACTGACATGGCATGCCGTACGGACTCCCGTGACTTGCGGCGGGAAAAGTGGCAGGAGGATGACGTGGCAAAAGCTGTACGAAAAAAAGCAAGTTTAGCGCCGGTTGATTTACGTAGGCTAAAATTGGCAGCTTTTGGGATCAAATTGCTTTATTTTTTCAAGGCTTTTTATGAAAGCTTTTGGGGCTCTGCTTTTGGGCATCCCTTGTAATCTATAAATTGGTGGGCGGGGCCTCACAACTCAAAACATCTGGACACAGAGTCTGAGAGTGAGCACCTACCCACTCTCTTGTACTTTGAACACAGATTAATACAAAAAGAAATACCGAAAGGGGCGCCAGTCTTTGGGCCCAATATCTCTAGGCACAAAACTATGGGCCATGTGGACTCAAGTGTGAATTGTGAACTGTTTTGAAGTGAATCTCTACTGTGTCGCGGTAGAATCTTGGCTTAGGATGTCCCAAGTTTGTTACAAAATCGTGTAGCTCGAGAGATCTTTGGTTCTTCTGTGTAGTTCCCCAAGGCATAGATGTTGTCAAACTGTTGTAGCGATTGCAAAGCTTTCTTCCCATCTTTCACTTCAAAAAAAGTGGAAAATTTTAATGTAGTTCCACCATCTTTGAAATCTTTTGGTTGGTTGGGTGCGGGTGCAAACCTTGGATGTGGATAGTAGGGATATATCCATATGACCTTGATCCGGTGCAACCGGATCAAGGTTAGACGTCTATACTATGTTCTTGAAAACTCCCATAATTGGAACAGAAGGTTGAGTAGGTTGTCGATTAGAGGCTTTTGTACTTTCTAGTGCCGGAGGAAATATTTCATGACTCATCAAAGGGAGCAACATGTAATTTAGGAACTGCTGAAAATTTTACAGAACTTGGAGGTTCTGATGAGGGTGCCGCGAGAGTATGTTGCAGAGCTGGTGGAGTAGAAACTGCAGGTACTCTGTAGAATCCAGAAACACCATCTTGCTCTGTTCGTTCTTGGAAGGACCGGTATGCTTTCAAAAAAGCACATGATTGGAGCTCTGATACCATTGTAACGGGACTACACTACGTGCCAACAAAAAAGAACAGACTGAATAGACTTTAAATGCTTCAAAACATTTGAATTGAAAGAAAGAGACTTCACACAAGACACGGAGTGGCATAGTTCCACCCCCAGAGTGCACTAGCCCCAAACTGTGGCGCCCCTTTCAGTATTTCTTTATATTGCTTCAATGAGGTACAACACGTGCGGCTTTGCTCTTCATCTCCCGCGGGTAGATTTTGGAGAGTGAGCCCTTGTATATATGTAAAAGCCCTCGGCCATCCAAAAGTGGTTACATAAAAAAGCATCAAGTCTAAACATTTGGTCCCAAAAGCTAGCACCAAAGGTTGCCAGTGGAAATTACGAAAATCTAGATAGCTGCCACGTCAGCAAGTTTGTGCAAAACGTGCACATTCTAGGCCCCATCAGGGGGGTTTGGATGTTTAATCCTAACCCATTTTAGTAATTGGGCCACTTGACAACAACTTGTAAGTTGGTGAGGATTTCTTCTTCTGATTCTGCTAGGGTTTAGGCCCCTCTGTCGGGATTTGCAGGTTGGCTAGGGTTAGGGCTAGGGAGTCCTAACTATCTGGTTTTTCAGTGGCTTGACACATCAACAATTCGTGACACGTGTTATTGGTCAGCCCAAACTTCATTGTATAAACATATATAAGGTCCGAAACTTCATGATACTCCTCTCTCTCTCTCTCTCTCTCTCTCTCTCTCTCTCTCTCTCTCTTTATGTTTTTCTAAAAATAAAGCAAGAGAGCTCTTTCTCTCTCTCCAATTGCATAGGAAAAAGCAAGGCCCAAAACTGCCAAAAAGCTGTCGTACAACACTGCCACATCAGTAGTACGGAATTCCTCAATTTGCATCGCGTTTTGCACTGACATCCATACAGTCTGCCACGTGTCATCTCTGTAGCCAGCCAGCCACGTCACCTTTTAGGGTTTCCTGCAGTGTGTGTGTGGATGTGTACTTGCCCACCACGTCACCAGTTTGTGACATACCCCCCTCTTTAAAGCATTGTAATCACCCTCGATTACGCCTGCAAAACAGACAGAGGCCATAAACCGTCTTAGCAAACACTGATTGCTGGTACCTACATACAGGGAACACACATCTAGACATGTACCAATCGACAGTCACATCACATGACATCACAAGACATCACTCGACAATTCATTCGGATCTTAGACCATGATTTATCGGCAATGTAGCTAGCAATCACATCTAGATCCACTCAGGAATCTCAAGGATGCCTAATTGACTAACCCGTATTGCAACCATGTCTATTCGAGATCAATTAGACCAGAATGCTACAGTCATTTCGTCTATCAGTTCCTGCACTTAAAAACAAGTCAAGAACAAATCAGTTTCATATTCAGGAATTCCATTTCATAAAGTCATACAGAAGAATATTGTTAGCTCTCAGTATCCCTGAAGCTCAAAGAGACATCAGTGACTCTAGTATTCTCAAAATTCGAGGCATATGTTGACAAACGAGCGGAGTAACTCCCCTCTTGTGCATCCCACTACACCATATCTGCGGCCAAGCTGAATTCTGGGTTCTATTTGTAATAGACTATGCTAAACCAAAAGCTTCAAGGTAAAGGTTCACAATCTGAGGAGTGTCTGCTAGGTCCTCCTTCTCCATCCACTTCGCATCCAATGCAGAATAGTTCTTGAATTTAACCAAGAACTGCCTTCGGACGTTACCTTTATTCTTCGTATCCTTATGTGCCAAAATCAAGAACAAGGATCTCCTCGTTTTCTTCCACTTCGTCTTTCTCATCGAGCTCCCCATCATCATGCACATCACCTTTAACAGGTTTCAAGAGACTCACATGAAATGCATTGTGAAGCCTCCAAGTGACAGGCAATTTCAGTCGGAAGGAGACACCATTGATCTTTACAGAGATCTGGAAAGGTCCGTAGTATCGCATACTAACCTTTGGAAAAAGCCTCTCCTTTCCCTTTTTCTTTCTCAGGCGTGCCTTCTCAAAATGTAAGAGCACCCAATCATCCTCCTTCAATTTCAAATCGCGATGATGGCGATCCGTTGCCTTCTTCCGTCATTCTTGAGATTTCTGCAAAGCCTCACGGACCTTGATAAAAGCCGTATCTAGGTCGCGCATGTATTTGTCAGCTTCAAAAATCTTATCTTTCGTGCTTAGGAAGGGTCGAACCTTTGCAGCACCTTCAACAATCTTAAATGGCGCCTTCCCCGTCGAAGAGTGTATCGTGTTATTGTAGGAAAATTCCACCAAAGGTAGATACTTTTTCCATTGAGTCTTGTGATTCGAGATATAAGACTTCAATAAATCTAAAACCACTGAATTGGAAATCTCAGATTGCCTGTCAGTCTGCGGGTGGAACGATGACGAGAACTGCAACCGCGTGCCAATGTTCTCCCAAATTGCCTTCCAAAACAAACTCGTAAATCTGGGGTCCCTGTCGAAGACAATCAGGCATGCCATGTAATCTAAAAATCTGGGTCACAAACACTCTCCTTAAGTGATCCAGCTTAACACTAGAATGGTAACCTAACAGAACATAAAAGTGTCCTTTCAAGGTTTTGGGAAAAATTTCCAAAACCATAGTAGATCCACTCATTTTGAAAAATCCTTTCATGAGCTTATAGTTCAATAACTACTACATATGGAAAAAATGAGAAACTTGTAATTTCTCTCATCCCTTAGTCACTACAAGCCTCCAAAGTTGATGGACCCGTGCATTTTGCCCAAAACAGCAATTTCTTACGGTTGATTGCATATAAATAAGAGTGGGGATTTTTGTAGGACATGAAATAAAATGCCCCGTTAACTTCAGCGGGTTGGTGACCAAAACATATGGTTGCTTTTACCTCACCAATTCTTTTTTGGGCAAAAAAAATAGGTACAAAAAAGTTGCATTTTTGCCATTCTGCGGACCTATCATCAAAGTTTCTATAGTCACGCTCAATACAGATACTATATACATGTTTTCTTAGTTCCCTTTGGGCCTTTGGATTCAAAAGGAGCCATGGAGCATGTCAAAAGGATAATGGATCTCTTACAATTGGAACTTTGGGGGCAATGATAAAGTGCTAAATACAGCAAACATGAAAAAACTGGGTTTAGCATTATGACCTCTAGAAACCCATAGAAACTACTCAATATCTAGCCAAGTTTGTAGTCTATGATTAGATATGGTTACTACCTACAAAATACACACAATTGGCCTAAGAAACTAGCAATATTGAGAAAGTTATACTTGCTACTCTAAAATGTATCGTATTCTTCAGCAATCAAAAAACTCAACCATCATCATATACTATGCTATATAGCATATTAGGTCCCCCAAAACTCAAGGAAGATTAAATTTATGTTATACATTACACTTACACAGTCAAAATTGAATTTGGATATCAAGAAAGCCACCAAAAAATCATAAAAGTGCTAATTTTGGCCAAAAAACAGGATTATGTAATTCTTGTAAATTGGTCATAACTTTCAATTTTAACACTTAGTTCTCCCTACAAGCATCAAAACATGTTGAGAACTATGAAGGCCTAACCTCTAGCCATCTAAACCTCACAAACATGAAGTTTAGAGTGGTATAGTTGCCAAAAATGGAAAAAAAACCAAAAGCAGGACCCGTTTTTTCACACAGTTTAGGTTCAAAAATGTTGTGCAAGAGTAAGGTTAATGGTGAGATTGATACTCCAAAAAAAATGCTAAGTTTTTTTCAGCTCATAAGGAAAATTTGTGGATATATAGCACCTAGAAATTCATTTTCATACTCTTCAAATAATTCAAGCAAAATGGTCACTTAACAGGACACAAAAGTGTCCAAGGACATAAAAGTGTCCTGTTACCATTCTAGTGTTAACTGTTTGCTTCACTGGAATTAAATGAGCCTGCTTGCTAAATCTATCAATAACAGTCCAGATACCATCGTGACCACTCTGTGTTCTCGCGAGACAAAAAATGAAATCCATTGCAATACTTTTCGAGGAGCGGGTGGGTATGGGCAAAGGCTGTAACAATTTTTGTGCTTTATTCCTGTCAAACTTTACTTTTTGGAATACCAAGCAACTGTGCACAAACTTTTCCACATCCTTCTTGAGTCTCGGCCAAAAGAAGTATCTCTCTACCCCTTTCATGGTGGTAACAATGCCGCGATGACCCATAAAAGGTGGACAGTGGCATTCGGTCATAACCTTTTCCCTCAACGGCTGTGTAACTCACAACATGGTTTTTCTCATCAAGGAGCCATCCCGAATGGAATATCCCGCTATTGTCTCCCCATCCCGTATCCGTGTGAAAACGTCTGCAAAATCCGGATCTGCTGCATACTGATCGATCATATTCTCGAAGCTCCTATAATGTATTGCAGAAATAGCAAGAACCAACGGCTTCCGAGACAAAGCATCTACCACCAAATTCTTCTGTCCCTAAACATGGACAATTTGAAAGTGAAACTATGAGAAGATGTTCGCCCAGTGCATCTGCTTTTCCGATAGATACTTCTGTGACAAGAAGTAGCGTAAACTCTGATGGTCTATAAAGACAGTAAACTCCGCTCCGAGTAGGTAGTGCCGCCTCTGAGTAAGAGCATGGATAACTGCCAAAAGCTCTTTCTCATAAATCTGTGCTATCAATTCCGGCCTTGAGAACAATCGGCTCTCGTAAGCAATGACATGGCCTTCTTGTATTAAGATCGCACCCAGAGTACGACCACAAGCATCACAATATACTTCAAATGACCTCTGCAAGTCCGGCAAAGTCAAAACTGGTCCCCTAGTCAATTTCTCTTTCAAAGTCTGAAAGGCAATCACCTCTGTGGGCCCCCACGAGAAAGGGACTCCTTTCTGTGTCAAGAGATGCAAAGGGGAAGCAACCTCTGCAAACTTTTGAATGAGCCGCCTGTAGTACGAACACAGTCCCAAGAAGCTTCTAACTTCATGGACATTCTTCAAATCGGGCCAATCACGGATAGTCTCTTGGCCGGATCCATTTGCACTCTTGCTGCTGAGACAATGTGTCCCAAAAAGTGAATCTCTGGTAGGAAAAATTCACTTTTCTTTGCATTAATCACTAACTTGTGATCTCGTAATGCCTGAAAGACCTGAAGCAGATGATCTCTATGTTCTGCTTTATTCTTGGAAAAAACAATGATATCGTCAAAGAAAGTGCCAACAAATAGCATGTACTCTCGAAAAATCATGGCCATCATCCGGTTAAATGTCGCAGGAGCATTGGTTAAGCCAAAAGGCATCACCAAAAACTCAAATAACCCAAAAGTCGTTCAAAAGGCTGTCTTATAGACGTCTCTCGGCACGATTCGGATGTGATGATATCCACTCTTCAAATCAATCCTGCTAAAGCACGAGGATCCCTGTAATCTGTCGAGTATATCATCGATCCCAGGAATCGGAAATCTGTTCTTGATGGTGATTTGTTGAGAGCTCTATAATCGATGCACATTCTCCAAGATCCATTTTTCTTCAAAACCAACAACACTGTAGAGCAATACGGTGATGTACTAGGCTGGACAAGACCCTTTTCCAAGAGGTCTTTCACTTGGTTCATAATCTCTTTGTTGTTTTGTGCTCGGCTCACACGGTAAGGTGGCCGGTTCGGTGGTGTGCTTCCAAGTATCAGATCAATGGTATGATCTTCAGGACGAGCAGGTGGTAACTCGCCTGGCAGGCTCTTTGAGAAGCAATCGGCATGAGAGTGGAGAAAATCTTGGCGTTCTTTATCAAGTTTAGACATATTTGTCCTATCCTCATTACTCAACTTTTTCATAAAGATTGAGTAAACAAACAGATTGGATTTCATTAATTTAGAAATGGCCGAAGCTGATACAATAGGGATAGACTCGCCCTTAAGTTTTATATCGAGTACAATGGTTTTACCCTTCTTTGTAGTCAATGTCGCTTTCCTCGCACAAAAGTCGACCACGGCGTTGTTCTTGTGGTACCAAGGAATTCCCAAGAGAACATCATAACCTTCCAAAGGCATTATGTAAAAGTCCTCATGCCCGAAATACCCCTGATAATGCAACCGAAGTTTGCCAATGACAGGTGTAATGGCTATGTCCCTGCCGGATGCCGCTAGAACTGCCTTTGCAAGTGGTCCCATCCGATTGGGAGTGATCTCGAGCCGTGCTACCAATTCCGGTGAAATGAAGTTGGCTTAGCTCCTCCATCAAAGAAGATCAGGACTTCTTGGTCTTTCACTTTGCCCCAAGCTCGGCAAAGTTCTGTACTCTCGTCCAACGTGCTGGGATCGGTAACCCACGCAGTCTAGAACCAGCCCTATTTTGATCTTGCCTTTTCTTCCACGTTCCTCAGCTGCTCTCGAACTCTCAGGCCTCTCGTCATCCTTGTCATTCTATTCTTTCTGTGCCTTTTTAGGGCACTTCGCAGAGATGTCCAGTTTCCCCGCATCCAAAGCACTTCCCCTCCCTGATGAAGCGAGCTCTCTCTTGAGGAGTAAGCTTGGTCCGTGCATCTATCTTTTCTGGGTTGCTCTTCCTCTTTCTACTTTCATTTGTCGAAGTCTGTTCGGCTCTGTGTGTCGTGATCTCATTGGTGGGGTAGGTCAGACTGCCAGAGTGAATGGCAAAACCCTGTTTCGCATGACTCATCAACTCCTGAATGGAATCTTACTTCTGTTCCAAGCAGTGATCTCGGATCTCTGTAGGTAGACCCAAGGTAAACTGCTCAATCTGTTCCTTGAACGAGATCTTCTTAAATGAAGAGGCGGGTAGAAAAGAGCTCCAAAATCTCTCGCAATAAGTGTCCACTGTATCCTTCTTGGTCATCCGAAGATGGTTCCAAGCAGTTCGTATATCACGTTCATACTCTCGAGTCAGCCAAGAAGAAATAAAAAGCCTCTTGAATTTCAGCCATTTAACTGGCGAAGTCTTGCTTAATAGAAGCGTGGACCACCAAGTTCGAGCATTCTTCTTAAAGTAAGGGGCAGCTCTCCCAATCTTAGAGTGCTCTGAGTAACGCCCTCCCCCTAATGCGATGTCAAACTGCTGTACAAAAGACAAAGCCTTCGAAGCATCTCTATAACCAAAAACCGTGTCAAATTTAATTGACTATCGACCTTCCTTAAACTCTCGGACCTTCTTGCTTTTGTCTTCCAAAAAGTCATACTGGTTGGCTTTATAAAAATTCTTCTTTTTTGCATAAAAGTTGTTGTCGTCAGAGTCTGAACTGTCTGTAGACGAGTCCTCTGTAGAAGTGTCACGCATGGGGCGAGATTTAGACTTCTTTGCCTTTTCCTTGTCCTTTCGGAAGCGTTTCTTTTTGCTTCGCTTTTTGCCTTTTCGGTCTTCTTTGCTCGAGTCAGATGAGCTAGAAGAACTGTCAGAAGAAGAAGAACTGGGTACTCCTTCAAATGGAACACGCTTCTTCTGTTTCTTTGCCTTTTCAAATGTCGACTGACGACCCAAATAACCCGGGAAGCCAGTGCCTTTCTTCTGCTCTTTTTCGTGCTTTTTAGATTTGTTTTGCGCGTCAAAAAGCTAAGCAATTAGTGCATCGACCACCTCTTCTAATTCCTTCTCTAAATACTTCTTCGGAGCAAGAGGTTTCTTGAGAGCGAGTTTTGGGGGTGGTGGTGTGGTTTTCTGCCACTACGTGTGCACCTCCTCCAAAGAGGTCTTGCTCATATATTTTGCCATCTTCGGGTCTTTGAAAAAATTAAGCATCATCTTTGTTGCATCGCCAATCAATTGATGACGCTCCATCTCTCGACGCTCCGCCTAAGTAGGCCGAGGCGGGCCATACTCCTTGCGAGAATCTTCGTTGTGATCCCTCCCCATATCTCCGGATGCAGAGGGAGTCGATTGATCTTTGCTTGAAGCCATAGGTGCCGTGGAAAAAAAATTGGGATCGAATTTCTCGTAGAAGAAAAATCGGCCATGCTCTGATACCACCGTAACAGACTTGGACACTCCAAGTCAATAATCTACCGCGACAGCACCAAATAACCACTCCAAAACAATTCACAATTCACAATTGATTCAACACTGGCCCGGCGGAGTTCCGTGCCTAGAGATATTGGCCCCAAAGACTGGCGCCCCTTTCGGTATTTCTTTTTGTATTAATCTGAGTTCAAAGTACAAGAGTGCGAGCAGGCGCTCACACGTAGACTCTGCGTCCAGATGCTCTGAGTTGTGAGAGGCCTGCTTACATACTTAAAAGTACAAGGGATGCCAAAAGCAGAGCCCAAAAGCTGAAATCAAAAGCTTTCAATAATGAACCAAGTCTCTTTTTCTCTCTCACAAACCCTCTTTCTAAATTAAAGCAGAGTTTTTAGCTCTCTCTCCCTCTCTCTTCATGCTTTGCCAAAAAGCAAGTAAGAGAGCTCTTTCTCTCTCTCCAATTGCGTAGGAAAAAGCAAGGCCCAAAACTGCCAAAAAGCTGCCGTACAGCACTGCCACGTCAGCGGTATGGAATTCAGCAATTTACGCTGCGTTTTGCGCTGACATCCGTACAGCTTGCCACGTGTCATCTCTGCAGCCAGCCAACCACGTCACCTTCTAGGGTTTACTGCAGTGTGTGTGTGGATGTGTACTGGCACGCCATGTCACCAGCTTGTGACAAGCTCTACAAGTGGTATCAAAGCTTGGGGAATTCGAGCCTAGAATAGAGCTTCAGATAATCTACGTATTTCTTACTGCTGTCGTCCTCAAGCTCTCACTACAGTTCGCCTTCGCATCCCAGAACAATGAATCCCAAGAAGCTTACTCACAAGACAAATGAGGCTCTGGCTGGCGAGCTCGAGCATGCTTTGAACGCGGGGCATACTCAATATACCTCCTTGCACTTGACCCTAACTCTTGTTTCTGACGCTGGAGGCCTTCTCACAAATGCTGGTGGTGATCAAGCATCTTCCTCCTTTGAAAGAGTCTTGCAACAGAACCTAAAGAAGCTACCCTCCCAAGATCCTGCTCCTGATGACATCCCTACCAGCACTGCCCTCGTCAAGTGTATCCGGAGAGCCCGACATGCACAAAAGAAGTGTGGCGACGCCCACCTTTCTGTGGATAAGCTTCCCCTTGGGCTCCTTGAAGATTTGCAGATTAGTGATTGCCTGAAGGAGGCTGGGGTAGCATAGGATGGCAAGAGAGCAATAACCATGAGCAAGTTGTAGGCCAGCGACCCCACACACACACACCGTGATCATGAGCAATGAAGTCAGCCATGTCTGCACTCGATTTTACCGAGTTACCATTAATAATTTTTCAAAATACAATTTTTAAATGGCCTTAATAAGTTTTCTCACACAAATTTTCATACCCAATTGATGTATGTAATACGCTGGGAAATATGATTGAAAATGCATGACGATAATTAAAAGCCCTTGTTAAGCCACTCATGTTTTTTGATGATGACAATTTGTAATGGGACTAGTATGTGCCTACAATTTCAAAAAAACAAGTCAATGGAGAATAATCTCCAAGCCAAAACTGACGATTGGCTAGCTTGTTCTGCATGAAATAGAATCTAGATGTAGCAGTTTTGCTAGAAATAGGAAACGGAAGTGATAGTTTTCTCTCTCTCTCTCTCTCTCTCTCACTCTCTCAGTGTGCACACGCAAGGCGGACGTCAGCTGACGGCTCGCCCCACGACAATTGCGCTCTCTCTCTCTCTCTCTCTCTCTCTCTCTCTCTCTCTCTCTCTCTCTCTCTCTCTCTCTCTCTCTCTCTCTGCTGGCGTGAGTTCCTGACAAGAGGCAGGGCTTCTGTTTCGAAGCGCAGCAGGGATGGAAGGCAGTACTCTCTCTCTCTCTCTCTCTCTCTCTCTCTCTCTCTCTCTCTCTCTCTCTCTCTCTCTCTCTCTCTCTCTCTCTCTCTCTCTCTCTCTCTCTCTCTCTCTGCTGGCGAGGCTGGCGTGAGTTCCTGACAAGAGGCAGGGCTTCTGTTTCGAAGCGCAGCAGGGATGGAAGGCAGTACTCTCTCTCTCTCTCTCTCTCTCTCTCTCTCTCTCTCTCTCTCTCTCTCTCTCTCTCTCTCTCTCTCCTCTCTCTCTCTCTCTCTCTCTCTCTCCGCGCGCAAGGCGGACGTCTGCACGGCTCAGCCTGTCCAGGTCAAGAGCTCGCCAGAACAGTTGGGCTCTGTGTGTGTGTGTGTGTGTGTGTGTGTGTGTGTGTGTGCACGCACGCAAGGCGGACGTCAGCTGAGGGCTCGTCCCACAACAATTGTGCTCTCTCTCTCTCTCTCTCTCTCTCTCTCTCTCTCTCTCTCTCTCTCTCTCTCTCTCTCTCTCTCTCTCTCTCTCTCTCTCTCTCTCTCTCGCGCGCAAGGCGGACGTCTGCACGGCTCAGCCTGTCCAGGTCAAGAGCTCGCCAGAACAGTTGGGCTCTGTGTGTGTGTGTGTGTGTGTGTGTGTGTGTGTGTGTGTGTGTGCACGCACGCAAGGCGGACGTCAGCTGAGGGCTCGTCCCACAACAATTGTGCTCTCTCTCTCTCTCTCTCTCTCTCTCTCTCTCTCTCTCTCTCTCTCTCTCTCTCTCTCTCTCTCTCTCTCTCTCTCTCTCTCTCTCTCTCTCTCTCTCTCTCTCTCTCTCTCGCGCGCGCGCAACGCGGACGTCTGCACGACTCAGCCTGTCCAGGTCAAGAGCTCGCCTCAACAGTTGGGCTCTCTCTCTCTCTCTCTCTCTCTCTCTCTCTCTCTCTCTCTCTCTCTCTCTCTCTCTCTCTCTCTCTCTCTCTCTCTCTCTCTCTCTCTCTCTCTCTCTCTCTCTCTCTCTCTCTCGCGCGCGCGCGCGCGCGAGCCAACCTGGATTTCATTGGTTTTGGTTGGGGGCAGGAATCTCCCTAATAAAATGTTTTTTTAAAAGATGAACGAGTATGCCAGTATGAAGAAAACTAGATACTGCCTCCGTGAAGATGAATGACGCCGGAGGTAAGACCTTCCTGACAGCTCAGTTTATGACTGCCTAGTGAGCTTAGGACGAGTGTCCTTGTGAACCTTGGCGATGCATCCGCAATGAGACCTGCCATGATGTATTAGACACTACACCTAGATGTATCAGTAGTCTCTATGATCAATTTGTGCTCCACGTCTCTGTTGTATACACATTCTTCAATGCGCTCGCTGCTTCTGTTGACGCTCCTGCTCGCCATCGCCATCGCTATCTCCCCTAGCTTGCTAGCCCCCCATCCCATCCTCACATTGCTATTATCAACAGCCCACCGAACCCCCTCTCCCGCCTCACGCTGCTTGCAGCAACCCACCAACCCCCCTTGCTCGCCTCGCGCTGCCCCACACACTCCCTCCCCCCTCGCTTGGGCCTCACGCTCCTCTCACCTTGCTCACCCGCCTCCTTCTCCCTCTTCACGTCGTCATTCTCCCTGCTCACCCCCCCACCCCACTCGCCCCCCCAACGTTTCCTAGGCAGCTCCCCTAAGCTCGTCTTTGGTGGTATCTCCCAACGGCTTTATAGCTATAAGTATTTTCAGCCATGCTTTATAGCTTGTGAATCGGACTTGTACATCATGAGTTATGTACGTCCGAAGTGGGTGGTCTCGACTTAGAAAGTGGTTGTAGATACATGCGACAAAGGCAACTGGCCAACTTGATGTTTTAAAATTAGAAATGCTAAGAATTAAATTTTTTGGAGATAGCCAAAGTAATGGGCTCCGAGCCGTGCTTTACGGCGTCGCATTTGATGCTTGGAGCGGTGCACTATGCTCTGGGCAAGTTGGTCCTGAGAAGGTATCAAGCTGGAAAGTTTCTGTGGAGGAGAGAATGGATTTGGGGAAGAGTGGGAGGGGTGTGCCATGTGGCAATGGGATTATCCCACATGACAAGAGGAAAGGGGATGGGGAAACTGGGGGGTATAAGGGGAGGATGGGGTGCCTATTAAGGGTGTATTAAAGGTGATAGGAGCTCTCTCAAAGCTTGTCTCGTGGAAATTTGAGGGGAGAAGGGAGGCTATTTTGGATTCCCACTCAGCTGCCCAGGCACGTGGGCCTCATTTTGGTCCTTTGGACACTTGTCCCTACCCTTCCCTTGGTCAAAAAGTCACTGGCTGCCCATTTTATACCCAAATTGAGCCTAAAAAAGGACCAATAAAATGAAGTTTTGCAAGAAAGCCTTGTCTGCTGAGGAGAGAGAACAAACCTTTAGGGATAAAAGATAAGAAAATCCCCCATTATTATAGCTGCAACACCTGCAAACTTTTCAGACAGTCATTTTTGAGCCCAGTTTCGAGTAGCCATAACTCTCTCATCTTTCATCTTCTTTTTGCCTATGGATACTCTACGAACATCTTCACGAGACGAGCTACCTCATTTTGTCCTTGGTTTCTCCTAATTTCAAGTGTGTTTCATGCTTGAAGGGTTCTTCATAAATCTTTATAGGTGCTTATCACAGGTGGTTTTGGTAGTGCAGTAGTTCTTTCTTCCGATGGTGTGACTCGTGCAAGACTATAGAGGCACTCGTTTTCCTTGTCGTTTGCACGCTAACAACGTGTTCTAGTTCAGGACACCCACACTCTCCCGAAGGTCATTCTATTACCTTGGGGGAGTGGAGGTTGGTTCCGTTAGAGCGTGGAGTATTCGGGCCTCCCAAATCAGTGTTTCATTTGTAGACAGATGGGCCATTTGGCAAAGGCCTGTCCTCGTAGGAGACCTTGACCCACAGCGCGTGCGCAGCCTCCCAAGGCTGAGCATACCTAGCAGCCAGAATCCAGATACACAGGACGCACAAGCTGGTACGTCGATTGAGACCAGCAATCAGACAACTGACGGTTGGCAGCAGCTGACAGGGGCGGGCTCGCTCCACTGCTCCCCCTGGTGGCCGACCTTTTACAGCTTAGCAGCACTTGGTTTTGATTGGCCGTCTTGACCCCCTTCAGCAGGACCCACGTGAGGAGGCCTTGTCCACTTCAGTTCTTCCACCTCCACCTCCACCTCCTCTTTCCTCAGACGCTGCCGCTCTGCCTCCCCCGTCTCCTCCCCCTCCCCCACCTCCACCTCCGCCTCCCGTCTCTCCTCTCTCATCGGTAGGGCCCAAACCTCATCTCCTCACCCCTCCTCCACTCCTCAGAAGCAGGGGATTGGACATGCGTCTTCCGCAAGGCGTTCTCTTGGTAGTGCTTTCGCTGCGATCTATGTGGCTCGAGAAGGACAACCCCACTTGAGGCCCCCTTTTTTAGTGCAGACTTCTTCTTTTGCAGCAGTCCCTAGAGGTTTGACTAGCTTTGACATTCGCAGACGCTGGGACTTCTTCGAGTACAGCTTCACATGGTTTTTGGGTGACTCTTCTTCTGACCTGGAGGAGGCTTGCTTTTGAGTCCACGCCCTCTTTCTTGCAGCTAGAGCATTGAGGCTTTGGACACAGTGGTGGGTTTCTCCTTTCCACTGTGCAATATGGATCCCACAGAGTGGACCCAACACACAGTCCTTGATTGGCTCCCGATTCAGGCTACTGAGTTCTACACCACACAGGGGACTTAGGGGTGACAAATCTGGTGCAGACACTTTGGCCTCTTGCCAAGTTCAGTGTGACGTCTCCGGATGCAGCAGGTTGCAAGCACATTGTGGTGCATTTGTTTGCTGACACTCATAGCCCTCCTTGTTATGTATTTGTACATGAGGATTCTTGGACAGAGGATGTAGCCCTTCAGGCTGCACACTTGGCTTGGGCCTGGGCGAGACAGTCACTCCTTTCGCACTTGTTGAGAGGTCGTTCGGATGCGGATTACTCCCCATCCAAACTGGCCTCAAAGATAGCGAGGTTGGCTGCTGTGGCAGCATCTGTTTTCTCTCACTGACTCCATGAGGATTATTTCATGGAATGTACAGGGATAAGGAGGACCCTAGTTTCAGCGTCAGAGGGGTCGGCTGCATCAGGAGCTTCGGAGATGCCTTGTGGGTGGTGAGATTGACATTCTTATGCTACAAGAGCTTTGTGAGAGCCGCATTAGACGGTGTGGTCAAATTTGCATGGTCGCTCGCTATGAGACGTTTTGGTCCAATGTGGTGAGTGCACGAGCAAAGTTTTGGTCTCATATTGTTCATTCTCTGCTGCAGGCAGAGCAATGGTGCATCGGGGGTGACTTCAACATGTTGGCGGACCCCTTTGACAGGATTGGAGGTAGCCTTATTACTGTGCATGGAGTTGAGTTGGTAGCTTGGGAGAGGTTATGTATGACTCTGTGGGTTTCAGATGTGTGGCAGCATTCTAGCTTTGTGACACACCCAGACAGCTTGGCCTTCTCTCGTTCGGACCGCAAAGTGGGAGGAGTGAATCTATCTCGAATAGATCGCTTCTACACTAGTGACCACTTCTGTGACTTGGGTGGGACAATTTGCATTCTGGCTGGGACTTCTTTTTTGGACCATGCACCAGTGATCCTCACAGTGATAGATAGACAGAGGAGGAGGAGCACGTTGCTACGTATCCATGAGAGGGGTTTGTTGGACTCTACGCTTAGAGAGCGAGTGGTGGCTCTTTGGACAAAGGGCGGACATACAGGACTCTCTCTTGGACTTGCTCAGCTTAGTCGGCTATTTCTTCAAGAGTCTATGGCCCATTTGGTTGCAACAAGAGAGGAGGAGGAGCTTCTCCGACAGGGCGTTGCTTCCTTGCAAATGATGTAGGAGCAGCATCCAGACAGTCCCTGGTTGGAGGAGCAGTTGTAGCAGGCTTGCGAGGAGCTTGCCAGCACAGAGGAGAGGTGCCTTGAGTTTGCTTTCCATCAATAGGCATCTCAGTGGACCCAAGTGGGTGACAGAGTGACAAGGGCTTTCTTTGAGACAGTGGGACTCCGACGTACGCATGCCAGGGTTAGCCAGTTGAGGAGACCTGACGGGTCATTTGCTTCAAAGCCTGAGGACATGCGAGCAGTTGCTATTGACTTTTACCGTAACCTACTCTCAGTCTCAGTCAGTGCGTCAGGATGCATGCAAAGAGCAGGTTTTAGCACAGATGCCTTGTCTTGTGACTGAGGAGATGCACCAAAGGCTTGAGCTGCCTCTTCAGCTAGAGGAGCTCCACGTGGACCTCAGGGCACTTCCTTGTGGTAGTTGTGTAGGTGAGGATGGTTTGACTCCCAGCTTTTTCTTAGAGTACTGGGACTTGTTTGGCTCAGATCTTTGCAGTGCTTTTCAGTACATCATGCACACAGGAGAGATGCCTGATAGCATGAGCGAGTGTCTGATTTACCTCATTCCCAAGGAGGGTGGCTCCTTGGATGAGATTCGACAATGGCGGCCCATCACCATCCTCAACTTAGCCTACAAAATTCTTGCCAAGGCTCTGAGTTCGAGGATTCAACCACTTCCAGAGAGCATTATACGTGGGACCCAGGCAGGTTTTGTCAAGGAGCATAGTATCCTTGACAACATCTTTATGTTTTGGGAGGCTTCTGTCCTCACTCGCCTCCGTGGAGAGGATCTGGTGATACTTCTTCTCAATTTTGAGAAGACCTATGATAGAGTTGACTCAAACTTTTTGGAGGGCACTCTACGCAGGATGGGCTTCTCAGATGCCTGGATCAAAGGTGTGTCAGCTCTCTCAGACGGGCACACAATCAGGTACTTTTGACAGGTGGTAGAGGAGATCGCTTCATGCTCACACGTTCGGTCAGAAAGGGCTTCCCTCTTGCCCCCTTCCTCTTTCTGTTATATGTTGACGCAATGGGAAGATTTTTGGTTTCACAGCAGGTTGGTCTATGTAGCTTAGCGCTCCCTATTCGGGACGACAAGCTACTGAATGCTGAGTTTGTAGACGAATCAACTTTGTACTTGGAGGGCCAAGAGGCCAACCTTCACAGGTGTGAGCAGGCTCTTGAGACCTTTTGTTGTGCATCAAGGGCACGGATCAATTGGAGAAAGACAGTGGCTTTCTCGGTTGGTAGTGCTCCTACGCCTGATTGGCTACCAGGTGAGGGTTTCAGATGGATTCCCCTAGGGACTGCAGTTCGATACTTGGGCTGTCAGGTTGGTTTGGATTTGTCTTCTAAGCAGCAGATTGCTCCCCTCCTTCTCTCTATCAAGAGGAAGTTGTTACATTGGAGCTCCGTACGACTTTCTTTGGCAGGCAGAGTTTGTTACAGAAATGATATTTTATGATTTATTGCAGTTGACAGGTGGAAAAGACTAGACCGATCTAGGCCTATGCGAATGGAAATATATATTGTACATTTTATTATTCAAGTGCTCTTTATGAGCTTTGGCCATTTATGACCGGCCGGCCAGTTTGTACTCACTTTGACCATTCAAGAATCTATAAATAAAATACGTGCAAGAGGGAAATGGTCACTCTTGCATGGGGGGAGATTGCACCCAGTGTCCGTCTCATTCTTCTCACCTCTCTTCTCTTCTCTCTCGCCGTGCCGGCGTAGCACTCCGCTTTAGTGCGCCTGCACGTGATCTCTCAATCTCTCTCACTCTTTGTCTCTCTCTGTTCACGTATCTTGCGATCAGGCGACCACGTATTGTGCCTAGTATGCCGATTAGTCTATCTTATGCTGTTTACTGTGTTATTTCGGGTATTTCGCAGGGCAGCCACGCTCCCATCTGTAGCAGTGGTAACAGAGCATAGGCTACGCTCCAAGATGCAAATATTAACAAGCCGCAGCTAAGTATTTTTCTTTCTTATGTTTGTAGATTCCGCTAATTGTCTCAATTTATAGTAATCTATGTTGGATGCATGATATAATTAGTGATTTATTTTTTGGAATTAAAGAGATTCCTTATTTGTCATGATATAGTGATTGTTAGTGTGATTATGTTTATAATTAAACATAATAATAATATGGATTAAACAAAATTACAGAGGGATACTGAGCGAAAAGAAAATTATAGTAATTTCTTTAGATTCGAGGGAGAAGATAACTAAAATTGTAAGAAGAAGGAGAAGGAATTAGGAGAATTATGATGATCAAACTGGCTTCAAGTTCTTTCCGACGAGTCTTGATCGAAAACTCAACGGTAGATTGATACCAACGAGTATATGGCCAATAATGAGCATGGCGATGTGCTTGGCAGCCGTAGCGAGAACAACTCCAACTAATGAGAGGAATCTAGCCACGGTCAGTGTGATCCGACAACCTGAGTGCTTCGTAACATATGAGCCGCTGCACAAAGTAATGAATGTTCGATATTGTGATCTTAGGATCTGTATAGTAGACAACGAAGCAGGGTAATAGGAGAAGGATTGGAGGTGTTATTTCATACGAAGTAGAGGAAATTAAAAATAACATAATTATTTTTTTTTTTGCATATTCGTATTTTCTAATGGGATCCTACCCCAAGTTAATTAGGCCCCGAATTTATAATTACAGAGGTATTTTTTTTGTAATACAAACGTAGAGCAACATGGCAGACAGAGCTCGCGCGCAGCGAGGAGCGAGGATGCAGTGGACCTCTACACCAGCCCCTACATGAGCACCGGCCCCTACACCAGTCTACGACTACCTGCCGAGCCAGCTATGGTAATAGCGCACGTGCTGCTATGTGTGTGTTGAGGGTTTTGCCGAGCCAGAAATAATAGAGTACACATGCAATAGACGAGGTAGTACCTCTCTGTGATCAAGCCACCAATCTCTCTCCACTCATGCTACCAACCACAGTCGCCTCTCTCAAGACATGCGAGCCACAGCCTCTCGTTTTCCTACCCCAACCACCCATCCTCTCTCTTTCTTTCTCTGTCTCTCGCCGCCACCCAGAATTGGTCTCTTTGTATCTCTCTTTTGCTGACGACCCCTCTTTTGTTCACCAACTATCACTTGCGCGCTGCCCCCCCTCTCGCAGACCTCCCAGAAACTGCATAGCAGCCACCACCTTTTGCTGGCCATGCAGCTCCGCACCTTCACACCCTCTCGCACTAAGAGCGGCTCCAGTTTTCCCCAACAAGCACCACAGACAAAGGAAAATCCCACACACTTTGCGGCGCAGTGTTTTTTTTAAAAAAAACTGCATGATAAGCAGTATCTTATTCTCTCTCTCTCTCTCTCTCCCTCTCTCAAAAGCATGCAACTCGCTCGCTCAATCTCTCTCTCTCTCAGTTTCCGCCAGTCTTTGGGCCTGCATGGCATCAACCACCGAGCAATCAATGGTGGCTGTAGTCCTGAGGACCTCGTGGTGCCCACAACCTCTATCTCCAGCTCACTTCTACTTCGCACACCCGCCTTCACTTCTACCACACCCCACTCCCAGTACTGAATGCTAACCATTGCCCACCACTTTTGTGTTATGCATGGCGCCAAACAATGGACCCCGCCTCTGAGGACAGGCAGATCTCCTCTTGCGGCCTCTGTAGCCAACCCTTTGAATGTCATCCTCCTGAGCTGCTGACCACCTCGTCCTCCTGATCAAGCTCCCTCGCTCACTTGCAGTTGCCCTCCTTTGCAGCGCTGCGTCCTCCACTTTCTCTTGCACTCGTGAGCCCTTCATGGAACACTACAACACCACACGAACACCAACAACTCAAGCAGGTGAGCTGAGAAGGATGCAAGCCAGTAAAGCTCAGAAGAGATGCAAGCGTTACCTCGGTTACGCGCCTCTGCCTTCACACGTAACGTAGAGCTTCGCCCACATGTGGAGCCTGACAGTGAAGCCTGACAGACTTTGCAATCGTCTTTAGGTTTTTGTGAAGCCATATTTAAAACTGCAGCATTCACAACTGAATATACGGTTTAAGAACCAGGGAAACTCTGGCAAAATCACACAGCCCAACAAAAGGTGATGTGTAGAATGAAGATGAGAAGAAGAAGGTCAAGGTTGAGATAAGCCAACTGGTTGTGCAGAAATTTTTTACCTGGTAGCAGATGGTATAATCATTAGATTTTTGGACTACTCAGATTTTGCACTTCAAGGAAAAAAACGGAGTCACCTGATTCAGAATGTTTAACACTTTGCATAATTGGCAGCTCAAGTTGTAGGAGGTAGAGGAAGCAATTACTGTTCAAAGATCAAGCCTCACTCATGGGGCAGAGCTACATGTGATATTAAGGCTTATTATCGCTTAATTGAATTGTTGAAATTGCAACATGAACTCTTTCAAAGTGCAAGATGAAAGGGACCTGCTGGTCAATGATGACATCATGTGTGAGGTTTTCCAAGAATGTGACGATGTTCTACCAGTTCAAACACCCAATGTTCCAGTGGCAGTGGTCAAGCTAGACTGCATACACAATCAACCAATGGTTACCATCCCATTACACTACGTAGCCCGCCATGCAGCCTCCAAATCCCACCAAACTTTGGGGCTCCACGCAACAAATTGACTAGTTCTTCCAACCACCAGACCCTTTGGAGCAGTTACCGCGCCCTCTATCTTTTTCTCACCTGGAAGCATGGACACGTGCGGACCCTGCAGGCGTTGCATCTTCCTCGACTCTCGACCGCCAATAATCATCATGGCCGATAAAATAGCCATGATGATTTTCGCGTCGCTGCATGATCAGAACAGCAACCGGATGGTACGTGGAAGGTTGAAGGACGTTGTGTGCAACCCACGTTAAGGAAAAAAAAACAAAACAAAACAAAACAAAACAAAAAACACACACACACACAAGAGCAATGGTGAAATTATGATAGAGCTGGCGTCGTAGCAATGGGTGCACAATGCACTCAAATATTAAAAGCTGCCTAGTTTATTATAATGAGTTTCTTGCATGCATTATATTGTGCGTTGTGTGTGAGACTAGTTCAGGGAGTTTTTAGCGAGGTGCATGCCGTCGACGGGCCACGGCTTGGAAACTTGACAGAAGGGACATACAGGAGGCTAGGCTACAAGAACTACAAAAGAAACAAATTATAGGCTTTTCATTTCAGTCTTTCATTGTACTTCATTTTATTTTTATTTGTACCTAGGCATTGGAATAGATACACAAGGATGGTATCAGTTTGTTCTCATACGTAATTTTACATTTTTAAGACGGTTAATATAACATTTCATTTCCTTTTCTCTCTCTCTCTTTCCCCCCCTCAACCAGACTGCGCACCCTACCTTTATATTTGATTACCCCAACCTCGCAAGTTGATGACCTCTTGTCCCTCACACACAATCACTCGTCAATTTCGATGATATACGTATACACACTCACACAAATACACACACACACACACACACACACACACACACACACACACACACACACATACTGTAAGACTTATTCTATATGGTCTTTCATAGCTTGTAGTTATTGCTCGTGGCTACGCAATCTGCGATTTGTGTGTCTATATTTAAGGTGGCAATAAGTGCTGCTAGGTCTCTTGGTACTATAGTGTTTGTTGTATCCATTCAAAGATGACCATCGAAAGTAGTTCCTACGAAATTTTTCACGAGAAATTCTCTTTGGGTCAGAGTACTCATAGCAATGTTTGTCGATCGAGTTTTAAGGGATTACCAAAAAAAATTCCACACCTAAAGCTCTTTTGTTTTTAGGTCAAAATTCAAAGATTTCACGTATTCACACTAAACTTGTCAAACTTTGCCGATTTACTTGAAGGAAACAATGGAATCTAGCCACTGCTTTGCTATTTTAGCTAGTTTCAATAACACGGGTGAAATTTTACTAGCTTCTAATTTTCTTGTGACAACAATGGTTTAAAAGCTTACTCACATATACAATCCACCTCACCAATATGTGCACCCATCTTTGCGACTTGAACTTTATGGCATCTGTACTTTATTTTGTTCTAACTTGCATAACATTACTCAAATGATGAATTTTGCTGTTGACCTTTGTTTTCAAAACATTGTTTAGCATTTGACCATTTGGATACCAGTCCATTCTTCACACCACCCCCAGGTACGTAACTTACCATTGTTTTCCATAGTATTTTAATTCTCCTTAATGAATACATTCCTATATGTATCTATGGCTATCATATTTCTTCAAATATCATCAATTATGCAACATATATTGTCTGCCTATACTGCATGACATCCCTCATCATACTCCGACAATAATAATCACTTTCTCTACTTGCTAGGAAGTTCATTTTGTTTGTGCATATATTTATGGACACTAAGACAAGCAGTTTGTAATAGAGATAATACCATTGGACAATTTGAACGGGAAAAGATCTTTTACTTCTTTGCATTTTCTTATGGCATATGAAATTAAGAATCCCTACAGTTCTTGCTTGTGCTTGCACTGCATGTAAATTCTATTGAGAGGATTTGGCATTAAGCTATGCAGCTACTCATATGAATGGCGGTGTTTTGAGTTAGTGAACAAAAAATTGTAAGTACTCTGCTACTCAACTATACTCCAATGTGGTGTGACACAGGTAGAAATTGTTTTATCTTTTTTTATGTCTAGCCTAGTCCATTGGTCACCAACACACAGATTCACCAATTTAGGCAGTGTGTAAAAACTCATCTTGGTGCAGATCCGCCGATTTAGGCAGCACATTGATAAACTTCAGATTTATTATTTTTACACAATATCCAATGCAGATCCGCCGATTTAGGCAGCATTAGTGCAGATTCGCCGATTTAGGCAGCACTCTTTATTGGTGTAGACTCGCCGGATGAGGCAACACCAATCACAAAATCATGCTGCAGTGGCTGGCCACCACTGTAACTGGTATGATTTTGTTACCCGGGTACATAATGAAAGTAATTTGGATTTGGACTTATATTGTGGAATTGGAATTGGATTGGAATTTGGTATCTGGTGATTATCTAGCAGTGTTTATGTGATGAGACTTGACATTTATGAGATTGACGATGAGTGTGACCAATGATATCTTGATTCATCAGGGTATGACATATACTGCTTATTCTAGTGGTATGGGACACTAGAATAGGTAATATGTGGATGATGGCATGCATAAGCAATGTTGTCTAATTTTATGGATTTCCTTTACTATTTGATACAGATTTCTAATCATTGTTTTTTACAAGTATTGTTTGCAGATTTTTATCTTCGCAACTGAGGACAGTTGTTTTCCAACGGAGAGGTATGTTACAGAAATGATATTTTATGATTTATTGCAGTTGACAGGTGGAAAATACTAGACCGAGCTAGGCCTATGCGAATGGAAATATATATTGTACATTTTATTATTCAAGTGCTCTTTATGAGCTTTGGCCATTTATGACCGGCCGGCCAGTTTGTACTCACTTTGACCATTCAAGAATCTATAAATAAAATACGTGCAAGAGGGAAATGGTCACTCTTGCACGGGGGGAGATTTCACCCAGTGTCCGTCTCATTCTTCTCACCTCTCTTCTCTTCTCTCTCGCCGTGCCGGCGTAGCACTCTGCTCTAGGAGGTGCGCCTGCACGTGATCTCTCAATCTCTCTCACTCTTTGTCTCTCTCTGTCCACGTATCTTGCGATCAGGCGACCACGTGATTGTGCCAGGTATGCCGATTAGTCTATTTTATGTTGTTTACTGTGTTATTTCGGGTATTTCGCAGGGCAGCCACGCTCCCATCTGTAGTAGAGTTGTAGTCGCCAACCAGGTGTTGTTGGCTACTATGTGGTACGTCACATCTTGTTGGATCTTTTCGAGTTCTTGCATCAGCCAGGTAGAGAGGTTGATCAAGAATTTCCTTTGGTCAGGGCGCGACACTCAGATAGCCCGGGCCAAAGTGGTGTGACAGGTCATCACTCTTCCTTGTTCTCAGGGGGGGTTGGGGATCATAGACCCAACACAGCAGAGCTGACCCCTTCTTGGGAAGTTTGTTGTCAGAGGATTGCTTCCATGGGAGGAGCCCTAGAAGGAGTTTTTGCTTCAACGGCTTAGTGCTAGAGTGCCTCAGGCTGGAGGCCCTTGGAGACCTTCGACCAAAGGGATTTTCACATAGATGCGTAGAGTTGGCCTGAACAGGAGACTCAAGGACTGTTTTGTTGTGGGTCTGCTCCGCTCCTGGGAGCATTTGAGGAGAGGCATGTAGCAGCACCAACCTACTTGCACGGAGGAGCGTATGGGACAGCCCCTTGTCTGGAACCCCATGATTAGCACTTAAAGAGGCCACTTGGTTGGTAGTAGGCCTCATGTTTCTTGGGTCCCATGGCAGAGGGGTTTCCAGCACGCACCTTAGGTGACTGGTTACAGTTCTCAAGGTTGTTAGAAGAGCTATAGAGCATGAGTCCCCCCCCCCCCCCCCCCTTTTCTTCTTCTTCTCCTCCACTTGTCATGTCCCTCTCCTCCTTCTCTGGCTACCCCTCTCCATCCTCCCCATCATGCCCCCTCCCACTTACCCCACCCCCTCCTCATCCTGACCCCTCTCTCTTCATCTTGCCACATCTCGCTCGTCCCATCCAAGTCCTCATTGGCCCCTCTTCCATTAACTATTGCTATGCTATTTTCTCATACACTGGTGATCTCTATACATATGCTGTTGCATCTTTTGCAATTTATATCTCACAATTTTGAAGATGGTTTGATCTTCTATTGCTTCCTTCACCAAGCACAAGACCATTGTCCATTTTAGCTAGAGCAAGGCAATTTGAAAGGGAATGGTGATCCAAAAATTTCCTCACAAGAAGCTGCATAGAAAGGAACTATCGGATTTAGGGTTGCAGGGAAACACACACAGCTTGAAGAAGACGAAGGAAGCTCAAGGCACACAATAGAGAGTATATTACTTAGTGTGCAATGGAAATATAGATAGCCCTAGAATGAATGGGCGTATATACAAATGCACAGGGGGAAAACCTCCTAAAGAGGGAAAAAATGCCTCAGTGGTCCTAAGTGTGTTCACCCACATCACTACCACATGTATATGGTAACAAATCCCCCCATGGAGTGATACGGTGAATGAGAGAGATGGCACATGAGTAAAGGGAAGTGCCATGCCCTGAGGACATGATCAGTCCACAAAGGGGAGTAAGCCCAAAGCTTTGCAGAAAGCTTCGAATTTCTCACAAGACAATGCCTTTATGAAAAGATCTGCAAGGTTGTCCTGTGTTGGCACAAAAGCCAAGCTGATCTCTCCTGCTGAGAGCCTCTCCCGGACATAGTGGTAATGAACCTCAATGTGCTTTGTGAAAGCATGAAAAATTGTGTTCCTTGCAACTGCCAATGCGCTCTCACTATCAATGTAGATAGTGTTGGCAATGTCCTGTCCAACACCCAAATCATCCATAAGGCGATACACACTCAAGTGTAGTTGTGAAGACTGCCCTATACTCAGCCTCACAACTAGAAGTGGCCACAGTAGGTTGCTTCTTGCTCAACCATGATATACATGAATTTCCAAGCATGAAACAAAAACCACTTGTGGACACTCGTGTGTCAAAACAACCAGCCCAATATGAGTCTGAAAAAGCATGTAAGTATGGCGGCAATGATCCCCCCTTGGGATAAAACAAGCCAAGATGTAAAGTGCCACTCAAGTAGCAGAAAATCCTCTTGACAGCCTGCCAATGCTTAGACTGTGGGCTATGCATAAATTTGATGACATGTGAGACTACAAACCGAATATCCGGCGTCGTGTTGCATACATAAATGAGGCATCCAACAATAGTCTGGTAAAGAGAGACATCTGCAAGATCGCCAGCATCATGAAGACTCAATTTGAAAACCTGTTTCCATGGGAGTGGCAATAGGTTTGCAATCCTCAAGTCCTCACATAGCAATGTCTCTATGTAAGTTTTCTAATACAAGGCAATACCACCATCACACTACTTAAATTGATGCAACAACCCCAAATCTTTCATCTTGAAAGTAGCATTCAAATCAACCGTAAATTCAGCAATATGTCTCTCATTTGGTCCAGTAATCAACAAATCATCTACATAAAGAACCACAATGAGAAGTACATCACCCTTTACATACAATGTGCTTTTTGTTGGACTGTCACGAAAGCCTCATTTGACCAAATGAGTGTCAGCCTTCTCATACCAAGCACAAGGAGATTGCTTCAATCCATACAAAGCTTTGTTACATTTGCACACCTTATCCTCTTATCCTTTTTTGACAAAACCGCAAGTCTGCGTTAATAAACTTCCTCAAACATGTCACCATTCAAGAAGGCAGTAACAATGTCTGATTGATGTACAACTCCAACCAAAATGAGCTGTCAATGCACATAGAAAACGCACAATAGTCATACGAAAAGTGGGGGAAAAAGTCTCTTCATAATCTATGTCTTTTTGATGGGCATAACCCTTTGCCACTTTGTATCAATGGCCTTTTTGCGAGGAGGCAAATCACATAAAGTCCATGTGTCATTTTCTATAAGTGCGTCATGTTCTGATTGCATGGCAGCCATCCAATTTTTTGAATTCTATGCTTCATCAAAAGAAAGAGGTTCCTCAACATCATGTAGGCTAGACACAGCCAAAGCATAACAATCCGATGCATAAGATGCATAGCGAGAACCTGAATGAGTATGACTAGACAAAGGTGCCCCCAATTTACTGGCACGCAATGTATGCATCATCCATTTTGGCATACCTCTAGCCTGCTCATTTTCTCACCAAGTACATCATGTACATCTGCATCAGTAATAGGTTGATCTATAACATTTCAAAAACCCCCATAGGCTGTACATTTGCCTCATTGGAATTTACATTCGAACTTCCACCACTGAAAAGAGACAACAAAGTGTCATAAATATCATGTGAGCTTACATTACTCTTGTACATCACAACAAATAGAATCTTCCACAAACACAACATCTTGTGAGACCAAGATATGCTTTGTTTGCGGATGATACAATGTGTAAGCTTTGCTTTCAGCACTATAACCAACAAAAATACATTTGACAGCCTTATCATCCAATTTTTTGTGTTGTGTTTGTGGCACTAGAGCATATGTCAAATAGCCTAAAACACGCATGTGCTCAATAGAAGTCTTTCTATCATGCCATGCTTCATATGGAGTAATAGACTGCAACGCTTTCATAGGACACCTGTTTAGTACATAAGTGGCACACATGATGGCCTCAAGCCAAAAAGAATGCGGCAAAGCTTGACTTTTGACCATACATCGTGCCATTTTCGTAAGTGACCTGTTTTTCCTCTTAGCAACACTATTTTGATGAGGCATATAAGGCACTGCACGTTGGTATTTTATCCCACGACTAGCCAGAAATGCATTAAATTCATGAGACGTATACTCCCACCCACGACTAGCCAGAAATGCATTAAATTCATGAGACATATACTCCCACCCTCGATCAAAACGGAGGGTGTCCATAGTACATTTTGAGACATTTTCAGCCATAGCCAAAAATTGTTTGAAGCACATAAATACTTCGGACTTTGCTTTAAGCGGAAATACCCATGCCTGGAGTAATCATCAATGAACGTCACGAAGTAAAGTTAATTGCCCAAGGACGGAGGTTGCATGGGCCCACAAACATCACTATGCAGAAGCCGCAACTTGCATGTGGCCCTAACTGAACCATCCTTTGGAAACTTTGAACCCTACATCTTACCCAAAATACAGCCTTCACAAACATGTTTGACAGGTGCTTCAAGAGGCGGCAAAGAAGCAACCATATCAGATTTTTGCAAACACAACAAACTGGCAAAATTCAGATGAACAAAATGTGCATGCCAAAGTTTTGCATCTGAAATAGCCTTTGAATCCAAAAGTGCATTTGCAAAATTTTGCCCACACTTGTCATACAAAGTGTGCTTATACAGCCCACGACATAAAATGCAAGATGCAAGATTTGGCTCGAGAATCATGAGGGGACATCACTTCAGCCCCTTCGTCTTGACAATGTCGGGGCAAGTCAGAAAAGTGGACAAAATGCTTTCTTTTCTGGCAGCACTTCTCTAGTTAGTGCCTCCTTCATAAGCCAGCAAGTAAAAGCACAGATGGAGCAGATTCTAGATGCAAAAAGGGATGCATTAAAGGTTTTGAACACAACATTGGATAATGTGAGAGTAGAGCTACAAGATAGGAACCAAAATATGTGGAAGATACAAGGGACATCTTCATCCACGACACTGCTTCAGGGGCAATTGCAGGAGCTCCAGATATTGCGGTCCAACACGAAGGGAGCTGTCGTCGATATTGACCCTGATTTTTTGGTGATTGAAGGCAAGATGGCTGCTCTAACTAGTGCACTCACAGCTCTTGAATCCAATGCAAGTAGCTCGAACATAAGAGATGAGGTGGATCGTCTCCAGGTATGTGTCAACCAAGTCAAGGAAGGATTTTTGTTTATGTGGTAATGCCCTAGGTACTTGACATGGTACTCTCTTCTATTTAGGTGGTTGTTTTTGTCATGCCATTTATTTCTGTTTATGTGGTAATGCCCTAGGTACTTGACATAGTACTCTCTTCTATTTAGGTGGTTGGTTTTGACATGCCAATTATTTATGTTATGGTGCTTAGTGCCCAACCTACCTAACAAGGTAGTTTTTTCTATTGTGGGGTTCTTTTGTGACATGGCTATTTTTCTGTTAGGTGGTAGAATCCAAGGTACGTTATATGGTAGTTTTTTCTTTTTTTATACTTTGGTTTTGCATTCCTGTTTAGTTCTATCATGGTAATAGTGCCCAAGGTACTTGGCATGGTAGTTTCTTTTAACATGGCTCTCATTTTTTTACAGTGACATTGACCAAGTACTTTTCCATGGTGGTTTTTTGCTATGGGTGTTTGTTTTTTCCATGGAAGTTTGTCGTTATTGTGGTACTTGTCATGGTAATTTTTTCTACCATGACAGGTACAGGGATCTTGGCTATTCTTTTAGGTATCATGTAATGGCCAAAATGCCTGCCATGGTACTTCTTTTGATCATGGTGGTGTTTTTTCCATGGCAGTATTTCCTGCTATGGTACTTTTCTTTTGCTATGGTTGTAGTGCCCAAGGTACTTTTCTACTTTCCATGGTATATCTCATTACCTTAGAGGTTTTTTGGAAAGCCATCTCTATTATGGTGGCAGTGCCCAAGGTACTTCTTCATGGTTTTTTTTGCTAGGGTTGATTGATTCTTTAAGGAAGTTTGTTTGCTATGGTGGTTGTGCCCAAGGTACTTGTAAAGGTAGTTTTGCTACCAAGATGGTTGTAGGGTCATTGTGCTGATAAGTGTAGTTCCCAAGGTACCTATCATTGTACTTTGTTTTTTGTCATGGTGGCTTTTTTATCATGACAGTCTTTCTTGTTATGGTAATAGCTTTTGCCTTGACGTTTTTAATGGAATGGCAATTTTTTGTTATGGTGGTAGTGTCCAAGGTACTTTTTTACCTACCATGGTATTTTTCATTGCCTTGGTGGTTTTTTGGAATGCCAGTTATTTTGTTACGTGGTAATGATCAAAGTACTTTTTTATGGTAGTTTTTTCTATTAAAGGTACTTGTCATGGTACTTTGGGCTCTAATGGTGCTTCTCAAATCTAGTCCCTGTGGGTGTTTTGTTCTTCATTTGTCATGCAGAAAGAAGTGACTGACTTTGAAGCATTAGCGAGTACATGTGTGCAACATGTCAACTTTTGTGAGAGCATGTTGGAGCAGGTGAAGGCTGGTGACATAATGTTACTGCTTCTGACAGCTAGCCAGCAGCACTTGAGCCACTTGCAGGCTACAGTCTCTGTTCCAGAACTATGTGCCGCATGTGGTCTTGCATTTATGGCTTCCCATGCGGTTTGTATATACACGCTAGCATGTGGTCATGCATACAATGCTCTGTGTTTTGCTGCCTGGCTTGGATCAGACACGGTATGTGCGGACGCCTCTTGCAAGAGTAGTATTCCAGATTCACTTAAATCAATTCTTCTGCATACAGGTTGGTTGCCTTTGCTCCAAATCTCATATAATCCAAGAACTATTTAGGTTGCCTTCAAGTATGTGCTGATTGCACAAGCCTAAACTTCACTGATATGCTTGTAGATTCTAGCCATATTCCTTGTGTGGCACCGATACAGGATGATGTGCCAAAGGTTGTTCTACAAGCTTCTCCCGAAGCCCATAGTGTGGACTCCAATGAGGGCACTCCAGCTGTGAAGGTTGACCCCCTTGTAAGGACAGCAGCAGTTGAGCCACAACTAAGCGAAAGCAGTCCAAAGGAAGATGCAACGGTTGGCGGTGCGGAGGCAATAGCGCAAGAGGGAGTGGATGCAGTACATCGCATGGTAGCTAGTGATGAGAATCCAACATTCTCCCATCTTTCTGACTGACATGGTGAAGGTGTCAAAGAAGCGCAAGAAAAACGGCGATGGTAAGTGGTAATGGTATTGGACTTGTCAACTTCTAGGCAATGTTTGGATGGGGCTGATGTGTTGTTTTATGACATAGGTGGACCTTCCAAAAAGAATAGACTTTCGGAGTCCACACGTTCAAAGCAGCATGCTCAGCATGCAGATGGAGATATGGGAGAGAGGGAAGCACCCAGATCACCTCCTGCCGTGAAGAAGACTCCCAGAAAGAGTACTCCCCTTCGCAATCCTTCTAATGTTCCCCCCCCCCCAAGCCTCGAGTTTGCAAGAAATTGTGACTCTTCAATTGTAATACAAGAATCTCTAATTCTTGATTTTGAATGCAAAAGAAACTTTTTTGTCGGCCTCTATGTTTTTTCGCTTTTATGTTTCATAAGTGCATTGTCTATGTTTTTGTCGCTTTTATGTCAAATATTGCCTTGTGTTTATTTTTCAATGTTGAATGCTATGTTTTACACAGCATCCAAAGGAAAAGGGGACCCTCAAGCTGCCCGTAGAGGAAGTCATTATCATCAGAGATCCCCCAAAGTACATTCTCCCAACTATCTCCTCCTTGCCATATGATGATCCAACCTGACCAACCCTCATATTAGAACTTAATGGTATACTTTGTCTTACATGTACACCTGATAAGTACGACCCTTTGTCTGTCCCCGATATTGAGGCTACATCATTTGTCAACAAGCATGAGGAGGCGGATGGCAAGTACCTTTTTGTTCCAAAAGATGCACATGATTTTATTGCATGGGCTGTGACATGGGAAAATATCTACATATGGAGCAGTGTAATGCTCAGCAGAGTGGGCTCAAGAATTTGAAGATGTTTTCCCCAGGTTCATGTATTTTTCAAGGTATTGTAGATTTTTTTGGTGAAGTTGCAGCGGTATGATACCTGCAATGTCCTTTTAATTGACAACAATTCCTATAAATTTCATTATAATCCCTGTGGTACTTACATCATAGTGCCTGATATTGAGCACTGCTCTAGCCAATACTTGTCAAAAGATCTAAAGGCCTGGCTGGAAGGGTGGCAGCATGCTACAGATCCTCGTGCCTTAGTAGACACAATTAGCAAATCAAAACCTATTGATGATGACAAGTATGTATTCACAGCAACTGCAAAAGGGTTTGAAAAGACATCGTATGATGCATACTTATGTGGGCCACAGTTCATGCCCATAGAGTGCAAGGGACGTCATTTTCTTTTAGGATGATAGATCCTTTATGTACCTTTTCTAACTAAACTAAACCCATGGCAGAACCTTGTATATTTGTATGCTACTTTCCATGTGGCAACCAAATTTTTGGCTTCATTTTGATTGCCATTGTAACTCATGTAATGACTTGATGTCAAATTGATGAAGATGTAATATATTCCTTTTGGTTGGATGCGTTGTCTTTTTGTCCCAGCATTGAAGTGTTATTTTTTTGATTCAAGTAGTTTAAGATTATTGAAGTGTCTTATCATTGAAGTGTTATTTTTCTGATTCTGTTATTGTTTCGCAATTTAAGATAGTTTCCTACAGAAACCACCTGTGGACTACGTGTAAGGTACTTTGGGTTGACATACAAAAACTTAACAAATTGTTATGTACAGAAACCACCTGAGGACTACCTATAAGGTACTTTGGGATGGCATACAAAAACTTTTACAAGTCCTTGTTTTCTACATAGTTTAAGATAGTTTCCACCTATGAACTACATTGCAAGGTACTTTGGGCTGGCAGACCAAAACTTTTTCAAGTGCTTGTTTCCTACATAGTTTAAGACAGTTTCCACCTGTGAACTACCTGTAAGGTACTTTGGGTTGGCAGACCAAAACTTTTTCAAGTGCTTGTTACCTATAAAGTACCTATGAGGTACTTTGGGATGGCATACAGAAAGTTTTACGAGTGTTTGTTACCTACATATCTTAACATGAAGAAACCACCTGAGGACTACCTTAAAGGTACTTTGGGCCGGTAGACAAACTTTTAGAAGTGCTTGTTTCCTAAATATTTTAACAGAAGTGCTTGTGAACTCCCTTTAAGGTACTTTAGGCTGGCAGACTGGTACTTTGTGTTCCAGAATTGAAATGCTATTTTTGTTACTCAAGTAGACAAAAATGTTTACAAGTGCTTGTTTGGAATGGCCTACAAGATGTTTTGAAACCTATGATGGCACTTCTACAAGTTACTTGGGCAACAACCTATATCACTATTGGCATGCTGTTGTACACATTTTTGTATACCTCTGCAGCGAGTTTGAACTCAACCACCCCCCCACAATAACATAACGACGCCATTTTTATGGATAGTGGCTAGTTTTTCCAACAGATAGCTCCAAGGTCAACCAACAACTATTAAGCACACAATCAAGTACCTTTCAATGTTGTAGACCTTCAAAGGGACTATGGAAGAGCGCTCTAACATGTGAGTTTTCATTCTAATAGTGATGAGTCCATGACTTTGTGCAGCTTTTTGGAGACATAGCTGCCTACTGTCTCAATACTATAGGCAGATCACGCATTACTTTGCAAAATTTGGCTGAGTGTGCCTCTACTAGTGACCATCGAATCCATTGTGGGTAGGTTTTTTGAGCTCCCTTGCAGTCTCCTTCACATGCGGAGATGAGCCTCAAAATAATCAAATTAAAAAAAAATTTGAACCACAACCCATCATCTGCTCTTACCAGTTGTCGTCACATTGCTTGTTCTAGTAAATTTTGTAATAGCTTTCTACACCCTTTGGGATCCTTATAGACATCATACAATCCACTATGTTAGTCAAGAGACATATTCTTGAAAACCCAGAGCCTATCTTTGGGACATCCCATCGTATGGATAAACTATAATCATATGGATAATCATATTGACAGTCAGATAATCAAAAAAAACCACCACTCCTATTGAAAGTCCCAGTTTATTGCTAGTAAAGGGAAAATTTGAGTGAAAAAAATAACCAACCAAGTATAGTGCTATCTCTGGTTGGCCACATATATTTTCAAGCATTACCTCTAACTTAGAAGCCTAATAGCACATGTTCTTCTAACTCTAGAGGAATCATAACATTACCATGAATTTAGCTGACCTTACATTAATTTGTCAAGAGCCCTTTTAGAGTGGGTTTCCCTCAAAAAAACCATCCTTAATCAAAGCGATCATGGTGATTAATAACAAATTCCAAAAAAAAAAAACTTGTTGCAAAGACAAAGGGGTGTGCTTTGTTGTTGCCAAATTATATTTTCCCTTCATCATTAGGTTCCCACAAAGAAAGCACAAAAAAAAAAACTTGTTGCAAAGACAAAGGGGTGTGCTTTGTTGTTGCCAAATTATATTTTCCCTTCATCATTAGGTTCCCACAAAGAAAGCACAAAAAACATCAAAAAACCAGAATCCACAGGTACAATGCTAGGTGAGTCTCATTAAGAACGACTCACCAACTTAAATAGGGTTAGATGTTGAGCCTATACTGCTGATAATTATATCTCATGGTGCATTTGGTCTTGCCATCATCATGTCTTTCCAGGCAGAGGCTATAATATCTACCAAAACAAAAAGGTCCCCCCACTATGTATGCGACAAAGACCTATGTTTCGTAGCAGATTCCACATTTTGACCAGATGGTTAGATGCAACTAAGTAGTATGATGAAAAGAAGTCCTATTTGTAGAGTTTTAACTGCACACCTAGCCTTTCTACGTGGCCAGCATCTTAACTCCACACCTAGACTTTCTAAGTGGCCAACGTCTTTTACCTTGTATCATGTAAAAGTTTGGTTTACATCGTGGTTATTGTGTAACCATGAGTGCATCACAAACTTTAAAAAATGAACCATAGTAGAGAAAGTTCCTATGTTAGATAGTGAACAAGGGTCCAAAGGTGAGGAGAGACTGTAGCAGTGGCAAAGGCCTTCATAGCCAGTAGGAGCTCAATTATCAAAGGTGCATGTATGCATATATGTATGTATATATTTATCTAACTAAAAGTACCTGAAAAATATACACAAAACTTTAAACAGCTCACAAGGACGATGGATACAAGACAATGTATAGAGGCACAAAAGATCAATTGTTTTTAAACTTTTGTACAAGAGTCTAAATAACATCTTATTCTAGAAAGGTTACATACTTTAGGTTAAAGCATCTCTTGCATGAGATAGATGAATTTAAACCGCCTTCAAAAAACCACAAGAGCCAGAGAAGCAAGAGTCCTAACTTGCATCCATCAAAACAAGAAAAAAATCATTAGTCTTGAATATGTCTTGTAGTCATTCACAAACTTATCAGCTCCTTCCCAGTTGTTATCCATGTCATCTCCCCACTTTGGCAAAAGACTTGTTCAAAAAGTCATCATTTAAAAACTTTGATGTGCTGCAAGCTAGCAATAGAATGCGTCTACTAAAGTCAACAACGCTATGCTAGTGCGATTGATGTTCTAAATAAAAAAGAAACCAGCAATGTATGTGATTTTAGAACGAGCCATATGTAAGCTTCTCTAGAGAGAGTCAGATGAGTTAGCATGATGCGACTAACCATAAATTCTAACAAACATAAGATTCTTTAGGGCCCATATGAAAACTAATAAACCCATGAGTATTATGGGCAAAACCGGTTACTCCTAGGGGCAAACAACAAAGCTTCATGTATATCAACTCAAGACTTGATGTCAACACATGTATCTCTTAAAGCAAACATATCTCTTAAAGAAGAGTTTTAACTATAACAAAAAGTTCCTGTAAAGACTTGCTTTAGTTTTCCCATCGCCTCATAAAACTCTACCAGAAGATCATAAGTGTCAAAAAAAAAAAACATTTATTGTTTAGAGGTCCTAGACAAGCTAGGTAACTATCCATGTATCAACTCTATGTAGAGCACAATAATTAGATGGCTGGCAAAATCAAAGAAATGTAGTTATCTCTTTGTAATGAGCTTTGCATTTTTGAAATAAGGAAAACAACTTTTAAAGGCAGCTCTAATTTGATGTAAAATCCTCAGTAAGTCATGTGTTTTGCTTTATGTAAATGTCCTTCTTATTTCTATTAGGGTTAAAGAAAAGACCTGACGCATATGTCTGCAGGACTATAGAAGAATGCCCACAAATTGTGGCTAGGCTGATATCTTGTTTGTATATAACAAGTTATTTGTATAGATACATGACTCATGAATACGAGGTTTTAAGCATGTCTTGAAAGGACAACTGTATATAGAAATTAGACGCGTGGAGTTCTGTCAAGCCGTCAGCAGCGTAGCGTCACGAGGAAAATGCAGGCCAGTCGCCGTGCAGTAGCGAGACCAAGAGGCTCTACTGGACCCGTGCAACGGCCCACAGAGTAGCTGCATTCAAAAGAGCGGAGGAAGCCAAAAACACGGCTTCCTTCGAGAGAGTGGTAGAAATTTTTGACGCAGCCAATCAGTCTTCGAAACCGGATGGGTGCATCGTACCATGCCTCTCGGATTTTGAGGGATATATACCCTGGCCAGGTCTACCACGTGCAGTAAGTGCAAATCCAATTGTTGGAGAGAGAGAGAGAGAGAGAGAGAGAGAGAGAGATATGAATGAAATGAAATGTTATATTAAATGTCTTTAAACCGCCCCGAGGAGCTATCCATCCGACTTTCTCTTTCATCGGAAGAGAAAGCACTAGAGATAGGAAGGCTTTAGGCCACCTCTGCCATCTGCCAGATTATTGACACTCATCCCAGGAAGGTGAGATTTGAAACCTACTCCAGGCATGACTGCTTGTAGACGCCTGCAAGATTCGGATTCTTGGCCATGGATATTATCAAATAAAGTTTGAGACAACAGAGATGGTTGCTAGTTTTCGATGAGCCTGCTCAACATGAGGGAGCCCGCGCCTTCTTCAGTCTGTGCTGAAGCTTGCATAGTTGCCACGGAGTTTCGAAACGTTTTGTTTGAAACGAGTTTCAGAAGTTTCGAAACGGTTTCGTCCGAGAAAGAAACACCAAAACAGAAGTTTGGTGCAAACTAAAGTAAGTTTAAGTGGTATAAGCTGAGATCTATGTTTTAAGCATTACCTTACAATTAGACATGAAAAAGAGGGAAAATAGGACTAACTTTCATTATTAGAAGCAAGATAGAAGCTACATTCATGATAGAACTTTTTTAAATGATAAAAAAATCAACGCTACAGCCTGACGTGCGAAAACTTACGAGCCTTGACTTTACCTTTGAAACGTCCAAACTCATACAAAAACGTTTCTGAAACGTTTCATGAGTGAAGAAACGCATTTCTTGGCAACACTGGCTGAAGGAGGTTTTACTTCCCGAGGTTGAGGAAGTTTTCCTTTTGCACGGGCTGAGTACTTGAGCCTCTCGAATGAGCGCTTCATTTGCCGGTAGTTTGACCACCTGGCCAAGGCCTGCCCTCGGGCGAGAGCCTCGTACATAGGCTCACCACACTACACCTCCAGCCTTGGGGCAGCCATCTACAAGGCAGCCCCCTTAGAGACGGACACTGATCCATCAACGCCTTCTTCTTCATCAGGCCCAACCAAGGACGAGAATACACCCGAGGACTTTGACTGGCAACCAGCTCTACGCCATAGGCATGGCTGCCAGCCACAACAACAGCGACATCGACATCAACATCAACATCAGCAGTGGGTTCCCATGTGGAATCGTTTTGATCCTCTTCAGATAGAGAAGTGCGTGGCCGTCCTATCTCTCCCCCCCCCCCCCCCCCCGCCTTTCTCCCCGGCTCCATCGACATCCTCGACTTCGCACCACGCCGTTGCTCGGTGAGCCGCAGGTCCCTGCACTTGTGCCACTGCCTCGGCCTCGGTCTTCTCCGTCCCACGAGCCTCCTCCTTCCTCCTCTCCCCCGCCAATGGCCTCTCCGCTATTGTGCTGTACCCACTGCTCCTTGGCATTCCCGAGTGTCACGTAGAACGTTTGACTAGAGTGCCTCAAGGAAGGCACTTTGGGTGGAGCGTTTGACCAGAGTGCCTCAAGGAAGGCACTCCTTTAGATTTGAGTTTCTCCCATTCCTACCATTCGGGGAGGGGATTGACTTTGATATTCACCATCGCGCAGAAATGCTTCCATGCCACAAGTTTGTGACGTGGCATGCTCAATCTGATGGACTAGCCGAGAGGACAAGGAACTGAAAAAGAAACTTAGAAGAATCTAGAAGAACTGGAGAAGTTATGGCTGAGAGGCCTAAAGAGGTTAGGCTTTTAAAACCCTAACTCTGTCCAACTTAAGGAGAACCCGCCGAGGGACCTAAACCCTATTTGTCAAGAGCGTAAAGGCCGGGCTGAACTTTCGTAAATTGCGTTTGCTGCCGCCACGTGCCATGTTGTACGAAAATTCCACGATTTTTGCTACTATCTTTAGCAGATTTGAGCACTAGCTCTTGAGGCTACTCCTTTTGGAAGGATGCTTTTGTGGCTCTGCTTTTGGCAAACCTTGTATTGTTTATAAGTGTCAATGAGGGTTAGTCTCAGGAGAGCATACTCGGAGAAAACTGGACCCTCGGGGAGTTGTACCTTTGTGATTGACAATCGATAAAGAAATTCCGGAAGGGCACCGGACTGTGGGGCCAGTATATCTAGAAACGGAACTTCGTCGTTCCGTGTCGACTCTCCTCTTCTCTCTCTCTCTCTCTCTCTCTATTCAAGTTCAATGTAGTTTGCAGTTTGTGTGTTGCTATTAATTTCACGCTTGTAGTTGTCCAAGCTTGTAAAGTGGTATTAGAGCTCAAAACGATTCTTCTTCTTCAGAAGATCTGATCCTTGTGCAACACACATGGGTTCTCTCGAAGAATCCGACAGAGACAATGTTAGGTGCAGCGGAATGAATGTTGTATTTTCTCAAGATTAGTGATCTATATTTGCTCAAGGTTTCTTTTAGTTCTTAGGGAAGGAGAGAGCCTTCCGTCTTTATGGAGAGTGCTATGATCACGAACAAAGTGAGTCGATATTGTGTGTGCAAGTGTATGAGACTGAGAGAAGGAGAGAGAAAAGATACGACACCCGAGAGGTTGTAAAACCCTCCTCCGAAGGCCCCACTCTCATCGGCGAGAGTGGTCTACTTTTGATTGCACAAAGGGTACAATGATGATGCATGGACTGATGCAAACGGGGACTATGCCGATGACGGCGATGATGACTTTAAGGCTGAATTCGATGCTCTTCTATCTGCTGTCCACAAAGGGGTAATGGCTGAGAATCTGGACCACTTTGGGGGGCTGAAAATGGCTGGTTTGCTGCTGTTTTTATGGCTGAAAATCCCTGATTTGTCGAGGCTCGTATGGATGATAAAAACGCTGAGGTTCTAGCATTATCAGGCTGCGTTTTTAGGGCTGATGTCGAAGGCTGAAAACGCTGACTTGTTGCAGGTCTTAGGCTGCGTTTTATGGCTGAAAACGCTGCCTCTTGCAGGCTTTGTGGACGCTAGCAAACGCTAGGGTTTGGGGCTGCCGGGCATGGGGAAAAACGCCAAGGGGATAACTTTACTGCGATGGGCTGTTGGGGGAAAACGCCAAGGAGGGAGGTGGTAGGGCGATCCCAAAACGCTAAGGGGCTGATGGTGTGGTCTCACCAAGGCAAGCTTGACGAGGTTCTTGTTGAGAGAGGGAGGGAGTACCTGTTGCTTGAGAAGCCTGCTGTGCTCCTTGCTCATCTGCCCAATTGTGCTAACTTGGGTTTGCTTATATATTAACTTACCCAATTTGCCCTACTTAGTTCCCAACAAAAGTCACTTAATAAGTAAGCGAAAAATGTCAAAAATAGGGAAAAATAGGATAAAGTCACTTGAAAAATCCCCAGACTGACTCTGATGGAATCTGATGGAAATGCTTATGCTTATGCGATGTGCAACCAGAGGATATGCATCTACACTAAGTGACTGGGCATGCATGGTCTACGAATAGACTCACAAAAGTGCCAGATCACTTCTAATCTAGATCGATTGGACTGACGGGAACCCTGCTATGGTGTAGCTTGTCCACGGATACATAGGGTTGGATGTGTCACGTGACAGACAAGACCCCTCTAACCGTTAGTTCGCGGAGAGATGAAGAAAAGCAAAATCCGAGAAGTACAAAGGAAACCAATGGAGATTCCAAACGGGAATAAGATGAGGCGGGGGGATTTTGGCAAATTTCCAGTGGGGAATCTCGAAAGCGCGGAGTACAAACATCAACTGTCGACAGGTGCATGAAAAGATTGATCTATTGCTCTAAGGACCCAAAATATGTGAATCACGTGAAGAATTACCCGCTTGACGAGATTCACTCTAGATGGCAAGAGGTCGTGGATTCTCCTCTCAAGTTAGTAATAAAGTAGAAAGCAAAGCCAAATGCAGAAAACCAGAAACTGTACTCGCAGAAAGAGTTTGACAAAGCTCTGGAAAAGAAGACAAATCAATTGATGAAAAGCCTAAAGCACTCTAGAAAGAAGATTTACTCGGGTTATTTGGGCCGGAAATCAACTTTGTAGTGGTAAGACGCGTATTCGTTTCGAGGATGACCCAAATTTTTCTTTATCGTATTTTATTTAGAATACACGTCGTCCCGTATTGAAACGTACAATACGTCTCATAACGTTTTCTATTCTAACGTTTTTTTCCTCAAAACGTATGTCTTTTTCTAATTGATCAATTGTGTTTTAGAGCTTAATGGTGCTTGTTTATGTATGCTATGGCTAAATATTGAAAAGTCGTCGAGGAGGTCCATGAACCGCTTCATTTGTTCTTATTAAAGTATCATATCTAAAAAAGTTGACGTATTTTATTTTTGATTCTCAAAAATACGTCTAGTATGCGTATTGTATACCGCGTATTAAATGTCCTGTCCCGTACCGTAGCTGCTATGGGTGGTGTGCTTCTAGGAATCAGATCAATAGTACCATTCTTAGGATGAGATGGGGGTGACTCGCCTGGCAGGCCCTCAGAGACACAATCAGTATGCGCGTGGAGAAAATCTTGGCATTCTTTATCAAGTTCAAACACGTTCCTTCTGTGTTCATCATTCAACTCTTTCGAATAGATCGAGTAAACAAAAAGACTGGATTTTATTAATTTAGAAATGGCCAAAGCTGATACAATAGGGATGGACTTGCCCTTCAGTTTTACATCAAGTACAATTTTTCAACCCTTTTCATTCGTCAAGGTTGCTTTCTTTGCCCGATAGTCGACCACGGGATTCTTATGGTACCAAGGGACTCCTAGGAGGAAGTCACACCCTTCCAAAGGCATGATGTAAAAGTTCTCATGCCCTAAATACCCCCGACAATGCAAATGAAGTTTGCCAATGACAGGTGTAATTGCTATGTCCCGTCTGGGCGCTGCCAGAACTGCCTCTTCTAGTGGTCCTATCCTGTCGGGTGTAATCTCGAGCCGTGCCGCCAATTCAGGTGAAATGAAGTTGGCCTTGGCTCCTCCATCGAAGAAAATAAGGGCTTCTTGATCTTTCACTTTGCCCCAAGCTCGGCAAAGTTCTGTGCTTTCATCTATCACGCTTGGGTCAGTACCCATGCAATTTGGTACCAATCCTGCTTTCATCTTGCCTTTTCTGCCACGTTCCTCTGTTGCTCTAGAACTCTCCGACCTGTCTTCAGTCTGTCCTTGCTGTGCCTTTTTGGGACACTTTGCGGAGATGTGTCCTTGTTCCCCATAACCAAAACACTTTCCCTCTTTGAGATAGTTAGCCCTTTCTCGGTCATGTATCCTTCTTTTCTTGGGAACGCTTTTTCTTTCTACTTTTATTGTTGGAGGTCTGTCTGTCCTCTAAGTCAAGATCTCATTAGTAGGGTAAGTCAAATTCCCCGAATGTAGCTAGAAACCCCGTTTCGCATGACCCATTAATTCTTAGATAGAATTCGACTTTTGTTCAAGGCAATAGTCTCGGATCTCAGTAGGGAGTCCGCAGCAAAACCGCTCAATCTTTCCTTAAAGGTGACCTTCTTAAATGAAGAGGCTGGTAGAAAAGAGTCCCAACCTCTCGTAATAAGCGTCCAAGAATCTCCCTTGGTCATCCGAAGATGGTTTCAAGTGGTTCGTACATCTCGTTCGTACTCTTGGGTCAGCCAAGAAGAAATAAGCCTTTTGAATTTCAACCACTTGACTGGAGCTTCTTTCCTCAGGAGAAGAGTGGACCGGCATGTTCGAGCATTTCCTTTGAGAAAAGATGCAGCCCTCCTAATCTTGGAGTGCTCTAAGTAATGCCCTCCAGAGAAGGCTATGTCAAACTGTTGGATGAAGGCCAAAGCCCTCGGAGCATCTCGGAATCAAGAAAAGAATTCAAATTTAATCCACTGTCCACCTTTAAATTCTTTTGTTTTCTTGCTCTTGTTCTCGAGGAAGTCATATTGGTTGGCTCTATGGAAGTGCTTCTTCTTTGCTTAGAACATATGGTCATGGGAGTCCGAACTGTCAGAGGATGACTCCTTCGTAGAGCTATCAGAATGTCACGTGACACATCCAACCCTATGTGTCCGTGGACAAGCTACAACATGACAAGGGTTTAGTTCAGTCAAGTCAATCTAGAATAGTAAGTGATCTGACACTTTTGTGAGTGTGTTTGCAGACCGTGCATGTCCAAACACTTAGATTAGATGCATATCCTCTGGTTGCACACAGCATGACCATCAGATTCCAATCAGATCCCATCAGTAGCATTTTTACAGTGCATAGACCTAGTTTTCCTATTTTTGACATTTTCACTTATTATTTTTAAGTGACTTTTGTTGGAAAGTAGGTAGGGCAATTTTGCTAAGTTTGTATAAATAGAAACCTAGCACTAGCACTTTCTGGCAGAAGAGGCAACAGGGACCTGACGTCCACAGTGCACTTTCTCAGCAAGACCCCCCTCCTCCCCCGGCGGATGACTTAGCGTTTTCAGTCAAGAACAGCCAACGTTTTTCTCCATTGCAGATCAGCCCTAGCGTTTTGCATTGCAGACCAACCTGGCGACCTCAGACTCTGCAGATCCCCTAGCGTTTTTGCAGCAGGACAGGAAACAACCCTAGCGTTTTTGGTTTGCAGGACAACCCTAGCGTTTCTGTATATCACCGCGACAAAATCAGCCATAGGATCAGCATTTTCAGTTTTCAGCCCTTAGACACCGGGATCAAGTCCCGAACCTCGCAGATCTCACCTTCCCGCAGCAGTTCCTCGCAGCACGGTGGGATCCATCGAAGTTTGCAGATTCAGCCCGAAAAACGAAGATTCAGCGCGTCGTCGTCATCGGCATAGAGTGAGAATTCAGTAGATAAGATTTGCAGATTTCAGCCCTTAGCATTTTCATATTTCAGCCTGCCTCGTCGTCGTCCTCATCGTCGTCGACATCGTCGGCAAGTCCAAGCATTGTAGAGATTTGTACAATCATAAGTAAACCGCTCGCCATAGAGAGTGGGGCCTTCGGAGGAGGGTTTGACAACATTTTGGTGTCGTATTCTTCTCTCTCTATCTCTCAGTCTCATACACCTTCACTCACAATGTTCATCCACTTTTTTTGTGTCCATTGCACTCTCTCACTAAAGGAACGGAAGGCTCTCCCTTCCGTAAGAAAAAGGACCCCTTGAGCACAGTTCGGAGCACTCATCTTGAGCAAAGTTCAACATTCATTCTGCTGCACCCAACACAGAAACTGGTCGGAATCTGAGTTTCTTTGTCTTTTTCTTGCCTTTTTCTCTGCTTTGTGCACTCGTCAACCTGCTATCGACGTTGCATCTCTTGAAGTTCATACTGAGTAGGCTGAGGTGGCCGTACTCTTCTTCTGTTAGTTCGTTTAAATCTTCTGCATAGTCTTTTCCCGCCTCAGTGGATGCAGAAGAAGTTGACTGATTCTTTTTGGAATCCATGAGTGTCGCGAAATAAGGGATTGGATTTCTTGGTAGAAGAGAAATCGGCCGTGCTTTGATATCACTATAACAAACTTGGACACCCCAAGTCAAGATTCTACCTCGACACAGCAGAGATTCACTTCAAATTTATTCACAGATCACAAGAGAGTCGGCCCGGCCCGATGTAGTTCCGTGCCCAGAGATATTGGCCCCAAAGACTGGTGCCCCTTTTGGTATTTATTTTTATATTAATCTTTGAGCAAAGTACACTTGAGCCTGCTTGTGCTCGCTCTTAGACTTTGTGTCCAGATGCTTTGCAGAGAGAGCCCCTAAGACCACTTATAAAGAGTTTACAAAGGGTTGCTAAAAGTAGAGCCCCAAAAGCATCCAAAATCAAAAGCAATAATCTCCAGAAGCATCTGGTCAAATCTCCCAGTAAAAAGCTGTCACTGTAATTTGCGAAAATCCGTTCATTGCTGTCAGCGCAAAAAGCGGACGTTCGTACAGTGCCATATCAGCATGTCGGTACACATTGCCACGTCAGTAGCCAACGCGTATCGCGGAAATCCGTACAGCCACGTCAGCCTGTTAGCGCAAATGGTGGGATCCTTTATAGTCAGCCAGCCTACTGGAGGTGTGTGTGTGTCCGTGTGGCTCTGCCGCGTCACCAGTTTGTGACATTTTGGGCATTCGATGGTGTTGTGAACATAACCCTCTCATTGATTGGGAAGACAATACGCTCACTCTAAATGCCAAAAGTGACTCTCCCATAATCATTTGTGGTGAGGGGGTGGGTCTTCATTCTTTACCTCTCATTTCTCATGTGCAGGCGAAGCTTGAAAAGAAACATGAGAAGGAAACTCTCTCGGTCAGTCACGCAGGACCGATCTTGACTTTTGAGTGGAGGTCCAAAGAACCCATTCAATGAAGTATTTTGTGTTCGCATGATTAGTCAACACGCATTGGTCGAGTTTCTCATTCGTCACGGTTTCTTGTATTTTCGTCACCGTCTTTATGTGTTCCCTTTTCCCAGGCATGCCGTATTGTACGATGCACATGATTCACTTACGGATGAGCACGAATATATGCGGATCACTCTGGAAAAGAAAAAAAGTTTGCATTCAGGGAATTCACATTGTTTCCCGATTGTCCGTTTTGTCAGTCGATTTTCCATGTTTCTTCCTTGGTATGACACAGTCTCAGAAAGAGCACGACCACGATTGTCCATCAAGCATTGGCATTTCCATTGTGATTTGCTACAATTGATAGGTTTCGATCGGAAAGTCAAGATTCGATCTCACTTTTCGCGTGTGTTTGATGAACGGTTTGGCACTGTCAATTTGTTCATCTGCATTGCATGCACAATCATTTAGGGCGAATAGCATAGTTATAGGGGACGGAGGGGACGGGGCTTAGGGACGCAAAACGGGCGTAACCGGGCCGGGGACTGAGTGGGACGGCTGGGAACGGCCAGATTTTCATCCGACCGGTGGGAACGCAGCCTGCTGTACTGGGGACGGACGGGGATGGCCGGGAACGGGTAGTTTTTTAAAACTCAAAAAAATGACCGTTTTTAACGGATAGTAGCAACAAACGTCTACTTTTTTGGTGGGCTTTGGCCCTTGGGAGCTTTAAAAGCACCCTTGGGCCTCATCTTCTCTCAAGTTCAATGAAGGCTCTCCTCTCTACCGTCTACTATCTAGACTCTACGCCGTCTACGGTCTACCTACGGGCGCTCAAGGCTCAAGCTCTATCCTTGAGTCTCTCTACCCACTCTCTCCCTCTTCTACCCTCTCAAGTTTGAATCTCTCCTCTACTCTCTCTCCACACAAGCTCTCCTCTCTCTCCACCATCATGTCATCTTAAGCTAACTCCACTTCTCAAGCCGGCTCTTCCCGTGCAAAGATGGTCATGGTGGGATGAAGTTGACTCTACCACGCATGGTAAAGGTGGCGGTGCAAGACCATGAATGTGCTAGCTATGCCAGTACAGGAGAACGGGTGGTGCAAACAAAGTGCGAGCCCATCTTCTTCATGAACCTGGTCACGAGGTGAAGTTTTTCCCTTGAGTATCTCTTGAAAAGAGGTTGGAGCTTCTTGAGAAGCTCGCGGTGTATGAGGTCGCGGAAGCGGCCAAAAGGGGCCGTTTTGTTGCCGTTGATCCCTCCGCCACTGCGACACCGCGAGAGCAAAGGGAAGCCAACCTTGACTCCACCTCTCAAGCGTTCAAGACAAATGCATCTACACCGCCCTCTTCCGTTGCGCATCGCCAAAGCACCCTCAACGAAAATTGGAATCCTAAATTGAAGGAAGAGGTGGATAGGTCGGTTGCCCGATTCTTCTTCCACGACCACATTACCTTCCATGCTTCGCAGTGAGTTTCCCTTGGCATGTGCACATTGCAATCTCCCATTTTGTATTCATTATGGGGTCTCGACTCTCGACTCTCTATACTAACACGACATGCTCTATTTTGTGTGGATAGGTCTCCATTCTTTTGAACGATGGTTACGAAAATAGGGGAATATGGCTCCTCTTATGTGCCACCTTCATCGGAGAGGCTTCGCACCACCCTCCTTGACAAAGAGAAGATTGCCGTGGAGCAAGCGGCCCAAGAAACAAAGGATTTGTGGGAGACTAATGGCATCTCTCTCCTTGTAGATGGATGGAGCGACATCCGCAAGCGGTCCATCCACGGAGTGGTGGGCCACTCTCGGGGGAGATGTACTTTGTGGAGTCACATGATGCATCCAACAGTGGCAAGGCCGCGGAGATGCTTGCAGCGGAGTGGACAAGCACCATAGAGATCATTGGCTCGGAGAATGTCCTTTGTATGGTTGCCGATGGAGAGGCGTCAAATAGGGCAGCCGGGGCTATCATTGAGAGCATGTATCCTAGCATCCATGTCACATTTTGCATGGCTCATTGCCTCAATAACCTCCTCAACAACATAGGGAACTTGGCATGGATTTCACCAACCATTGGTGACGCCTCTCGAATTGTCTCCTTTGTGCTCAACCAGATTTGCATTCAATTGGCTTATGCTAGGCTGCTTGTCTACATGTGGCAGAGCCTTAAGGGGCCTCTTTCATAGTGATGAGTTCCAGGCCATGCTGGAGTCTACATCAGCAAAACAGGATTGAAATGCCAAGAATGGGCCGACGACGCCGCTTGGTGGGAGGAGGTGAAGACTCTTGACGCCATGGTCAAGCCTATTCTACACCTACTTCGAGTTGTGGATGGCTTGCATCCATGCATCGGCAAAGTCTACGAAGCCATGGATCGGATGATAGAGACACTTGAGAAGCTTGTGCGTGACCTTGTTCAGTATGCGGAGATTCATGGCTTGTGTGAGTCGAGGTGGAATGGATACTACTCTCCACTTCATACGGCAGCTTCTGTGCTTGACCCAGAGTTTCAGGGAAGGCGTCAAGAGACCGACAAGGAGGTGAGCAAAGGATGGCAGCTTGCATTGGAGCGCCTTGAGCCTAGCAACTACAGGCAAAAGAAGGGCTCCTATGGATGTGTAGATGCACAGGTTGATCGCAACAAGATTGGCTTGGTTTTGTGGTGGGAGGACTATGGAGGAGATGGCACACATTTGCAGCGCTTGGCTGTTCGTGTCCTTAGCCAAGCATGTACCACTAGTTGCTTGGAGCAACTATGGAGTGTGTAAAACCACATTGCCTTTAAGAAGAGGAATCGCCTTGGGTCCAGAGGGCCAATGATTTGGTGTTTGTGAGCGCTAACTTGTGCATGCTTGCCAAGAGCGTCACACACAAGGCAGATCCCTTCACTGAGTGGGAGATGGCACAAGAGAATCCATCTATGGCCGAGACACTTTTGGAGGAGCTAGAGGAGGACTTCGAGCCTTAATGCAAGCGTCGCGTCCTCGTCCCCGTTCCCGTTCCCGATCCCGACCCACCGTCCCATGTAACTACGGCGAATAGTATTTTTCCAGTTACTCTACATGGAATGGGTATGTCTATGGTTTTGAGTTTGAAGTGGTTTCAGGGATATTCCTCAACGGAGATTCTTGAAGGTGGACCCACGACCATAGACGAAGTTGTAGCATTGAAGCCGTAACAGATCATTTTGTGTCGCCTAGGCGCGGCCCAAGGAAGTAAGCATTGCAAACCTTCATGAAGTTCAAGTATCGCACGACCCACGTTGCAGAGTAGGCCGGCGAAGAGTTCTTCAGAGGATTCCAGGAGTTGTGCGCACTCTCTCGACGTCATACAGCTCGATACCAGTATCTCACTTTAGGCCTAGGAAACCTTTGTGAGCCTATGCGCAGGCCGTGTATATCTAGGTACTTAAAATAGTTGCATACCCTCTGATTGCACACAACATGATCATTAGCACGACATTCAGTACCCATCATGAGCATTTTCCAGAGCATAGAACCCTTTTTTGCCAAAGTACACATTTCTCACTTATTTATTAATAAGCGACTTTTGTTGGAGAAGTAAGTAGGGCAAATTGCTAAAGAACTATAAAAGAAAACCATTGGGCCCTCAATAGAAGCAGAAGAAGCAGGAACACAAGGAGGCAGGCACCCAGCAGGCAGGCAACACCTTAGCAGGAGCCTAGCGTTTTCTCAAGAAGAAGAAAATCAGTGTTTTCATCCACTACCACCAGCGTTTTCAGTTTCAGCCCTTAGCCTCGCTAGAACCTTGTCGCAGATCCTCGCTAGATTCCCCATCTAGTACCAGATCAGCCTAGTGTTTTCAGATTCTAGCAGATCAGCCAGCGTTTTTGCATTTCAGCCCTACTCCGGCGAAGCAGTTGCAATTTCAGGCCGCAGTACCGTCACAGCAGCAGATTCCCAGCAGAGCATCTAGCATTTTTAGTTTTCAGCCTTGACGCCGCCGCCGTCGACGCCATCGTCATCGCAGTCCCTATCTTGATGACGACACCATCATCATCGTCATTGCAGATCCCTTTCTTGACGAAGACACCTTGGTCGCCGTCGACACCATCGTCATCGCAGTCCCTATCTTGATGACGACACCATCATCATCGTCATTGCAGATCCCTTTCTTGACGAAGACACCTTGGTCGCCATTGTCGCAGTTTTCGGACTTGACGACGACACCATTGTCGACATCGTCATAGTCTCCATTGTCATCGTGGACATTGTCATCATCAAGTTCACAGCATCTAGACCATTGTACCAGATTTGTGCAATCTATAGCATAGACCTCTCTTGCCATAGAGAGGGGGACCCTTTGAGGAGATTTGAGAACTGTCTGGTGTCGTATCTTTCTCTCTCTCATTCTTAGCACTCTCATTCACAGTAGCTTTCACTTTGTTTGTGATCATTGCACTCGCACTCTCTCTAAGAAGACCGCTGTCTATGTGGCTCTCAATGTGAATGAGTTGGGAGTGGTCTACAGCCCAGGTTGGGGGATAAGTCTACTGTAAGGTTACCGAGGGTGAGTGTAAGGAACTTTGAAGGTAGCAATCCAAATGATCAGATCAGGAGTGTAGAAGAGCAACTACACTACCATCCAAGCCAAGCTCCTGGTGACTCCGGATGTAGTTGCATAATGATGCCTGATCTCTCGCATCTTGCGGGTAAACTCTCCAAGAGAGTCCAAAGCACTGAAGTCCCACTCCAGTCTGTAGATCCTAGCAATGAACCTATCCAAGAAGAGATCCAAGATCCTCTTCCTAAGTCCATGTAGATTCTCCTGTGTAAGCAAGTGATCTGATGTGTCGACAGTCAAGTGGTACGTGTCTGTCCACCAAAGATGGTGGTGTCTTCTCTGGGAATGTCGGAATCCCATATGCCATGAGCATGGCCATATCTCGTGTGAACTCCTCTAATTAGTGCATAAGTGTGTCCAACCACAAGTCACCACCCCCTCTGGAGTGCGCAACCGCCGAATGATGGCTGGAATGAATGGATCTCCCAAGGATCGTACGCCTGTAGATGATCAAGCGGATGTCGAAGATACCGTGTACTGCAGCAGTCACTAAGAGACCTCATGGACCACCATTGGATGGTGTCCTGGCAAGAGGTAACTTCATCCTCTGTGAAAAACACAAGCCAAGAGGCTGCTGTCGATCCAAAAAAAACGCAACTGCGAGGTGATGAGAACGCTGCTGTCTAGAGAATTTCAGCGTGCTCGTACGCTCCTGGCATGGTCCGGAGCGGTGCAAAGGGTGTATGGAGGGCGGGGAATCAATGTAGCACTTTGTAGCAACCCAAAGTGGGCTGAAAATAGAGAAAACAGCAAGGGTTAATGGCTAAAATCCGAAGGATTGAAGAGGATTGTCGCCGGCAAGGCACCGGATGCCAAGCCGGGTAGGAGGCAAGATCCAGATGCTCCCCCTCTCTTGCAGAAAACGCTGCCCTATTGTCACCAGCGTGTGACTACTATCTATCCTTTTTGTTGATTTCTTTCTTATTATCTATTTACTTTCACTTTTTGGAAACACCCCTCGGGAAATCTAACTGCCCTGCATTGCATAGCTAGTGTGGAACTGTCCAGAGGGAGTCCAGGCCTGAGGGCAAGAGAGCACTAAAGTTGGACAAGGACTATGGTTAGCCAAGTGGGGTCATTGACTAGCCAAACTGGAATCCTTTGCTACAGAGGCTACATTTTAGTTCCGGATGTGGCCACAGTGTACAAAGAGGGTCGGATGACCTAGAAAGATACAATGGCAGCATCTCCTAAAATTTAGGGAACTGCTATTTTGGGACCTGAAAATGTGTTTCCGTCATTACCTCCGGAATGACAAGGGGAACATTTTCTTACTCTGCTGTGAAGTCAACTGGGCAACCGGTTGGGAGATTTTTAGGCAGCAACCCCGAAACGGGAAAATGCTTATAAATGTGCCAAGTGGCACCTTCTGGTGCACTTTCCTCATGCAAGAGAAGGGGGCGCTGAATTTTAAGCTGGGAGAGGCTCATTTTCAGATTTTGTCACAGGTTAAGAGCTATGGAGTGCTTGCTTTCCCTCTTATGCACAGTGCAGTGCTAGGAGTGATGCCCTGCACGCTACGCATTGCCCTCTCTCTCCTCTATGGCAGTATGTTATGCCCCACTAGTGGGCTTTTCATTTGACCAATGTACAGTTGTGTGGGTTCATGCGCGATTGCCGAGGCAAGAGCCTCTTGCACAGGTACTCGATTAGCTAGTGGCTAATCCCCCGCAGGTACAGGTGAATTCGGAGAGGTTTCACGCCAGAAATCTCGTCCGATTCAAAGGGCAAGTAACCCTACAGGTGCGGGAGCTCGAGGACTTGCTACGGATGCGACCGGCACGCGAAACGGAGCCCGAAACAGTAAATTACAGCCTGCTGTGTATTTTTTCAGGTTTAGGGTTTTGGCCCTAAACGGTCCCTAATACCCCCAGGAGGTTCGGGGAGGCGAGGGGACCACTGTACAGGTGATCTGGCGCATTTTCGGGGCTGGAAACAGAGAATTCAGCGTGCTGCAGATTCTCGCCAGGTTTTGCAAAGTGCCCGTATGCGTCGGGAAAGTCAGTCAATGCGTGGGAATACTGACTGTGAAGGGTCCTAGTATAGTTATGCTGCCGAAATCGGGCCGGAACAGTTGAAATTCAGCCGAGTTTGTGCGGGGCAGCTTGTGGGGAACCACAACGTTTATTCCCTCTTTTAAACAATAAAGAAATACCGAAAGGGGCGCCTAAGTTAGGGGCCAATCTGGTGTCGGTCTACTCATACAGGTGCAATCTAGCAGCCTGTATCCCTCTCCCCTTTGTTGTGTCTTGAAAGTACAAGTAAAGTGGACGACAAATTAAATGGGTGAAAGCAAATAAGGTTTAAGTTTAAAGTCTACCGCCCTTTTTGGATTGAACAGGCCGGTTTCACCTATTGTCCAAAACGAAGGCATTTCAGCCCAAAATGCAGACTTGCCAAAAACGCAGATCTGACTGAAAACGCAGGTCGAAGGGGAGGGTTTTCCGGCGACGAAAATGCATAAAAAGGCTGGCGCTGGCTGCCAGAGGTTGATCGCCATGTGGAAGAGCAAAAACGTAGGTTGAGAAGGGTTTCTCCGTGATGAAAAAACAGCATATCCCATCGCTTGCCTCATTGATGCAAAACGCTGGCTGATCTTCTTCTTGGGAGGGAGAGCGTGATGCAAAAGGTGATGCGTCCGGTCCCATACCATGGAAAGCTGAGCTGCTGATACCATGTGTGCGCGTGTGCGGAAGCGTGAGAGAGGTGATAGAGAGAGACAGAGAACACAAACCCTAGAGATGGTGAAGAGGGGGTGATCACCCCCCCCCATGACTACCATGAACAGAAGACCCTAATGGCTCGTTGGATTCCTCTATCCTAGAACTACATGATGTCATGCCAAATGCCCAGAGTAGTGTAATAACATTGACAAAACGCGTATACAAACCATTTATGCAAGAGGGTTCCAAAATTGGAAAAGCTAATCTAATGGACTCGTCCGGACATGCAGGTCCTGTGAACAGGCTCACAAAATTGCCAATACTAATCCTCCTAGGATTCTAGACATCCCTATCTAGGAAGAAGGGGAAAGCTGGCTCTGGAAGTGGATGAAGTATGTCCACATGGCACACAGAGTCATGTGCACGTGACAAGTATTAGCTGCCCACACAAATTTCAGCACTCTGAGGAATTCCGTGTAGCCATAAGAGCTTGTATGCGTCCCTATGGGGAATATCGGCGCTCAGATAAGCATAATATCAGGTTCCCATGCAAATTTCAGCACTCTTGACGAATTCCCGAAGCAATTTTCAGCCAAGGAGTACTCGTTTGGGCATCCCGTACGCGAGCCGATAACAGAAGGGAGTTTTTCCGCCAAGAAGATTCTATAACAATGCAGGTATAGCCGTTCTTGGCTACATGTATGATAAATTTCAGCCAATAGGCTCATAAACATATGTTTTTAATGCATCAGAATAGCCTCCGGGATAGAGACTATTCTGAGCTTTTCCAATGTATGTGCTTGTAACAACTTGGGATTAATAGAAATCTCCTCAAAGGGAGGGGACCAACCCATCTTCTGGTCCCCAGTGTTGTGTTCTTTTTCTACATGTTTTCTCAGTATAATTCTATATGGAATCCTACGTGGAATAATTAAATTAACTCTTAAGTATTTAAGTGCACGCTTTCGCATCTATGACAAAAACCGTCCCAAACATGGAACCAATACTGGAGAGCAAGGGGAGGTACTTGCCTCAAACTTGGGAAGCAAACTGAGATAGGAAGATCTGCCTCCTCCTTCAACACATCTGAAGTCGGGTCGAAGCCGTGGTCCCACTGTCTGAAGGAAGCTCAAGCTATCAGAATGGTGAGTGGGCTTATCGAAATCATGTTGGCTGCCATCTCTAGAGACTCGAACTTTATTTGATAATAACCTCTTCCGAGAATTTGCACATCAATGAGCTTGCCTACTTTGATGAGGAGTCAGGCGTAAAACAGGTCCTGAACCTCGTCTTTGATGGGCTGCGTGTCAACGATCTTGCATATGACTGAGGTGGCTCAAAGCCTTTCCACCGCGGCCATCAAGCTCGCTTGTTGTTCTGGCGAACGAGCAAGTCGACGCATCGGCTCCGCGGTTTTCAGATTAGGGGGCTTCAGTAGAGTACCTCTAAGGTGAAGCAGGGGCTGCCATTCTTTGTCTACTGTTGTAAGAAGAGAACGGAGGCGTCGATGTAGGTCACCAGCAGGCTAAAAACAACCTACAGGGTCTAGACAGCTTGCAAGAACGAAGAGGGAATGGGGCTAATGGATAAGGAGGTGGCGGGTCGGGGGTGGGGGCAACGTGAACACCGAGATGGGGGGTGCAGCCAGCGTGAATGGAAGGGGGGTGAAAGGGGGGGGGGGAGACAAAGGTGGGGGCTGCAGGCTTCAACACGAGGGTCAGAGGGACAACGCGCGAGAGGGATGGGGCGTCAATGAGCCTAGGCTTTGTATAATTTGTTGGAACTTTCGAGATTTATTCCATAAATATCAGGAACAAGTCCAATTGCAGTTCTACCTCGATTAGCCGGATTTTGGTTGTTTGAGCAGGAGTAGGCTCTGCTGTCTATCTCTTCTTTGGGGACAATTATAAAAATTATGTCCTAATTAAAAACATCTAAAACATCAGCCTTCTTGTAATAGAGTTTCTTGTTGTTGTAGCGTCAAATGAGTCCTTTGTGGTGGACTTTCACGAGAATACCGGGAATTTGTTCGTTGTGACTAAGGATTCTGATTGTTTGCCGGGGGGTCTCCTCTAACTTCCCTTTCATAAGCTTGCATCCGATTGTAGCATGGTCCATAAGTTCTTGCATTCTTGATACTTGTTAAGAGAGACAATATTCTTGTAATGGTCATTGCAGTCCAATTGTATAGTGCTCACACTGATCCTCCAAGGGAATTTGTAACAAGATTGGACACTCCAAGCAAGAAATCAATAGCAACACACGAACAGAAACTTCAATATCACTGAACTTTAATAGAGGAGGAGAGAGTTGACACGGCCCGGCGTAGTTCCGTGCCGAGAGTTTTTTTTTTTTTTCGAGAAAAGATCCTTCTATTAGTTACTGAAACTGCCCATAGGGCTACAACCACCTCTTCAAGAGAAGGCTACAACAACCATGGTGGGAGACTCTCCCAATGAAAAAACCAGCATATGTACAATGGGGCTAAATCAAGAAATGGGGGGAGGGAAAAGCCACACAGGTGGTCGGTAGTGCCATCGGAGTACACCCTCGACCATGGTGTAGAAAGGCCCAGGACGCCAGAGTCGAAGGAAAGCCTCTCTGTGCTCCCGCATGCGGTGTAGGTTGCCCCTCCTCCATCACTATCATCCTGCTGGTGGAGGATAGCTCAAACTGAAGTGCTGGGCCCGTGAGGGTGGACCAAGCCGCTGCTCCTCAAGTGTACAGTCGAGCTGTGGAGAGAGCAGGCATCAGCCGAAGAACTCGTAGCCAAACCTGCTGGGCCGAGGGACAGTCCCACAGACAGTGACGCTGACTCTCCACAAGATGGTCACAAGCTGCACATGCGACCGAGAGACCTCTATGCACTAGCCAGCTCCTAAGTGCTGTAGCTCTGTGTGCGACCAGCCACTGAAACAAGGTGACTCGCCTCAGCTGTCTGGAGTCCCACAACCTCTCCCAAAATGCTGCCAAGAACTCAGCTGTGAGACCCTCCTCCTGCCAATGAGGCGCTGCAGCGGGGCGAGCCTCTCTCTGTGCTGCTAGTATATGACGTCCCAGACGAACAGTGTACTGAAAGAACGGGACTCCTGGATGGTCTGCAGAAGAGGAGGGATCCCTCCATAGCCACTCACCAGGATCCCACTGTACTCGTGCCAGTGGACAACACTCCCAAGCCCACAGCCTCCAGTGTCCAGTCTCAAGAGTTGCTGGGTCGGGATCTATGACACAAGTCCTCCCACAGATGCCCACTACTCGGATCCTCTGAAAACAGCACTATGCCACCTGCGGGGCCTCTACTAAAACTCGCTGAAGGCGTCCCCCACCCTGGAGCTCGAAGAAAAGGGATGGAACAGTCTCTAAGCAGGCCCCGACTGAGTTGAGAACCTCCAGTCGTGTGAAGGCTCCCATCCATCGGGGTGCTACTGGCTCAAGAGGCGTGAGCCACTCAGAAGGAACTGACTCTGAGATGTCCTGGCACATGCTCTGCACCCCTCTCATGCCCTATAGTTGAAGACCCTGTACCTCCTCTGACAAACCTGTGAACTCTAGCCAGTCACCTAAAGAGCGTGCTGGACCCGCTGCCATGGGACCCCAAGAAACATGAGGCCGACCGCTAATCAAGTGGCCTCTCTGAGTGCGGGGCTGCCGTAGGCGCTCCTCAGTGCACGTAGGCTGTCTCTGCTCCAAGCCACGCCGCAAGAGCTCCCAAGATCGAAGCAAGCTCACAGCGAAGCGGTCCTCTAGTCTCCTGCTCAAACCAACTCTGCGCATCCTTGTGAAGATCCATCTGGTCGAAGGTTGCCAAGGGCCTCCTGCCTGAGGCACCCTAGCACGAAGCCGCTGTAGCAAGAACTCCTTCCAGGGCTCCTCACCTCGAAGAAGTCCTATGACAATGAACTTCCCAAGAAGGGCTCTGCTCTGTTGTGCTGGATCAATGATCCCAAGTCCTCCCTGTGAACAAGGAAGAGTGATGACTTGCCAAGCCACTTTGGCTCGGGCTATCTGAGTGTCACGTCCTGACCAAAGGAAGTTCCTGATCAGCCTCTCTACTTGGCTGATACAAGAACTCGAGAAGATCCAGCAAGAAGTGATGTACCACATAGTCGCCAACAACACCTGGTTGGCAACTACTACTCTGCCAGCCAAAGAAAGTCGTGTTGAGCTCCAATGTAACAACTTTCTCTTGATAGACAGGAGAAGGGGAGCAATCTGTTGCTTGGGAGACAAGTCCAAACCCACCTGACAGCCCAAGTAGCGAATTGCAATCCCTGGGTGAATCCACCTAAAACCCTCTCGTGGCATCCAATTGGGCATAGGAGCACTACCAACCGTGAAAGCCACTGTCTTTCTCCAGTTGATCAGTGCGCCCGATGCACAACAGGATGTCTGCAGAGCCTGCTCACACCTGTGAAGGTTGGCCTCCTGGCCATCTAAGTACAAGGCTGAGTCGTCAGCAAACTCAGCGTCCAAAAGCTCATCTCCTCGAATAGGAAGTGCTAAGCCCTGTAGACCAACCTGTTGCGACACCAGAAACCTGCTCATCGCCTCCGCATAGAACAGAAAGAGGAAGGGAGCAAGAGGACAGCGCTGTCTGACCGAGCGTGTAAGCATGAAGCGATCACCTCTACCTCCTACCAAAACTACCTGACTATGAGCCTGTCTGTACAAAGCTGACACCCCTCTCATCCAAGCATCTGAGAAGCCCATCCTGCGTAGAGTGCCCTCTCGAAAGTCCTAGTCAACTCTGTCGTATGCCTTCTCAAAGTCGAGAAGAAGAATCACGAGGTCCTCACCAGGAAGTCGTGCCAGGGCAGAAGCCTCCCAAAAAGTAAAGATGTTGTCAAGGGTACTGCGTTCCTTGACAAAACCTGTTTGAGTCCCATGTATAAGGCTCTCTAGAAGTGGTTGAGGATAAACCTGTTTGAGTCCCATGTATAAGGCTCTCTAGAAGTGGTTGAATCCTCAAACTCAGAGCCTTGGCAAGAATTTTGTAGGCTGAGTTGAGGATGGTGATGGGGCGCCACTGTCGAATCTCATCCAAGGAGCCACCCTCCTTGGGAATGAGGTAGATCAGGCCCTCACTCATGCTGTCAGGCATCACTCCTGTGTGCAAAATGTACTGAAAAGCACTACAGAGATCTGGGCCACGCAGGTCCCATTACTCCAAGAAGAAACTGGGAGTCAACCCATCCTCACCTGGACAGCTACCACGGGGGAGGGCCCTAAGAGCTGTGTGAAGCTCCTCAAGCTGAAGTGGCAGCTCAAGCCTCTGACGCATCTCCTTAGTCACAAGACAAGGCATCTGTGCCCAAACCTACTCCCTGCATGTATCCTGACGCTCTGACTGGGGCTCTGCAAACAGTAACTCACGGTAAAAGTCAGTAGCAATTGCACGCATATCCTCGGGCTCAGAAGCAACTGACCCGTCTGGCCTCCTTAACTGACTGACCTTGGCATGCGAGTGCCGAGGTCCCACTGCCTCAAAGAAAGCACCGGTCATTCTATCGCCCACCTGGGTCCACTGAGATGCCTGTCGGTGAAAAGCAAACTCATGTCGCCTCTCCTTTGTGCTAGCAAGCTCCTGTCGAGCCTGCTGTAACTGCTCCTCCAACCAAGGACTGTCTGGATGCTGCTCCTGCATCCTCTGTAGCGAAGCAATGCCCCGTCTGAGACGTTGCTCCTCCTCTCTCGCGGCATCCCGGCGAGCCAGAGACTTCTGGAGAAAAAAGCGGCTAATCTGGGCTAGGCCTGAGACCACTCTGTCAGCAAGAGACTCCTGCCTGTCCAAGCTCTCTGTCCAAAGAGCCTCTACCCGCTCTCTGAGTGCTGAGTCCAACAAGATTCTCTCTGGGATGCGAAGCATCGTGCTCCCACTCCTCTGCCTGTTTGCTACTGTGAGGATCACTGGTGCATGGTCCGAGAAGGAGGTCCCTTCTAGAATGCCCACTGTCCCTCCCAAGTCACTGAAGTGGTCACTAGTGTAGAAGCGATCTATCCGCAATAGATTCACTCCTCCCACTCTGCGGTCCGACCGAGAGAAGGCAAGGCTGTCTGGGGGCCTCACAAAACCAGAGTGCTACCAAACATCCGAAACCCTCAGAGTCATACAAAACCTCTCCCAAGCTGCCAGCTCAACTCCATGTACTGTAGCATGGCTGCCACCAATCCTGTCAGAAGAGTCCTCCAACATGTTGAAGTCCCTCCTATGCACCACTGTTCTGCCTACGGCAGAGACTCAACTATCTGAGACCAAAACTCTGCACGAGCACTCGCCACATTGGGCGCATAGATGTTCAAGAAACCCACTAGGCCACCCTGAACCTGCATAGTAATCCACTGAGCCCTGCCTGGCACAATAATCCCTCTGCCCACAATGGCCTGCTGCAAAGAGTCCGCAATAGTCATACATACCCCAGCATGGATGTCTCCAGGTCCAAAAGCAGCTGACCAAAAGGTATCATATCGTCCACACAAGAGCTGACCACAATGTCTAATGCGGCTCTCACACAGATGGTGCTCCTGAAGCATAAGGAGATCAATCTCTCCTCCCACAAGGCAGCGGTGAAGCTCGTGACGCAGTCGGCCCCGCTGACGCTGAAACTAGGGTCCACCTAGTCCCTGCACGTTCCATGAGACGATCCTCATGGGGAGCGAGAGAGAACAGATGCTGCCGCAGCAGCTAGACGGGCTATCTTCGAGGCTGGCTTGGATGGGGAGTAATCCGCATCCAAGCGTCCTCTAGATAGGCGTGGCTGCATGGAGTGCCTGGCCCAAGCCCAAGCAGAGCGGGTCGTACGTAAAGCCACCTCCTCTGTCCAGGAGTCCTCATGAATGTATATATAGCATGGCAAGCACTGTGTATCGGCAAAGAAGTAAACCACAATGTGTCTACATCCTGTTGAATCTGGAGGTGTCAGTGCAAACTTGGCTAATGGCCACGAAGTCTGGAGCATGTCTGTAACTTCTAGTTCTCCCATGTGGTGAGAGAACTCTAGGACCTGAGTGTGCAACCATCCCAACACTGAGTCGAGAGTCCACTTTGTCTGGTCTCTGCCGCAAAGAGGGAAGGAGAAGCCAACTGCTGAGTCCAAGGCCTCTGTCCCCCTAGCGGCAAGGAACAGAACATGGACCCTGAAGCAGGCTGCCTCATGGTCTGTTGAGGGGTCGCCGAGAAAACGAGTGAAGCCGTAGTCGAAGAAGTCCCATCGGCGCCTGATGTCAATGCTCGTCAGACCACGAGGGATAGCTGCAAGGGAAGATGTTTGTACCTGCAGAGGGGGTCGCAAGAAGGGCTGTCCCTCTCTCGCTAAGCGACTCGTGGAAAAGGCAGTGCCAAGAGATCTCCTAGCCGCCGGAGAAGGCCCTGCTCTGTGGGTCGACTGGGGAAGTGGTGGAGAAGAGGGGCGGGAGGGAGCGGCAGAGGTAGAGGGGCGGGAGGAAGAGGCGGCGGGGGGGAGGGTGAGGAAGAGGGGGGGAACTCTGAGGGGGGGGGGAGGCGTTGCCGAAGGTGAAGCTGGGGAGGGGGCTGGAGGAGGGACCTCATCCTGCTCAAGAGGACTAAACGGTTCCCTTGGGAACCCACTGCTGCTGAGTAGGCGCTTGAGGACCACTCTGAGTGCCAGGGTGACGCTGTGGCCCCCGACGTCCTCTACCACGGGCCTGTTGCCATCCCTCCTCCGTTGGAGTCCCAGGCTCAGAGGGTGGCTCTGCATCTGTGCGCTGTGTCTCTGTCTGTGTCTGCTGACCAGCCCTTGCAGGCTGGGACTGAGGCTGTGGTGTAGGTCGAGGCCTCCTCCGTGGACAGGCCTTCGCTAGATGACCCATCTGTCGTCAAATGAAGCATTGGTTCGGGAGGCCCAAATACTCCACACTCTGTCTGAACCAACCCCCACTCACCCGAGGCAGAAGAATAACCTTCGGGAGCGTGTGAGTGTCTCTGACCAAAACGCGAACTCAGGGAATGCCAGCCGCCTTGGCAGCTACTGAGGCTGGCGTGCGAGGTGTCTCCAAGACGGGCCCAATGGCTGAGCCGATCCTGGACAAAAGTGGTAGATACTCCCTCCGCAAACCCGGAAAGCAAACAGAGATGGGGATGTCTGCCTCCTCTACTAGAACATCCGAAGCAGGGTCGAAACCATGTCTCCACTGTCGAAAGTGGGCACGTACTGCTCGGATGGTCAGTGGACTCATGGCGATGACCTTGGATGCCATCTCGGAGGTCTCAAACTCGATCTGGTAGTAGCCTTGTCCGAGTATCTGCACGTCCAGGATCTTGCCCACCTCTGCGAGAAGGCGGGCCCGGAGAAGGTCACGCAGCTCTCCTCTGCTAGGTCGGGTGCTGAGAATCTTGCAAATGACAGAAGTCGCCTGCAATCGCTCTACCTCTGCGGCAAGGCTCGCTTGCTCTGTCGGCGAAAGAGCAAGTCGAATGGTGGGCTCAGCGGGGTCGGGCGAGTCTCTCTGAGGCGGAGCTGGAGCCTCCATCTGTGTCTACTGCTGTGGCGAAACGAACGAGCGGTGGAGAGAGACTGCAGACGAGCGCCGAGCACTTGCCCAAAAGAACAATGCTACACGAGCCAATGTGCAGGAAGGGGGGGGGGGAGTAAGGTAGCGCATATGCAGGCAGTGGGCAGCCCGCGGGGCAGCGCGAAACCAAGAGGGGGGGGCAGCGGGCGGCTGTGGGGCAGCGCTCAGGAGCGGCGGGGGATGGGGGGCAGGGTGCAGGGATAGGCGGGGGTGGAGGCAGCGCAAAGGCAGCGGGGGGGGGCGATGGCGCAGCGAGGGGGGGGGGGAGCAGCAGTAGCGAGCACCTTTTCTTTCGATTCTTCAGTTCCGTGCCGAGAGTTATTGGCCCCAAAGTCCCTTTTGGTATTTCTTTATTATTAATCATTGCAAAGTACAACTCCTGAAGGACCTTTGCTCTCAAACTCTACGTCTAGATGCTCTGTAGAGTGAGGCCTCATGGGCTCTTTTAAATAGTACAAGGGATGCCAAAAGCAGAGCCCCAAAAGGCAATGAGTTCAAAAGCTTCAAGTTTTATAAGCATCTGGTCCAAAACCTGGCGCCAAAAATTGGCAGCTCAAATCGCGGAATTTCGTACAACTGTCATGTCATCAGTCAGCGTGAAACGCGGAGCATCCGTACAGCTGCCACATCCGCGTGCTCTCTCTCTCTCTCTCTCTCTCTCTCTCTCTCTCTCTCTCTCTCTATGGCTCTAGTGTTCTTAGGGCCCCATCGAGGGGTATAACTTCTTCTCAGATTCCGTGCGGACATGCCACGTCATAAATTTTTGACATATCCCCCTCTTGAAAGAATTATAATCGCCCTCGATTACGCTTGCAAAAACAGACAAAAGCCATAAACCAGTTCAGTAGACACCGACTCAAAAGTACCGACTCACTAGACGACACAAATCCAGCGCTTGCACAAAGACGACAGTCACTGAATATCAGATCACATAAAAATCCATCAAGATCTAGGACCATGATTCTTGGCAACGTGTTTAGCAATCGCATCTAGATCCGCACCGGACCTCATTGATGTCGAATTAACTAATTCTTATTGCAATCATGTCCATAGAATCTAAAGGCCGAAATGCCACAGTCATTTCGTCTTTCAAATCTACACTCAAACACAGTCACATGAGTGAGCACACAACAATCAGATTCATTTTCGCGAAGTTCGATATCGAAATACTTCTTTCATGAAGTCATCCAACAGAATACTGTCTGCTAGGTCCTCCTCCTCCATCCACTTCGCATCCAATGCTGGAAAGTTCTTGAATTTCACTAAGAACCACTATATCACTTACCTTTCACTTTCCTTTCATTGTGAGCCAGTATCTGTTCGGGAACGAGCATCTCCTTGCGCTCGTCTACTCTAGGTTTCTCCTCAGGCTCTCGTCAACTGGAACCTTACCCTTGAAAGATTTTAATAGACTCACATGAAAAGCATTGTGAATCTTCTTGTCACGGATGCTTGAGAGTCAGTTGCTTATGACATCACCTCCATCATTGTTGATGTCTACGCCTGCATCATCGCCCGCATCGTCACTAGAAGACTCTTGAAGAATCTAGAAGGATCTAGAAGATTCTAGAGGTATCAAGGAGATTCTAGAAGCTTGGAGAAGATTCGGGAAGAATCTAGAAGTTTTTGGAAAGCTCTAGAAAGTTGAAGAAGGATCTAGAAGGTTTTAGAAGAACTAGAAGGAACAAGAAGGTTCTAGAAGATTCTAACCTCCTCAAGAAGAACCTAGAAAGTTTTAACCTCCTCAAGTAACCTCCTTAAGACCCCCTAGTATAAATAGGGGGTCTTAGGCCACAAGACCCTCAGTCTTGCCAACACCAGTTGTGAGGCTCCTATGAGGAAAACCCTCTTCTAGTTCTTGTCTTATGTTCAAGTCTTGTCCTTGCAATTAAGCCTTGTCTTGTACTCAAGTCATGTAATCCAAGTCTTGTATCTAGCTCTCTTAATAAAGTATTAAGTCTTGTAATCAAGATTAATCTTATTATCAAGTCCAAAGTTCTTGTACATTGTGAGTGATTCCTCTCGGTCTCTTCTAGCTCTATACGCGCTCATAACAGTTTGGCAAGACTACTATCTCTTAATTTTCTCAAGCCACCATGGAGCCGACGATGGAAGGTGTCATCAATGCATTGCAAAGCATCCAAGCTCAGTTACAAGAAATTCGCAAGAGTAATGCTCAACTTCAAGCAGGGCAACCCCTAATCTTGGGACAAGCGTTGCAAGATCTTCAACATCAAATTCAAGAGCTTCAAGAGACAAGCACACATCAAGCACAAGCTACAAGATCGAACAATTCTCAACAACATAAGAAGGAGCCGAAGGTCATTATGCCTGAAAAAATTGATGGGACTAGATCAAAGTTTAGAGGTTTTCTCTAACAAGTGCGTCTCTTCATTCGAATGCAACGAGAGTGTTATCCAAATAATGCCTCTCAAGTAGGCCTTATTGGGACCCTCCTCTCGGGTACGGCTCTCTCTTGGTTTGCTCCCTTACTTGAAAAAGAATCTCCTTTCCTTCATGACTTTGAAGCTTTTGTGTGGGAGTTCTCTGCAACCTTTGGGGAAATTGATAGAGCAAGGGTTGTTGAAACCAAACTTAGAAATCTCCGCCAAGGATCGAGACCTGCATCCGTCTATACATCCGAATTTTGACAGCTCACTTGTGATTTAACTTGGCATGAGGAATGTTTCATTAGCCAATTTCGATGGGGATTAAAGGATGACGTAAAAGATCTTTTATTGACTATGCCAAAGGTTCATACACTAAGTGAATTCATCTGTTAAGCAATAGAATGTGATAATCGACTATTTGAGAGACGATAGGAGAGGTGTCTTGGGGCACTATTGCGATCCCAAACAGAAGTGACACATGATGGCTACACAACTCAACAGGGCCATGAATCAAGCATTGAGCCCATGCAAATTGATTCAGTACGGTTTCAACCCCCCCAGCCCAGGAGAAGCAAAGGCGACGCATTAATGGCTTATGTATGTATTGTGGAGAGCAGGGGCACATTGTTCAACGGTGAAGGTTCACGGTGCAATGGCCTCAACGTGTTTGGAAAACATGGACGTCCAACCTTAATAGAGATCTACTGGTTGGACAAAAGACAGGCGAAAGAAGGTCTCTTTCTTCCCGCTGATTCCACTTCAAGTTTAATGCTACCAAGATCCATATGCTGGGTAGGCACATGGATTGTTAAGTATTACTAGATTCTGGTGCAATGGCGTGCTTCATGGACAAAGAGTTTGCAAAAGAACAAGGCATACCAATTGTGGAGAAGTCTAATCCAACAACTGTAGAAGTCATTGATGGTCGTTCCCTCGCTTCAGGGGATGTCAAGTATGAAACTCGCGCCATAGAAGTAACATTAAAGGAGCATGTTTCAAGAATAGCGTTCAATATCATACAAAGCCCAAGCAGTCCAATTGTTATTGGGCTACCGTGGCTTGAATTACATAATCCTAACATCGATTGGAGGGCTCGGAGAATTGAACCACGAAAAGTCCAAAAGAAGAAAGGAAGGCATAATAGGCCTATATATCTTGGAGCTAAGGTCTTCATCCATGCAGCCAAAAAGTATCAACTTTCCTAATATTTGCAACACCGAGCGATACGTCAACAACAAAAATCATGGAGGTATTGCCTCGTCAATATCAAGATTACAATGATTACAATGATGATTGTTTGTTTTTGTTTTTTCTTTTCTTTTCTCGTGTCCCTTGCTTTTGTAGTTTTATGAGTGCTTTATTCCCTTTTATAATTCGTGAGTTCAGACTATTCTGAACTTATGAAGGTATATGATGTTTTTGAGAAGAAGAATGCAGACCTCTTACCGGAGCATCGACCCTATGATTGTGCTATAGAGCTTCAGGAGGGAACCCAACTCCCTTTTGGCCCAATATACAAGCTATCTCAAGATGAATTGGTAGAATTACGAAAAAATATTGATAAGAATCTTGCTAAGGGATTTATACGACATTCAAAGTCCCCAGCAAGAGCTCAAATACTTTTTGTAAAAAAGAAGGACGGAACTCTCCCGATGTGCGTTGATTATAGGGGCGTGAACAAGATCACCGTCAAGAATCGCTATCCCCTTCCCTTGATCCCAGAGCTTCTTGAGCGCCTTGGCAAGGGAAGAATATTTACAAAAATAGACCTTCGTGGTGCTTACAACCTAGTCAGAATCAAAGAAGGTGATGAATGGGAGACAACCTTTAGCACAAGGTATGGTCACATTTGGTCTCACAAATGTCTTAGCAGTTTTTCAACATTTAATGAACGACATCTTTCGGGAGTATTTGGATTATTTTGTGGTATTATACTTGGATGATATCTTGATATTTTCCAAGCATCAAGAAGAGCATGAGCACCATGTACGGCTAGTGCTTGAAAATCTTCGTGCATCAGGGTTATGTGCAAAGTTGGAGAAGTGCTCTTTTCATCAATCTAAGGTGGAATTTCTTGGTTATGTTATCTCTAAGAGGGGAATCTCCATGGATCCAAAGAAGGTTCAAACCATCCTTGATTGGGAGACACCCACCTCGGTAAGAGATCTCCAATGTTTCCTCGAATTTGCAAATTTCTATCGTATCTTTATCCAGGGATACTCCAAGGTGGTTACAACACTCACAAGGTTGACATACCATAATAGGTTTGTTTGGGACTTAGAGGCCACGAAAGCTTTTCAGACTCTCAAGCAACCTTTCACGACAACACCCATTCTAATTCATACAGATCCTACAAAGCCTTTCATCCTAGAAACAAACGCTTCAGATTTTGCCCTTGGCGCTATTCTATGCCAAGTAGATGAGGATGGTCGAGTACATCCTGTAAATTTTCATTAAGTTCTCAGCTGCAGAAATCAATTATGAAATCCATGACAAAGAGCTCTTAGCAATCATCGACTCCTTCAACACTTGGCATCACCTCAAGCTCCTTATAAGATCACTGTCTATACAGATCACAAGAATTTGGAATACTTCATGGCATCCCGTGTCTTGAATCGGCGCCAAGCCAGGTGGAGTGGTATTCTATCAAGGTTTGATTTTCTTATCTTTTATAAGCTTGGTCGGCAACAAGGTAAGCCAGATGCCTTATCAAGAAGATTCTACACTGCCGTGGTAGCCCCTGTGATGCCGACCACGAACCTATTGCCAGCCCTCCTTTGCCTGAGCCCCAGGCTTGGAGGGTGGCTCTGCCTGAGTACCTAGTGACTCTGTTTGCTGCTACTGCTGCCTAGCCCTTGGAGGCTGAGGCTGAGCTTGAGGTGAAGGTCGAGGCCTTCTCCGTGGACAGGCCTTCGCAAGATGGCCCATTTGACGACAAATGAAACACTGATTCGGGAGGCCGAATACTCCACGCTCTGGTGGAACCAACCATCACTCACCTAAGGTAGTAGCATGACGTTCGGGAGGGTGTGGGTGTCCCAAACCAGAACACGTACTGTGGGAATGCCAGCCGCCTTATCAGCTACAAAGGTTGCCGTGCTAGGTGTCTCCAGTACAGTCCCAATCTCTGAGCTTATCGTGGAAAGGGGTGGAAGGGGGTACTCCCTCCTCAGGCCGGGGAAGAGACTGAGATAGGTAGGTTTGCCTCCTCGACAAGAACGTTGGTAGTTGGATCGAAACCACGGCGCCATTGTCCTGAACTGCTCGGATGGCCAGGGGGCTCATCGCAATGACCTTGGACACCATCTCGGGAGTCTCAAACTCTATCTGGTAGTAGCCACGCATGAGAAGCTGAAAATCGAGGATCTTGCCTACCTCTGCTAAAAGGCGGGCCTGGAGGAGATCACGCACCTCTCCTCTGCTAGGTCGGGTGCCGATGATCTTGCAGATGACGGAGGTCGCTTGGAGGCGCTTCACCTCTGTGGCTAGGCTCGCTTGCTCTTTCGGTGAGAGAGCACGTCGGATGGTGGGCAGTGCAGGGTCGGGCTAGGGGGCTTTTGGAGAGTCCCTCTGGGCGGAGCATGAGCCTCCATCTATGTCTACTGCTGTGAGTGCGGCGGATGACAAGAATCAGACGACTTCCGAGGAACTCCGATGAAGAAGAACAACACGACACATTATCCCAGCTACACTCTTGAGAAGTCTCAAGTACGCATAAGAAGGTAGCTGAGAAGAATCGACGCGACTTGCAACTGGACAAGATAATTCAGTGCTCTTACGGTTTGAGAAGGCACGCCTAAGAAAACGAAAGGGAAAGGAGCGGCTTTTTCCAAAACTAAGAATGCAGTTCTACGGCCCTTTTCTAGATTTAAGAGAAGATAAATGATGTATTTTTCAAATTGGAATGAAGGTTGCTGTTGTTGTCTCGCTTCCACCCTGCGCAGCTCACGTTGCTTTTCCATCGTCCCAACCTCCCTCCTGCTGCCCTTCCCTTTGCGCCCCCGCGCTCCTACCCTGCCCCCGCGCTCTTGTTGTCCCCCCTCGCTCGCTCTAGCCCCCCACCCTGCTCGCTCCTCTGTCCCTACGCGCGAGCCCCGCCCAGCTTCTTCCTCGCGCAATCCCTCTCCTTGTGCCTTCGGTTTCTGCTAGCGCCTCGACCTTGCGGGCTCTCTACAGTGGGTGCTCCTCAATGCAATGTGCGTGAGATCTCTATCCAACAGAATGAAAACAGAGAAGATAATGAATAACATAGCAACAACAACGGAACTGAATAGTATGAACATCGACTAACTCAAAGAAACCAATACAGACTCTGGCATGGCAGCACACTCAGCTCCAGCCCAAAACTCATAGGTACAATGGGGGTGTCGAGGCTCAACTGTGCAGGGATGGTGCAGACGTGCTGTGTATAACTCAAGATCATAGACTCTAGACTACTGACCACACAAAGTAGATATCCAATAACCCAAAACGGCTATGGATATATATAACCATAAAGAGCCACAAACGACTCACAAATATCCAATCCAGCTAAGACTATCTCCAAACTGTGGTCGTGGTGGTCTGGCCCTCCTCGGCTAAACCACCACTCCTATGGCTGCCACGTGTCATTGCCCAGGAAAAAGTCCGTCCAGTGTGAACCCTAGCCCAATTACAACTAACTGTCTATCCAGTGCCTGTGACACTGTGGACCTGCTATCTATAGGTTGCCCGTCACAAAACCACTCACTGTCTTGGTGAGAGCAACACTAGCTGTAAAGAGAACTGAGTAGTCCCTATATGTACAAAAGAAGACTGAGCAAAGCATTGCGGTCTTGTCACCTAAGAGAGAGAGTCGTCGTCATTGTTGCACTTGAAATATCCGCCTCTGGAGGAGGAGCCATCAAATCGACGGTCGGAGGCTGCTTCTGATTCTAAGCCTTGCTGCTCTGGACAAACTCGCTCCTTGTGACTAGAGCGGCCACCTGCTGTGCAGCTGATACAAGCACCTGGCCTGAAGTGTACTTAGGCCGTCGACTAACACAGCCATGTCGATGTTCACTAGCAAGGCCGTCACAAGGAATGCTTTGTGTCGATTGCGTACATGGTAAGGAAGGCGTCTGCTGAAACCCCCGAGGATAGTAGGTAAAATGCTGAGGCTGGATCTCACCAATAATAAACAAATACTGAAAGGGAACGCGAGCTCGCTGCTGCTGCTTTTGCGCACGATATCGTTGCCCTCCCCACCTGTCCCCCTTCGCACTGCCCTGTCCTTGCCAGCCCGCCTCATCCTCCTCCCTCTCGCACTGCCCGCCCCTCCTCCCCCCCCCCCCCCCCCCCCGTGCTGCCGCAGCCTATTGCCATTCCCTCACTCCCCCCTCGATACTGCTTCCCAACGGCATCGATTCGCGCCGTCTCTTCGCCTCGTTCTCATCAACGCCTTCGACTCCCCATCGTTCGCCTTTACAGCAGCAGAAGATGGAAAATTTTGCTCCACCACAGAGGGACTCCACTGAATCCCCCTCACTTGACCCCGCAGAACCCACCATCCCACTTTCTCTTTCGTCTATAGAGCAAGTGAGCTTAGAGGTAGAGGTAGAACGCCTTCACGCCACCTCTATTATCAGCAAGATTCTCGGCACTAGACCCAATAGAGGGGAGGTACGTGATCTCCTCCAGGCCCGCCTTCTCGCAGAGGGTGGGTGGCTACTACCAGATAGAGTTTGAGACTCTCGCGTCCAAGGTCATTGTGATGAACCCGCTGGCCATCCCAGCAGTTTGAGCTCATTTTTGACAGTGGCGCCACGGTTTCGACCCAGCTACCGATGTTCTTGTTGAGGAGGCAGACCTTCCCATTTCGGTCTGCTTCCCCGGCTTGAGGAGAGAGTACCTTCCGCTCCTGCCCAGGATTGGCTCAGAGATTGGGGCCTCGCATGGCAGCCTATGTAGCTGCCAAGACAGTTGGTATTCCCGCAGTACGTGTTCTGGTTTGGGACACCCACATCCTCTCGATGGTCATTCTACTACCTCAGGTGAGTGGTGGTTTCGCCAGAGCGTCGAGTATTCGGGCATTCCAAATCAGTGTTTCATCTGTCGACAGATGGGCCATCTTGCGAAGGCTTGTCCACGGAGGAGGCCCCGACCTTCACCTCAGGCTCAGCCTCAGCCTCCTAGGGCTCGCCAGTAGCAGCAGACAGAGTCACAGACGACTCAGGCAGACTCACCCTCCGAGCCTGGGGCTCAGGCAGACAAGAGTTGGCAGTAAGTTCGTGGTCGGCGTCGACAGGGGCCACCACGTCCACCTGGCCCTCGTGGTGGTCGCCAGGCTCCAGGCCAGCAGTAGTGGGTTTCCACAATGAACCGTTTCGACCCTCTTCAGTAGGACGAGGTCCCAACTGCACCCTCCACCTCACTCTTGCCTTCGATAGCCTCTCTTCCCCCTGAGTTCTCCTTCGTCCCTCCCCCCCCCCCCCCCCCCGCCTCCTTCCTCCTTCATCTTCCTGGCCTCCCACCTCTTCTTCAACCACTTTCCGCCCCCCCTCTCCTTCATCCCCTACTTCCCTCCCTACTTTCTCATCTTCCCTCGCTCCTACCCCGCAGCCGCCCCATGGGATAGGACCTTCCTCGGCTGCTAGGAGATCTCTTGGCAGTGCTTTTGCCACAAGAGTGAGCCCTTGTCAAAGCAACCCTATCGGTTTAGTAAAACCGAGGAGGACGAGATTCAGCGACAGCTGAAGGATTATCTCGACAGGGGTTTTGTTCGGCCTAGCAAATCCCCGTGGGGGGCGCCAGTGCTACTTTTTTGATAGAAGCATAACACTATGCGCTTCTGCGTGGATTACAAGGGGTTGAATAAACTCACTGTCAAGAACAAGTATCCGCTCCCGCGCATGGACGATCTGATAGATCGGCTCCATGGAGCGTTGTATTTTACGCAGATAGACCTGCGATCAAGCTATCATCAGATACGGATCAAACTGAAAGATGTTCCTAAGACATGCTTCTATACGCGTTATGGTCACTATAAGTTTTTGGTCTTGCCTTTTGGTTTGACTAATGCTCCAGCTACGTTTCAGCAGATGATAAATGATCTGCTGAGACCATTTTTAGGCAACTTCGCTGTTGTATTTCTCGATGACATCTTGATCTACAGCCGAAGTTTGTCTGAGCACCTAGTCCATATACGTACTGTTCTTGAAGTACTGAGAACTGAGAAGCTTTACGCTAAGGCTTCTAAATGTGAATTCTTTAAGAAAGAGCTTCTGTACTTGGGTCACATCATTACTCGCGATGGAATTCGCGTCGACCCTGAAAAGTTGGGTAAAGTGCGAAATTGGCCCATTCTGAAGAATGTACGCCAAGTAAAGTCTTTTTAGGCTTTACTGGATTCTTTCGCAAGTTTATCAAGGATTACTCAAAAGTTGTTGCTCCGCTTACGCAACTTTTAAAAGGAGGGGTGAAAGGGCCGAAGACTTCGGGTCCTCGTCGCAAAGGTAATCCCCCTGTTGTCTGGAATGAGCGTGTGGTTGAAACGGATGCTAGTGATTATGCTATTGGTGTGGCATTATACCAGGATGGACGTCCTATTGCGTTTGAAAGTAAGAAGCTTTCTGACGCTGAGATGCGTTATCCAACGTATGAGAAGGAGCTTTATGCTGTAGTCCATGTCTTGAGGAAATGGCGGCACTACTTGTATGGATCTACGTTTGTTGCATGGACGGATCATCACTCCTTGCGCTATATCTGTGATCAGGGTGATCTCAGAGGCCGGAAGGCCAGATGGGTTGAGCTTATGCAAGAGTTTGACTTTGAGATCCGTTATAGGAAAGGATCCAGCAATCGAGTTGCCGATGCGCTCAGCAGGATTCCTGAGGTCAATGCCTTGTCTATGGCTGAAATCTTGACAGATTTCTATCTCTCTCTCCGAGGGCTATGTCGTTCCGATGGCCATTTTGGCAAGATATGGAACGAGGTCGAAGTGGGGCATGACTTGCATACAGGCTTGGGTGGCTGGAGACCCAAGTGAGTTGTGCTGGAGAGATGAAACAGCGACAATATTCCATTAGAGGTGGACTATTGTTTAGAAATGGTAAAGTCTGCGTGCCAGAAATCGATGAGATTCGACAAAGGATTTTGTGCGAATGCCACGATGTTCCTAGCGCTAGGCACCCAGGTATCCAGAGAACTTTAGCTTTGGTCAAGCGATATTTCTATTGGCCAAGAATGCGCTCTTACATAGAGAGCTATGTGAAGAGATGCACTTAGTGTCAGGTCAATAAGGCAGAGCGCCTTAGGAAAGCTGGCCTGCTACACCCATTGGAAATCCCAAATGCCAAGTGGCAGAGTATTTCCATGGACTTCATCGTTGGTTTGCCTAATACTAGTTGGGGCAATGAGGCTATTTGGGTTGTGGTCGATAGACTCACAAAAATGGCGAAGTTTATACCAACGAAGTCGACAGTAAAAAGCCATGAGTTGGTAGTTTTATTTGTCGATCAGCTTTATAAGCTGTATGGTCTCCCAAAAGATATCGTCAGTGATCGAGATACTAAGTTCACTGGCCGATTTTGGATAGATGTCTTTGCTCACCTTCAGACGAAGTTGAGTATGTCGTCTTCTGACCATCCTGAGTCCGACTGACAAACTGAGAGGATGAATCAGACGTTAGAGGATATGTTGAGAGCCTATGTTTCTCATAGGCAATCCGACTGGAAAAGGTATCTTCCACAGTTAGAGTTTGCCTATAGGCTTATGACGAGTACTTAATTAAATGGAAGAGTCAATCTGAAAGGTTTGCTTCTTGGGAACCTGTTAGAGCTTTGAAGGCTCAGTATCCCCACTTCATTGATGAGGACATCAATGGTTCTTAAGGGGGGAAGTATGTTATGTCCCGCTCATAGGAGAGGGAATCTAGCCCAGATGCCGTCGGGATGGGCGTCCAGTGTCCGGGCGGACGTAGTGCGAACCCGGCCAGTGTGGTCGGCCATTATTATAAAAGGGAGGCCAAGGCCTCATTTACAGTTATCGACCCCACAGGCAGAGTGCCAGTGGTTAGCCCGCGAGGCTAGGAGTGTGCGAGGTCACCTCGAGGAGGTGAGGCCGGGTGGTATGGGACGCCCGGTCTTACAGATGCACGCCTACGTCCTCGTGGTATCAGTTGCACCAGGCTGATTACAGATTGGTACATTTTATTTGGAATCTTTCTTTAGGAAATGTTCTCCTTTTCTACCACATGCCAAAAAGCACACCACTGATGGCACTAAGTTTCTATTCGGAAATGGAAATATGTTTCTTTCATGATCAATTTGCTCCATAGTCATGACATCCACACATTATTTTTTTTGGATGTTGTTTGATCATACAAGGCTTTGCTCAAATATTTGTAATAGAATATTGAAGAGTAGCCTCTAGTGGTGCATAATATGCATGTTCTACAATGGGCATATGATGAGGTTAATACCACCGTTCTCCCAAAGATAGATTTGATTTTCTCTCCTCTTATGTAGTCAAAACAAGAACTAAACCTTGATCACCAACTTGCTCTTCATGCTACATAAATTTTGAACAACAATACGTTTCTGCATGGTAATTCACGTTCTTGACCTAAAATTGATTGAGGTCTCTCCATTCCCATTGCTAGCTTTGGGATTTGAATCATATTATGTAGATACCTATATATCAGTTGCCCTTATGGTCATAGTGGCACATACTGCCAATTTTCATCACACTTGGTATGTTGTAGCCCCAGTGTGTCTCATGATTTCTTATCCTCAAAAGCACTCCACTTTAGCTAATTTCACTAAAAGGTTCTCGACAAGTACGACTACTCCCAAGACACCTCTACACAACCGAAGTAGATGCACCTCAATGCGATTTCTAAAAGCTCATTATTGTATTTTGGGTGACCCTAGAGGAACTTTTTAGACAATACTACTGAGCACTAAGGTTTTTTTCCTAGTTTAGTTCACCTCATCCCTTGCAATGACGCCAAAATGTGGGGCTCCTCGAATGCCAAGCCTTGTTATCTTATTATAATGACTCTCAGAACCATGAACATAAATATCATATTGTGGGATGTAGTCAACTCAACTAGTACATGGGGGCTACAAGCGGTTGTCAATCTCTCAAAAAACACACTCAGTCCCTACCTTACTCAAAGCTCACTCAACTGCATGTTAGGAAGCAAATGTTAATCATGACACTACAAGAAAATCTCAATGATTCACAAACAAAGTCCAAATGAGACGAAACTTACAGGATAGGTGGACAACGTTGTGAGCGGGATGAAAACACACACAGTGCCTCTATAACGACCCGACACACACTCTTGGGAAGATACACACACACACTATGGGGCACCACTCGACTTACACAACACACCTGGCCGAGACAGGGAACACATCTCTGGAGTGAGAGGAGAGAGACTATCCACTTGCCCACTCCACACAGACACACACACACACACACACACCCAAAAAACTCAGCTCAAAAGAGGAGAATTTCTGATGTTTAGATACAATTGAGCTTGGGCCAACACCAATGGGGCAAACAGCTCACACAATATGGGTCCAAGATACCAGATACAATCACAAATTGGAGAAGAAGCTTCACTCACCGGAGAAGATTACACAGAAAAACAACAGAAAAAGAGTGAGGAATTTGGCAAAATGGACAGCGCCATTGCGTCCGGAACGGCCCAAAACCCCACTCTACAATGTCAAAGTGCTCAAATCCGACATCGGATGAGCAGTTTACGGCCAAAACAGGCTCCAAAATGAGCAAAAACACACCTGCGGCTGTTCCTCCTCTCTTCTCCACGTTTTTTCTGGTCTTCTCTCCGTTTTTTCAGTTCCCACACTTAGCTTTATTAGTTGGGCACCCTTGGCCTTTTAGATGACCTCAAACGGACCCCGAACATGCCAAAAACTGACCTCGCAGTGCATAGTTGTCACCTTTTTGCATCATTCGCACACCTGGCACTCAGCTTTTTTCCAATAATGCATCTCGCCACCACGTGAAGTGGCCCCAAAAAAAAGGTCCTCATGATGACCTTTCTGCATAATTCTCACAAGCAAACACCCACGTTGTGTCCGTCCTCATCTGCGTGCAAATATTGACCTCGTTCGCCCTCCTGACGCCACTAGATGCCATCTGACGCACCTGCTGACCTCACGTCGTCGGCCCGCGGATAGCTTCCTCGAGAAGTTTTACGTGCTACCAACTCCTCCTTATTGTAGAAAAAACACACTGGTACTGGTAATAGTGAAAATCGATGCACTATGTACATGCTGTCCTACCTGTACACATGTGGGCCCCACGTAACCACCTGGCTCTGGAAAATGGGCAATACTTTATTTGATGCACCATGCATGGGTATGTACATATGCGCAATCCCTTGCTCCAAAAAACTCCTGACATAATTTGCCCATCCCCTAGCCTGCTAGATCATTCATGATCAGCAGCAGCAAAGAGAGATATGAGACTCGCCGCATCACAAGTCTCCTCATCCTTCACCAACATTTCTTGCTCCACCGACAACTCATCTTGTTCCACCATCATCAATCTAGCATGATACAATTTAAGACGCAATCCATTTACCCTTGACTTATGTAGAACACCATCCAGGTTAGCCAGCTGATATGTGCCATTTGGAAAACACTCTACTACCTTGAAAGGGCCTTCCCACTTAATTTGAAACTTCTTTTGGAAGGTGTTGTCCAGCTTACTGTTGTAGCGCAAAACCAAGTCATGTTGCTTGATACCCTTACTTTTGACCTTTTCATTTAGCTTTGTCAAAGCCTTATCCTGCCTCTGCCCATAATGCTCCAAAGCGCTCATCCTATCCAACTGGACCTCTTGTAACTGCAAGAGCCTCTCTTTGAATGCATCACTAGGCGGCCCAAGCAACTTCTCTAACATCTTGACCGCAGGCAACTCTACCTCCGCAGGCAATAGTGCTTCCTTTCCATACACCAAATGAAATGGAGTAAACCCTGTACCTGTCTTCACCGAAGTACGGTAAGCCCATAATGCACTAGGCAATTCCAAATCCCAATTCTTTCCTTGGTGCTCTGTCACTTTCGAAAGAATCTGTACCAACTCACCATTGAATCTTTCATTCAAGCCATTACACTGCGGGTAATAAGGAGTGGTATGCTGGTGCCTAATCTTCATCTTTGCACATAAAAAATCTAGCAGTTTAGCTCTAAAGCCAGGCCCCTTATCTGAAAGTAACTCCAGTGGCACCCCAAACTTGCAACATATTTCATCATACACAAATTTTGCCACATCCTTTGCAGTGATCTGTTTTACTGCTATAGCCTCTGCCCATCTAGAGAGATAGTCCACTGCCGTCAAGATATAGCTTTTGCCCCTGCTTGTGATAGGTAACGGGCCTATTGCATCAATCCCCCACTTTTCAAACACATCAAACGCCATAATGGTTTTTCGTAGCTCTGGCTTCAACACTCTCTTCCCAAATGCTTGACACCTATTGCAAGGCCTACACCAATGGTGAACATCCTTGTGCAAACTAGGCCATACATACCCCTCTTGCAAAATCTTATGCAATGTGATCTTTAGAGCAAAATGGCCACCACATGCGCCTTCGTGATTCTCTTCCAACACTCTGTAAAGCTCCTCCCGCCAAGGTACACGTCTCAACACGAGATCAGCCCCTTTCATGTATAAGACATCACCAATCAATTTGTACCTGTATGCTCTACGCACAAAGCCATACTTCTTAGACTTCTGAATCTCCTTTGGAATGATTCCTGTTAGCAAAAACTCCTCTTCTTGAGCCAAACTTTCCCGGCCATGATAAAGAGGTAAAGTGGTCCTCAACACAAATAGCTCCCCAATCATGCCTTGAGCTGCTTCATGTGCCTCTCCATTTAGAGCACGTTCAATGTGTCTGATACTCCATGCTTCAAACTTTTTTAACAGGCCTTTAATTCTGAAGCACATTTCCTTCAATGAGGTGTTCTTGCTCTTCCACACACCCAACACTTGCTTCACCACTAACAAGGCATCACCTTTTATGCTCAACCTTCGAACCCCATGCTTCAAACAAATGTGTAATCCGGCTTCCAATGTAGCATATTCAGCCTCATTGTTACTATGAGCATCCAATTTGAACCCTCTCTTGCATACTAGCTTCCCCTCTGGATCATAAAGTGCTATACCCCCTGAAGCTGCATCATGGCTCTTTCTGTATGAACCATCAAAGAACAACACATGTGCATTGCTGATCTGTGGCACTTCTTCAACTACCTTTCTCACCACCTCTTCCTTAACAATAAGGGGATTCTCCTTGTAGGTCAACAAATCAGCTAGGGTAGCCCTTGTACTATCTTCCACTAGAAAAGAGAACTCAAACTCTTGCAGCTCAATTACCCATTTCTTCACCACATTTGACATGTTAATACCATTAATTAACTGTGGCAAAAAGGCATAACTCGTCAAGAAAACAAAAGGCCGTGGTAGCAAGTAATGACGAAATCGTCGACAAGCAAATATTACACTAGCCATCACTAGCTCTACTTCCGATAACTTTCTCTCCGCTACCAACTTCACTCGGCTTGCACAATACACTGGCCTCATATAATGGCTGCCCTTCCCCTTTTGCAATAGCATGGCTCCAATGGCATCATCCCCCACTGATGGATTTACATAAAAAACTTTCTCCCAATCAGGAGCCTGCATGGCTGACAACCCCCCTAACACCTCTTTCACCTCTTGAAACACTTCTTCACACTTGTCATCCCATTGCAATGGATCATGCTTTGCCACTTGCTGTAATGGATAAAGAAGCTGCGAAGACAATGGAATAAACCGTGCCATGTACTTCACTTTGTGTATAAAGGTTGCCAATTGCTTCGTACTCATAGGTGATGGAAGAAGAATAATAGACTTCACCTTATCTGGATCAGCCTCAATGCCATTTTCTGACACCATATGGCCCAATAACTTCACCCTTGGCTGTGCTAGATGACATTTCTTTGGATTTAGTTGTCCTCCACATTCATCATATCGAGCCAATACCATCTGCAGCTTCTCATGGTGTTCAGCCCTACTGCTATAAACACAGAAGTCATCCATAAAAGCCTTAACACAACTACCAATGAATGGTTCCAGCACCCAATTTGCTCTTTCTTGATAGAAAGATGGTCCATTTGACAACCCAAACGGCAACACTGTGTAGCAATAGCAGCCCCATGGCGTAATAAATGTTGTTTTTGTGCGGTCTTTAAGAGCAATCTTCAATTGAAAATAGCCTGAAAAACCATCACACACACTATACCTCTCATAACCTGCCACTGAATCCAAGATCTGATCGATGAATGGAAGAGGATATGGGTTCTTCTTTGTGGCTGCGTTTAAGGGCTTAAAATCTACACAAATCCTCCACTTCCCATCCTTCTTTGGACTGACTACTACTGGACTCACCCATTCTGTGGTCTCCACAGGGACTATGAACCCTGCCTTCAATAACTTGTCCACCTCTTCCCGCAAGGCTTCCATTTGCTCTTGACCCATCCTTCTTAGCCTTTGCCGCACTGGCTTAGAACCTTCTTTCAGCTCTATATGCATCTCTTCGCCCTTGAACCCTCTGATCTCTTCATATGAAGTAATGAACAAATCAGGAAAACTAGCCAGCATATGCAAAAATATATCCTTCTCCATAGCTGAGAGGTCTCCACTAATCATTTGCGTCATTAATTCCTGCTTTTTTGACAACTCAACCTTGGTTTGCATCAGCCCTTCAATCACTCCATAAGGTCCTTCACTTTCATCTTCAACTTCATTCGCAAATGCGACTAAACCAATCTCCTGGATTTCTTTGTCCATCAAAAGAAATGCAACATCAACATCCTCATCACTGCTGGTAGTGCTATCACTGTCCTCATCTGTCACCGTGGAAGAGTCTTCATCACTAGACTCATCCTCATCTTCATAAAGCTCCTCTAATCGTTTCCTTGTGTCCATATTATAAAGCTTCTTGGTACCTGTCTTTCCATAGAGGCTAATTGTACCATGTCGCCAATCTTGAACAGCTCCCACTGCACGTAACCATGGTCTGCCCAGTATAATAGGATATGCTCCCAACCCTGCTGGCATCACATGAAAATCAACCACTGCCTTTGCATCATATGCCTCCACTTCTAAGCTCTTTACAACACCCAAGCATTTTACTTTTTGATGGTTTGCCAATCTGATCCGAAAACCTGACACCCCAGCCACTGTGAGACCCATCTTCTCAACGCATGAGTGTGTTATGACGCATATTTGGGCTCCGCCATCCACATAACCTTGTCCCAAATTTTTTCTTTTATGCCACACATCTACTATTGGACAAATGTCTGGTAGCTCGTCCATTGCCAACACCTTCACTGAACCTCTCTCTGGCTCTTTCTCCATTGGGTTAACCATCCTCTTCCACTGTCGCTTTAGCTTAGGCACCATCTCTATAAGCTGCCCAAAAGTAACATCTGCCTTCCTGCTCGTCAGATCCTCCTTCAAGTCATAGCTTAATTGCCCATCCCCTAGTGGAAAATCTGAAACATGAAACTTTCGACGAGCTCTCCTTTTCCTCTTGGCCTTGACATCCTCGCCTTCATGGCTCTTTCCTTTCTTCTTACTAGGACCTGGGGCACTTCTTCCTTCCTTATCCTCTGTGGTCCTCTTCCCAATAGGCATCACTAATGTATCCTCTAGCTTTGATGCCTTCTCCAAGGTGACTACACTTAGCACTTTTGTCTTTCCCTTTTCCTCCTGGGTCAGTCCACTGGTTCCTTCGTCTCCCTTAATTTCGATGCCATAATCATTTGATCTAGTTAGCACCTGTCTTGGCAATGGATACATGTCTCCCCCCATCCTTGGTGGCTTATCACATTGCGGGCTGATGTGACCCAACTCTCCACAATTATAACATGTGGGCGTCTGCCTCCAAAACCTACTATTACTTTGTCCAGCACCATTCCTAGGTCTTTCTTCACCTCCTGGTTGATTTGCAAACCGCCCTCGACCTCGATTATTTCCCACTTGACCTAGCATGTTTAGGCTGAGATTCTTCATCAGATCAACCACTTGCCTCATGTCTTGCCTTAGGCCATCATCTTGCACTGCTGTAGTGACCACTGCTGGCATAACCTGAGTAGTAACAGGAACCACTGGTTCATGATGAACCCCTGACATGCGCCCTTGTAAAGACTCTATAGGCTGAAATTCAGACCTCATTGGCAAAGACTCCACCCCTAACTGGCTCATTTTCCTCAGCTTCCACTCTTTGTTCCTTGCTACCTCTAGTGCATCTTCATATGTCCTAGCTTCTTTAGCTCCACTCTCCAACGTATATTCTCCCAAAGACCAGCCAAGAACCTGTCCTTCTTCATCATGTCAGGCGGGGGTACCTGTGGTGCTAAAGCCTTGCACATTCGCTCCCATGCCAATGAAAACTTACGTATGTACGCATCTACTGGCTCACCTTCCTTTTGCACCAAAGCCTGTACTTCTTGCCACACTTTGTCAGGGTCTTCTATCTTCACAAACTCCACTTCCAATCCATGCCTTAGATTGTCCCAACTCAATCTTATAGGTGGATCAGCCATACGCAACTCCTCTTCAAATGCTTTGGACCAAGCTCGTGCATCACTCTTCAAACAAATTTGGAGAAGGCGTAACATTTGCGTAGGGTCATGAATCTGGTTGCTAATGCAGGCAACCTCCATCTTTTCCAAAAATTCTTCCACATCTTCATCACTTCTTCCATGAAACTCGGGATAAGAGAAAGCCATGGCTACCCAAATTATGATGCTTTGAGAACCCCTTCGAACACACGTGCAAGAACCCAAAACTTTTCACTTCCCAATCCCTAGAAACTTCAATGGAGCTCAACTTTAGATAAGGACAAACACATGCACATCAAATGAGTTTTCATAGTTGATCATCGGAATGACAACAGGCAAAGGACATTCCAGGATCTCTCTCAATCTTCTTGGCCCAAACATAAAGACTATGCGCTGCTGGAAAAAGATCTTCCTGGACACATGAACATTAATCTGAATTCTTTGCGTTAAATGAAAAGGAGTGAACTGAGGGCCATTTTGATCATCCATTAAAGCCAACCATGAAGCTCCCAAGAAGGCACACCTGACTCAACCTCTGATTTTGCCAAAATTCCAGCAGCATAACAGCATAAATGGCTCAAAATACCAAAAAACCAACCATCATAACTTGGGAAAATTTCGACAGAGTTTCCCCAGAAGTAGAGCAGTAGGAACCCAAAATATAGACTGTCTATGTATGCATAAACTGTCAACAATAGAACCCGAGCATCAAGTAGGACTCACTAGTACATAGCCTATGGCGAGGTCACGAAAAGGGTGCTCCAGCTACCTGTATCACCGAAAGGATCTCCACATTTGAGAATCCCCCAGCTCAATAAAAACCTCACGCTATCGACCCTCACACGAAAGCTAATGCAAATCGCGTATAGTCAAGTCTCAGAAATGACTATCTTCCAGACCAAGTCTCAGAAATGGCTGGGACTGCCAAATAAAACCATATATGGCTCCACAAAGGCGTACAATGGCAGTTTCCACAAGTAACGTACAATCCAACAGACAATGCGCTCAAATAGGCGCCAAGTGATGCATTCCCACAACAACTGCAAGTGACATCACTGTACTCCAGCTACCTGTACCTGTGTGAATCACCTGTACCTGTCCCTGTCCCTGTTCCTGTAACCTGTAACCTGTAACCTGCAACCTGTAATCTGCAACCTGCAACCTGTAATCCCGAAGCTCGAAGCTCGAAGCTCGAAGCAGAAGGTACTCGAAGAAGATCCTCAGTGGGGGCACCAAAAGAATGTGAGCGGGATGAAAACACACACAGTGCCTCTATAACGACCCGACACACACTCTTGGGAAGATACACACACACACTATGGGGCACCACTCGACTTACACAACACACCTGGCCGAGACAGGGAACACATCTCTGGAGTGAGAGGAGAGAGACTATCCACTTGCCCACTCCACACAGACACACACACACACACACACCCAAAAAACTCAGCTCAAAAGAGGAGAATTTCTGATGTTTAGATACAATTGAGCTTGGGCCAACACCAATGGGGCAAACAGCTCACACAATATGGGTCCAAGATACCAGATACAATCACAAATTGGAGAAGAAGCTTCACTCACCGGAGAAGATTACACAGAAAAACAACAGAAAAAGAGTGAGGAATTTGGCAAAATGGACAGCGCCATTGCGTCCGGAACGGCCCAAAACCCCACTCTACAATGTCAAAGTGCTCAAATCCGACATCGGATGAGCAGTTTACGGCCAAAACAGGCTCCAAAATGAGCAAAAACACACCTGCGGCTGTTCCTCCTCTCTTCTCCACGTTTTTTCTGGTCTTCTCTCCGTTTTTTCAGTTCCCACACTTAGCTTTATTAGTTGGGCACCCTTGGCCTTTTAGATGACCTCAAACGGACCCCGAACAGGCCAAAAACTGACCTCGCAGTGCATAGTTGTCACCTTTTTGCATCATTCGCACACCTGGCACTCAGCTTTTTTCCAATAATGCATCTCGCCACCACGTGAAGTGGCCCCAAAAAAAAGGTCCTCATGATGACCTTTCTGCATAATTCTCACAAGCAAACACCCACGTTGTGTCCGTCCTCATCTGCGTGCAAATATTGACCTCGTTCGCCCTCCTGACGCCACTAGATGCCATCTGACGCACCTGCTGACCTCACGTCGTCGGCCCGCGGATAGCTTCCTCGAGAAGTTTTACGCGCTACCAACTCCTCCTTATTGTAGAAAAAACACACTGGTACTGGTAATAGTGAAAATCGATGCACTATGTACATGCTGTCCTACCTGTACACATGTGGGCCCCACGTAACCACCTGGCTCTGGAAAATGGGCAATACTTTATTTGATGCACCATGCATGGGTATGTACATATGCGCAATCCCTTGCTCCAAAAAACTCCTGACAACGTCTAAAGACACACGTTCATGCCCTCAAATGCCTCTTTTGACTACTTTCCAAAATCGTTCTTATTATATACAGAGCAGATTTGACCCAATCGCTTTCAGCCCCGAATACACCCTAGAGCTTAGCAATGATGCCCCAACACCCCTTCAATGCATATAAATTCCAGTTTTGTTTTGTAAATCTAAAGTTATGATCAGATTTAGAAGGAGGTGAATTGCAACAAAAACACAGTTTTACCGCGAGAAAGGCACAATGTTGCAAAGAGCTTTCACTTCCAAACGTGATAAAGTAAACATCACTTCAAACAGACACTTCACAAGGGAGTTATGAGCTTGATAAAAAAGAAGGAGAGTACATAGTGCTCCGTAAAGCAAACATCACTTCAAACGGACACTTCAAAAGGGAGTTATGAGCTTGAGAAAGAAGAAGGAGAGTACATAGTGCTCCATCATAGCGCTTGTTATCCAAAAGAACTCCCTTAGAGTTTTATAAAAATTGGGTTTTTTACCTTAGCCAAAGGTTTTGGGTTCAAAAATGAGAAATTATTTAACTCTATTGCAACATATGATTTCACTGATATATTTTAAAAGATTACTTCATAGGCTATACATATAGATTATGATGTTAGCAATGTGCTAACATGGGTGTTTTTGGTTGTTTAGCTTCTGCTTTGATGCCACGAAAGTAGCACAAAAGATTAAATGATAAGGTTTCCAAATGCATTTTTGTTGGTTATGGTCTTGAAAGCAACGGCTACATGTTACACCATTCACAAACAAAACATACCTTGGTTTCATGAGATATTGTATTATAAAAGATTATGTTCAACATTTGTTATTGAGTACTAGAGACAATAATATAGGCTCACATGACATTTATGACAATTTGATGCCTCTTTTTAATGGTAAAAAATTTAATGTAAGATCCAATGAGCAAAATGTACAACCTATGGTGGTTTCAAAAAATGTTATAGATCAACCTATTGTTGATGCAAATAAACATGATGTATTGATGTGGAAAGGGATAAGAATGAAGATTATAGGGGTATGCCAAAATGGCTCGTGCATAATTTTCACGACTGTAAATTGGAAGCACCTATGTCTACTCATACTTGTTTAGGTTCTTGTTCTGCATCATATGCATTCAGATTGTTATGCTTTGGGAGTTTCTAGTTTATTTGATGAAGAGAAACCTCTCTGTTTTGACGAAGCACGGTATGAGAAATCTCGCACTCATTTGGTTGAACAAGGTTTTCATAATAGTCCAACTCACATCACTTTATATGTCAAATGTGAGGGTTATCTCATTGTTGTATTGTATGTAAATGATTTGTTGATTATTGGTCCAAATCGGACTCACATTACTGAATTTATTTGTTGAATGGGGATTTTGCATCATTACTTGGTAAGCAATGTGATGGAGGGTAGTCCTTTGATTTATTTCACTATCTTTTGTTAGAACGGCCAGCTCTAGTGAGAGAAAGTCAATTTACATAGACCAAAATTCAAAATTGGTGATGATCTACCTATCTCTATGTGAAACTAATGGAAGGAGGTTTAAAGTTGTCCTATGACACATTGAAGCCCATGTAAGAGGTGTGAATTCATGTATCTTGGCCAAAACTATACCCATCCCCATCAACATGAAGAAAATTCTTTTCATAAAAACCTATTTGCTTTCCCAAATCTCGAGAACATGTCATCCATGATCTCCCTGCATCAATCTACATAAGAGCCAGTTTGATAACCCTATTGATATTTGAAGGTTTGAGTATGAGTGAAGGAGTGTTCAAGGAGTACTAGAAGGGTGTTGATGCGATCATAGTAAATCCATGCAATTGAAACTAGGCTAAGTAAATGGGATGTACTTGTTTGATGTTGTATCGATGTTGTTTCTTACCATGCACAAGAATCTTATGGCCCAATTATGGAAATTTTGAAACCCATCAATCTAGGATAACAACCCTCTTGAGAAATAGACCGATGAATGGAAAGAGACAAGATGTGACAAGAGAAGAATCTTGATGATCTAGCACACAATACTATAGCAACAATGAAAAACCATCAAGCAACAATGCTGACATCCGACTTTTAACTATGTGGGCTCCATATCTAACCAAAATCTTACACTCTCTTAGCTCTGGCAAAGCCAAAAATATATCAAAAACCTTGCCTTGTTTCCTAAATGAGAGGCCATCCATATATGGCTTCTTATCATGCCATTCTTCATAAGGAGTCTAGACTACAAAATTTAAGTAGGACACATGTTAAGTACATAGGTAGCACACATGACAGCCTCAAGCCAAAATGAATGTCATAAAGCTTGACTCTTAACCATACATTGTGCCATCTCCGTAAGTGGTGTGGCATCTCTTAGCAACACCATTTTGTTGAGGTGTGTACAATATTGGTGCTTTATCCCATGATTAACAAAAAAAATCATTAAACTCATGAGACATATACTATCCCCCCAATCATGGAGGGTGTCCCTAGTACCATTTTGCTAAGGTGTGTACAATATTGTACATTGGTGTTTTATCCAATGACTAACAAAAAATGCATTAAAATCATGAGACGTGTACTTCCCTCTCAATCATGGAGGGTGTCCCTAGTACATTTTGAGACATTTTCATTCATAATCACAAATTGCTTAAAGCATATATCCAATCTTGTGTGCTACGTTTGTGTCACCAAAGCATAAGTTAAACAACCAAAAATGCACATGTGATCAATATATGACTTCTTATCATGCCATTATTCATAAGAAGTCTTAGACTACAAAGTTTTAGTAGGACACATGTTAAGTACATAGGTAGCTCACATGACATCTTCAAGCCAAAACGAATGTCATAAAATCTTGACTCTTGACCATACATTGTGCCATCTTTGTAACTGATGCGGCATTTCTCAGCAACACTATTTTGTTGAGGTGTGTACAATATTGTACCTTGGTGTTTTATCACATGACTAACCAAACGTGCATTAGACTCATGAGACATATACTTCCCTCTCGATCATGGAGGGTGTCCATAGTACATTTTGAGACATTTTTAGTCATAACAACAAACTGCTTCAAGCATATGAACAAAATTTTTATTCCTGAAATATTCATCAATGAAAGTCATAAAGTACAAGTAATTACCCAAGCATGGAGTTTGCATAGGTCCACAAACATCACTATGCACAAGTTGTAACCTATATGTAGCCCTCATTGAACCATCTTTTGAAAACTTTGAATGCTACATATTATCCAAAACACAACCTTCACAAACATGCCTAGAAGGTGATTCAAGATGTGGCAAAGAAGCAACCATATTAGATTTTTGCAAACCCAACAAACTAGAAAAATTTACGTGCCCAAAACATGTGCACCAAAGTTTTGCATTTGAAATAGCCTCTAAATCCACATATGCATTTGAAAAATTCTACCAATGCTTGTCATACAAAGTATGCTTATATAGGCCACAACACAAAATTCAAAATGCAACAATTTCATCATCAAAACTGAATTCTTGAATTGTACATCTCTTATCCACAAATTTGACAAGACCAAGTCTTGCAAGTGAAAATATAGACAAAAGGTTCTTTTCTATCTTTGGTATATGAAGTGAATCAACAAGTGTGAAAGAATTGTCGTTTGCAGTATAAACTCCTTTGATTGGATAATAGGCATTGTTGGTACAAGTGATCATATTCCTATGAGGGACAAGCTTAAGAGAGGTAAACGAACCACGATGCAAAGTAATGTGCTTTGTAGCACCACTATCGAAGTACCAAACATGTGGCTCTAAAGCAACTGACATACATGCATTATGGGCAAAAGGATCATAAGTACACTCTGTGCTAAATGCCCATTCTACATCAACATCACAATCTCCATATACACAAGACTCTGCAATAGTTGCACTAGTGGAGAATCTGGCCTCTTTTTTTTTGCTTCTTTGGCCTTCCACTTAGGACATTGCTTGATTAAGTGATCATTAGCATTGCCATAATAGCAACAGAACTTCTTGTTGCCTTTTTCACAAAAACTACTAGACAAGTTGCTGCCAACAGAAGCACTAGACACAGGCAACTTGCTACTCATAGAAGAACCTCGAGAAGTGGCTGCATAACTCTTATCACTCCCTCTTAGAGTAACAATGAAAGCCTATTCCATCGCACACTATTTAGCCTTATTGTTTCTTGAAAGTGAAACTTGTAACAATAATGTGCACAATGCATCAAACTTGATAGCTTGAGGGTTTCCTTGGGTCATAAGTCTCCAACCACTAGCAAAATTTGGTAAGATTTTGACAACATATTGAGAACAATTTGGCAAGTGAACTGTCAAAACTAAATGCACTTGCAAAAATGTGTTGCTCATTGATATCCTTGACACTAGTAAGAAGAGTATCCATGTTATCTTCCTTTTGAGAAAAATCTGTACAAGTGAACTGTCAAAAATATATTCACTTGCAAAAATGAGTTGCTCGTTGATATCTTTGATACTATCAAGAAAAGTTTCGATGTTATCTTCTACTTGTATAACCTTTGACTCCTGCTCTTTAAGCATCAATGCAACTTTAGCCTCATGATAACTTGCATAAAGACCATCCATAGTATTCAAAGCCTATTTTGCCGATTTTGGTGAGTGAATGTGAAGAGTACTAGTGTGATTCATATATAATGGAATAAATGCATGAGCATGTGCATCTATTACATCCCAATGAGATTTCTTATCTATAATCAAAACAACTCTAACAACAACAGATCTGCTAGAACCTACAACATCCTCAACAAAGCTTGTATTCACAGAAGGCAGACATACATAAATGCCCCCCTACACAACATTCCAAACACTCTTCACCACAAGAACATGTGTCATCATGTAGGCCCACATTGAGTAGTTATATCCATCCAATTATTTCTCAACAACAAACATCTGTGTTGTTGTCAGCCATGTTTGAGTGACTACACCTAATGTGAAAACTAACCCAAAAAAGGAAAACCAAAGTAGAACTAACATGTGCTATATAGCACAATCCGAAAAGTTTACATTCACAAAAATTCTACACAAAAAGATGAAATTGCTTGCACAGTACCACTTGTAGTGGAAATAGAGGCCAAAATTAGCCTATGAGGTTTCTTGAAGTATTAGTAGACAAGCTTGCAAAAACATTGAGAACATGAGCGAAGGGGTGCTATGATAGTACTAAGAGGACATGGCTTGCTTTGAGACCAATTGTTGGAATTAGGGTTGCATGAATGAACACACAACTTGGGGAAGATGAAGAAGCTCCAAGCACACAACTGAGAGTCTACTACTTAGTATTAATTAGTATGCAAATAGAAAAATAAGTTTTTCATAGAGTGATAGGTGTATATACAATGCACGAGAAAAAAACCCTCGTAGTGAGGGAAAAAGTTCCGTGATGGTCCTAAGTGTGTCTAGATACATCATTACCACATAGATGGTAACATTGAGTGTCTTTCAAGCGAGTGTTGGGGCCGACATAGGAATAGAAGAAGGTTGGGGGTCCATGGATGAATCAAAGGTGCAAGGTGTGAATCCATCACTAGGTGAAAGAAATTACACCTACTGAGAATTGTAGGAGACCAAGTGACTTGAGGCCACCATCATTGCCAAATTGGTGGGGTTCAACTCTCCCATTACCGAGACACATGAGAAATGTCCACAACACTATCTAGAGATAGTGAAGGGGAGAAGTGAGCCATAGGAAAGGGAGACAATTGCAGAGAAGAGTGGCATGCTAGTGGAGGTGACAAGTGAGCCATAGGAAAGGGTAACAATGGAAAAGATGAGTAGTGCTTTGAAGAGGATTGATGTTATTGATGTGCATAAATTGCCGCAATAGGACCCAACATAGGGTTGGAACCTAAAGTAAGGGCATGCATTGCTCAATTCCAATCTCAAAATCACTACTTGCGCTCATCATAATTTTTCATTTTCTTATCAAGGCACACAACCTGTTGTTCCTCTCGTGTTAAATGTGTGAGAGGCTTCATTTGCTTATCATTTTTGCACAATCTACCTGATTGAAAGCCCATAATTAGTGCTATTAAGAGTGTGAAGAGCTAAGTGTAGGCAAAATTGTTGTGCAAATGATGCCATTTCAAAAAAATGAGAAGTTTATATCGACGCCGCCTCATAAATGTTTCAATAGTAGTCTAAGTAGGATCAACCATACCAATCACATTTTGTAAAAACATGCAAATTAATTGTTAAGAAAAGTGCTAATTAATCCAAATGCAAATTCACTTACACAATTTATCCATAATATTGGCAATATTTCTTTGGATATATTAATCTTTAAAAAAAAGTCAAATTTTGTAATCTTTTTCCAATACTTTTTTTTTTTTGTAAGCTTTTGCCATTACTAAATATTTTTCTCGTGATTTTTTGGATATAGTTTGATGTACCAAAATCAACATTTTTTATTTATTTTTATTTATTTTGGGATTTTGGACTATCTTCATGTGATGTTTTTGAAAGATAATTCTAAAGTTTATATACCCCATTACATGCCAAACAAGAGTTTTAAGAATCCCATTACTCATGAGACATGCCTCCCCAAGCAAAACAAAAGTAAATGGCGTAAGGAAAGGAGTCATTCACACAGCATGGAAAATTCAATTCGTGTAATTCAATGATAGCTGCTATTAGTGTAATAGTTTCTCTATTTCTCTGTTTCTTATTCATTGATTTGAAAATGGTCTAGTTTCTTATATCATAGGGGTACAAAATGTTCTTGAAGTGGATTATTGATAGGTACAAGTATCATGTTTATTTATTGGTAACAATTATTATCCCCATTATGAATAATCATAATGGGGATAATGACATGGAAATTAATGTGATGTGGCATGCAAGATGGCAGCTTAGTTGGTAAGTGACTTGGAGGTTCATGTGAGGTGGCATGCAAGGTGGTAGCTTATGTGGCATGTGAGGTGGCGGTCCATGTGAGGTGGAAAGCAAGGTGGCAGCTTGGATGGCACGAGAGGTGACAAATCATGGGAGGTGGCAAGCAAAAGGCATCTTATGTGGCACATGAGGTGGTAGTCCTTGTGAGGTCGTATGCAAGTGGTGACTTGGGTGGCACAAGAGACGACAAATCATGGGAGGGGGCATACAAAGTGGGAGCTTATGTGGGACATGAGGTGGTAGATTGAGTGATGTGGTTATGTGGGATGGTGGACCTGTAAAATAAGGTGGCAAGCCACGTCTGTAAGAAACTAGGCAACTAGGCTCTCTTGGATCCTCCTCCCAACCTCCCTTTATAGGTGGGCTCCTAGCCCCTTGCCCTAGACGGATCCCCTGTCCACACTGCCTAGCCCGGCCCTTGGCCGTAGTCCTTGCCTAGCCTAGTTCTTAGGGTACAGGACCCGTGTCCTGACATTACTTCCCCCTTAAGGAAGAGTTTTCATCCTCGAAAACACAAGTAGTAACATCTTCTTAAGAATACTGGTGTTCTCTTTATTGATGTCCCATAAGTGAGCCAGTTGTCTGTATGACCGATAATTGGTGCATTGAGGAGGTTCAATGAAACCAAGATGAATATCTTGATTTTCAACATTGTTGTCCGTTTGCAACCACTTGGGTCTAGATGGTAACTCCATTTATAACTCACTTGAGTGCTGTAAAGGAGGAACCACAACTAAGAGTCGCTTGGGTTTAAATGGTAACTCCATTTATAACTGACTTGAGTACTGTAAAGGAGGAACCACAACTAAGAGTTGTCCAAAGGCATAACTAGTTTTCAAATCTTTTGAAGGTACTGGAATAATGCAAGGAAACCTTGGCGTAACTTTCCATGCAGTTGTGAGCCAGATTTCCTACTCGTCTGAGTATCTTGAATAGTCTGTTACATGTTCATCCCTAATGAAGGTTACTTGCCAACATGCTTTGTCAGCACACCCAGTAAGTCATTGACGTATGAAAGTATTGACACAATCTCCAACGCCACCACAAGAGGTGTTCAAAGTTGAAAATTGTACTTAAGCAAATTCTAGAATAGGGAGAAAATCATCTATTTAGAAATGCATTGTGTTAACGTATGCTCTTAGCAGATCCTTTAGCACAAGATTACTCTTTGTAATCTACATATCCTCTTGGATAACTGACAGTACTGAGGTGTGTTTTCCTCACGGTTTACAGATAGTCGTCCCAGATGATTGGTAAATGGAGAATCGCAGGAGTGTACAACCATCGTGGTTAACTTGAGAAAATCTACAAATGCCCAAACCGAGCCATGACCTCTATTGGTGATTAGTAGACCAAAAAGTTATCTCATACAGATAGTGCACAACCAAAAAGTTATCTCATACAGATAGTGCACATAGAGTGCAAAATGCTTCATAAGCAGCAATCTTAGGAATATGCATGCCGTTCCAAAGCAGCCTTTGCTAAACATTAGGGCCCATAACACCTAGTGTGCATGCATTTAGCAAAAACTAACCCGAACCTGTATATCCACAATGATCTTGGCCAATACTTATGGAAATTGTGATGCGCCTAGCACGCATTAAAAGGAATGTAAATAGTTATGAAAAGAAACTAAATACTTTTAGTTGCAATCTTTTGCAAGCCTTGCTGAAACGTCGGAATCACAATAGAAGGTGAAACATTGATCACTTCTAGGTACAGACAATGAAACTTTTTCATTAACAACTTATAGCCTTGCTATATGTATAAACAACCATCTGTAATGTTGTTTAGCAGTACCTGTACCTTAACAAGTCATTCTAAGTATCCGACAATTTCTGGCCACGAAATTGCTCATGATACGTCGTGCTAAAAATGGTCTAGAAAACAGATGTGACCAGCACCTACGGACTTTGTCGTGACACATAATTGAAATAATGGCGCCAGTGTCAGTCCAGAGACTCATATTCTCCACATGTGGAATATGTCTCGTATAAGGATGTGTGAAAAGTAACATCCTTCAAGTACAAGACGTACTTGTGTGTGGAGTTAACTATAGACACTCGACGACAAGAGTGAGAGGGACCCTCATTCATTGCTCCACATTGGCTAAACCGAACTCCTTGAGTTCCAAGACCATGTTGTATCCCATGTGACAACATGTGCCAAATGGAACCCGACAAGTAGGTTCGTAACAACATAAGGCAAAAAAATAGATGGGACACTTGGCCCAAAATACTTTGTGCCGACATGCCCTTGGCATGGCTCTGTAACATTCAAGCGTACTTATACGTCTTGAAAAACCAAGCAAAGCATACTAAAAATGGAATAACACCAAATCAATAGATGCGCACCTGGAGATTTGAACGTAATGTTCACTTACCCGTATTCAAACGGAGAGGAGCACGTCTCCTACCTGAAAAAACAAACAGCATTGCAATGGGAACCATGGGGCTGCCTTTGCAATCCAAGCCCTTGGATTAGAATCTACATAGTCAAACCCCTTGGTAAGACTTCTTGTAGAAACTGCTCAACTAGTAGATAATGGTAACCAACATAGTTAACCGTGCACGGAATGATTGGAATCAACTTGAAAAGTGTGTCCGTGCGCTACCGCGTTTGGTAGATTGCAAAATTCTTTCCTTGAAAGTAGAACTGGGAGAGATCAACTGTGATCCTTAATGCCTATGGGGTTATGTAGCAATCACCCGTCGGGTCTTACCCCAAAACAGAATGTCCATAGACACTTCGTAGTGCTATAGAGAGAGCAAGAGACCCACACAAGTGAACTACCGAGCTCTTATGGACAGCCATGCTGTCACAACTGATTGTGTTGCATCTATACTTTCTGGTAGAGATCAGCTGCTGTGAGGTGAAGATTAGCAAAAACTCAACTTGAGTGTCGCACTGAAAACATGTAGTGCAAAAATGACACCTGAAACATCCGTAATGACAAGACTCTTGCTTGCCCATTAACGTCCATGTGCACTTCCTTGGGTATATCGTGAAAATAATCACCCAAAGAATGCCAATAGTTGGGTCTTACTCGTGGCCTAACAATGGCTCTTAGCCTGTTTGGCTCATAGCCCTTATGCAAATTAGTGTTCAATCAACGAACCGAGGTAGACTAATTTGAGTAGCATCTTAGCCACGTGCTAGCTATGAGTTAGAGTACCTTGGCTCAAGCTGACTCACGAGCATAATATTTATCAAAAGCTTATGCTGGGCTGAGGAACTTTCCATAAATTTCTAGTGTGTGTGTGCCCAGAAGGTGTGCTCTTAGATAGCTTATGCCTGACTGGCAGCTTATCCTATAGAGCATGCTACAATCTTCCTGTATAATGCTGTCATCGAGAGAGAAAAGAGAAAAGACAAACAACATTCAGAAATTAGTATGGCTATGACAGAGTGCCTGGTGTGATAGCGGAAGCATAATCGTTGAAGCGGTGGATTTTATGCCGCCTATTTAGTATGCCATGCATACACATTGTGAAGCCCTGGGTGAGAGTGATGGCCTCAAAATTGAGAGCCAAAACCATTAGTGCCTTGCACCGTTTAAACTGGTAGAGATTTTGTGAGGTGGTCTTCCCTATTTTACCAGTTTGTCAATCTTGTATGCCACTGCTCGTGATTCCGAGTAATTGTGCAGTACCTTGGCACAAGGGAGAAGCCTTGCTTCATGAAAAATTGTCAAAGAACTTTGCTTTGTACACAAGCATTAGTTTCCAATGTATAAACATGGAAAAAATAAACAATACTGAACCTGGTCTAACCTGGTCATCCTGCTGTAACCAGTTGTCGTGAGATGTGGGAAGAAAAACTCGCTCAAATGTAGATCTTCTTCTTTGTTGCGCGAGAGAAAGTTGGCCTGAAATATCCTGCAGGCATATGGAGAAATTCCCCCAAAAGCGTGTGCTCATAGCATACCCCAAACGGGAACAATCTCAATTTAAGAGTCGTAGATTGAAGCCTTGCTTCACGTAAATATCTTTGTGCTGAAACAAGTGCTGTATAAGCAGCCTCCGTTAGCATGTAAAAATTGTGACAAAGAGTCGGCCATGCCAAGGAACTTGGTTTTTGTTTCAAGTCCAGTAAACAGGCTATGCATGTCTCCTTTGATGCATGTGAGATATATGCAATAGAGATGAGTCATGTTCCATCTAGGTCAAATGCTTCGTAAGCAATTGACAGCCCTGCTGTTGTTACATCAATTTGTGGTCGATGATGAAAAGATGTATGGTAAGTGCATGACGCCATTCGCATATATTACCTTATGCAGAGATATGACAAAAATGCTGTAACCCGTTATGCAGATGACAGTAAACCCAAAATCAACTGCGTACCTCATTAAGCACTCATGCCAACCAATCTTGTCTACCCGAAAATTGAACGTTTTATCGAGGAGAACTACAAATAGGACGAAAGCAGTAACCCAACATTGGATAACACCGGCCGTGCTCATGAGCACTCTTTTCACGGTCTCTTGCTAATGGCAATAGCAGTCATAGGCTTATTGACCATTACTGCTAGGCAACGTTGCCCCCCTGCATAAATCATGATGGTAATCAACTTGATGAAAACAAAATTGAACGAGGTTACCTTGTTTCTGTCATTGTATTCAAAGCCGTGTCGCAATCATGTGATGGTGTTGGCCTACTTTGGTCAGTCGCAATTCATACCGAGGTCCATTGTTGTCATACAAACTTGCCTGCGGAACCATGTCCGAGCCAAATTTCCTCTTTGAGCGGTGGAACCATGTTGTCGAATTGCATGATGACGCGCTGCATGATTATGTTGCATGATGATTGTTGTCCTTGACCTCTTAGGTGTGTTGTGAGCGAGTCAAACACGAATCCCATCGAATCCCAAACAGTTTTTAGGAAGTTGAGCTTCCAAACTTTGCAATCTGTTTCGAGTCTGGTTGTTGCTGCATGGCCGATGCCTTTGATAAATTCTTCACTCGAGGCCAAAAACCTCACACTTCCGTATGCATGGCCGTGGGACTTTGCCCTTAGTAAGGGAGGGTGCCCAAAATAAGGCGCCTGCTTTCAGTTAGAATTGCAAAATAACAAAAAAATAAAAAAATTAACCCTCCCTGTTCACAGTGACTTTAGCCGCTCTGCGCACCGATGAGTTAGCTGATGGATCTCGCGCAGGTCCTCCCCTCATGGCATGTCTGTGACGAAAATTGTCCCTCGGGCCATGCCGACCCCAGCGCGACAGAGAGCGACCGATTCCATGCAGGTCGAAATTCGACCTTCCTCTTCCCTTAAGCAGGTGTGCCCATGGCTCTGCATGCCGACGGCCCTCGACTATTAAGGGCTCTTGCCCACGGCCTGTTAAGGGCTCTTGATCCCGCCATGGAAGCTCTCATGTAAGAGGTTACTCCTACGGCTCCGGCCCCCTCCATGCACGCCCTCCAGTTGAAAAGAGAGAGAGAGAGAGAGAGAGAGAGAGAGAGAGAGAGAGAGAGAGAGAGAGAGAGAGAGAGAGAGAGAGAGAGAGAGAGAGAGAGAGAGAGAGAGAGAGAGAGAGAGAGAGAGATCATGCAAGCGCTACAAGGCCTGCCTCTTCCCTTCCCCCCTCCTCCATGGCTGCCTTCAACCTTGAGCTCTGATACCAGTGTAAGAAACTAGGCAACTAGGCTCTCTTAGATCCTCCTAGCCCCTTGCCCTAGACGGATCCCCTGTCCACACTGTCTAGCCCGGCCCTTGGCCATAGTCCTTGCCTAGCCTAGTTCTTAGGGTACAGGACCCGTGTCCTGACAACGTCACTTTGGTGGTAGTGAGTGTGGCTTTTGAGTGATTTTGAGGGAGTGAGATTTTTTATTTCTTTTGCCACGGCCATGAGAGAAGCCCATTAGACCGCCCAAAGCCACCCACCCATAGCTTAGTGTTGTCCATTCCCATCACATTCTCTCATGCCCCCTCTCTCTCTAGCACTCTCATAAGACTTTTTTCTCTTCATCTCTCTCCAGCCAAGAAAATCATTAACGGCTTCATTTATTCTCTCTCCTCACCAGCCTCCCCTTGGGTGAGGGGAAATCTTGTTGTGTGTGTGTGTGTGTTGGGGGAGGGGGGGGGGGGGGGGGGGTCCTCAAGCAGCGTGCCTCCACACATCACCAAACAAACCCCTAGCTTGCCACGCTCACCTGGTCACCATCTCTCTCATAAGCCACTCTTTTCCTTTTACTTATGATGACACTGGATTTTCATATGGAGTCCACATTCATAGTAAATAAAAGGAGAAGAGTATGAGAGGGGGTGGGGTAAGAAAAAAAAGGGAAGGGATTGGGAAGCACCAGCACCACCAGTGCTAGTGCTTCCCAACCCCTCCCTTTTTTTCCCTATTTCTCCCCACCTTTTCTCCTTTTCCCTTTAGGTACACTCCTTTTATATTCCCTTGCACCTTTTCTCTTTTCCCCTCTCTACACTCCCTACCCTCTCTCCATCACATCATCACCCCCTCCCACTCTCCTTCACATCTTGTCATCGCCATGACCATCATCACCATCATCTTTGCACAAGGTAATCTCTCTTACTCTCTCTCATTCCCATCACCCTCTTGTTCCCCCCCCTTCTCTCTCTCTCTCTCTCTCTCTATCTCTCTCTCTCTCTATGTGTGTGTGAGTGTGTGTGTGTGTGTCTCATCGTCACCATCATTCATAGCACAAGATAAGATTTCATCTTCTTATCATCACCTATATCGTTCATTGTCATATATGACCTCTGAGTAAGAAAGTCTCTCTCTCTCTCTCTCTCTATCTCATGCAACCTCTCTCAAATTGTGTCTATTTTCATTCTCTCTCCTCTTTCTCTCTTTTCTATCTTCTATATAAGTCTCCCTTGCTATTTTGTTTCACCCTCAATCAAGTGAATCTTAAGGAAGCACTACAAAAAGCAAGGTTCTCTCTCTCTCTCTCTCTCTCTCTCTCTCTCTCTCTCTCTCTCTCCCCCCCCCCCCCCCCCCCCCCCCCAAACCCCTTTTCTTCTTTTCCTCCTCCACTTCTCATGTCCCTCTCCTCCTTCTCCGGCTGCCCCTCTCCACCCCCCCCATCCTGCCCCCTCCCCCTTACCCCACCCCCACCCCCTCCCCGTCCTGACTCCTCTCTGTCCATCTTGCCCCATCTCCCTCGTCCCATCCAGCTCCTCATTGGCCCCTCTTCCATTAACTATTGCTATGCTATTTTCTCATACACTGGTGATCTCTATACATAGGTTGTTGCATCTTTTGCAATTTATATCTCACAGTTTTGAAGATGGTTTGATCTTCTATTGCTTCCTTCACCGAGCACAAGACCGTTGTCCATTTTAGCAAGAGCAAGGAATTTTGAAAGGGAATGGCGATCCAAAACTTTCCCCACTAGTAGCTGCATAGAAAGGAAGTGTTGGATTTAGGGTTGCAGGGAAACACACACAGCTTGAAGAAGACGAAGGAAGCTCAAGGCACACAACAGAGAGTATATTACTTAGTGTGCAATGGAAAGATAGATAGCCCTAGAATGAATGGGCGTATATACAAATTCACGGGGGAGAATACCTCCTAAAGAGGGAAAAAATGCCTCAACGGTCCTAAGTGTGTTCACATACATCACTACCACATGTATATGGTAACAAATCCCCCCATGGAGTGATGCGTTGAATGAGAGCTGACACATGAGTAAAGGGAAGTGCCATGCCCTGAGGACATGATCTGTCCACAAAGGGGAGTAAGCGCAAAGCTTTGTAGAAAGATTCAAAGTTCTCACAAGACAATGCCTTTGTGAAAAGATCTGCAAGGTTGTCCTGTGTTGGCACATAAGCCAAGCTGATCTCTCCTGCTGAGATCCTCTCCCGGACATAGTGGTAATGAACCTCAATGTGCTTTGTGCAAGCATGAAAAATTGGGTTCCTCGCATCTGCCAATGCACTCTGACTATCAATGTAGATAGTGTCGGCAATGTCCTGTCCAATAGCCAAATCATCCATAAGGCATTTGAGCCATACGCACTCAACTGTAGTTGTGAAGACTGCCCTGTACTCAGCCTCACAACTAGAAGTGGCCACAATAGGTTGATTCTTGCTCAACCATGATATACATGAATTTCCAAGCATGAAACAAAAACCACTTGTGGACACTTGTGTGTCAAAAAAACTAGCCCAATCTGAGTCCGAAAAAGCATGTAAGTCTAGCGGCAATGATCCCCCCTTGGGATAAAACAAGCCAAGATGTAAAGTGACACCCAAGTAGCGGAAAATCCTCTTGAAAGAATGCCAATGCTTAGACCTTGGGCTATGCATAAATTTGCTGACATGTGAGACTGCAAACTGAATATCCGGCCTTGTGTTGCATACATAAATGAGGCATCCGACAATAGTGTGGTAAAGAGTGACATCTGTAGGATCACCAACATTATGAAGACTCAATTTCAAACCTATTTCCATGGGAGTGGCAATAGGTTTGCAATCCTCAAGTCCAAACTTACATAGCAATGTCTCTATGTAACTTTTCTGATACAAGGCAATACCACCATCACACTACTTAAATTGTATACCTAAGTAATGATGCAACAACCCCAAATCTTTCATCTTGAAAGTAGCATTCAAATCAACCTTAAATCTAGAAATATGTCTCTCATTTGGTCTAGTAATCAACAAATCATCTACATAAAGAACCACAATGAGAAGTACATCACCCTTTACATACAATGTACTTTTTGTTGGATTGTTACAAAAGCCTTGTTTGACCAAATGAGTGTCAGCCTTCTCATACCAGGCACAAGGATATTGCTTCAGCCCATACAAAGATTTGTTACATTTTCCATTAGGAAAAATATGGACTCTCCATGGGCTTTGTAAGAATCCCTAATTTCAAGGAAGCTTGCCAAGATTAAGGGGGACAAAGGCTTTGAATGGGGCTATTTTGGTAGGGTCTCCTCCACCTTTGACCCCTAAAAAGGTAGGGGGAAGGGGAGGGGCAACCATTTAAAAAGTAGGGAAGGGGGGGGGGGGGGGGGGGGGGGGGGTAAACCATTTGAAAAGTAGGGGGGTAGGGAGTCTTCTCTCTCTAGCTTTTTGGCCAACTTGTAAGTGGCCTCTTAACTCTCCCATGCCACCTAATCAAATCCGTGGGTCAAAGGGATCAAAAAAATGATTTTTTTTTCAAAAAAACTCTATTTTCCCCTAAAAAGTACCCCCAACATATATACATATTAGAAAAAATATTTTTAAGTTAAATTACTCATAATTCAATATTTTTTGACTCCCTCCAAAAGTTTTAGGAAATTCCTCCCAAAATTGAAAACTTTGCCTCCTAATCTAAGCTCCTCTCCTACACCCATCCCCCTTGCACCTGCACCTGCTGCTACACCTACACACCCATCTCTCCATCCTTCAAGCTCCATCTCTCCTTCCTACAAGCTCTATCTCTCCATCCTTCAAGCTCCATCTCTCCATCCTATAATTCCTCTTGACGACGTGACCAATGTCCCAGCAAGCTTTTCACGCGGTAGGTCTCCAGGGCTTTTCCTAAGCCTACCTCAAGAGTATGTTCCGACAAAGAAGACATGCTTGGGTACATCACCTTCAGCCAATGAACGCCGCGCTCAAGGGGAGAAGAATGTGGATCTCTGGACAGACGGATGCTTGTACCCAAAGGATCCTTCTCTCAATGTCCATCCGCCTTTTACAATCATTCCATCACTATTGCAATACGTTGGAAATGGAGAGCAAGGTTTGTTGGGATACTGCAAGAGACTCAACAGACACGAGATTATGCGGTCCGAGATCTACTTGCGTCATTGGCAGTTGCTGAATGGGAGTTTCCACAATCTTCAAGATCAGATGCAAACAGCTACTAGTGCGCTTGAGGAGGCAAAGAGCGCCATCACAACCAAGGAAAATGTAATTAAAAATCTTGAGGATACTCTTTCACACATGAAGAGTACTGCCATGGGAGGTAGGGTGAGGAAACGAGAGTTGTCCGACATTCAGACTCTTGCACCACGTGGTGGTGCGAGAAAACGAAGGGTGACAGCTATGAGGTAAGATGTTCTGCCCCTCATGTTGTTTAAGTCTAATACCGCTCATCATTGTTGTTTTGGGTAGTAGGAACTTCGTCCAAGAAACGTGCGGTGGCGAGAATGAGTCAACTCGGGCTTCTTTACTTCGTTCTTGTTTCAACAAAGAGGACTTTATTGGGATGCTTGATGCTCCAGAGGCAAAACACTTGAAAGACGCAATCACTAAGAGAGTTCTTAGTGATTTTTCTAATATTGTCACTGATCTAGATGTTCAGGATATTTGTGATGCTATTGGGATTAGTATGAAGGGCTATCAAGAAATACATCAAGTGTTAAAAGATGCATTAAGAAGTCGAGGAGTCACGAAAAAACTATTCCCACTTCCTCACAGAGTGGCGATTGCCAAGAGGGTGTCAAATGAAGATGTTGTTCACCGATTAGGGGACTACTTGTATATTGAAGACACGATGCCTCTTCAACCGCTCTGTAGAAAATCACAAGGAAGGAAGGGCCACGGGAAGGGAAGCGGTGCTGTTTCTAACAGTGTGTTGCGGACCGAAGGGTTTTCTTACACCAAATTCAACAATTTCTTTGTGGACTTGATACGATTGCAGCAGTCCATGGTTGTTTTCTACTATTTGAGTGATGCAGGTTAGTTTAGGGTTGCCTATATGCTCTATGATGTGTCATAACATGCATTCTGAGGCTTTATATTGTTGGCATTTCTTGAAGGCAAGCTTGTGTTTGTGCTGAAGTTGGATGAGTGTGTAATTGTAAAAGGGAGAAAGTTGGAGAGAATGAGCATCACGCTTATGAATGAAGCCCTACCTTATGCCAAGCAATCTTGCAGTTCAAGTGACGCGACAAAGCCCTCTTTTAGTGTGCAGTCAGAGAAGGATATATGGTGGCTTGGTGCAATTGAAGTTCCGAAAGAGAAACATGAAGTCCTTGCATGGATTTTCAGTAGAATCCCATGGGTCACAGAGGTCATTAAAGCTCAAATAAAGGGTGAGAAGCTCATGGTTCCAGGATATGGGGAGTTTGATGTTGAATGGCATTTAGGTGGTGATCTAAAGACCATAAAGTGCATGCTTGGATGCAAACAAGGTGCAAATTCTTTACTTCCCTGCCCATTCTGTAGGGCACAAGACAAGTCGAGCAACTCAAGTGGAAGGTCAAGACGAAGATAATGATGACCATATAAATAGGGAGTGTCAAACTTCGGTTCTTTCATGTGATATGCTAGAGGTGCCCAATAGGGATAGCAAAGATTCTGGGTGGAACCCCATAATTCCCTTCTCCCTCAACAATGTTCACTTTTGTACATTGCATGCGTTTATGCAAATATTTGATAGGATCCTAAAGCATCACATTGATTATGCTTTCACAATGAAGCCCCTTCAACGGTCAAAAGACTCCTTGCAGGGGGTGGAGACGCTCCTTAATGAGATTGGATGTCACCAATCAAGGGTGAACATTGTAGTAGAGACTTGTAGGGAGAAGACATATGAGGTGACACAGAAGGTTTCCATGAATGGAGCCAAGGCACGTCGATTTTTCAAGAAGATGTCAAAGTCTCCAATGCAGGTATCCAAGGCAAGTGTCGATCTAGCAAGTGAGAAGCGGTGGGAGTTGTGGAAAGATTTTTGTTCATGCAGGACGGACAAAGATCCCAATGTGGAGGTTGCTAACCAACGCAAGCTAGTATGGTCATCCTTTTAAAAGGTTGTGCAATTGATGAATCTTTCAAGCACCACCGTTGAGCAGCAAGAGGAGTTCAAGAAGGTGCTTTATGAATTCACAAAGGCTGCTAAGGACGGATGGTCTGAAAGAAAGATTACACACTACATGGTTTGTTTTAACAAACTTAATACATATGCAATGTTTGAAAATGCAACTTTTCTATTGGCTTATCTCCTTTTTTGTTGTTTTAGCACATTCTCTATGTGCATGGTGCATACTTCATGGACCGCTATGGTTTGCTTGATATATGGAGTACACAAGGCATGGAGAAGTCCCACTATGGAGCAAAAGGAGTCTACTTCAATAATACTCGGCATGGTGGTGGTGGTTCACACTCCAACTACCTCCAAGAGATGTTTAACTGGTTTTTTAGGCATACCTTTGGGAGAACTCGCACTATTGAGAAAGCAAGAGAGTCAATGTTAGCAAAGCAGTTACGCAACGCCTCCCGTACTGCAGCATTCGAGAAGTGGAAACGCTCGTGAGCGCCCCTGGGCCATGAAGCTTGGCGTGCAACTAAGTATCGAAAAGGCAGCGTTTGGGCGTCGCGTCAGCCGTTTGCATGATCTAGGTTTACTTGTTAAATTCAATTGGTTTATTTGAGTTTCACTTAATTGGCCCCATAGTGTGAAAGGGCCCAAATCTCAAAAATAACTATTTAAAGGTTGAAGGCGCTCATTTTGTCATTTTCCCTACTAGGTGCTACCATGGCAAGAACAAAACAAACGGCAAGGATTGCATATCCAGAGGGGCCGGATGGCCAACGACTCAAAGGTACAGCAACAGAAGCTTGAACTTCACAAGCTCAAGGTGAGGTCCACAAGAAGAAGCTGGAGCTTCAAATCAGCATAGCCAGTCCTCTACAGCAGCAAAAGAGAGAAGGAAGCATCGCCTTATTGTCTATTCATCGGACTCCATCGATTCTGATGGAAATAGCGAGGATGAGAGTGACCAAGGCAAAGAAACAAACAGCCAAAAGCAGTCGCCCGTCAGAAGGCTTCGAAGAGATGCAAATGGATGAAGATGACCCATGGGTTGGCGTCAAAATACAAACTTATGAGCCTCACATGTCTATTGGGGGTAAGACACTCCCTAAAGGGAGTGGACCTACACTATCACATCCGCTCAATAGTGAAGAGCACGAATTAAATGGAGAGTGGGTGGAATCAGATTATGAGGTGTTGGAAGTGCTTGTGCGGAAAAAAAAAGAGAAGGAGAATTGTCTACAAGAAGAGGAAGCAAGCTGCCCCAACTCGTGCAACAAATGCACCTCCCCGTCGACCTCAGAAGGTGCGAAAGCGCAACCGTGCTTTTGCGGAGATTCACCACTATCAAAAGAGTACCGAGCTCTTGATTTGGAGGGCCCCTTTTTCAAGGCTATGCAGGGAGGTTTGGAAATTGTACAACACTCAGTTTCAGATGGGCGCCGTGGCCTTAGAGGCAGTCCAAGAGGCAGCAGAGCAATATCTAACTAGCATATTCAAGGATTTGAACCTATGTTCCATCCATGCAAAGCGTGTAACCATTATGCCCAAGGATATGCAGCTTGCTCGCCGTTTGCGCCATGAGGAATAGCTTGTAATTATGCATCAAAACTTTTTGTATTTATGGAACTTCCAAGATTGGGAAGAATTTGAATATAAGTGTCTTTTGATTGTATACCCCACTCTGTGCATTGTATTCGGAAGAATTTGAATATAAGCGTCCCACTACGCATTGTATTGCTTTAATTCTGTACCATGCGATGTAGCACTGGTCCATGTTTTGTCTACCTTCTATTGTATGTATGTAGCCATTAGCTTGTTATTGTGAAAACTTGCCTACGTTAAGCACCTTGGCTAAGTGGGGCATGCACTTCCTGATGCATCCATGCTATGTGAAGCATTGAAGCAAGGGAAAACTCACTATTGCATGGCAAAAGCATCTAGAAAGTCTTGAAAATGGCTTGGAATGCCCCCAAAATGGCTTCCACAAGGGCGCATATTTGGGGCTTCCAGAGGTATGTGGATGGAAAAAATGCGCGCCTTTGTGGCAGCCTTTTCTAGGGCATTCCAAGCCCTTTCCAATGGTTTCCAAAAAAATTTAACAAGCAATAAGGATATTTTATTTGCTTCAATGCTTCAATTAGCATAGATGTATCTGGAAATCATCCCCCCTTAGTCCATGTAGCATAGAAATTTTGAAGGATGATTATTGCAACTGTGAAGTCAGGCCTATACTCTAAAATGGGCTAGAGATTGCCACATGGTTTCCTCTTGTGATTTGTTATTACAACTTTAAGTATCTGGGTCTAGTCCAAGATGGGCTTGAGATTACCCCAAATGAGCTGCCAAAACATATTTATCTCTTGTCTTTGGGTTTTGCACATGTAATGTACCTGGGTATGCTCCTAAATGGGCTTTACATGCTCCAAAATGAGCTGCCACACAAGGGCGCGCATTTGCCCCTTTCATTTGCTGATGGAAGGCCCAAATGCGCGCCCTTGTGGCAGCCCATTTTGGGGCCTTCCAAGCCCTTCAGTGGGCAAACCAATAACTTTGGAAGCCTAGCATATAACAACTTTAAGTATCTGGGTCTAGTCCAAGATGGGCTTGAGATTACCCCAAATGAGCTACCAAAACATATTTATCTCTTGTCTTTGGGTTTTGCACATGTAATGTGCCTGGGTATGCTCCTAAATGGGCTTTACATGCTCCAAAATGAGCTGCCACGAGGGCGCGCATTTGCCCCTTTCATTTGCTGATGGAAGGCCCAAATGCGCGCCCTTGTGGCAGCCCATTTTGGGGCCTTCCAAGCCCTTCAGTAGGCAAATCAATAACTTTGGAAGCCTAGCATATAACAAAGTATGCATATTAATAATTTTAAGGCCTGCCAAACCCTTTAGTAGTCATATCAGAAATTATGGTGCTTCTCATACACAATGGAAGCCAAACATATAACAAATTCAAAAACTTGCAAGTAAGAGAGTCGTAGACACCAAAAAGTAGTTTCATTAAATAAATCAATGCTTTACATGATATCCGGCTTTTGCTTTAGGATCTTTTGAATTACAATTTTCTGGCGCTTGGCCTTTTGGGGTGGCTCCCTGTTAAATAAAGTGGTTGTGATTTCTTGGGTGTCATTAACCCCTACAGCTTGGTTCATGCCGACATGGGCGAAAGGTGCCCGCGAAAGTTAACGCCGAAAGTGGATATTGCAAAATCGTTTTTTACAAGCAATACAAGGTTGGCCGATTGGCCAAGGGTTGTTAAGCACAACGCCTTGGAGAGTGAACGGAGAGCAAAAATGTTGTAGCGACCATTGGGAGAGTAGTCAGCATGCACAAACACCACGACACCAGTCGGAAGTGTGCCGAGGTAGTGAGCAAGTGCCGCTTGAGGTCCGAACGGCGTCCTCCTCCCCCCGGACCGTTGTGCCCAGGCATCAACCTCCAAAACATCCTGCAAAACATAGGTTTTGTGAGAAATATGGCAGATAATTATGATATAACATTAACAAAATCATTTGTAACAATCAAATGTAAGTGAGCATCTATACCTCTTGTCTACTATCCTCCTCATTAGCATTCGGGTGCAAGTAAAGATCCACACTTGACTTCCCCTTTGGATCAAGAAAAACAGATGTTGCAGCAGGTGATGGTGAATCCAGTCTTGCGTGTTTAGCCAAACACATGGCTTGCACGGCCGTAAACTCCTCCTCAGAGACCTTGGCCTGCTCGGCCGCTGCCATCTCGGCTTGTGCGATCTCCACTGTGTCCGCCAAAGTATTCCCCATGGGCAGTAGGAGATCATCGTCATGGGAGGTGGTGGTATCAACCTCAAAATTTCCATGGGCATCAAGGATGGCGAAACACTCATCCATGTGAAGCTCAAAGGATTTCTCCAGATCGTGCATAAACACAAACTCCTCCCCACCCACCACAATCGAGGAGAAGCGGGTAATCTCTACCTCAGGGATGGCATCCCGAGTGGTGGTTCCTTCTGGCGGTCCCAAGGATGAACCGACAGATGGAGAGGCCTCCAAAAGGCCTTCAATCCCTATAGGGTAGGTCAAGGCAAGCGTCCTCTCCTCTGCGGATATGTCAATGGCCGCGGGCTTGGGGTCCTTCACATCAGCCAGTACCCCGCCGATCTGCAAGTGTGGTAGCACTACGTCAGGGCCTGCTGGGCACTCGTGAAGGAGGAAGATCATTATGGCTTGGATAGAGAAAAAAGTGTTTCCGATCCTTCCCTTATGCATTGCTCGCACATCATTATCTTCAAGCCGCACATATTGTCCGACGGGTTGTGCTATGGTGGCAAAGCGTACAAGCCGCTGATGAAATGGCATGTCCCCTTGGTAGATGTGGTGGAGAAGGCCCTCAGGGACCCATTGCCCTTGCCGGTTTGGTAACTCCACAATGAATCTCCCCATGCACGTGGAAATGTATGAAGTAATGTGCTCAAGAGATTGAGAGTGGAGGGTCAAGTGGTTTCCAAATCAAGTTGGGTTGTGAAAAATGCTTGAAGCTCAGGGCGATTTGCATGCCCAGCCTCAGTAAAGAATGCATCTAAAGCACTAGTAGCAGCCATGTCTTCTCTTTGCGTGATTGGGTATGCTAGGTCTCTCTGCAATGCTGGGATGAAAATGGTGAAATGAGGAGGTGGTCCCCCTTATATAGACATATTCCATCTCGAAAAAAATAAAAAATATGCATTTTAAAAATAAATTTATACCACCTTAAAACTCAAGTACAACACCTTAAAAATTTTCAAAATCTTTAATAAAATATCCAATATATAAACGATTAAATTTACAAGCCAATTCACTTAGACAAGATGATTTCGTCTGTAGCCCAATCTTTGTAAACAAGCATAGTGGCCTCCATCCGCCTTCCAATCTACACAACCAAAAAATGGGCAATCAAAATACAAAGACCCTCAAAAATTAAGAAAAGGTAGCTAAGCAAGCACAAAGTAGACCTTGCGTTGTTCCAGTTTGAAACTTGCATTGCCGACATCCTCGAATCCCATTATGACAAAGTGTTCCCGAAGATTGGCAAGAGTCCAATGCAGATTCACTGCAACCACCTCCACCTCATTATTGGGCATGCGGACACGAATTTCAAAGGATTGAACCTCTTCGGCTTTCAGCTGCAAGGGTATCCATTTGCCATGTTTATGCATCCACCTCTCGTAGCTAAACCGTGCATACAAGGTGCACATTGCTTTCAAATACCGAAGGCAAAGCTGTGTGGGAGACACATTGCACTTGTAACAGTCATCATCATGCAAACAGTCAACATAGCCCCAATTGACACCTAAAATGGTGTCCATTGCATCTATGTCAACTTCTTTGCAACCAAACATTGTTGGTGTTTCTACAATCGGCAAAGAGCGGAATGCATACACAAACAAATGAATGGGACAATGACAATTGAGACCCACTGATCTGGTTGCCTTACCAAACTTTAGGGACCCTTGGAAATCTTACAGCACCTTGCACTTGAAAGAAAGCAAGGCCCAATGGTCTGGAGTTGGCCATTCTGTACTCTGCAATGAGAGTGTCTCCACAGCTTCTAACCTACCATAGCTTTGGCTTGACTTCGGCACCACGTACTTGTGGGAATACATGAATATTCGCTGCTCGGTAAGTTTTTTCGATGAGACATTAGAAAAAATAAGCTCCCCAATGTGAGCATGCACAACCATGAACGTGCCTGAGAGGCACTCAAGCGGCTGCTCCTCAACTAAGCTAGATGGAAAAACATCTTTACAAATGCCCTTAGTCAACTATAATGATCACATAAACGTAAACATGATATATGTATGGGATAGCTAAACCATGAGGACTTACAATGAGGTGCAAATTGAGTTGAAGCTCTCTTCATGTGGATCTCAGCTGCACTGTACACGTGTTGCACAATAGCCACCATTCCGGACTTGGTTTCTTTGAATGCCAATAGTCTTCCCTTCCAATGGCGTTCCAATACGCCTCGACATCGTACGCGATGAGGTCCAACACTGGACGGTTGCATGTAGACCCATGAACCCTTATTGAATACATGTGGGATCCATGCCCCCTCTGAATTTTTTGTGTTGTGCAACACAATCTCCTGTATCTCTGGTTTGGGCCGTCTATGCGTGTTAGCGGTGGACATGCTTGGGAAGTTGGGCTTAGGAAGGGATTGGAAATGGGTGGGAGGAAGGTGAGGGAGAGAAGTGGGCAAGGCTGTGGGCTATTGTGTGTGGGTACTGTGGAGAGAGAATGAGAAGCTGAGGGGAGGGTGAGGTGAGCTGCCTATGGTGGCTATGGTGGCTTTGATAGTGGAGATAGAGAAAGAGGGGAGGAGTGAGAGGTAGAGAGGATAGTGGAGCTGTGGGCTATGGGGTGTGGGACTGTAGAGGGTTGATGGAGGTGTGAGAGAAGGGGGAGCTATGGAGAGAGGAAGAGAGTGGTGGAAAGCTTTTGGCTATGGCTGCTTTGACTGTAGAGAGAGAATGGAAGGAGGGAGAGTGTGGGAGAGAAAAGTAGTGAGGGAGGGAGAGAAAAGTGGATTTTGAGGGGGGATATTGACTTTTTGAAGTTAGTTTATGTTTTGGAAGCAAATGAGTTAATTTTGACACTTTAAAAAAAAAATCATTTTTTAGGGTTTTTAAGCCTGCACATTTTTTCTTTTGGGGGGTCCCTCCCTCTTTTATGACACCTCTTTCCTCCTATTTACCCCCCCATCCTCCCTCCCACCTCTCTCTAAGAACCAAGCATTGAAGAGGGAGACAATTACGTTGCACCCCTACCATTCCTCCCCCTCTAGGTGATATCCCAAGAGCCCTCTCATTGGTTCTCCCTTAAGCCTTCACTAATCAAAAAGGCCCAAGGAGAGTCCATATTTTTCCTAATGCACACCTTATCCTCTTATCCTTTTTTGAAAAAACCTCAAGGCTGCGTTACATAAACTTCCTCAAATATGTCACCATTCAAGAAAGCAGTAACAATGTCTGATTGATGTACAATTCCAACCAAAATGAGTTGTCAATGCACATAGAAAACGCACAATAGTCATACGACAAGTGGGGGAAAAAGTCTCTTCATAATCTATGTCTTTTTGATGTCCATAACCCTTTGCCACTTTGTATCAATGGCCTTTTTGCGAGGAGGCAAATCACATAAAGTCCATGTGTCATTTTCTATAAGTGCATCATATTCTGATTGCATGGCAGCCATCCATTTTCTTGAATTATATGCTTCATCAAAAGAAAGAGGTTCCTCAACATCATGTAGGCTAGACACAACCAAAACATAACAATCTGATGCATAAGATGCATAGTGAGAACTTGAACAAGTACGACTAGACAAAGGTGCACCCAATTTACTTTCATGCAATGTACGCACCATCCATTTTGACATACCTCTAACCTGCTCATTTTCTCATCAAGTACATCATGTACATCTGCGTGAGTAATAGACTAACCTATAACATTTTCAGAAACCCCCATAGACAGTACATTTGCCTCATCAGAATTTACATTCGAACTTCCATCACTGAAAAGAGGCAACAAAGTGTCATAAATGTCATGTGAGCTTACATTACTATCTCTTGTCCATCACAGCAAGGGCTGAACAGAATCTTCCACAAACACAAGATCCCGTGAGACCAAGATACGCTTTGTTTGTGGATGATACAACCTGTAACCTTTGCTTTCAGCACTATAACCAACAAAAATACATTTGACAGCCTTATCATCCAATCTTTTGCACTGTGTTTGTGGCACCAAAGCATATGCCAAATAGCCTAAAACACGCATGTACTCAATAGAAGGCTTTCTATCATGCCATGCTTCATATGGAGTAATAGACTGCAAAGCTTTTGCAGGACACCTGTTTAGTACATAAGTGGCACACATGATGGCCTCAAGCCAAAAAGAATGCGGCAAAGCTTGACTTTGACCATACATCGTGCCATTTTTGTAAGTGACCTGTTTTTCCTCTCAGCAACACCATTTTGCTGAGGTGTATAAGGCACTACACGTTGGTGTTTTATCCCAGGATTGAAACGGAGGGTGTCCATAGTACATTTTGAGACATTTTCAGCCATAGCCAAAAATTCTTTCAAGCACATAAATACTTTGGACTTTGCTTTAATTAAGAGGAAATACCCATGCATGCTTGTAGTAATCATCAATGAAAGTCATTAAGTAAAGGTAATTGCCCAAGGACGGAGTCAGCGCTTGGGTCCACAAACATCACTATGCACAAGCTACAACTTGCATGTGTCCCTAACTGAACCATCCTTTGGAAACTTTGAACCCTGCATCTTACCAAAAATACAGCCTTCACAAACATGTTTGACAGGTGCTTCAAGAGGCGGCAAAGAAGCAACCATATCAGATTTCTACAAACACATCACACTGGCAAAATTCAGATGACCAAAATGTGCATGCCAAAGTTTTGCATCTGAAATAGTCTTTGAATCCAAAGTTTGCAAAATTCTGCCCACACTTGTTATACAAAGTGAGCTTATACAACCCACGACATAAAATGCCAGATGAAACAATTTCATCATCGAAACTGAGATCATGTATCGCACATTTGTCATTCACAAATTTGACTACTACAAGACCAAGTCTAGCAAGTACAGATACAAACAAAAGATTCTTCTTGATCTGAGGTACATATAGTGCATGAACAAGTGTGAAAGAACTGCCATTTACAGTAATAAGCACAATATTTCCAACTCCCTGAACCGGATAAGAGGCATTGTTGGCACAAGTAACTGAATTTGCATGAGGGAGAGACTCAAGAGAGGTGAACAAATCACAATGTGAGGTAATGTGCTTTGTAGCACCACTGTCAAAATATCACACATATGAATCTATAGCACAACTGACATGCATGCATCATGGACAATAGGATTATAGGTACACTCTGCACTAAAAGCCCATTCTGCGTCAACATCAGCATCACAGTCTCCTTTCATACAAGACTCAACAATAGATGCATTTGTAGTGGATCCACCCTCTTTCTTCTTTGCTTCTTTGGCCTTCAACTTAGAAAATTGCTTAATCAAGTGATCATTAGCTTCACAATAATGCCAACGCATCTTCGTTTTACCCTTATCACCAAAATTTCTAGATGAATTGCTACAAGCAGAAGCATTAGGAACATGAGATTTTCCACTCACAGAAGAACAATGAGAAGTGGCTGCATTGCTGTTGCCACCCTTTCTTTGAGCGCAGCAATAAAATCCTGTTGAGATTTTCCACTCACAGAAGAACCATAAGAAGTGGGAGTTACCACCCTTTCTTTGAGCAACAATAAAGTCCTGTTGAGATTTTCCACTCACAGAAGAACCATAAGAAGTGGCACTTACCACCCTTTCTTTGAGCAGCAATAAAATCTTGTTCAACTGCACTCTGTCTAGTCCTGTTTTTTTGAAAAGTGACTCTTGTAATAGCAATGCGCACAATGCATCAAACTTGACAACTTTAGGATTTCCTTGGGTTATAAGTCTCCAAGTACTAGCAAAAGTAATTTGGCAAGGCATCAAGAACAGTTTGGCAAAACATCAAGAACAGTTTGGCAAAACATCAAGAATAGTCTGCACAAGGGAACTGTCTGTAAGGACTTCACTTGTAGACATAATTTTCTCATTGATATCCTTGACACCAGCAAGGAAAGTATCTATATCATCTTCCTCATGCATAACCTTCGACTCCAGCTTTTTATGCAGCAATGCAATTTTTGCCTCATAGCTGCTTTTGCATAAAGACCTGCTAGAATATACCAAGCTTGTTTTGTAGATTTTGTTGAATAAATGTGAGGAGTAATAGTGCGCTTCACAGACAACACAATTGATGCATGTAAGAGTACTGTAAGGGACTTGTCATGAAGAAAATGACACTAACAAAAATTTTGTACCAAAAGATGAACTAGCCTGTGCAGTACTGCCTGTAGTGGAAACGGAGGCCGAAATGAGTCTGAATCATAAATCTGAGCAGATTGAGCTCTACAAGCACACCCAAAAAAATTTCGACCTGCAAACGCTCACCAAAGCTCACATAATTTGGAGAAAGTGAGCAGGTGTGTGATGGAGCTGCTGGCGACTAAGCTCAAGAGGATGCAACTTGATTTGATACCAATTATTGGATTTAGGGTTGTAAGGAAACACACACAACTTGAAGAAGACAATGGAAGCTCAAGGCACACAACAGAGAGTATATTACTTAGTGTGTGATGGAAAGATAGATAGCCCTAGAATGAATGGGCGTATATATAATACATGGGGAAAACACCTCCTAAAGAGGGAAAAAATGCCCCGGCGGTCCTAAGTGTATTCACACACATCACTACCACATTTATATGGTAACAGGAACTTCTTTGAAACACGCTTGGAGTGTCAGTTACTAACCCCAATTTTCCCCTTCTATACGTTCCTTCCATTGTTGATCAAAATTTGACTAAAATTGTGTCTAAATATTTATTAAAAAAACACTCAAACTTGCACTTTTGAGATCTAATTGAAGTAAAAAAAATTTAGAAGATCAATAAAGCATAGGGAGTTTAGAATCAAATTCATCTTTGAATTTTCAAATTGCCGTTGTTACCACATCATGGCCATTGAAGAGAAAAATGTAAAATTCAAGTGGGGATGCAACATTGAAACGGAAGAGAGACCTCCCATGTGATAGATCTACCAAGTGTGAGATTCATAAAATCCAATCAAGTTGTGATGATCCAAATAGAAATGGACTTAGAAGTAGAAGTGGAAGGCTCCATAGGACCACAGGTGTTTAGATCATGTATCCAAAGAGAACGCAAGTCAGGTCAATGTAGAGACACAAATGCCACCACAAGAAAAGAGAGCACCTATAAGATTCCCTCATAGGTATCCAAATAGAATTTTATAAAGAAACCTACAAAGATTTCCACCTATAGTCCATTCTAAGTAGTAAAATGTGTAGTTAGGAAGTACATGGGATCAAAATATGCCGTGCATAAATTTCTATTTTTAAACAAGTCTTGAAAGCTAGATAGATACTCGACTTTCATACATAGTGAAAACATTGATGTGGACTACCCTTACTTCATTCAACCATTGAATAATAGAGCCTTTGCAATTATGGAAGCTCTATCACATGAGTTTGTGGAAGAGTTTTAACACCTACTAGAGAGAGAGAGAGAGAGAGAGAGAGAGAGGGGGGGGGGGGGGGGAGGGGGCGAAGAGAGAGAGAGAGAGAGAGAGAGAGAGAGAGAGAGAGAGAGATAGGTTTTATTATCATCCTCGAAGGTCAAATATGAACCAAAGTTACATGTGATATAGTATGTGTATGGCTGATGAATGACTCTCGATGCTCCAAAATTGGAGTGATGAGAGTCGCAATGGAGTGCCCACACTGTGGCTGGGAGAGGAAAGTGTGTAGGTCTAATTCATGGCTGAAAATGTGAGAGAAGCAAGTTCGAATGTGACCAAAAGCTGAGAACTCTAGTAGAGTGTGGTACTCAGACTCTCAAACTTGCAGTGAGCATAACGTGCACACGCGATTTGTCTCTTCTCCATTGCCCCAACGCCCTATCTCGCATTGAAGGGAATGGGAGCTAAGTCGAGTGGCTGCAATAGTGCATATTGCCAACAAGGGGATAGGCTCAAGCATGTAAATGTGAGTTTCCTCTTGAGTGAAGAACATGGTTTTGTAGATGGAGGCAATATGGGTGGTGTAATGTATGAACCATGACCCACCGGATTTCTCCCAAGCCGGAATACATTCGTGTTGTAGAAAAGCTTCATTCACTTGGTAGTCGATTGAAGCATCATGTAGCAAGTGTAATGCATCCCATCTTCCAAACCACTTCTCTAGCTGAAAGCATGAAATGGTTGTCAATTTTAAGGGCTTTTCTAGGTGGTTTTCAAAGTAGTTCTCAGGTTTTATTTGTTCCGTTCAAATAATTTATCGGGGACGTGGAAATTGCAAGAAATGGAAAATGCTGCCACTTCAAGAGTGCCATCATTTTTTGAACATCGTTTACGGGTAGAGGGTGACTATGCCTTCTGCTGCATGCCAGTCTACACAGCAGGAAGCTACCCACGTGCTACTCCATCTTCATGCACACTACGTGAATAGAGCGAGGAAGAACTACGGATGCCTGCCCTCTTTGTGAGACCTCAATCTTCATCGAATACTATAATCCCCCCCCCCCCCCCCCCCCCCGCCTCTCTCTCTCCCTCTCTCTCTTTGTTGTAGTTGAGCAATGTGTTTTTGACGACATCGTGAATCATGGATTGTGTTTTTTTGTTTGTACAACGATATGAAGACTCCACCACAAAAGTGCACAATAGCAGCAGCTGAGGGTAATTCAGCTAGCATGCTTTCATCCAGTAGGAAGGCCTAGGAACTCCACAACATTGGGCGTAAATTTTGAAACTATCGGCGACAAAAGCATTGGTGCATATCAACTATGTCTCTTCAATTGTAGAAATGTTCTTTCCAATGCTTGTTTATGTTTGTTTACTCTGTCAAATGTGGTTTGCAGCCAGATCTTCCTGGAGGATGTAATACCCCAAGAAAACTCGATTCTGCTACACACGAGAGGAGTTTCATGAGGAGTATGGCTTAAGCTTGGAGGGAACACTCTATTAGCACCTCGGAGTGGCTGATGTGACAGATTAGGATTGGTTGTCGGTATTCCTAAAGAAAAGGGAGAAGGGCTCTAAATTGTTTTTTCATATGATGCGACGTGAGTTTGTAGACGAATGCAGGTTCTGTTTCACAAAGTCTACCAAAGCATGCCAGCCAACAAAGAGAGCACACCCAAGTTTGCAACATTGTTTGTGTACGAGTGATGCCCAGTTGCTCGGCAAAGTCCTGCAGGTCAAAAGGTTGCATGGGCTACTTTTGGTGAATAGGTTTTGGACCATTGCAAGAAGCTTCCGGGTGGCATTGACAAAAAAGTAAAGATTTGGCTGGAGAATCGTGAGGGGACATCACTTCAGCCCCTTCGTCTTGACAATGTCGGGGCAAGTGAGAAAAGTGGGCAAAATGCTTTCTTTTCTGGTAGCACTTCTCTAGTTAGTGCCTCCTTCATAAGCCAGCAAGTAAAAGCACAGATGGAGCAAATTCTAGATGCAAAAAGGGATGCATTAATGGTTTTGAACACAACATTGGATAATGTGAGAGTAGAGCTACAAGATAGGAACCAAAATATCAACCATTTGTCTTACCTTTGGTACAAGGCAATGTACCATTTGAAGTTTTAATCTATGTCCTAGTATAAGAGGGTATACACGCCTCCTTGTAAAGAAGAAAAAAAACTTTTGCAATTTAAGCAGCAAGGGACATCTTCAGCCACGGTAGTGCTTCAGGGACAATTGCAGGAGCTCCAAATATTGCGGTCCAACACGAAGGGAGCTGTCGTTGATACTGACGTTGATTTTTGGTGATTGAAGGCAAGATGGTTGCTCTAACTCGTGCACTCACAGCTCTTGAAGCCAATGTAAGTAGCTCGAACATAAGAGATGAGGTGGATCGTCTCCAGGTATGTGTCAACCAAGTCAAGGCAGGATTTTTGTTTATGTGGTAATGCCCTAGGTACTTGACATGGTACTCTCTTCTATTTAGGTGGTTGTTTTTGTCATGCCATTTATTTCTCTTTATGTGGTAATGCCCTAGGTACTTGACATAGTACTCTCTTCTATTTAGATGGTTGTTTTTGTCATGCCAATTATTTATGTTATGGTGCTAAGTGCCCAACCTACCTAACAAGGTAGTTTTTTCTATTGTGGGGTTCTTTTGTGACATGGCTATTTTTCTGTTAGGTGGTAGAATCCAAGGTACTTTATATGGTAGTTTTTTCTTTTTTTATACTTTGGTTTTGCACTCCTGTTTAGTTCTATCATGGTAATAGTGCCCAAGGTACTTGGCATGGTAGTTTCTTTTAACATGGCTCTCTTTTTTTTACAGTGACATTGACCAAGTACTTTTCCATGGTGGTTTTTTGCTATGGGTGTTTGTTTTTTCCATGGAAGTTTGTCGTTATTGTGGTACTTGCCATGGTAATTTATTCTACCATGACAGGTACATGGATAATGGCTATTCTTTTAGGTATCATGTAATGGACAAAATGCCTGTCATGGTACTTCTTTTGATCATGGTGGTGTTTTTTCCATGGCAGTATTTCCTGCTATGGTACTTTTCTTTTGCTATGGTTGTAGTGCCCAAGGTACTTTTCTACTTTCCATGGTATATCTCATTACCTTAGAGGTTTCTTGGAAAGCCATCTCTATTATGGTGGCAGTTCCCAAGGTACTTCTTCATGGTTTTTTCTGCTAGGGTTGATTGTTTCTTTACGAAAGTTTGTTTGCTATGGTGGTTGTGCCCAAGGTACTTTTAAAGGTAGTTTTTTCTACCAAGATGGTTGTAAGGTCATTGTGCTGATAAGTGTGTAGTTCCCAAGGTACCTGTCATTGTACTTTGTTTTTGGTCATGGTGGCTTTTTTATCATGACAGTCTTTCCTGTTATGGTAATAGCTTTTGCCTTGACGTTTTTAATGGAATGACAGTTTTCTGTTATGGTGGTAGTGTCCAAGGTATTTTTTTACCTACCATGGTATTTTTCATTGCCTTGGTGGTTTTTTGGAATGCCAATTATTTTGTTACGTGGTAGTGTCTAAAGTACTTTTTAATGGTAGTTTTTTCTATTAAAGGTACTTGTCATGGTACTTTGGGCTCTAATGGTGCTTCTCAGATCTAGTCCCTGTGGGCGTTTTGTTCTTCATTTGTCATGCAAAAAGAAGTGACTGACTTGGAAGCATTAGCGAGTACATGTGTGCAACATATCAACTTTTGTGCGAGCATGTTGGAGCAGGTGAAGGCTGGTGACACAATGTTACTACTTTCGATAGCTGGCCAACACTTGAGCCACTTGCAGGCTATAGTCTTTGTTCTAGGACTATGTGCGGCATGTGGTCTTGCATTTATGGCTTCCCATGTGGTTTGTGTATACACACTAGCATGTGGTCATGCATACCACGCTCTGTGTTTTGCTGCCTAGCTTGGATCAAAGACGGTATGTGTGAACGCCTCTTGCAAGAGTAGTATTCCAGATTCACTTAAATCAATGCTTCTGCATACACGTTGGTTGTTGTTTCTCCAAATCTCATATAAATCCAAGAACTGTTTAGGTTGCCTTCAAGTATTTGCTAATTGCACAAGCCTAAACTTCACTGATATGCTTGCAGGTTCTGGCCATATTCCTTGTGTGGCACCGATACAAGATGACGTGCCAAAGGTTGTGCTACAAGCTACTCCTAAAGCCCATAGTGTGGACTCCAATGAGGGCACTCTAGCTGTGAAGGTAGACCCCCGTGTAAGGGCAGCAGCAGTTGAGCCACAACCAAGCAAAAGCAGTCCAAAGGAAGATGCAACGGTTGGCGATGCGGAGGCAATAGCGCAAGAGGGAGTGGATGCAGTACAATGCATGGTAGCTAGTGATGAGAATTTAAATTCTCCCATCTTTCTGAGTGACATGGTGAAGGTGTCAAAGAAGCAC